>NW_028301604.1:53975000-54600000 GCF_987345545.1 Pholcus phalangioides | reverse complement strand
CATTTTTAAACATTGCCAACAGAAAATGGGGAAAGAGATTATTATCGAGCATTAGATGATAAACACTCTTTAGGGCATGGTTTACCCCCAGTATTAAAACCTAGCTTAAATACAATGCAATAGATAAAAATAATTTTTATTAAACAAATAAAATAATAAGGGACATGGTGATGGTCATGATGTATCTGATTTCACAGTATAACAAGGTTCTACGTATACCAAAAATGTGCAAGAATTGAGGATCCATTCATTTTGCAGCATACTATTCACAATGTGTTAAAAAGTAGCAGCTATTCATCTGATCTGATTCCTTGTTACTTCTGGTTGCAGAATCATTTCAAGGCTTGGGAATAGGGATAATCTAGCCAATGCAAAGGATCAGATATTATCAGATATTATTGCACAGTAGCCAAAGCAATCAAAACCTGCTGCATTTTGCTGCAGGATATGTTAAACCACAGAGGAATCAAGGAAAAAGACTTTCTGGATATTAACACTAACACTTTGCAGTCCATAGGTTTTTTTTGATACTTTGGTACTTCATAGTTCGTACTTTCTAGTGCCTCCACAATCATGATTGCAGACAGGATCCTAAACATTAGCTTCTGTGTTTTATAAGCTATCCAACAAACACAAAACTAATATTTATGAGCTTTCCTGTAATCGAAAGGGACTGTTATTCTAGTGAAGTACCATTTTTTTCCTGTTTTCGATTTCATCCCAACATAGCAGCACAAATGGTTAATGTCAAGGTGAAAAAAAAGTAATAAATAACTCTGAAAGAAAACTCTACTGGTTTCCTCTGAAAATATACTTATTCCTCACCAAGAATATAATAGCCAGCAGACTTTTCTTTTACCAATAGACTTTTAATGCTCAGTGATCTCTGTATTAATATCTAGAAAGTATCTTTCCTTGATGTATTGGGCTGAAAAAAATCATATATCTCTTGATTATGTTGAGCATTCTACACCTCTGTGACAGTGAAGTACTGTAAATACAGTCTGTTTTACAGAGGAAAAGTTACTCTGTGATCAGTCGGTTGACATTGAGATTTTATTTGAATTTTTTTTTTTTAAATCAAATTTTAAAATTTGATTTTTAAAAGGGACCATTTTCAAAAAGGTTTGCATCAAACTCAATATTGAGTAATGTAGCATGGAGGTAATAAAATTATTTTCATTCTTTTTTAACTAACCTAATTATAAATGACATTACAATGTAATCAGTCGAAATCTTATTTGATATTAAGTTTTTTATCTTTAAAATGCTGTTCTATATATATATATATAGGGTGATGTTTCAGCATCATTTATTGTGAATGTTATATTGGATGCAAAATTAAGACCCTCCAACAACGTATACATATATCCTGGAGCTTCTGTGGGATTTCATTTTGAAACAAAATATGGCAAGGCTCTTGGTGAGAGTGTTCTTTTTTTCTTTTTTCGTATAAATATTTTCAGTGTAGCATTACATTTTACAATTTTTAAACAATCAATTAAAGAGGTTCTTGCAAAAACCCATTCTTGATTTTTGTTTTATTATACAATTAAATAAACATTTAGTACAAGCACAGCCAATAAAATACCTCAATTATAAGCATTTGTAAACAACCTCTGGCTTGCTATTTAACTGCAATGAAAATTTTAAGTTTTATACGAGTCCTCAAATAAAAATTTTGGTTTATATGAGCAGGGCTGCAACTAGATGCTTGGTCACCCGGGGTAAGCGCGCATTTTGACGTACACTTGTAATGTTGAAGGAGAGGTTTCAGAATGAAATTTGCACCCCCCCCCCTCCCCCCTTGGGTCCAGCGCTCGGGGCACAAGACTCGCCTGGTCCCCCCTAGTTGCGGCCCTGTATATGAGCAAAGGTGTATGCAAGAAAAGGGGTTGCAAAATTAAGGTTAAATCCAAATCTGAAAATGCTTTTTTAATCACAATTATTTTCAATTTAAAATATTTTTTGAAAGTCAAACTAATAGTAACTCAAACCTTTTCTGGGAGAGATTCACTATGCACTCCTTCTCTCTACTCCACTGGTGTGCCTTTCCCCCCCCCCCCAAATGTTAAGTTCCTTGTATGTATTTCCCAGAATATGAGCAAAATATTTTGACTTTGTGTGAGTAAACTTTGTGTTCCTTCCCTAGGAAATAACTAATGAATTATAGAATTTTCTACATAAACTCTCTATTTTCAAATTTGAGTTGAGTGCTAGTCAAAGAATTAAGAGTGCTGTCAAGTAAATTCTAGGGTGTTAGGTGGAATGGAATTCCTGCAAAAAAATTTCAGGCAGAATTGTAAGAAAAGAAGAAATACAACTATTAAATGTTTTCTTGTCTATTATGGGAATTTTTTTATGCATAATATTCAGTTGAGGGCTCGTTACAGAACATTCTGTTTTTTTGGGGCAGCCAGCAATTATAGTATGTTGACAATCTTTTTTTAAATCAAATTACTTTATGTGATTTTGATTGATTTCAGATCTCTGCAATTTTCAAGTAACACTTCAAAATACATCTGTTGTTGAAAATCTTGGAAACATAAGATTTAAAGGCCTCCAGTATGGAAAATCAAGATTAATTTTAGAGTATAGCAGTATCCTTTTCCAGTTTTTTTTTTACAATAATTATGTTGATAACTCAGAAAAAGAAGTTGAAACCTCATCAACCAAGGCTGTTAGAAAGCTGGTTTTAACTTCAGTTATGAAGAGGAATCCTGTTCAAAAATATATGAAAAATAATCACATGATTTAACATGAATTTAAAATTTAAAGTGAATTTATATATTTCAAAGTTTTTTGATATCTTATTCTGGCTTTGCATATATACATTGGTTATTACAGAAAATTGCATTATTAATATCCAGAAAATTCTTATGATTCCCTTTTTTTATCTTTTAAGAATGTGATTCAGTAAAAAAAAAGGCAAAAGTGATATAAAATATTTTAGAAGTATGTTGTATAATTGACCGATGAGGCTGCAGAATGAGATCATAAACATTTTTTGCAACCATACTTTTGAAACAGAGGTTGGCCTACTTCCGAACATAAAAAATGGAAGGTAGGATCATGACAAATGTTTTGTATATATATATATATATATGTGTGTGAATCTGACCTATTCTGCCAAACGAAAGTGGGTGATGGATAAGCCCAAGTGGATCAAGAAACACCCCACCAATTCTGTCCTGCCCTCAAACTGTTTTTGAGTTATAGTGGATAATTGATTATGGAAAAAATATGCGTCAAGCCTAAAAAAAGCTGTATTTGTGAAGCTTCTAAGAGACCTACGTGCAAACTAAAAGCACATATTTAGAAAGAATGGAAAAATCCTATAAGATGGCATCATTTTCATCGAAATATCTGGATTTATTGGTGAGCTACAAGCGCTGAAAGATTAGCAAAGTCGCCAAAATTTTTCATAGCCAATTACGCAAATACCCTTCTGGCTACAAGGGTCAAATTTACCAAAAAATTGTCCATTGCACCAGCTTTTGAAAGAGTCTACAATAAACTATATCAGTGTTCTGGTTCAGAAGAAATTTAGCCTTTTGTTCGTAATACATCACTGAAATCAACATTTGTCAAAGTAGATATTCGATGAAAATTGAGAATTGGTGGTTACAGATTTTGGTGACAATTTGATTTTGCAGAAAAAATCAAATAAGGTGACATTACAGGATCGTCAACATCTACAGGATATCTGTACATGTCGGATTAAATACAGGATACTTGCCCTTAAATATGGGATATCTGTATTTAATGACAAGTTTCAATCACTGAGAGATTGGTGGTGATATATGTTGATATGTTGATATGATAGATGTTGGTGATGTATTGCGAAAAAGGAGCTAAATTTCTCCTGAACTGGATCACTAATATGGTTTATTGTAGGCTCTTTTGAAAGCTGATGCAATGGTCAAGTTTTTGGTAAATTTGACTCTTGTAGCCAGAAGGGTATTTGCATAATTGACAATGAAAAATTTTGGTGACAATTCGATTTTGAACTTTGCTAATCTTTCAGCGCTCGTAGCTCACCAATAAATCCAGATATTTTGATGAAATGATGTCATCTTATAGGATTTTTCTGTTCTTTCCAAGTATGTGCTTAATTTGTGTGTAGGTCTCTAAGAAATTTCACAAATGCAGTTTTTTTTTAGACTTGACACATATATTTTTTTTATAATCAATTATCCACCATAACTTGAAAACGGTTTCAGATAGGACAGGGTGTTGGTGGGGTGTTTCATGATCCACTTGGGCTCGTCTATCTCCCCCTTTTGTTTGCCAGAATAAGTCAGATTTATCCTGTATACAGGATGCAAATGTAACAAGGCGCATGGCATTTTACTGGCGAACCATTGATCCTAGAGGCATACTTCCAATTATAAAAAGTATCCAAATAATGTGTAGTACTCAGATATGTCATTCATGCTGCAAGTCATTGTATAGTTATTAAAATAAAAATGTTAACTTTTTATATGAGCACCCTTTCCTCAAAAATCCAGTTAGAAAATTGTTGCCCTGTCTCTCCTGATACCAACAAAGAAAAATCCACATTTCTAAGTGAAATAGTTACTGAGATACTCAAATTCAAAAAACGGATGAAAGTTGGGAAAAAACAGCATTGAATCCAGGTAAAAATGCTGGTTTTTTCTTAACTTTCCTCTGTTTTTCAAATTCAAATATCTCAGTGAATATTGCACTTAGAAACTTGGATTTATTTTCTTTGGCATCAAGAGAGAGACAGGGCTACAATTTCGCAACTGGGTTCTTGAGCACAGGGTGTCCATATAAAATGTTTACATTTTTATTTTTATTACTATACAATCCCTTGCAACATGAAATATCTGAGTACTACATATTATTTGGATACTTTTTCTAATTGGAAGTATGCCTCTAGGATAAACGGTTAGCCAGTCAAATATACTCCCTGTTACCTATGCATCCTATGTTACACTATGAACTAATATTTTTTTAATCTGAGTCCTGTCTCAATTGATAGGAAGATGTTTCATATTAAAAATATTCTTTCTAGTTCTTCTTCTAGCTCCAATAAATGACTTTTTGATGATAGAGGTGACCATCATCATCCTGTGGCAATCTTGTTTTACGGTGTCTATATAACCGGGCAAACTCATCTTCCTCCATCTTAGAGCAGCGAAACCAGTATTTTATTAAAAGTAACATCTAATTGTTAAAAAAAGCCAAGATAGGGAACAGCGATTGGCTATAACAATATAGTACTAATGTCACACTTCATTCAAAAATGGCAGATGAGTTAGCCATCAAGCAGATAACTCAGTAGTGTCAAGCAGCCCTATCAAGTCTAGCACAGAGATTTTTAGCACCCCTTTTCTTCATGACTTGCTGGTTGCTTTCATAAACAAGGGAAGTTACACTACTGGGGAGGACGTAAAGCTAGAATAATAGAGTTTAAGTTGCTTTTTAGAGGTTTTTTTGGCATAATCCTTCATCTAGGTTTTTATCTTTATCACACTACAACTCTAAACATATGGCAATTTAGTACCAATTGAATTTGGTCAGAATTCTTCTCATCTATTTTTTGGAAGGGGGTGCATGAAACTCTGCTTTAAGTCATGTTGTGAAGGCACCATTTATCAGTGGCTGCCTCGAGTTTGATTTGAAAACATTTCTTCTTTTCATCAGTCTCTTGCCTTCATGGTGTTTGCCAAAAAAAAGCATGCTACAACTATGCCACTCACTCCCTGAGGTCTGTCCAGGTTGTCAGCGGATTGTTATTGTCACACATGGTCAGTGCAGGCCAGAGGAAGTCTATTCATATATTTTCACGCTATACTAAATAATTTTTGGCTGGACCAAGAGAAAAATGTAGATTAGACTTCCCCTTTTTTAGTCAATTCCTTCATGTTTTGAAAATAAGGTGATTCGAGGGTCATTATATAGTTAATAAGTAGGGACTATTCAACAGCCCTTATGTAAAGCTATTGATATTATACATTTTCATATAAATCAAAATGTTAAGAATAATATTTATTTTATGATGCTGTAGAAGACTTATTCCTAAACAGTTTTAATTGCACGTTAACAGTTTTATTTTTAACTAACACAAGTTATTATTATTATTACACAAATTATTTTTATTTAACACAAAAGGAAATAAACTATATAGTTTAAAAAATGTTAAGGCATTGAGAATGTGTTGATCTTTTTTTTGCTTATTCTTACTGTATAATTTTCTTAATAATATCCAGATAAATCATTTACAGCACATATCAATGTTGTGAAGCCAAATTCTATGAGTAAGTGATAAAAACAAATGTGCCTTTATCAAGAAAAAAAATAACACCATATAGTAGTATTCAATGTCTCTTGGACAAATAAATTGGACCCAGAAGAGATTATCATTCAAATGAAATAAAAAATTTGCTTTATTGAATGTTGATATATTGTATCAGATCAGTCAGGAACCTTATTCACACCCTAGATATGAAAAAGACACACACTGAATGATACTTTTACAGGACTTAGACTATAAATATTGCTCATGAAAATTCTTGTCCTTTTCACCATTTTATACCCTATTCAAAAATACCAAATAAGATTGGCAAAGTTTACTGTTTCGTCTTCAAGACTTTTCATCAATGACCATATAAATTTCTAAATTTTCATAAAATAGACACAACCTGTAAACTTTGCCATGTTCTATGTTCTACCAAGCATTTTAAGACCCTCTCCATCGACTAGAGCAGCGTTTCTCATCCTTTCTGAACCCAAAGACTAGTAAAATTTCTGAAACAATTCGATGGACCATCTGTGTCCTGTATTACGGGACATTCCTGTATTTTTGGTTGTGTCCCCTATTTTTATACATTTGTCTCGCTTGTCTAACGATATTTATTTTGTAATAAAATCGTGAATAATGAGCATTTTCATAACTTCATAAATTGTATTATGATATAATTATAGCTATAAATATTTACCTCTCATATTTGTCAGGTTCAACATTTTGTCTGTAATTTTAACAACATTTGGTGGTTTTTCTGACTTATAGCAACGTTTTTGAAGATGGTAGGGAACATTCCCTACCATTCCCTACCCTTTATAATTATTTCTCTTTTTCTGCTCTGCGTCAGAACTTCCCATAATAACCAATTACCAATAATAAACACTGATGGCAAATATGCATATATCATATGCTTATGAAAATGTGCATATCTTAAGCAAAGGCAAGTAAAAATATGATCGCCTTTTCTAACCTATCTCAAAGTACCACAGAACATTCACAGGGACCGGGGAGGGATCGAAAGGAAGCCTAAAATTTATTGAACATGTGGGAACATGGGTTTAACAACTAGCAATTTCTGAATTGTAGTTTTGTTTTTTAACATGATATGGTCAACACCGAATTCGAAGGCTGGTGGAATAAAAAGGTTTGTGGAAGACTGGCCTGGAGCGAGGTCAATCCAGTTTTTCTTTTTAATTGTTTAGTTTTGGAGAAGTCTTTTGCGGCGACATTTTTGGAGTTCTCAATGACGGATGAGTAACAAAAGAAAGGGCATATGTGTGTATTTCCAGAGTGCAACAGTTTCGGTTTTTTCCCCCAATTATATTTTTTTATGAAGAGAGTTGTCACCTCTTCCCCACAATCTGGTCTTTTCGTGTACAGCCTAATCTGTGTTTTGAATTACTGTATGTTGAACTGCTGGGCAGTGGCCATTCCAAAGAACTGGGGCTGCCACTTAATTGCGATAGCCATGATAAAAAAAGTGATAAAAAGTGCTCTGTTTCAAAAAGAATTTGAGCAACCCATCGCAGAGACATGTTGGGGTAAGGGGGGTGGTGCAATTTCAGGAAATGGAAAGATGACACAATGCAAAGTGGGGTGTCCAACCTGCTGGGGATAAAGAGGGAGATAAGTAGACACTGGTTGTTTTTGAATAGGAATGATGAGCAAGATCTGCATTGAGAAACTCTTGTCTTTTTTGCGGGCCAGTATACCAGCCAAAAGTTTATGTTTTTTTACTGTTGTTAGTATGTTTTTCAAGAGCAAAACTAATGCCAAATAAATTAGGATCCATATTTAGAATTTAAAAAAAATTTTAGTCATATATATTTGGAAGGGCACTTTAAATAAGAAATTATCTATTGGCTGAATTTGAATGGTGTTGCTCAGCAATACCATTCAAGTGATTGGTATTGCTCGCGCAACACGAGCAAATATCTTCTGGCATTCCTGGTCTCTACCCAGATTTGCATTAACACCTGATTCACAGAATCCAAAATATCTTGGCAACTTATGCAACTTGATAAGTCTGTCATTGCATAACACATTTTACCCTATGGAAACCTTGTAATTCATTGAACTCAAAATTATGTTGTTTCAGGAAAATATGGTTTTTTTTTTGTTTTTTTTGTGACCATCTGTTTTTCTTCATCCTTTTTGAAACAAATAGGATGTCTGTAAAGGAAAATACCTTCTGAGCAGATAGAAGAGTTAGCATACGACATTGATGCACTCAAAATATATAAAAAGGAATACCATAAGAGTTGTTTTGAGGCTAATGTTTCCATTTTTTTAGTAGAAAAAATTGCAGTAAGACGACTAGTACTAGTCTGCAGTAACGGATCATTTTCTTCTTCTTCAAATTTGTTCTACTTAAGAAAGGAGTTACATTAGTCTCAAAAAAGTTATATGGTATCCCATTCTATACATTTTGAGTGTATCAACATTGTATGCTACCTCTTCCATGGTGCCCATGTTATGATTGCTGTGCCTTCTAGGTGATTTGTTATAAGCTACAGATAAAACTGATTTTGTTACAATCAGACTAGGTCACCTATAAAGTCAATCTACTTACCCTCTTAATTTTAATTTTTAGAGCTCACTGCAAATACTGAAGAAAACTGGAAACTTCATGAAGCTACAACATATGAAGTCTTCTTACACTTATTTGATATTGATGGGAATGAAATATCACCTCTTGATGTGAGTCTTAATATTTTTCATTAAAATAAATAAATTCCCATGTTTTAATTTATTATTTGATTCAATGAACTCTTTTTAAAACAACAAGTTATTGGAAAGAAAAAAAAGAAAAAACTATTATAAAGGTAGACAACACATAATTATGCAATGAAAATGACATGGTGCTATCTTTTAAGAGTTTATAGACTTTAAGAGTTAGAGACTGAAATATGTACCATATTTATACACATATATTGTCTTGTTTATTAAACTTACCCAAGGCTTTCTGCATTCTAAATCTATTTCAATTTTTTCTTTCAAAAAGTGTACAGGCTGTCCAAAATTGGACTTTCCCTACAAATATGTTAGAAATAAACGGTAGAAAATTAAATTATTGAACAAACATTCTACAGTTTGTGATGGCAAAAACTTTAAATCTTGCGAGATGGAAATTTTTTTTTAATTATTTCATTATGAATGTTAAATAATCCTCTGGCAATCATGTGGTTATTTCACCAACCCTTATGTTTCTGTTTAAGTTTGATTTTGTTCTCCAAAGTTTCAGAATTGGTTCTAATTTGCAGGCTAATTAACCCATCAGAATGCATAAAATCACCATGGTGTGGCAGAATTAACAAAAAGAGTTCAAGTAAATTTTATCAAAAAAGAAATGTTTCAAATTAAAGGATGGTTAGTCAGGGGCAGCTCCTTATAAAAGCATGCATCCTTCCTCCTAGAAAGTTTTAGAAAAACAGTAATGTACTATTAATGATATTATTATTAAATTTACTAATACTAAGAAATGTTAATTCCCATTAATGTGATTTCATCCCATTCAGTCCAGGAAGTACTGAACTAAGTGGAAAGCTCAGTATAATTATGTCAAGTTTTCATTGTTACATTGATTATTGTGAACAGTAATGGTATCTCAAACTATTACTGAACCCAGTGTTTCAATTATCTTATTGGTGGTTGAAACATATTTATATAATCTTCTGTTGTTCCAACATCTTAATTTTTTAATTATCGTATTTTAACATGTATGAAAAACTTCTTGATTTTTGGACTTAAAATTTAGAAAGAAAATTTTTATTAAATGTATTTTTTATTTTAAGATACAAAAATATATATATATTTTTTTTATTCACCATAGAAACCATTAAGTTCCTCAACACTCTCATCTGATACATTGCAATCAGCTACTTCAACTAGTTCATTATCATCATCAGAGTTTGAGGAATTGAGTAATTTGTTATATCTATACTCCATCCATGTATAAGAAACCCCACCCTTATTTTTGGGACCCAGTTCTTGGCAAAAAAAAGTGTTCCTTTTACATGGTAATAATATGGTACATCTTATATTTTAAAGATTTTGTTGTTGTTTTTCAGAGCCTAAAAGCAAGTGTATTCTTTCCTACTAAGCTTTTTTATATCAATTCTTCTTCTTCAAATGGGGTTCATCATAATGTGAGAGCTCTTATTCCTGGTTCTGGTACAATCAAAGCACAGGCTTCAGGAGTTGAGATACAGGTAAGATCTTACCTGTTAAAAATATTGTGGTCTGAAAATTGTTGGAAGATCATTGCCAAAACTTTCAAGTACTTCCCTAATTCCTAAAATCTCCAGACTAAAATTCAATGGAGCATATTTTTGTTAAAAAACAATGCAATAGCCAATATAAAACACAAACAAATGCCTTTTGATCCAAAAGGAATAAAATACTTCCATGAGTCATAATGTTGAAAAAATTTACACAAATATCTGGCAACATTAAAATGATACAAAAAACTTAGATTATACATCAATATTTGCAATCAAGCTCTCTTTCTATACCAAATCATAACATAATACACTAGAACCCTGCAAATCCAAACCCAGCTAATCCGAAAACCTTCTTAATCCAAACGACTCATAAAAAAATTATGTGCACTAGAAAGTTGAAGGATCAACTAAAGAAAAAAAACAAAGGCTCATAAATTCTGTATTGTAACATGTTATATTTCACCTATGGACAATGAACATTGTCATACATCATAATGATGAATAGTTGCCTTGAAAAAAATATCTTCCATCTTCATTTGGCAAAGCAACGTATACCTAGCAGACAATGCAGTCCACTAGGTAAGTATACTTTCACTTTGCCATGGTCTCAGAAACATGAGGTCTGGAGGGATTGCATTATCACGTTGCTTTACATATTGAATAGCAGTTGTAAAAGCAACCACAGCTTCTGGATGAATCTTTGGTGGTGGAGCATCATAATTAGGGTTGTTTGGTTTAAGCCACTTTGATTTTAACCAAGTGGTTTTTTTAAAAAATTACATAAAAGTGGCCTAAATAAAATTTTTGACCCTTAAAAATATCACATTGGTTCATTATTAGTCAAAATGTTTTATTCTTACATTTTCTATTCTTGGGGTACATGCTGATGGTATATCTTTAAATGATGTAAGATGATATGTGGTTTTTTTTACAAAAAAAAAATGTTATAAAAGTGGTCTGAATATAAATTTCCTTTTGTATTAAGTATCTCAATTGCTCAAAATTTCTCATTCTTACTGCATTTTCTAACTTTGGGCTGCATTCTGATGCTCTATCTTGAGCAAATTCATGAATGAGGATTGCATCACACATATGTGGTGGTGGTGTATTATCTCACAGGCTTTTTTCCCCTCTTCACAAAGAAGCAGCAACAGTAGTGACTTCACTAGTATGCTAAGGGCAGGTGGTCTTATAATCCAAAAGGAAACCAGTGTACTAGTAGTTACATTACCTCACAGACATTTTCATTTTCTTTACATAAGAAGCAACACATGTCGTACTGTATAACGCCACCAGGCTTAATATCGAATTATTATTTTTACATATTTTCAACATCACCCCCAGTTAATCAAGGTTCTACTGTACAGTAATAAAAGCCCAAAATTGGCCAGTTCGTGAAGTGGCCGGTAATCCCTGCCCAAAAATATTTTCACTTAGAAATTCCTTGAAATATGTACTGGGGCACCGTTTGGTTAGGATGTACAGTAGAAGTGATTTATGAAAAAAAATCAGCTATATGCAGGGTGATTATAATTAAAGTTTCTATTCCAAAACATGAATAAGAACTTCTGGTCAGAATGGCTTAAAAATTTTCATGGGTCCATTGCATGAAGGAATGGAATTTTCTATGATGAAAGAAAAAAAAAACTTTAAATTGTGCAAGTATGATGCTGTACTTGGCCAGCAGTATAATCTATTTTGCGCAACCACGTCATTTCAGTACTTCAACAACATCAGTGTATGAATAGCAGGGTTGGACAAATCCCAAATGCCGGGGTGACTAGAAAATTGGTTTTGGCACTTAAAATTTTATATGCATCATTGCTAAAATGAAGTGTACATATGAGACAATTTTTTTGATCTCATATAATGTTTCTTCCAACATGAGAGTGGGTCATAAAGTTCTGGGGGGGGCGGCGGAAGACATTACTGAGAACGGTTTTTCTTGGGAGCAAAACATTCTTCTCTCTCAACAAATTTGCTTCGCCTAAATTTTTTTTTAGATTTGTCCAGCAGTGGTGGATAGCACAACTTTTATCAAGATGCACATTGCAACACCAGCGAAGCAACTGCTGAAGAACCACTTTGACAATAACAAGATGACATGACACCTGGCCGCCATGTTCACCTGTTAGGCAAAGCTGCATGAAATTTACTGAATTGTTTGAAACTGTAATTTGCTTATTTAAAAATCTTTCATAAAAAGAATAGTTTGTTTAAAAAAAATTTATTCAATACAGAATATTTGCTTTCATTTCAATCTTAGGTGCAGATGTAGTGTCATCCTTTTTCTGAATTCAACTTTATATTTATGTTATCAGTATGACTTAAATTTTATTTCACTGGCAAGTATAAACCTAGTTTTCATTATATAATTTATTTTCTCAGCTTTAATAAATTTAAATTTCGCGATACGTCACATACCCAAATAAAATAATGATTCTAGTTTTTAGCATTTCTTTATCACATGTATGTAAACAGCTCTTTAATTCAGTAATTTATTTCCTCACTTTCAGGAATATCTTTTAAAGGAACATTTAAATCTTCCTCCAAAAGAGGTTCCTCAATATTATCTGTGCATTTAGTGGCAGCATTTTGTTTTTCTCTAAGTCTAGTTCTGTGGGGAATATATTTTTCCTGATCCCACAGGAAGTTTTAACCTCTGTTTATAAGAACCCTTACCATCCTCTGCCTCAACCTTCTTCTCTAAAGCTGCAAGAAGTTTATTATCAGCTTTGCAGGGCTTCTTCCGTTTGGTGACATCAAAGTCCATCTGACTCTCAGAAATGAAGTTTAGATTTGATACTCGTTTCACATCAGCTTCTTTATGCTTCTCCTCAAAGTCGTGTATTAAGCTGTTGCACTGTCTCTCCAACTCCTTTTTGCATCCTAGACAATACAAAAGAAAAAAAATTACAAGATTTAAAACTGTGCTGGAAAATAATAACTGAAGAATCTATAACTGCTCTTCAGTTCAGATGTATTTGATCTTTATAGCCCTGACAATTTTGGTCAGTTCCAATATCTCGTACACTGATGCCAAGAAAACAACAATTAACTTTCCAATCTGCGCCCTGTCTCGCCAACTCCAAGATGGCCCCAAGTCATCACTAATCCTGGGCGATATAAAAATGGGAGACATTTTGTATTCGAGTAAATTTAAATTAAAATAAAAAAATTCAAGCAAATAAGTTGATTAAAAGACAATAGCTAGCAAAATGTGGCAAAATATTTTTAAATGCTAATAATTCCAACAATTTGAGTTAGAAAATAAGTTCAAAATGAACTAAGAAGTTTCACAACTTTCATATTGAATGATAATATTGCTCTCATGTGCATATATATCATGCACATATCATATTCTTTCAAATAAAGTCAAACAGTTATTTGTTTTATATTGGGCAGAATGGCCTCCCAGTGGCCATTACTTTCCCTACCCCGGAGGGTAAAGTGGCCATTTGGTGGGGTTGCAGGAAAATTTTTTTTCTCAAAAAGTAACCAAAGTAAAATCAAAATAATGTTTTTTGCATGAACCTAAATATCAGAACTTTAAAATAAATAAAATAAAATAAATAGATTAAATAAAATTTAAGTCATACTGATAACATAAATATAAAGCTGAATTCGGAAAAAGGATTACACTACATCTGCACCTAAGATTGAAATGAAAGCAAATATTCTGTATTGCCTAAATTTTTTTTAAACAAACTATTCTTTTTATGAAAGATAAACAATCAGTTGATGAAAGATCACCAATCGGTGAGATCATGCGCCACCGATCGATCCCAGAATCAATGTAAAGGTAATAAAAATATAAAAATGACTAGAAAAGGACTATTTCCGCCTGGGCCTAAATGGTAATGTTACAAAGCGACTTAAGTGGAAATATACAAATGCGATGGTTATAAGAACTAGCGCTCCTGATCCACAACCAGTTCACCGTTGTAAACCGTGTATGTGAACAAGGATGCTGGGAATGGATGATGGTCTTTAAAATCTTGTGGACAGATGAAGCTCATTTTTCGCTTCATGGCAACATTAATACCTATAACTGTCACATCTGGGCAATGTCTAATCCACGTGAGTACACACAGAAACAATTAAATTCCCTAAAAGTGACAGTGTGGTGTGGGTTCCCAGGTTCGTTCATCATAGGACTCTTCTTCTTTAAAATGCAGTGCCCAGTAAATGGATGGAAAACAGCTATGGTGAATGCGCAGCATTATTTAGCACTTCTGCATGAGAAGGTCGTGCCATGTTTGCATGAAAGAGATGCACTTTCTACCATCACTTTTATACAAGATGATGCAACTAGTCACACTGCTACTCTGGTCAACACATTCCTGATACAGACGTTCGGGGAAGACAAAATCATTAGCAGGCGTTGCAGGTTCCCATGGCCTCCTCGGTCCCTAGATTTGACACCGGCAGACTTCTGGTTATAGGGATATTTGAAATCCTGGGTGTATCGATTCGGTCCATCCAATCTGTCAGAACTGAAAGATGCGATCCACAGAGAGGTGTCATGTATACATCTGGACCTGCTGGATTTGTGACTTGCCTGCAATGTGTTATCCCCTGTGGTCATGTGGAACACATACTACTGTAATAAATGATTTGGAGTCATTCTGTTCGTTATTTGCATATCTTTTCTTTGACTTGTGTACATCAGTGTGACCTATTGGCTGTTTTTTTCCTTTCTTAAAAAAATCCTGTGACCTAGCGATTTTAACCCTACAAACCATTTTGTATTTTCGTTATTTTTCCAGTTTTTATGAATTTTTAAAGTTTCTACGCATACTTTTTGCCCACCCTGTATATGAATTCGCATCATCGTCATCATATCCCCCACAGTCTTTCATGTCTATCTCTGCCTATGGGTGCAGAGGTTGAGGAGGTGGTGATTCGCCATTCATGAAAGCATAGGTGGCAGGACAAAAACCGACAATTTTCTCGATCACCATGCACACCATCTGTGAACTACACACCCCTTTTGATGGGCATGTATCTGCTTATGTGCGGGAGTTCAGCAAATCACTCAAAGACAACACATGTGACATGCAGAGTGGACAAAAAACAGTTCAGCCCACCCTACCTCCCGTATAAGTGAGACTGGATATGGATTGAGCAACCTGTAGAGGTCTACTAGAGAAGGTATATAGGGGACTTATCCATAGGGAGAATGGTAGTTCAAATGCCTACAAACTAGGGAAAGATTTATTTCGTTTTTGGCATTACCAGTAAAGATGTCATTAGGAATATTTCATATTTTTATAAAGAGTGGTTGATGACATAAGCATCATTCAAACTCCCCTCCCTCCCTTGTTATCAAAAGTAAGCAAATTTGAACCCCCCGATTAATGCTGACATAATACTTGAATGGCCCTTTATGCAGGGCCGTAACTAGGATTTTTGCCGCCCCCACAAATTTAAAACTTGATAATTCTATAACAGTGTCCTTTGTCTGCACTTAAAACTGTCACCAACCCCCTCTAGTTTTGGCCCTGCTTTATGTAAAGATTTAATTCAGAGAAAAAAATTAAACTGCCTCTGCAGGGATCGAACACTGTCTCTTCGTAAGGATTACACACTGAAGCACAGCGATAATTTTTCTTTTCTTAGAGCATGTAGCAGTGGTCCAGCGCATTGGTCTAGCTTGCGAGGGAGAGACAGTTCGATTCCCCACAGAGGCAGTTGAATTTTTTTTCCTGAATTCATCTTTGCAGTTTAATAAGTTGTCAAAAACCCTTGTTTGAATTGTGGAGTGCAAAACCAACATCATCTTACTTTCATTCCAACTTTTCAAAAAGGTTTTATACTTGACTCTGATGTGTTATACAAGACAAAATGCCTTCCTATATATATATAGCCTACCATATTTTTTTTCTAACAATTTTTTACAACATTGTTAATTACAAAATTAACTGCTCAACATCTGTAATTTTTAGTGTACGTTTTCAAACATATAAAATGATGCTGTTTTTTAAGAATAACATAAACTTTTCCTACATAGCCTCAGAGCAAGAAAACATTTTTTTTATAAAATTTTTTTCTTGGTTATTTTGTATGTAATATAAATGCTCTGACCTTATTATCAATTCTCCTACTTATCGGTAAAATGTTCTACTTTTGTCCTACTTTCTAGTTTTTGTCCTACTATTTCTACCTAAGTAGTAATGCAATTCTGAAGATGAAATCTATTTTTCTTTTTTTTTTCAAATTGTATTCAAGATTTATGTTTGTTTCATTAAACATACTGTTACTTTGTATGTTATTATTCAAACATCTGTGACTGTGTTTCAAATTAACACAACAATTTAACTTCAAAGTTTCTCATTTGATTTATATGATTCCCAAATGCTAATTTTTTCAGGGTAAAATTGCAGAAAAATTTGAAATGAGAGCTTCCCAAAAGTTTACTATTTACCAAAGTGTCCGAGTGCACCCACCTGTTTTATTTTTGCCTTTTTATCCAAATACATCAGCATTATATGCTATACCTTTCAAAGTAAGTATATTTATCCTTTATTTCTTTATGGTACTTATAAATAATTTTCTGTATAACAATAATAAGCTGCTCTTATATATATACTTAAGACAGGAGGCTTTGTGCAAAAGATTGCATACTTATAAATTATTTATTGTGTTATTTGGAATATTCATTTATATCTTTGTAGTTCAAATAGTTCTTTGTAATTGCAATATGCAGGTACACTCAAATTGTTTGTCCACAACACTATCTTTGCAACTTTACTCACTTTAGAAGCATATTTCCAGGTGTAAAAAGTCTTCAAATAAGGTTTCTTAAAATTTAAAATATTTTATGAGAAGCTATATAAATAAAAAAAATAGGAAAATTACTACTTATATATTCAGACCTAGTGTGCTAAAACATCTAATGCAGAAACTTCTCTTGAAATTTATTTAAAATAAAATTTACATGTAAATATTAAAAATATTTCTGTGAAATACTAAAGGTGTAAAATTACTATACAAAGAATACAAATACAAATACAACGCCACAACAGGCAAATTGCCCAACGAGGTGGCTGACTTAAGAACATCATGGATCCCCGAGCCATTTTTTGGAGGCCCTACCTACCTATGTTTTGAAATTTTAAAAGTTCTAAAAAATATTATAATATTTAATAATTACTGTATATACTCGTGTATAAGCCGACTTGTATATAGCCGACACCCCCACTTCAGAACCACCAAAACAGCAATAAATTGAAAACCCGTGTATAAGCCGACCCCAAAAAATCTGTGCATTTCAGCAAAAAAAAAATTCTTATATTTTCATGCAAAATAAACAGCTTACGGAAATTTACAATAGAAAATGATTCAAACTTTTTAATCTGTTTCTGCTGAGTCTCCAAACTCATTGTGTAATCCATCAGATCATCACAAGGGGTGCGGCATCTTCATTTTTATCCTCATCTGGGCTGTCATTACCATTGTCACTTTCAAAGAGGATGTCATCTTCAGTTCCATCTATCGCATTGCTGATGCAACACTTTTTGATGGATCGGATGATAATTCGGCGGAAACAGAATTCCATACCTCATGTACCCATTGCTACACTAGGCCAATGTCAGGTTTCTTCAAGGCACCCCTTTTTGTAGTTTCTTTATCGTCAGAACTCACCTATTCGATCCACAAATTCCTCAAATAGTCTTTTAGAGGCTTGTTGATGCTCACATCTAAGGGCTGTACAATCGACGTTAGTCCACCTGGTATCAAATGATGTTTTCGATTTCTTTGCCTTGGTTTTGACATCGGTTCTATGGGGTTTGAAGATATCCCATACCAATAATGCCAGTTTCTCGAACACTGCTACAAAAATGACTACTGATTGCGGGGGTCGATATTTTCTCGTCAAAAACTGACCCGAGTATAAGCTGACCCCCCCCCCCCCACTTGAGGAACGAATTTTACCACAAAAAAACTCAGCTTATATACGAGTATATACGGTGTATAAAAAATTAATTAAATAACATTTTATATAGTCAACTCTCGGTTTATGATCGTCTCAGTTTGTGAACAATGCAGTTTATACAAGCAATGAAAAACAATTCAGTTTATGAAGTAGTTGTGGTTTACAAAAACACAAAGCGGCCTAAATCCTGGTGTATTTCAGAAGTCTGAGATCACAGTTTTTTCCCCTCAAAAGAATTGGTTGAAGAATAATATTTCATCAGATTAACGTTTTGCCACCAAATATGGCTCCTTTTATTCAGCCAGGGGCTCAGCAAGTCATTTCAAACTATATGAAGCTCTGTAAAAAATAACTTTTTCAAAGATAATTTGCAATAATATCTGACATAAACTAACGTAGTAACTTCTATAAAAATGATTTTATCACCCTATATATACAGGGTGATTATAAAAAAACTATCCAGACATATGGGCCCCTAACTATCATACCATTCACAGAAACTGAATGAAATTTTGGCATAAGGTATTTTGAGGTATGCGCTCAAGAATGATATGGAAAACAACAGTGTCACTCTAACAGTTACGGTTACAGTGAGAAAATTTCGAAAATATCAAATGGCAACACCAAGTTTTTTGTATTGGAATGTGATCTCCATTGTGAAAAACCCTAAATAGCGTTCGAACGGCAACTGTAGCATGAAAATCACCGGCGGTAGATAGGCTAAAATTGAGGACAACCAATAAGGACAGAGAAGCAGCATAAAATAAAGCATTTTATTGTGTTTCACAAATTTTCCACATGACCTTGTGGAGGACTAATCAGGCTGGGATCTCAGCCGAAGAAACAGTGTGACGAATGAAACAAACATTAATGCTCTGGTGCACAGCAAAGTCCTTTTTACTTTTTCCTTGCCTAGCTCCGGGGATTTTCGTGCTACAGGTGCCATTCCAACGCTATTTAGTGTTTTTCAGTATGGAGATCGCATTCCAATACAAAAAACTTGGTGTTGCCATTTGATATTTTCGAAATTTTCTCACTGTAACCGTAACTGTTAGAGTGACACTGTTGTTTTCCATATCATTCTTGAGCGCATACCTCAAAATACCTTATGCCAAAATTTCATTCAGTTTCTGTGAATGGTATGATAGTTAGGGGCCCATATGTCGGGATAGTTTTTTATAATCACCCCGTATATATATATTGCATAATTCTTATTTAAACCATCAAATTTACCATCAATTTGGCTTGAAGAATATTGTGGTCAGATAGTGTTTTTGAGGATATTTTGAGGGCTTTGGTAGTGAGACTATAGTTAATACATATTCATGAAACCTGACTTTGCCCTGGCATCATTTTCATTGTTTGCATTTCATCTCTTTTGAGAACTATGGTAATCATTTCAGTGTTGGTTTAATGATTGCTATTAGTTATGCATGGGACTTTTTGTAAAAATTTCACACTAGAAATCTTCTGGGTTCTCAGGAATGTATTGATTCATTTTGCATTCCTGTATGGGAAAACTTATTTCAGTTTGTGAACAATTCCATTTATGAACGGATGCAAGGAACAAAATTAAGTTTTGTAAACCAAGGGTTGACTGTGTGTGTGTGTGTATATATATATATATACAGTCGGCCCCTTTATTCGCGGTTTCCATATTCGCGGTTTCCGTATTCGCAGGGTTTTTTTCCATCATGGAAATTTTTTTTGCCACTCTCAGAAATCATCATTGATGTGTTTTGTTTGCAAAACTTGAGTTGTGCATGTTTAGAATGGCTCGCCAATGGCATTACTGTCATCACTAGAGCCGTGGCAACTCCCAAGAGAGAAACGGTCACCTCAGGTTGGATTAACCCCTTTGGTCACAATGTGCGCTAAAGGACACAACCAATTCTACAGAGACAACTGAAGAGACATTGTCACATTAGCGAAACAAGTGGGTGGAGAATGGTTCATTGATATAGATATAGAAGTCGAACAGCTAATTAATAGCAGTTTAGAGGTATTGATCAAAGAGCAATTAATGCAGTTCACTGCTCCTGAAACTGAAGCGGTACCAGATGAAGATCAAGTTGAAAAAGTAGAAGACAAGTTCACCATGAGTAACATAGCGGAAGGGCTTCGCACACTCAAATCAGTAATAGATTGTTTTCATGGCATAGATCCCTCTATGGTACGCTATTCAGATGTAGAAAAATTGGTAGAGGAAGCCTTGTCATCATATCCCAACATACTTGATGATATGAAGAAGAAACGGCCTATAGAAATCACAATGTTCTTTCAGAAAACATCGCCAACAATTTCTGCACCCTTTTTTACATTCCCTTATACCTCTGCGTTACCCTGCTCTTCTCATGCTGTTAAATAAACGAGATATACAAGAAAAAACTATGGTTTCGGTTATTCGTGGATTTCCCGTATTCGCAGTCACCCCTGGAACGTAACCCCCCGCGAATACGGGGGGCCGACTGTATTTATTTATTTATAATATTTAAATATTTTAAAAAATGATAAATATGGTTTTTTTTATTTGTATTTTAAATGATTTAAAATATAAATAAAAAACATTTAGTGCACACATGCGGAATTTCATAAAGATTCATTGGAAATCAAAAATTTGTATTAGAACACACACACAAAGTGACAATCCATTTTGAAAGTTGCATCAATTTGCAGCAGTTTAGAAAATTATTGATATATATTTGTATATGTCCAGTGTCATCTTAACGCATAGGCCCACCCACAGGCACAGCCCGGGGCCTCAGAAAAACAAGAAGTAGTTGAATTTTTGAAAATTGGCCAGGTAGAGCCCCAGAAAAATCACTTGGCCTGGGGGACCCATGATGCTCATAAGATGGCCCTGTAAATGTCCAATTATTTCTTATCAATTTCAATCATTTTATCGCTTTTAAAAATTCATTTACTCTCTTTGAAGTAAAATATCAATCATTTACAACTAAATCAGTACATTTTGAATGGCTTACAAGCTTCTAATTAACTGTGTTTCTTCAGGCAACAGGAGGTACCGGAGTTTATAAGTGGATTTCATATCAAAGTGGTGTTGAAGTTCTTTATGATAAAGAAAATTCTAGTCAAGCAACAGTTTACATATACAAAGATGGAGACTTTACTATTTCTGTAATTGATAAAAATCATTCGAAGTTTCATTCCTTGTCTAAGGTATGATAAAACATTAATTTATTTAATTACTTTATAAATGTTAGAGATGGATTGTCTTCATAATCAAAATGATAAATATGTTTTTTGGTTATTTGTAAAATACTAAAAGTTGGGTGAAATTTTTTTTTCTTTATTTTATATAAAGTTGGGAAATAATTTATTCATCACATTGAATTTTTCATTGAAATTTTTCTTAGAAAATAAATTCTCAGCTTTTGAAATATAATCAAAGATATTAACTATAATTACCATGTGTTGAAAAATATTCATCATAATTCTTTATCCTCTTGAGATAATTCACGTAAATGGACCTTATTGCTTGATTTTATGCAGCATATTACACTCATGTCCATAAATTAAGGATAATGCCAGCCCCGGCAAATAAAGGTTCAGAAACAAAACAAACGTTACTTATTCATAAAGCCTATTTATTAAACAAAAGATAAAGAACAAAAACGATGGTGTATGTATGATACCATTCATAAAAACTATGATTTTTGCTCCCTGGGGCAATTGTAAAAAATATCTCCTTTACAAAAACTTACTATTACATGGTTGGTATGATGGTTAATACATTGTATGTCTCCCATGCGATGAAATACAGTCCGTACAACACCTAGGCATGCTGAGTATCAAATTATCGATCTGATCTTGGGGAAGATCACTCCACTCACCAAGCAATGCTCTCCGAAGTTCCGGTACACATGTAGAAGGTGATTGACGGGCTGCAACTCGTCGGCCAAGCATGTCCCACACATGCTCTATCGGATTCAAGTCAGGTGAGAATGCTGGCCATTCCATACGGGTTATATCCTCAGATTCAAGGCATTCATTTACGATGTTTGCTCGGTGAGGACGGGCGTTGTCATCCATAAACAAAAATTCTGCGCCCATGGCACCCCTAAACAAACGTACATGTTGTTCTAGAATGATGTCCTGATAAATTTGGGCTTTCATGGTTCCGGTTTGAACATGCAGATCTGTTCTGGAACCCAGTATAATTCCACCCCAAACGAGCAATGCTGCACCACCGCAACAGTGTCGTTCAATGATGTTGTCTTGGTGGTAATGGGTACCTGGCGTTCTCCATATGAAAGTCTGACGTGAATCAGACTGCAAGCTAAACCTGTACCTGTTCGAAAACATCACACAAGCCCACTGTGACGATGTCCACATTGCATGTTCTCTACTCCAGGCTAATCGCTGCCGACAGTGAGTTGCTGTGAGCGGAACACATCTGACAGGCATGCGAGCATATAGACCAATATCTCCCAAATGTCTGTACAGGGTTTGTCTCGAAACTGTGGTACCCGTGGCTGCAGATAGCTGACGAGACAGGTCAGATGCTGGGCTCCGTCTGCTTCTTTTGGCAGTTACTGCCAAATACCGGTCTTCATTCGGCGTTGTAACTCGGGGGTGATCTGTACTGTAACATCTACTGACATTTCCGTTATCTTGGAATCGTTGCCAAAGCCTAGAGATGACACTTTGAGCAATTCCAAGTTCCTCGGATACTTCCATCTGAGTACGCCCACATTCCAGGCGGCCGATAATTCTACCACGTAAAAAATCATCCACATGCGTCCTCTGTGTCATAACTATTCGCTTATGGCACTGAGCGCCTTACAGAACTCTTGTGAACAATTTCACTTCTTCGCCACCATTCCTTATATACCCCCCTCTTACACTCTCGTCATTGTGACGTACTATCGGCATCATCTGGTGGCTTCCTGAAATTTGCATATCATTCTTGCAGATATGTGTGATAATTCTAAAGGTGAAATTTTTACTTTATATTTCGATTTCCGTGTGATTCTGAATTATCCTTAATTTATGGACATGAGTGTAAAATGAATCCAAATACCAGTGACAATGCATTTGCATAATGAGTTTTGAGCACATGCATCAGTGAATTGATTCCTAGTGTACAGAGAACTTATAAATCAAACCTTTTTTTTTACACTATCATATTTTCCTGCTTATATTCAGATTAAATATTAAAATCATCAGAATTCGTAGCATCAGAATGTGGATGCCATTATTTAAGGTTCAGTGCATGCTTAAGCTAGCTGAATTTAAATCAGTGACATGTATTAAATGCTGTGTACAAGCTGAGTGAAATGTGAAGTCTCCCCCATGATTTGAAAAAGTGTCTGCAGCAGTTGATTTACTAACATCTCAAATGCTATAAAGAACTTCTCAAATGATTGAATACCATTTAGACATCTGCAGAGCCACTAATTGTGCTCATGAACTTTATCATATTAGCTTGAGGAGTTGCCCCCTTCAATGCAACTTAAATTTAGGAGTAATCGTGTATAGTTCTCTCACTATAAACTGTTACTTTTGGAAACCTTTGGCCTGGACACTCTGTATTTATAGATAACATATAGATGCACTATGTTTTCAAAAGTCTGTGTCCTTTTTAGAGTTTAGACATTTTCTCGAATTTCTTGAAAAATGCAGGCGAATGGCCCTGCATTTCAATTTCCAATGAAAATTTAGCCACAAGTGCATTTAGGGTGACTAACAAAAAGATTAAATAAGAAAAAATGTTTTTGATCAACTTTTCTTATTATTTTGGATCTGTTGATATATCCTTCTTACTAATGATGTGTGTGAGTGTAAGTAATTATAACCAGAATATTCAGTTAAACAAAGACATATTTAATAGAGATTTAAGTACTTAAAGTGAGAGACAACATCTGTTGCTGTTCAGACTCATGGAGGAAAGAATAACAGGAGGTAGAGTGAACAGCGCGTCCGTTGAGAAAGTATGGGGAATCAGAGTTGCCAGATGAAGCCAGTGATCGCTCTGTTAAAGGGACCAAGTAAGCCCAAACAAACCCTGGCTTCCCATGCCTTCCTATGAGAAACATCCCCGTTTTTAAAAAACATTTAAAAATTTGCTTTTCACTTCAGGAACTCATTTTTTTCTCAAATTCTGTGTATATATTTATACAACTGAACGAGAGCTTTGACAATTTTAATTGTTATTTGTTTTCGAATATTAATTTCAACAACATGGAACCTTTTGCAAAAATAACCAAAATTTACCCATATCTTGGGCCACAAAATTTCTTCTCAGCATTTCAATTAAAAAAAAATTATATCAAAGCATGTAACACCTCAGTGCTGAGAGAGAGACAATGTTTAAAGACACTTGAACAAGTGGTGTTTGAAAAACTCAGACTTTTTTTTTGCAAAAAACATTATATATGAAAAACATTAGCATATATAATTTTTTCCTTCAGCTGTTTATATTAAAATATTGTGGAAATATTTCCAGTCCAGGTAGAACAAAAACTCGAACACCGACAATTTTAGACTTCAAATTCAATTCGAAACTGTGTTTTTTGTCAAATTTTCGTACACATACCACTTTAAAAGCAAAGTAATAGGTACAAAATGAAGAGGGAAAAAAAACAGCCCAAGTGATTATTTACCTAAATACTATAGGCCAGAGAGATGACTTATCGCGGCTCCTAAAAAAAGTTTTTATTTTTAGTATTTTTTTCTCAATACTACATCTACATAGCAAGGTTCGGATGGGTGGCATATATTTCAGCAATATGTATTCAAAAATATGAGAGTGGAACGGAAGAAGGGTGGCGAAATTTGTACAGCTTACAGGCAGCAAAACCATAAATACACAGTGGCAGAGGACTCTTGAGCACTTCCAGTACTTTGAGGCACGGGGACGGCAAAATGCTGTTTGCCCTGGGCAGCTGAATTATGTTTACCCCAGGTGGCAAAAATCCTAGCTATGGCCCTGTCAGAAGGTGCTCGAGCACCTCAGAATTGATTCAGAAATCAAAATTCCTCATGTAAAGCTTAAGATGAGCGTCCACGGGCCTGAAACACTTTTGAAATGTCTCAGATCTATCATAATGATGAACGAAACAAAAAGGCAAAATAAACAGTTAAAAGAAAAATTATGAAAATTTCATTTTATTGGAGCTTCATATTATTTTAATTAATCATATTCCCATATATATTAATGTGATACATTGAATTTTTAAAATAAATTGAAGGCACTGAACTTTAAACTTATGACGAATTGAGAGTGAAAAATGATCTTCCCTTTCAAAACTAAATTAAAAATATAACAATCCTTATATAAGGATAAGATTTTATTTTTCCCCATTATCAGATCATGTAGATTACCTGAAGATGCATTAAACAGTCATGGTGCTTAAATTTATTTAGTTATTAATATTTTATAAGAATTCGATCTGGCAAAACACATGTTAAGTATAGGGAAAAGAGCGGTTTGTTTGGGCTTACTTGTCCAACCACAAGAGCTTCAATTTTCGTGCCTGATGTCACCTCCTTGTATTCTTTCCTCCATGGTTCAGACTTGAGCAGCCATGTTTTTTGTACTGTTGCCAAAACTCTGAAACTAAATACTTGACTAATGATGTGTTGCCAGATACCAAAAACAGAAATAAATAAATCAATTGTTTCTCTATTAACATAATATTCTAACACTTTTCCCTTGTTAATAAAACAAACAATTCTGTTACAATACAAGTCCTATTTTAGCTAACAGTGTCACTAATCTCAGCTTGTGCAATGGCTTTGTCATCATATCGGCCAACTGATACTCTGTAGGGACCTTTTGTACTGCAATCTTTCCTTCCCTCACTTTTTCACGAATGAAAAAATGTTTAATGCTGATATGCTTTGCGCGGCGATGGAATTCTGGATTTTGTGCAAGTCTTATAGATGCATTTAGTTGCCATCTTAATGCATGGGGCCCATCCGGGCTCAGCCCGGAAGTCTCAACAGAAGAGGGGCTCATAAAAATGAGAACTGATTGAAATTTTCAAGAATTTTCCAGGTAGGGCCTCAGTAAAATCACATGGCCCGGAGGCCCATTATGTTTTTAAGACTGCCCTGGCGATGGGCAGAGATATGGGGGACAATGCCTCCCCAGAGTTGAAGGTAAAGTCGACTGATATAATGTATTTGCATATATATGAATTGACATCATTATCATCATGCCCCCCCCCTCCAACAATCATCGTGCCCCCCCAGACTTTCAAGTCTATCTCCGCCTATGCCCCTGGCTGCATTATCAATTTGGATCACTGGAACTTCTTTAAGTTGTACAACTGCTTTGTACATCCTTTGCAACCAAATTGCTGCTTTACAGCATTCATTTGCTGCAACAATTCTGCTTCAGTGGTCGATATTGCTATCATAGATTGTTGTTGACTGAGCCATGAGATAGCTCCACCAGCATACAAGATCACCACTCCTGCAGTTGCGTGACCAGTCTTTTCACATCTTCCAAAGTCAGCATCACTATAACATTCCAACACTCTGGGATTGCAGTTATATCTGTAGATAATGCCTTTACTTGTGGAACTTGCAATGTATCTGAGAACACGTTTGGCTTTCACCCAATCTTCTTTTGAAGAATTCTCTAGCTTGCGTGATAAAACTCCTACACTGTATGCTAGGTGGGGTCTGGTGCCTACCATAAGATACATGATAGCTCCGACTACTTCTCTGTAAGGAAATGATTCATCTGCTTGTGATTCAAGACCATTTTCCTCTGATGTTTCCATTGGAAAACTTTTCAATTTCTAATCCTAAGAAGTACACTGCTCAAAACAATTAGGGGAGCAAGCAAAAAAGTGAAGAAAACCATGCGAGACAGCCACGTATTGGCATACAATGGATAGAACACGCATATCAATGCGCAATACAGAAAAAAGACGTAAAAAAATTTAATTTGGAATTAAGCTTTAATTCTTTGAAAATATGGAAAAAAACATGAAAAGATGATTTAGAGCAACAATTTGGTAACAACAAAAAAAGTACTGTTTAGACATGATGCATGAGTTTTAATAGGGCGTGTGGTCTCCTCGAACAGCTAAGACTGCTGCACACCTGTTTGCCATGGATGCGATGAGGTTATCGATCAGACTTTGGGGAATACTGTTCCACTCCTCAAGAAGTGCAATCTGCAAGTCTCGGACAGTAACAGGCGGCCTTGGTCGCGCAGCAATGTGTCGTCCAAAAAACAATTGGATTCAGGTCAGGAGAGCACGCTGCCCATTCCATACGCTGTATTGTTTCAGCTTCAAGCATGTTCTCCACCAGACGAACTCTATGCGGTCGGGCATTATCATCCTGGAAAACGAAGGAATCTCCAATGGCTCCAGCGTAAGGGATGACATGAGGTCGCAGTATCTCGTCTGCATACCTTCGGGCCGTCAAAGTGCCATTCCGAATGATATGCAGGTCCGCACGTCCGCCTATGCTGATTCCACCCCCATACCATCCAACCAGCTCGTCTGTATTGTGACCTTTCACGAACGAATGCGGGGTTATTTCGAGTGCCCCTGTCCCTCCATACCAGAACACGTCGGGTGTCACACTCCAGACTGAATCGGGACTCGTCTGTAAACAGCACTTGGCTCCAATCATGTTGCTCCCAATCTCGATGTTCAGCAGCCCATCTTCTTCGGGCCGCATGGTGGCGAGGGGTCAACGGAATGCAGACCATTGGCCTACGTGCATAGAGCCCTCCCTCATGAAGCCGATTACGTACTGTTGGGCTGGACACCCTTCGTCCTGTTGCCAAGAGCAACCATCTTTGCAGCTGCGTAGCATTCTCTGTTCTGTTTCGACGGGCTGTTAACCATATATACCGGTCATCAGTTGCTGTAGTGGCGCGTGGCCACCCTTGCCCTGGTCGATGTCTAACATTTCCTGTTTTTTGGAATCGATTCCACAGCCTTGCAACAACACTTCTGGCGACTCCAACAGCATCTGCGACACTACGTTGTGTTTCCCCGGATTCCAGTCTGCCTATAACACGCCATGCCATGGATTCCGGTAAATCACGTTGTTGAGACATCCTCAAGTCACCTTGTCTCAAAAAAAAATACTGCGCAATCGAATTTCACAGTTACGGCAGTAAAACAGACGTTTCTGCAACATCCCGATTTCTGCCCTTATCTCCTTTTTCTGGTTTTTGACGTCATGAACTTTGATTTGCATATGAAGTTTTCTTCTTCCATTTCCTGCTAAGCTTTAAATTATGGATGATTCATTTTATGTTACTTATCGGTATACATCTTTGCGTAATTTTGTTAAAACCATGTGCTCCCCTAATTGTTTTGAGCAGTGTATGTTGCTGGTTTACTGGCAAATTCAAATTTTATTTTCAACTGTTTAATGAAATCTTCAGCTTCTTGCTGATCATCATATGTGACTAGGCCATCATCAACATATAATGCTACAAGTAATTTTCTGTTATGATCTCCAATGTACAAACAAGGATCAGCTTAACTTGCTTTGAATCCTAGTTTGAACAAAAAATCTCCAAGACATTTGTTCCAGCAGCGAGGAGCTTGCTTAAGACTATAAAGACTGTGCTTGTGAATCTACACACATTACTTGTCCCATCATTATAACCTTCAGGTTGTTGCATATAGATGGTTTCTTCTAGATCACCATATAAAAATGCTGTAGAGACATAAAATTGAGTCAAATGCAATTTCTCACTTGCTGCAATACTGATTATCGAGCGCATTGTTCCTAACTTGGTTACCGGACTGAAGGTTTGATTGTAATCAATACCATGACGTTGACTGAATCCTTTGATTACAAGTCTTGCTTTATACTTGTCAATACTACCATCTGGATTCTTCTTGATACGATACACCCACTTACAAGGTATAGCTTTCGATCCTTTAGATAATGGCTGTAGAATCCATGTACAATTTTCTCTTAAGGAATTCATTTCAGAGTCCATGGCTTTCTTCCAAAATGTACTGTCTGTACAATTGACTGCATCTTGATAAGTTTTTGGTTCATTTGCATCAGCCATGAAGACATCTGCCAACATAATGTAGTCTTCAAACCTTTCAGGCTTTTTCAACTCATTTCTGTTCCTGAGCTGTCTGGCGTTTGTTTCAGCCTCTTCATCTTCTGAGCTACAGCTATCTTTCTCTGATTCTTCATCATGGGTATATTGTCCCTCATTTGAAAGTTCTTCATTTTGATCATTTCTTTCAATTTTGGATGTAACTGTATTTTCAATCTGTAAGAGCTTCTCTTGAAATACCACATCACAACAACAAATTACTGTCTGCCTTTCTTTGATATAGATGCGATTCCTTTCTCATCTCCATCATATCTGATAAGATAATCCTTAGTTGCTTTCTTATCCATCTTCTTCCTTCTTTGAGTTGGGATATGAGCATAACAAACTGACCCAATGATACACATATGCCTTATTCGAGGCTTCTTTTTCATCCATAGCTCAAACGAACTTACATCATGAACCAAAGATTTTCCATTCCTGTTCAGAATATAAGCTGAAGTATTGATAAACTCAGCCCACATAGGAAAGCTGGGAAGCTCATTTCTTTGTTGGAGTACTTGATAGTTCTTGCCATCTCAACTAGAGTTCTGTTCTCTCGTTCGCTACTTCATTTTGTTCAGGAGTATATGGTGCAGTCAATCTGTGAATAATTCCATTCTTGAGAATTCTTTGGACTGCTAGGTTGTCGAACTCTCCACCATTGTTACTTAATATTTGTTCAACTTATGCCCCAAGCTTCTAGCATGAGCTAAAAAGTCTTCTAGTGCACTCATAGCCTCTTATTTGTGCTTTAACAAGGAAACATAGAGCGGAACTTGGTATACTGTTCCTTGAAAACAGCAAAGTATCAATATTTTCTACACGATACATCAAATGGTCACATATATCTGTAGAGATAAGTTCTCCTGGTTTTGTGGCTTTCTCTCTAGTGCCGAACTTCAAACTATGAGCCTTGCCATAGATACAGGCTTCACATAACTGTTTATCAATGTTGACCCTGATATTGAGTTCTTTTTCCATTAATGACTTCACATGCTGTTTATCTTGATGTCCCCATCTTTCATGGTAAAGCCGAAGAAGAGAATCGTACTTGCTTGCCATATTTACTTCAACTGGGGGTTTCTGATATCAGCACTTTAATTTCAGCTCTAAAAAGACCACCACTGATATCTTGTGCTCCACTAAGGACTGCTTCGTCATTAATTTTCAGATAACATTTTCTAGATGTTGATTCAAATACACTGTTCTGGTTTCTGTCTTGTGTTGCTAATACTGAAAACAGATTCTTGCTAATATCAGGAACGTACCAGACATCTTGTAAATTTTTAAATTGTTTTCTACCATTTACAGCCAAGAGAGTAGTACTAACAGCAGCAGCAGTACCACCACCCTTACTCTGATACCTTGTTGAACGACTTGAACTGGGTTTCGGTGGTTTACCATCAGCAATCCATTTACAGCAGTTCTTGACCCAATGTCCTTTCAGATGACAGTAATTACACATACTATATTTCTTAGTTGAAGATGTGCTTTCTTCTCTTTTCTGATGATTCTGGGTATTCTGTTTGAAACTTGCAACTAGTGCTTCGTGACCTAATTCACTTTCACTGATGTCTGTCCTTAGTTCCTGCTCATGAGAACATAGTTGTGTCGTTAAATCATCTCTCTCTCTCTCAACAGTTCTTTTTTTTTCACTCACACAGAAGCAACCAACTTGATTTGAAGACACGATAACTTTTTGAGGAAGAGCATCGAGTATCTTGCATATGTGGAAGCTTGGTTTCTTGTTTACTTTCTAAACTTTTGTTAAGCTCATTCCACAGATTCTTCAATTTGGATAAGTTTTCTGCCATATACTCAGTTGATGACCACTTAAACTGGAAGAACTCTTAACAAATGGTGACGCCGAAACATATCTGCTCGTATTGCCAAATCAATACCAATCATCATCTGGTCAGCCAACTCCATTTTTGTGAAATCATTGCCAGACTATCAACAAGAAGACATCTATTGCAAATTAAAATTCCAACTGCCAGGAATATTGCTAAATTTTATAACTTCCGATGCTGAGTTGGAAGAGTATGGAACAGATTACCCCAAAACTCGTATGTTCATCCACATATCACAGATTTTGTCACAAACATGAAAACAACATAAGGGGTGCTGAAAGTTGCTGGTTGTCCGTATATACGAGACTCTAGTACTTACGCAGGAGAGAGAAGGTGCAGCAATGCATTGTTTTTTAAGAAATTATTGGGGAACTCGGCCCCTTTACACAATTTACTGGAGGAAGGCTCAAATGGCCTCAGCCCCTAGGTTCTGGTGCCTATGACATCAGCCATTTTCCAACAAGTTTTATCTCTATTTCAGCTGCTCTGCCCAAAATTGACAAAAAAAACCTCAGTGCAAACCAAAAGTACTTTGGCAGTGTTCTCTGGGAATTGCCTAACAGCAGATTCTGGCCATTTTTCAAAAATAAGCGAATAATATTTTGGTGATAAAAAATCACCCCTCCTCTTCAGTTGGCGCCTTTAAAAATTGGACACTTTCAGTTGACGCCTTTTGCAGCTGTATGGTTTGTACAATTCAAGATCTAGCTCTGCAGAGAAAGATTGTCAGCAAAGATTTTTCACGTTTCTAGGGATTTTCTTATTGTTCCTGAAAACTGTTTTGGCCTAGATGTCTTTCCGTGTAGAGATCGTTCACAGTTTCGAAAGTGTGGTGATGATTCGTATAATATCTGCATTGGAACCACAATCCAGAACTCGCATGCAGGGCTGCTACTAGACACTTTGTCACAACCAGAATTTCGACTACCCTTGGATGTAGATGAAACAGTTAAAGGGTGAATTCATCGCCCCTTTTGGACCAGTGCCCAGGGTACCAGACTCAGCTGTCCCCCCCTCCGCAGTCGCGGCCCTGGTCGCATGCCCCATACACCCATATAAACAGAATCAGGTTCTGACAAGAGAATAATATCCTCTTCTACAGCTGTAGTCCTGTGATATCAATGTAATTAAATAGAAATTGATTCAAAATGAAGGTAACTGTTCCGCTCTTAAAAGACGAGATTCCTTAATAAATATTACACTTGGGTTATAATAAAAAAAGTTAATTTCTTTTTAAAATTAAAAATTAAGTTTTAAATAAAATTTAGTCAACGAAATCTCAAACTTTTTTCTTCATCATGGTTAAATAATATTTTAATATCACAGCACTATATGCAGTGTTTCTTTTTTTGCCCATGTTACCCCTTTGGACAATATTTTCTGTTTGTGCTCCCTTGTCTTATTGCCAGGCCCTCTCCACTTATCAAGGAAGCAAGACACTCACTATTTATTTCACTCAGTAAATTTATAGTGAACAAAAATTTTATAAATTAGGTCGGTCTCTGGACCCCTGGGTTCTCGAGTTTATTGAGCTTCACTACACTCCCCTGTTGTTGTCCTCTAATTGTCCTGGTTCTATTCAAAGCTGTCTCAAAACATGGGCCCTTGTGCAAAGTGTTGTTATAGAGGTTCCGTACTTAGCTAGAAGTAACAGCTTACAGCAAGGGTCTTCAATTTTTCAGACACAACGGGTCAACTTCCCATGAATCCCACGGACCACCAAATCTTGTGATTTAGTGACATCTTAACAGAAGTGGCCAATAGGGCCCCGAGTTGAACCTGGAGAAAAATTATTCAAAACTTTTATTTGTTCTGAAATTATTTTTATTAATTATCAATTTTGATTAGTTCTGAAATAATTTTTTTTCACTTATTCTAGAAAAGTTTGATTAATTGCTGATTAAATTAATTAATTACAAGATTAATTTTAATCTGAAAACACTTTAAACGATTCTTTAATTACTAATTTTGGTAATTTTTAAGTGTTAACTTCCTTCTCAAAATATCTTGAAAATATTTATCTTTCAATAATTATGCAATTATACTTTTGTTGATTGTGAAATGATTTCTATCAGAAATTATGAAATTATCTCTCTTATTGATTTCACAAATTCCATAATTATTTCTTTCAGTAGTTCTGAATTTTTGCCAACTCTGGAATTATATTTCATTTATTCTAGAATAATTTCTTTCATCAGAAGTTATTTTTTTAATCAATTCCTTGTTTCTTTCATCAATTTTAGAATTAATCATTTTTCAATGTTTTCCAATGACAACCATTTTCTGAAAATCATCGGCTGGCCATGACAAAAAGCTTTGAGAGCCAAATCTGGCCACACGTTGAAGACCCCTGGCTTACAGCTGTCCATATTACGTACAGCCAGGGGTCTTCAACACATGGCCAGATTTGGCTCTCAAAGCTTTTCGTCGTGGCCCGTCAATGTTATTTCTCAAATGTTATCAATTCAGTTATTCCTTATTATCAATTTTTTTATTATTTCTGTTATTTTATTATTATTCATTTTTGTATTTTATCAGTACTAAATTCAGTCAACTTGAATTTTATTTCTAAGTGATGGAAAAGACGTTAAGATCTTTGAGAGAGAAAAAAAACACACTTTTTTTATTTCAGAGAGTGTCTTCTTGCATAATAGTAATTATAAGATTTGATTCAAAAATTCCAAAATTCTTTCTGTTGAAAAATTTCTGTTCAAAATAATCTGATGGAAAAATCACTCATATACAGGGCTTGACAAATCCCAGGCGCTAGGTCACTATGGCGACTAAGAAATTGTCTTTGACACCTACTATTTTTATGTATGATAACTGATAATTAAATTGAAGTTGAAGACAGTACAGAATTATCAGAATTATGTTGACTTGTCTGCCAGCGTGGAAGTTGTCCTGAACAAGTCAGAATACAGTGCCGTCTTAACGCATGGGCCTTCCCGGGCACGGCCCGGGGGCCTCACAAAAATGAGATCCGGTTGACATTTTCTAGAATTTCCAAGGTAGGGCCTCAGAAAAACCACTTGGCCCGGGGTCCCATGATGCTCTTAAGACGGCCCTGTCAGAATATACATTTTTGAATGGATTTTGTGGGAAAAAATATATTGACACCTAATTTTTTTTGGATTTGTCAAGCCCTGCTTGTATATATGTATACACTCATGTATTTCAGCATATGTATAACATTAATAGGCTTACATATACTGTATGCAGGCTCAGGGACGTGAGCAGAACCAAACTTTGTGGGGGGGGGAGGACCGGGGGGTATCTCTCCCAGAGAAATTTGAATCACTAACCTTTAAAAACAATTTAAAACAAACCGAAATAGAAAGAAAATGCATATAAATGCTATATGCACCTTCTGTTGATATTTTAATTTCTTTAAAAAATACTTTAAATTTTTGATCATATTGAGGCAGACACCCATAGATATATCATATTTTACTAAGGCAAAAATCTTTTTCCACAAAAGCAGATTGAATTGCCCGTCATCACTGAAATCAAATACAGATTGGGGATCAAAAATGGGACATTCTAGTTCAAAAAACAACGTATGGTCAATAGGAAATCTATGTTGTTATGACCCGAACTGAGAAATGTCTCACGAACTTTGAGCAACACCAATCATTTTTGACTTCCAGCGTCTCTGGATTTGGCTAAAAAAATATAATTTTTAAACAGATCTCATTTGGCTAACACTTTACAAATCTGGTGATAAATTTGCCAACATTTGGGACGAAGCTAATACGTAAGTTATACGTAATAACAAAGATATAATATTATACTACATGGAAAGAAAAAAATGCCAATTGTGAATTGAAAAGGCAGAACTTGGCTTCTAATGGGATTGATTATTTCAGTTAATTTTCAAGAAGTGACAACCTGCTGCTGGCAAAGAAGTGTACTTTCATTCAGAGTTTGGGTACATAACTGACCATTGGAAAAATGACACGTCACAAAATTTCAAAACTTTATAAGTCACTTAATATTCATCTAATCCAAAAACGGAAATACTTTTCACAAGGAATCACATATTTAAGGGTAGTCAATAGTTAACACCCTATATAAGACAGTGTTCGAAATCATTGGTGGTCCTCTGGTCTGAGACCACTGATTAAACAATTAGACCACAAAGAAAAAAATTGTGGTGGTCCGCAGTACCAGTAGTGAAAACTTTGCATGCATCTTCATGCAGTAACACATTGATCACGGAAGAATCTCCTGTGGAAGAATCACCGATCCACAGTGAATTTTTTATTTCTATTATGGTGGTATATCACTCTTGTAGATGCCAGTATATTTGGGAAAATTAATTACTATTATTTAGAACAGATTTTATTTAGCGGACTAGTCATGATGTCTGCCCAAGTGGCGTGGTGGTAAGATGCTCATCTACCACCATGAAGGTTGTTGTCATGGTCCCAAGTTCAAACCCGATGAAGGATATAGATAAGATATTTTCCCTAATGAGCTTGAGGCTCCCACCAATAGGCAGCACCTTTATTTCCAACCCATCTCATTAACAGTGCCATCTTAAGGCATGGGCTCACCCGGGCACAGCCCGGGGGCCTCAAGCGAAGAGGGGCCTCACAAAAATGAGATCTGGTTGAAATTTTCGAGAAGTTGTTTGGTAGGGCCTCAGAAAATTCAATTGGCCTGGGGGCCCATGAAACTCTTAAGACGGCCCTGCTCATTAATGGCAGTAAATTGTGATATAGCGATATGGCCAGAGTTGGTGTAGTAGCCATGATGTCTGTGGACCGGTAAGTTCTCGTATTCACTGGTCCGTGGGATTAGTGACTTTTATTTTTTGATTCTAATGCCATAAGAATTATGGTTTTCTTTTCTACACATTTCCAAAAGGTATATATTCATCAAGCAGCAGAAATTGAAGTGTATGCTACAGTTGTTGAAGCAGAAGTTGGAAATGATTTGATTATTCCTGTAACTCTGTATGGATATGAATCTGAAGGTATACAATGTTAAAACATTAAAATTTCTGAGACTCAAATTTTTGATATCTCAAAGTAATTTTGATCTCCTGTGTGGCGCATTTTCTATAAATCCTTTTATGACTTAAAGTACTATAGACTTCTGGAAACACTTCTAGGTATCAAAATTTGACAATAAATTAATTTTTTCATTCTGTCTTTTTCATCAAACATACATACTCTCTGGGAAGAGATTTTTTCTGGATATTATACCGGGTTCGAGTCCCACCAGAGACAAGATGACTTTTCTTTCAGAGTTCACCTCAGCATAATATCCAGAAAATCCTGTTTCCTTGATATCTTGGGCTGAGAAAAAAGCTGTCTATCTCTATACATACTCTCTGATCTATGTAGTTTGACTTGCCAATGATAATACATTGGCACAGTGTCGTTTTGAGCACATGTACCTGTAAATTGATAGTGCAAAGAGAACTTGCACATCACTCTTAATTATATTTAAACTGTAGTTAAAACATTGGAATTAGAGAATGCATATTATATACAGTTTCATATATCTGCTGATTTTTTTTTTGTGAGGTCAGAATAGAAAAAATACTTTAAAAAGTAATTTGTAAAAAAAGGTTCTAAAGATTTATACATGCATATAGATGTATATGGAAAAGTAGTGACTTTAATACAAAAATGGGACAAGCTACTCCTTCCATTCTTTAAGATATGATTATTGATGAATGAAATTTTTACATGCAGTTCTCTCATATGGACTATACAATATTTTTCCTCTAAGTCATGAAATTTGCATGTGTGCATTATACACAGGAAAATGTGGTGCTTCATTTAACTTTCTTACTTATTACTTTAATTTATTTACTTTTTATTTATTACTTAACTTCCTTATTTACTCATTGTTTATAGTTCTTAATTTAATATTTATCGTTTATAAGTTTGACTTGAATTTATATAAGCTTAAGATGTACTATTGTGTGTCTGTAGACATGGTTTCCTTATTGGTTTGTTTTAAATTACACATGCATTGGATATTGACTCACTAATACAAATGTTCAATGCCAGGCATCTTTAACCCATTGCTTCTGAGCACTGTGTATTGAAGTAATCGAAATAACTATTTGCATGTGCCTTATTTTGCATTCATGTTTTTCATTTGTGGCTGAATAAAAATTTATTCTGAAGAAATAATGAGCGTGTTTAAGCATAGGTTTCATTCTTTTTTTACCCAAATTGAAAAATTTCATACATGCACTTGGTTGCATCACACACACACACACACCTCACAACACTTTTTGATTACTCCTGATAGAAGGAAATCAAAATCATTCACTATTGATAAAATACAATAGCCAAATCTTGTTAAAACTAAGTAAAAAAGGTATTGAAAATATTTCATATTAACTGACAAAACAATGATTTGATTTTGAAAAGAGTGTGTAGCTAGATGATGTTTATAGTGTAGGTATAAATAATTAGTTGTTTTCAACTTAATAAACACTCTTACAAGATTTTTTATTCAAAACATGAAATGCAATGAAAAAAAACGCTAATTACATAATTCTACCAACATACACATATAAACTTTTGAATGGATGAAAAAACTAAGTGTATAATAGGTATGAGGGAGTTCAGATTAAAGAATGTATCCATTATATTTTAATATTAATGAAATTCCCAACTATGAACATTTGCTGCTGTGGTGGTTCAGTGGTCATGGTGACAGACTCACATCACAAGGACCCACATTTGAACCTCACCGGCACCACAGTGGTAATTGGCTGAAGTTGGTTTTCTGTGCACATCTTCAAGGTGCAAATGCGAGCTGATCTCTCCATTAAAAAGTCTCGCCACAGAGAGCAACAGGCCTACAATGGTACAAATATTCAACACTTTGCTTCTGAAATATAGATGGCAGCACTGAAAAACCAGAAGCAACACTAAAATATACACTCAGACTATTAGGTACTGCTGAGGTATGGTGCACTCAGACTGTGCACACTTCTAGCACATCTCACTAGGTTGTAAATCGCCCATGGGGATAGACTTGAGTGGTGCTCAGTTTGAAAGAAAGAACTGTGGACATTTGATCTATATATGCATATGGTAAAATGATAAACATCTGTAGTGATTCCAGTGATGAAATCAGCAAATTATTAAAGTTCTGTTGATAAAAAAGAGAGTTCAGCTCGATAAAAAAAAATGACGATGTTAAATGTTGAGCATTGCTGAATTTTTTAGAATTGGTTACAAGAAAGACAGACAATGTCAATTTTATCAATAAATAGATAATCATTTCATCTTAAACGATACAATGCTAACTGCGATGCTAACATCACAGTTCCCAAACTTTTTGTCCATTGCTCCCTTCTTCAGAAAAGTTTTTTTCCTGTCTCCCCCAACTCAACTCAAGCCAACCCATAGGGGCCCTATATAACAATCATAGCTTCTACTTCCTCCACACAATTCCATCACCCCCCCCCCCCCCCGGTGAGGCTATATTGCCCACTTCAGGAAACCCTGGTTTACGTTCTTGTATTTGAAAAAAATATATCATTATTGAATAGCGTATTATATATAACCTGATGGTATAAGTATTTGATAAAAATTGACCAAGTTATAGTGTCTTAATGTGGTTTGACTTTACAAATAATTTTTTTTATTATACCTGAGGTGTTTATTCTGCTATTATTTTCTCCATGTTTATTTTCTCTTCAATAATGTCCTTAAACATTCTTTTTTAACAAATGGATGCTCCTCATTGGTGGAAAGCCTTTTAGGTTTTGTGGGTGCCTCTCTGTTACATCATTATAGGTTTCACTGCAATGATTTTATAAAACTTTTAAAACCTTTTAGCAATGTATACAAACTTTCTTATGGTAGAAACATCATAAAATGTAATTTTATAATTATGCACAATCATTGTTTTGTTGTTATTAGTTGCATGTGAACTATGATCAATATGAACATGGCATAATATAGCACATTTTATATTTCAATATAGTTTCAAAACATTTTGAAACTTTAATTATCTAATGACAATTTTTTTTAGAAAAAAAAAAAATTCGATCATTTGATGACTGCTCCAAGATCAATGTATCTGTTGATGTGATTGAAAAACATATTGTCTCATACAAACCAGGTATGTCTTATTTTACAACAGTGATTTTTTTTAAATCTCTTTTACAATAGAAAAAATAGATTATTTTATAAATAAAATATTACCATCCCAGTAGATGGCGAATTTTATGTCTGCAGATTTTGGGATGAGAAAAAAATTAAGAAATAACTTTAATTTTCTTTGATTCTGGTAAAAATATAATCAATTGGGCTGATTTTACTGAGTTGTCATGGTAAATAGCAAAGCAACAGATGTAGTTTTATTGCCAAATGTCTTATATAGTTAATCTACAGACTGATTTTATTCACAAGGTTAGCAAAGCTTATATCATCATCATGAACAAGAACCATTTTCAATCCATTGTTAGATGCAGATCTCTAAATTTTTGCATTTTTCTCGGACTGATCTTTTACCATCCACTTGACTGCAGCCATATTTCGGATCTCATCATTCCATCTGGTTTGGGAAGGGGCTCCTTGTTAGATGTTTAACATTGCATGGGGTACCAATTCAAAATACTTGTTGTCATCTATTGTCTTATATGTCTTCATGCAATGTGTCCAACCCATTTCATTTTATACATTCAATTCTTGTTTGGCTTATCCGAGGGATTCATTTTCTATCTCTTCTTGTGATGCCTAAGGTACATCTTTCTTTGTGCTCTCTGCAGGCTTTGTATTGTTCTGCTTGTGAGTGTCCGTGTTTCAGCTTCATAAGTCAGTACTGGTAACACACACTAGTTGAATACTTTTCTTTTCAGGCATAATGGCATGTTGCTCTAAAGCAAGGGTGCTCAACCTTTTGGAGAGTGTGGGCCACTTCATTGGTTTGGAAATGTGTCGTGGACCACTACGTGATCTGTAAATGTGCTGCAGACCATTTAACTTACCTGGGAATATGCCACTGACCACTTAAGTAATGTGAAACCATACCACAGGTCACTTAAATGATCTGGAAATGTGCAGAGAGCTGCTTAAGTGATCTGGAATACAGTGTCCTCACCTGGAATCACTGATGTAAACAAAGCTCATTTGGCCGATACCAGCACCTTCATTCAAAGTCTAAATAGGGAAAACACCTACCCTGTGCTGTACTGAAATCGAAACTGCCTTATCACGGACCCTACATATGAGAGGACTAAAACTGCGCTGCATAGGTTCAGCTTTTTACCTGAAAGCATGCGGTCATTTAAAGTTTGAGCGATTACAACAATTTTTCACAAGCTCAGTGTGACCCGTTACGGGTAAGAGGCTGTCATTGTGTGTGCATGGTACCTATTTATTTTATAACTACTTTGTTGTTGTGCGTCAAGGTCATGCCCCTCATGGGTGGAGCTGACAGGGCCAGGGACGATTCGCATCATTTTTTTGTTTTTTTAAGCTATAAATTAACTATAAAGGGGCCTGTGAAAAGTCTGGTCTGGGGGACCACTAGAGGCTTTAGCCTAGAAGCCCCACTCTAGGATTTGAAGGCCTCGGTCAGGGATTTACATAATTGTTTTTCCTTCAAATGTTCAAGGATCATCTCTATTAAACGAGATTTCTTGTATCCAAGTTAGCTTAGAATTCATTTCCTCTGATTGACCGAGATCCTTATTTTATTCATATTATTTGGCCTATGTGTTATCATAACGTCACAAAGAGAAACGTTTTATACAGGGATAAAAAAAATTAAATTTAAATGGAAAGTATCTACCTACTTTGACTTGAAAAGCTGGAAAAAAAAGCATTTATCGAATACATCGGGATGAATTTTTATTTGTGCACATTGTTTTGTCCGATTAACTGTGAGCCTTAATTTTTATCAAGCGAAGGAGGAAGAAGTAGTATTCTCTCTAGGAACATTTTAAAATAACAATTCTTCATATGCTTTTCATATTCTGCTCTCTTTTCATCTACAAAGTTTTTATTTATTTGTACAATTGCTCATGATACTGTTAATAAAAAACATTTTTAGCTGGTAATGTGCATCAGAATTCCTGACAATGTTTATAAATATAACCCATATTATTCAGTCTGCACCTCAAACTTTTTTTTGGTACGGTATTTTTTGCGAGTGTAGCCGGCACAAACGTTCAAATTTATTGTCAAAAACAGCTTATTCATTAATTGTAACACCCCAGTTGCTACAATCAATTTTTTACATAAGTATGTTGCATATTCGAATAATTATAATTTTTATAAATGTAAATTTTAATTTAGCTTTAATTTTTAACTGCCTTCAATTTTTAATTAATTTTCATTTAAATTAATTTTTATTTTTAATTAAATGTAACCATAATTAATTTTAATGTTCAATTAATTTTCATTTAAAATTACCTTAAAGTTTTAAATAATAAAAAATTATTTAAGAATTAAAATTAATTTTTTATTTTAAGTAACGTTTGGCACCTTCGGACACTAGGTTGGGTCTCACTGATCGACATCTTCTCTGTAAAAAATCGCCCCCCCCCCAAAACACATCACCCTGGATCCGCGCCTGATCACACAAACATTGTTTCACAACATGACTTGATGTTTTAATTTTGTTGGGAAAAGACTCGATGCAAGAGGCCACTTCACTTTTAGCTTTCAAGAAGAAGACACGACGAAAGTTGGTATAATCATCTTTCATAATCAGCATGAAACGAGAACCTCCAACAGAGACTTCTTCCATGGGTCCTACAACATCAGCATTGATTTGTTCACCTGGTTGTGATGCTCTAATCATTCGAGACTTCAATGATTTTCTATGGGACTTCCCATATGCACACCCAACACAAAATTCAGTGTCACCAGCAGACACGGAAATTCCCCTTTCCTTGAGAAATTTTTCACAGTGTTTTTTATTTTGATGCACCAGCCTCTCGTGCATTAACTTGAGAGTCACTTGAACTTGAAACGAGTACTGGTACACTAACTTGGTTTCTCGATAACCATGTTCATGATGAACAAACCATTATTTAACTTTTCTCCAACTGCAACAGTCATGCGGTTTCTTTTCACGTAGCAATATCTATTCACAAAAATCCCACATAGATTTTTCTTGACAGCATGCGTTGTGGAGAAGAGCTGATATTTCAAATAAGAAATGTACCAGACATCAGTGAGAAAGTTGCAATTCCACTTACCGTTGACTTTCATTTTTACATTTATCCGATAGCATTCATAGGCAAGAAGCTTCTCCCCACCAGCAGCATTGACAACTTCCGGAAGTTCGAATTTCTGGAAATTCACAAACACATCACTATTCGGTGTCATGTGGTGTGATGCTCCCAAGTCCACAATCCAGCTATCGGCCACTTGTAGTAACATACACGACATCGCTTTCTCTCTCATTACAAAATCCAAAAGTTCATGGGTCTTCAGCAGTTGAGTCATCGACATTTTCCATCGTGTCCAGTCCTTTTGACACCGCAATGAGTCTATCTAGAACCTCACGTCCATTGGAGCCATTTCGGTTTCTCTTTGGTTACCGCGCAGTGACAAAGTGACCTGGAGCCAATAACCTCTTGCAATTTACAGATGCAAGGTGTAGCAGAGTTTGCAAAGTAATACGAAGTGGTTCATACTTAGTTATTATTTTAATTAATAGAGAGAGTAAAGTGAAACAAAAAACAAATGTTACATGACGCTTAGCACATACACAATACACAACCCAGTCGCCGCGAGTACAGATATCGACTGACAACGAATGAACCGATTTGGCGGTACTACATTTTTTGGTCGCCAAGTCACCGCCAAAGGTGGTGAGATATCGTAATTCAACATTAACATATGGTGAACGGACACAGATGGACTTTCTCCAACCCGCATTGGCCAGCTTGGAAGATTACTGCCAAAATTCTCTGGAAAAGGAATATGAACTCTGTCTATAAACTAAGGCCCTCAGTCCCCAGAAGTCTGAGTGTCCCTGGTTACAGCAGTGACCAGCAAGACATGAAGACAGGGGGTGCTAAGAATCTCTGGGTTGGACCAGGTTGTCATAAAAAAACAAATTTATATAGTCAAAATTATATATTCAAATAAGCAAGTTCACTTATAACAAATTGAATACAGTGCGGCATTCCTAGTGAAGCAGCAAAACAAGAACAATATTAAAGGCTTTTATTGGATTGTTGAAAACTTATTATCAGATATTTTAAAGTTTAAGAACAAATTACTTTTTCTGATTATGGATGAAAATGATGGGGATATATAGATCATTCTTAGAACAGCTTTTGTGAAATGAGAGCAGTTCTGTAAACTAAACTTGCTAATCTGATGATTAAAATTACTGTAATAATCAGATTGACATAAAACGGGAATTATCAAATTTAATTATTAAATTTTCCAATTCTGTTCACATCAGTTTGATTAGATAAAAAAGTAAAGAAACATATAATGATGAATTTAAAAAGTAAATTAACATATTTAATGATAATTTTTCACCCTTGTACTATGTAAAAATAATCATGTTGTGTATTTCAAGATATTTGTTCTTCCAATTCTTTTTGCAGATACTGGTATTCCTCCATATGGCAGAGGATGTCTTTCTCTTCAATTCATATGCAAGTTGCCTGGTCATTCCAGAATTAACATTGCTTCTCAGTTAAAAGATCAAGAGCTAAGAACTACAGTTGTTGTGGCTTGTCATAAGCATTTAAAGGCATGTATTTTTTATCATTTTCTGTTGTACGGTCAGCCATACCACAAACTTTACAGAAATAGCTATGAAAAATGCTTGTTTTTAAAAAACAAAGAATTTAAACTGTTAAAAAAAGTCAGTCTTATTCCTAGTTCTGGTCTGATCAATAATTCGACCATTTAATTTATCAGTTGCTAATTGTAGTTAAAAATTTAAGTTGAGTTAATTGACTCAGACTATTAATTCACAATTTGCTAAAAATTTCTGTGTAAAGTTTGCAAATTATCCTGATTTATTTGACGTAACCAATTAGATGTTTTAAATGGTGCTCTTATACATGATATTTAACTATAATTAAGTGACTACATTCATAAAAAAGTTACATTTTTACCAATTCACAAATCACATTAAAATAATGGAATTTAGTAGCATTTAAGTCAGAAATCTTTAATATTTAGAAATATTAAAGTTAGCTTTTTCATAGACCTTGGGGGAATGAAACTTTTCACTAGAAATGGCAAAGGGAATAGAAAAATGTAGAAAAAATGATTCTGTCCCATAGAAGATGGGTAATATGGTCATATTTTTAGCAGAAAATTATCATTGTTTAAAAAATTAAATGATTAGGCATGAAGAATCTATCAATTTGATAAAAAATAAGGCAAAAATCATGAAATATTTTTGCTTTTTTTGTTTCCAAGTATGTAAGGGGAGGAAGCAATTTCTTGAAAGGTAATGCATAAAGAGATGCATGTGTTCAGCACCTATATTATTTCGATTGTATTGTTTATTGGTCAGAAAGCAGTAGCATCTGACCTTGGGGTGCTGTGGGTATCTAGGCACCCACACAATTCAGAAATCAAAATCTCTTACATAAGACTCAAGCCACAGATTTAAAATACTTCTCACACCACTGTCAGTAAAGAGAGTTGGTAGCCGAATTCATGTATTTTCTTGTCCTTTAAATTCCAATGCTGGCCTTGCTGTGGACAAATTTATATTCTTCAATGGAAGTTTAGAAAACAATAAAAAAATGTATTGTTTCCACTTTGTACATTTTCACATTTATAAAGCATCAGTTTTTTTCAGTAAGCTAACATTTAGCAGGGAAACACTTTAAAGAAATATCCCTGTGGTTTCCAAAGCCAGCAAGTAGCAGTCTGAAAACTGAAACTATGTGGTTTTGGAATCAGTGATTAACCTAAAATAATTGATTTTCTAAAAACGAGCCAAAGAAAGATTCGAGCCAAGAAATTCCAGGATTTAACAGTATATTGAATTGCTTCCAATTGGTGGCCTTTATTTTCAATCTATTCCTGTATTTTGTGATATATCTGTCAAATGAGTGTTTGAAATAAATAAAAATAAATTTTTATGACATCATTTGGTATTAAGTCAAGTCCTTTTTGTAATAAAGGTAAAGTAATGTATTTAAAGTAATTTTTTATACACCTTTTTGAACTAAAACATACTTTTAATTAGAAAAAATATCCAAATAATGTGTCCATTTTTAGTCATGTCATTTGTTTCAAGAGGAGCAAACAAAATTTGTAAATATATATGAATGAAATTTAACTTTTTATATAGTTCCTTCTGTCTTCCAGCCTCTACATATGAGGTTTGTTCAGAACGAATCTGACTATAATTTTCTATGCATAAACAAAACAGAGAGGCCTGGTTTGGTGCAGATATGTAGGCAATCCTGGTGCTCATGCTTAAATTTTTTCCTGCCTGCCGTCACATTTTCACATTTCATTTTCATTTTCACAAAATTGCAGAAAAGACTTGAACACACAATGCTACTGCAATTAAATTTTATGTGAAGCTTGGTGATCTTCTTGTGGAAATGATCCACAAGATTCACCAGACCTTCAGAGATGAAGAAATGGGCACCATGCCAATGAAGGAGCGGTAAAACCACTTCAAAGATGTCTGAACTTTGATGAAGAGTGAAGCACATTCTGGACCTCACCATCCAGAAATTAAATTTTTATTGACCAAGCAGGGGTGGGAACTCTGCGCCAATTGCGCCAAAACTAATATCTTGTGCCATCCTGCTCCAATAGCGTATTTTCGCATTTTTCTGCGCCAAATAGCGAATTTTGCTTCAGTATCACCCGGAATTTCGGAAAGGACACCAAAAAATTTTTGTTCCTGCTAGCCACGAAACGTTTCTTTACGAGAAGAGCGTGTTTTATTCGACTATACTTAAACTATCGGCCCTTGATCGGGCTTTCCATCACGAAACCCCGCTTAACGCTCGTTATTCGGCAACATTGGTGATTTAACGCTCGTTATTCGGCAACATTGGCGATTTAACGCTCGTTATTCGGCAAAGTTTCTAAACTAACATTCGTAATTCGGCGGACATGCGCTTTTTACTCCCGGAATGAAATTTTTTTTCACGAAACATCCGGATTTAACACAATGACAATCGACTACAGTAATTTCTGCTGCTTCCAGTGACGACTTTTTTTTTTTAAACGGAAACACTCGAATTTGCACTTTAAAGCTGAAAGGCATTACAAACCATCTTCAGTTCCACGATCACGGACAATATGTCCGCGATCGTTTTCGTGAAAAAAATTTTCATTCCGGGAGTAAAAAGCGCATGTCCGCCGAATTACGAATGTTAGTTTAGAAACTTTGCCGAATAACGAGCGTTAAATCGCCAATGTTGCCGAATAACGAGCGTTAAATCGTTAATCTCGCCAAATAGCGAGTGTCAGATCACCAATCTCCCCAGATAATGAGTGCTGAATCGCCAAACATCGAGTTGATTCTTCCGAAATTCTCTCCCATTTTGCAACAATTTCTTTCCAAGTATAAAAAAATTAAAAACTTATAAAAATTTTTTAGCTCATTTGAAGTGCTGCTGTTCAAGACAGCAAATAGTGCCCTCAGTAAGCAAAAATCATCTTAAATAGATGGGTGCAAAAAATTTTATGACAGGTGCTCTTTCGAACAAGGTGTCAAAAGCCTAAAACACCAAAAACAAAAATCATGCTGACGAAAAGATTTTTGATAACAAAAGACAGTGCAGTTTTATTTTGAAAAGGGTTGAGGGTTAACGAAAATATTCTTGTTAATTTCACTGCTCCAATTTATAAATATCTGCTCCGAATCCCATATTTTGCTGCTCCAAAATTGCTCCAAATCTTGAATTTGCTGCTCCAAATCCTGAATTTTGCTGCTCCAAAGCTGCTCTGAAATGGACTTGGTCACTTCCCACCCCTGACCAAGTGAGGACCCTGATGATGTAGGATTATCGACTCACAATCAAGACTTGCAGTGAGCATTAGCATTAAATCTGTTCATTCCATTTTAACTGATAATTTTGTGTTCAGGAGATGTCAGTCATGTTGACCTCCTTCTATGACTCTAGTAGCATGGTTCCTTATGAGTACGCACCCACACAGCACAACCATCACCAAGGAGTGCTACCAAGAGGTTCTGCATCACAATTGGCAGCTCCGTGATTAATGCTGTAGCGTTGTTCAAGTTCTTCCTGCCATTTTGTCAAAAATAAAAATGCAACGTCGCTCACACTTTCTCACTCATCAGTGGTCTGCCCACAATCGGTAGCTTCTGCAGGATGGAAAAAAATTAAAGCATGCACATTAGGATTACCTACATACATGCACCAAACCATGCTTCATTGGTTAATGCACAAAGAATTATGGTCAGATACTTTTTGAACAAACCACATACATAATATAATTGCTTCTAATATAATCGTATTTGTGAAAACACTTGATCCACCCAAAAAAAATAAATTATGCAATAAAAGCTCACTAACAACAAACAAACAAATTTCATCTACAGGTGTAGATAAATATCTTCCTTCCACTTTACATGTCAAGGTCAGGGCAGTGCATGCAGATGAGTTGGTGCTACAAACATTATTGCATTTGTCAAAGGATGTAAGAGTGCTACCGTATACAGTTTAATCAGATATGGAAGTAATTCAATCTTGTTTAATATGAATTTATAGTAGGATTATGCAAAACACATTATGAAAACTCAGGAACATAAAATATTCTGTGAATTTTTTTCGGTAAAGCGTAATTAAGGCTTTAACTCTTTTATAGCCAGTTTTTTTCCTCAAAATAGACTCATTCAAGTCTTAACTAATCTTTTTTCTTCTTTTCACTCTTTATCTCCTCACTCTTCTACAAAACAACTTTTTTTTCAGGTTTCTGCCTCTGACGAGATCTTTTGTTTTCTTCCTCACTTTTCATAAATCCAAAGCATACCCATACTCCCTATCAAGCACTTATGGATTGAGTTCAATAGATGATTCAGAGCTAAAATTATTTAAATTTTATGGTTTTTTTCAATTGGGTGAAAAAGAATTGGAAAGCATACCCACTGACCATGGGACAAACTCGAGTCCATAGCAAAACATGGCAAGTAGTTTTACAATATAAACTGCTTCCAACAAAGTGTTGGTTTTATAAATCTGGTGCTTCTAATGACCTCAATAACTACAGACCTACTTCAATCATTAGTTCTGTTTCCAAGCTATTTGAAACAATAATAAAATCTCAACTTTTCTCTTTTTTACATAAATTAACTTTTTCTCCCTCAAACAACCTAATAAAAACACAGAATCCGCTCTTCTAGATTTTACTTCTGTTTATTCTAACATTGATAAATCATACAAAACAGTAATTTTTCTTGCTATTAGAAAAGGTTCCAATAGTTTTTCTCATGAAATCTTGATTGAAAAACTTGATTTTTGTGGTTTAAGAGGTGTTCTTAACCTTCTCTAGTCTTATACCTGAATAAAAAATACCAATTTTTTAAATGCAATGATAAACAGTGATATTATGAACATTGTTAATGGCGTTCCCCCAAGACTCTGTTCTTGGCCCTTTATTATTCCTCATTTTCATTAATTACTTTTGCAACCTCAACATTGTTGGTAACATAATAACATTTACTGATGATAGTCATAATTTATAGTTCTAAAGACTACCAAACTTTGACTAACACAATTAACCATGATTTATTTAAAGTGTGCAACTGGTTTTCATTCGATCGGGTCCAACATGGTAAACTCTTGAAGCATTTACACGAGATTGGAATTGGGAGCAACTTGCTGAATTGGATAGAATCATGGTTAAGAGATACGTCGCAACGAGTTATGGTGAACGGAGAATTCTCTGGTTGGACAGACGTCACAAGTGGAGTTCCTCAAGGAAGTGTCCTTGGCCCCATACTTTTTTCACTCTTTATCGATAAACTCGATCAGGGTATCGATGGGATTACTAGCAAATTCGCAGATGATGTGAAGCTAATGGGGGTAATCGGGAATCAAAGCGATAGGGAGTTGCTCCAGACCAACTTAAACAAGATTGCAGCATGGGCAAATGAATGGAGCATGACGTTTAGCGTTGATAAGTGCATGGTCGCTCATTTTGGTTCGAACAACCCATGGTTCTCTTACGAGTTGAATGGTGTCACTATCCCAGATCCAACTAGAGTTACTGATTTGGGAATTCTCATTGACGAACGGCTTAGGTTTTCGGAACATTGTTCAGCGGTGGTCAAAAAAGCGAATAGAATGCTTGGTCTCATTTTCAAAAAGGTCTCTTTGCATTCTCCTAAAGTCATTCTTCCACTTTTTCGAGGCTTAGTTTGTCCTGGACTGGACTATGCTGTAAGGTTTTGGAGACCATACCTACAGAGGGACATAGACTTGGTTGAAAGGGTGCAGAGAAGAGCTACGCGTGTCCTAATTGGCACACAGGGCTTGAGTTATGAAGAGAGACTTCATTTATTGAATATGTTTACATTGGATGAACGCAGGTGTTGAGGAGATATGATCGAAGTGTTCAAAATTTTCAATGGGATAGATAGGATGGACCATGAACTTTTAGTACACCACCAATCGACTGCTTTTACAAGGGGACACTAGTATCGATTGGTGAGGGACAATGCAAGGTTATGGTGGTGCAGGGAATTTTTCTCTAATAGGGTTGTTAATAAATGGAACTGCTTATCCCCCGAGCTAGTAAATTGTAATACAATTGACACGTTTAAAAAGAAATACGATAAACATGTTGGGGTAAATCGAGAAGCTATCCATACTTAGTATAAGACAGCCATAAGTATTATTTATGGGCATTGTATAGTATTTTATCATGTGTATATATTGATTATAATTTTTGTTAATTGCATTTTTAATTGGGTTGCTATATATTTTTTGGAAATATATGACATCCATATTTTTATGGGCATCTTTTTCTCAGCCACCTTGTTGGGCATTTTGCCTGTTGTGGTGTTGTATCTATCTAATAAACTAACTATTAATGTATCAAAAACTAAGTTTATCAGTTTTTCATTACATAACTCTGCATAATATCAATATTGTTTTTCATAATTCTAACTGCTCCCTTAATGATTGTATTTGTAACCCTCTTTAACAAGTAAATTCTATCAAATATCTTGGTGTTTATGTTGAATCTAACCTTAAATGGAATTCTCATATTACAAAACTTCACAGCAAACTATTTGTCGTAAAAATTTCTTTACCTTTTGAACTACTCATTTTTTCACTGGCAACTATTTTATGGTTTGACCGACTGGGGCAGTGACTGCATTACTGACTTATAACCTTTGATCACTTTTTTTTTTTTGATGCACAAAAAAATTAGATGGATAACTAAATACTTGAATTTTGGTGCTGTTTTTTCTCAAGTATGTCCATTAACTTAATATATGCTGTTCTTTCCCTTATTTTCAGTGTTTTTTGAATTCAAACATGCCTTGGCTAACATTGCACTTAGAGAAACAGAAATGTTTATTTTTATTTATTTATTTTGGGCTAAGTAGACACAGAGCAAAACCTTCTAACTGAAAATCAGAGGACAGAGGAACAATATAAAAAGTTTAATTTTGTATCTCAGTAAGTATACAGCCCTTAGTAAAATGAATGACATATCTCTGAAATTGGCATGTTATTTAGATACCTTTTCCTAAGTGTCAAATATGTTTCTATAACCAACGATTCAAAAGACAAAGGATGTAGAAGGACTTATATTTACACACTGTATATTTACCAATAATTATCAACACTATGTTTGTTATAAATGGTTCAAATTTGAAAAGTGCTGATTAAAAATCTACTTAATCTGTCAATCAACCAATTCATAATTTTCAATCAATCAGTTGAAAGTTTTGATCAATTCCCAGCCGTAGTTATTTCTCATGCTATTATTTGCCATATAGCTGAGGGGAACAAAAGAAATATATTTTTCTCTCTCTCTTTCTGTTTCTTTTTTTATCATTTACTTTTTTTTGTAACCTGGCGATGCAAAGTCTAAGAAACAAGGCCTAGGCAGCCGTCATTTAATGAACAATTTGTGTCTTTTAGGTTATTATATTAGGCTGACATGGTTTGAAGTTTTGGGAAATGAGTCGTATGATCTGACTATAATGAAGCTTGTACTTATGTTTTTTACCTGCTTGACTTTCACCACTTCTGTGAGATTGGTCAGCTGCACACGCAAGAATTTTCTGATTGGTTGATGTTGTTACCATTGGCTGTGGACAAAATGGAATTGTTTTCATTTTTGTTATAACTAGACCAAACACTGCTGATTCATATTCTTTCCCCTTTCCTATTGAAACAACTTGTCAAAAGTCTATAAAACAACATCAGCAAATCAGAAGACTCTTGCGCAGCTGACCAATCCTGCTGAAATGGTGTAAAGTGAATAAAATGTCAAAAAAAAAAAAAACAACTTTAAGCCATGTTAGCCTAATAAGTCAAAAGCCTTGAAATGTTTATTCAAAACAAAGTGTTTAAGGTTTTTGTGTGCCCATCTCCTCCCTTTGAATCTTGAATTAAATTTGTGAAACATTTGTTTTCCAGCTTTTCTCTCATTACAGATAATGTTTGTCATAAAATAAGCATGGGAGAAAACAGTTTTATATAACAATTTAATGATTAAATTTTGAATTAATATTTTAGTTCAATTTGGAAGGATGCCCACTTGAGGAAAGATACAAATGCCTGTGTGGGGTACTGCAAAATACCCCAGCTGTATCACAGATTTATTTTCTTTTCATACTCAGTATTTTAGTTGATACACTGAAGTAGAATAAAATAATGTGGGTAAAATAATAAGAATGCAAAAATACAGAGAAATAATTCTCTTTTTCAATATAAATATTTTGTGTATTGGATAGTGTTTTACTTACAACACAAATTACTATTTTACTGTTTTGTCTATTTAATATTGCACGATTGTACCATATACTCATAAAATGTGAAGCCACGAAAATTATTGCAGGTTGTTAAATCATTAAAAAAATGACTGCTATACACAGAATAACATGGTTAAGTCTATTGTTCTATCATTTTTGGTCCCCCTCCCAAAATACAGTTGTCCTCCTCAGAAATTTCTGGCTATGGCCCTATATTATGATCACATTTTTTCTTTTTTGTACAACTTCTTACTTGTTTGTTAATCAGAAAACATTTTTATTTTTCAATTTGGCACAAAACTGTTTTTATTTTAAATTCATGGATAAGAGCACTCTATCATTCTTGCAGTGTTACAACAAGCACAATTTTCTGAACAAAACATTCTTTTGTCAATCCTGGTGGGAATGTGCAAGATTGCATCAAACAGGTCAAAGCAAAGGATGCAGATTGGAGAGTTGAGTAAGCTTGGGAATATCTCACTTCAAAAACTTAGCTTGCACAATATATTACCTATGGAAATAACAAACTATAGATTAAAAGAGTATCTATGTATATTATGCTTTATTGATAGCAATGAAGGAAAATAAGAAATCAATACATCTCAAAGACTCGTGTCACAGCTTCAAATATATGGTAATTTGTGAAATGAATAAAACTTGATTCAAATACAAAAATTTCCCAAATCTGGAATCCCTAAGATCCCGATGACTCCATATTAGACTTGCTATTGTACTGAGGTGTTTGAAGTGCTTCAGAACTATGGATGCTCAGCTTGATGTCAAAGTAAAAATTTTGGTTTCTGAGTACTTTTGGTACATGAAGTATTTTTTTGACTTTATAAGGGCAATGATATAGGACACTGGAGATTCAAAGTAAATTATAATAGGCTAATTTCCAAATGATAAGCTGCAATCTCTGTACCTTTAGAGTTCAAATTTAACTTCTCTAGCTTATAAAAAAATGAATCGTATGCAAACATTTTTTTTTTTGGCACTTTCTGCTTGAAAAAAATAAATGCTATAAATGCAGCTTATATGTGAATTTTTTTTTTAATTGAAGGAAACGATATATATATATATATATATATATATATATATATGAAGGGTAAACATGGAAGACTGTTTGATTAATATATATACGGGGTGCATTGCTACCACAAATTACTGGTGAACCGTTGATCCTAGAGGCATACACCCAATTAGAAAACTCGTTCAAATAACATGTAGAACTCAGATAAGTCATTCATGCTGCAAGGGGTTGTATAGGTGTTAAAATAAAAATGTTATATTAAAAATGTTTTATACGGACACCCTATGCTCGAAAACCCAATAAGAAAGTTGTTGCCCTGTTTCTCCTGAAGCCAACAAAACAATTCTATGTTTGTAGCAATGAGTGTACTATTTGGCATCAGAAGAGGGGCAACAACTTTCATATTGGGTTTTTGAGCACAAGGTGTCTGCATAAAAAGTTTTCTTTTCTATTTTAATAACCATACAACCCCTTGCAACATGAATGGTGCGTCTACACATTATTTGGATGCCTTTACTAATTGGGAGTATGCCTTTAGGGCCATCGGTTCACCAGTAAAATGTGGTGTGTGCTGGTAGGTATGCACCTTGTATATAAGTGTAGTGACTGTCAACCTCCCAATAATTACACATGTGATTCCTTGTGAAAAACTAATAGAAAAGTATTTTCTGTTTTTTAGGATCGGGCGAATATTAAGAAAAGTTATAACATTTTGAAATTTTGACATGTTATTTTTTAAAAATTCAGTTACGCACCAAGCACCGAACAAAAGTAAATAATTTCTCGCTCAGATGGGGTTGTCCCTTTTCAAAAATGAACTGAAATATTCAATCCCATTAAAAGCTATGTTCAGCCTCCTTCTCTCGTGATTGGCAGTTTTTCTCTTCGTGTAGTGTGACGCTGTAACCTTGTTATTACGTAGTACCTTCATTCGCTGTATTGGCAAATTTATCTTCAAATTTTTTTCCTTTCAGATATTCCCTAGACAGATCCTACATATCTCTTGGGAATATGTGATGACCTCATTATTAAAAAAAATAAAAAAAATAAAAAAGTTAGGCAAATGATTTATTTGAAAAATTGTTTTCCCAAAATCAACTTTTTTTTTTCCAAAATGTGATAGTTTTCTCTCCTTCACTGTTAAGTAAAATTTTTTGAGGGAAGGTCCACACATTGCATAGTGATTGCTGCTCAATCCCCCTTTTTTTGAGCTTGTCTTTTGAATTAGATCATATATTGTTTAATAAAACCGAGCAATATTTTTTCAGCAATTTAAAATTTCATCGAAATTGTTGCGCATAAGAAGCTTCAATGGTAGCTTGGCAAAGGTGACTGGTGGGAACAGTAAAATAATAACAACGAAACTTTCAATCAAACTAGTTATTTTATTAATTGTGGCATATTAGTGGTTTTGGATTTTTTCCTATTGATTATTCATTGAGTCCTATTTTCATACTGATTTATATATGTTGCAATGGATATTTTTAATTTCCTTTTCACTGTAATTGATTCTTGTCATGCTGAGAAAATATTAATAAATTTACCTTACATTTTTACAAGAAAGATTTTGACACAACTTCGAAATTTATTCCAGCCTACATAATTTGCTCAGAACTTGATCATTTTTCGAGATGAATTTTCATTCTGGAACTTATTTATAAGAGGCTGGTTGTCCTGGGCGCCTCTTAGCAGAGACAAACTTCAGGCCCTAGGCACTAATTTTGCCGCCTCTTTGAGATGCTCTTATATTTTGTTTCTTAATTTTTTTTTCAAAAAATCATGAGCTTTTCCCCTTATCTCTCAATTTTCAGAATGAAAGCTATCTCTTTACTGCGTGTTTTTCTAAATATGGTTTTTAATATTGTTTCATACACACTCACACATAGCATAAATGAGGTGCCATAAAAAAAACTATTTTAAAAAAACCAAATTTTAAACTAATTGTTAGACTTCATCATAACAATTTGTAACTGTGACTTCATTTAACAAGCTTATTGTGTTAATCAAGTTAATTGTGTTGCAGAATTACAATCAAAAGCTGTGATGCAACATGTAAATCTTCTAAAACTTCCGAATCAGAACTTTAAACAAAATCTCATTTCAAAATTGTTAGTGATACTTTATTTATTTAAAGGGTGCCATGACCCCTGTGTGAAGTTGAGTTTTCAAACATAACTTTAAAAATATTTCTTTCAATTTAAAATCAAAAGCAAAAAATTTTGTATTTTTGTATCAATCAGGGGTTAGTTTGTTTTTTTTCAAAATAAAATAACAAATTAATGAATTATAGTGTAAACATGAACAAGAAAAACACTTTGTACACGGTTTTCTCAAATTGCAGTTTTTGAGCTGATAAAAAAAAAACTACTGCACCAAAAATTCTGAAATTTTATAGGAATATTTATACAATATGTGTTAGTGAAATGAACCTCAATTTATTTTTTTTTGTATCTGATCATTCATTAGAATTTTATGAATTTAACATTTAAAAAAATGTATACATTTCAAAAATCTGAATTCAACATTTTTTAAAAAATACTTGGGTTAATTTTTGAATCTGAGGTTCATTTTACTAACATATAGTGAGTAAACATTTTCACAAAATTTCAGAATTTTGGGGCACTAGTTATTTTTTTTATCTCACGGATGAACTCAAAAGCTGCAATCTGAGAAAATCGTAATAACAATCATGTAAAGGTCAAAACCACTACACTGCCATGACCTGATAATTACGTGAAGGCATGTCAGAGACATTGTGATTTCTGATTCATGTTAATTCTGTGACATTGAAATTATGTGTCATGGAATTACACGTCACAGAATTTCCATGAATCAGGATTCACAATGTCTCTGGCATGACATAAAATCGTGTCAGATGAGTGTAGTGTGTTTCAGCCTTTAGAATTTGAAAAGCGCAAACACACGCACAAAAGGCAGGGACTTTGCTTTGCTTGTTTGCTTTCTTTGATTTTTCTTAGAGTTAATAAATTATTAACACCTTTAAAAACACCAGGTTACATGTTTGGCATACGTTTGGTGAATTTGGCAGGATTATGAAGTGATGTAATAAATTATTAAAGCATTATAACTCCTTAATTATTAGTCAAATCAAAAAACTGAAAACACTTTTCCATATTAATTTTTCACAAGGAATGTGTTATTATTGGGCAATAAATGGTTACCACCTTGTGTACATAAAATATGGAACACTATTTGATTAATTTTTTTATACTATTAGATTAAAGTTTTATTTCTTGAATATGAAAATTGAATACAAAGGTGTAACTTCAAAACTTAATTTATTCCTTTTTGGTGACTTTCCAAAATGTAGTTCAACTAATAGAAACCAAGAAAACAAAAAAATTTAAATTGATTCTCCCTGGAGAAACATATTTTTTAAAACTTTAACAAAATTTATAATCCACAAAGCAGATTTAGAGCCATTTGGAGTATTGTACACCCATGCTGAGTTGGCCTCTGGCTATGTCATGAAATGTCACAATAGGCAATTCCATTTATGAGCTTTCGGTAAAAAGGTTGCAGGGAAAAAGAGAAGATTGGCATTTTCCATTGGCACCTTTTGCACTATTTTAGCAAGTTTTTTTTCTTTTTCCCTCCATTTCCCCTCCTTGGAAAATGAACCCTCCCTTCATGCGTCAAGGTCAAAGACAAACTCAGTATAGGTATACAATAACATTTAAATTACAGAAAATAATTTTCTAAAGTAACTGTGGAAATATATGGCCGAATAAAAAAATTGTCATCCTAAGCAGGGCCGGAACTAGAGGTGGGAAGAGGGGTAAACTGCCCCAGGCAGAAAAGATAGCTTTAGGTGGGAACAAAGAACAATGTTATAAAATTATAGAATTTTAAAGTGATGGGGGGCAGCAAAATATCTAGTTATGGTCCTGATCCCGACTGATACATTATCTGTCCTTTTAAGATGTATTTCATACTTTTTTGCCATTTGGTGCACAAAAAGTCATGAATATATAATACACAAATTTGTAATGAGGGAACTCTAAAATGATTTAGTATTTTTTTTTTTCGAGTAGGCTATTCATCCAGTCAGAGTTGGAGTCCTGCCATTAGGTGCATTTAAAGATATTGCATTTGAAGGTGGTCCTCGACCATGGCCATTACATCCTAGTAGTTATTATGAAAACTGTAAGTTGTCTTATAACAATATGGATGGGTTACTATTAATGTATGCAGCAGAATTATTAATATTATTGGTATATACTTTTTCTTTCTAAAACTGATCTCTATTCATTTTCATAATGAAACAATATTCATATTACTAACGTAAATATAAGTAACATAAATGTTTAGACACTGATGGAATTTGCTCTTAAATTTGAAAAAAAAAAACAATTGTTAAATAATAATTATCAGTTATTTCTCTAAAGATGTTTTTGGAGCATTTGAATATCAAAAACAAATCTGCAATTCATAATGAAAATAAGTTTTTGTGAAAAAAGGTGAAATTTTTTTGAGTTTGCAAAAGCTTAGACTCAATAAAGAATTTTTCCTCTTGATCGTTAAAATACACAAATTTGCTATAAATGACATCTCAGCTGTTCATTATTTATGTTCTTCACATGATAGCATCAGCTATTTGAAATGCCGTGAGCTACATAGGACTCATAACATCAACCATTTTCAATCCGCTTCTCAATGTAGGTCTCCTATAAATTTTTTCATTTTACTCTGTCTGATGATTTTGCCATCCAGTTGACTTAGCCATCTTTCGGATCTCATTGCTCCATCTTATTTGGAGGCACCTTCTTGGACGTTTAACTTTATGGGGGAGGTACTCTATATATTCTAGTCTATTTAATTCATTATTTTAAATAAAAAAAACAAAGAAAAAACTCACTTCAGTACTTAATTTGCATTATTACATCATTTTATGAGCTGTAATTACTTTGGATGCTTAATAATAAAAAAATTTCCACAATTCTTGTATTTTTATTATATTCAATATTATATTCCAGGTTTTCTATTTTTATTTTTAATTAAGTCTATCTATTTTTAGTGACACCAGATCATCCTAGTCTTCTTGACATAAGTATTGTTAAAGACCCTATACGTTACAATAGTAAGTATTGTTTATGAAGTTTCTCATTTTACTTGATATTTATTATTCATTATTCATAGCTAACTTGTATGCTCCCTGCACAGAAATTTCTTTTAGTAAATTTTTTTTCCAAATTTAGTAAAAATAATCCATTAGGCTGAGAAAAATTTTCTGATTTTTCTAGTCAGTGTCTTCTATCATACAATTCTTTCATTTCTATGATATTTTATCTATAATCATATTTAATATATTTTATGTTTTTCACGTGTGTTCTCACCAAATTGTATAAGTAATTTGTGCTAATTGAACTAAAGATGTTAAAAGGAATTAAAACTATTTCTGCAAAAAATTCATCCTTATTAAAATAATATTTTTCATTTTAGATAAATGATTGGTGAGTATGTTTCATAATTGCTATATTAATTTTCTCAATTGTTATTTTGAACCAAAAAAATAATTTATTGAAGCATAAATCTTTTTAGCTTACATATTATGAAATACATATTGGGGGCCCAGAAAGTTCTTTGCAGTATTTTGCAGAACTGATTCAGAAAAAAAATACTTGACTTCTGTTATTTAAAGTAATCTCCATTCTTTTTTTCACATTTTTAAACCATCTTTTCTGGTCAGTTTCAAAACTTGATCCTTGTGGAACGTAGCTGATTTAGAGGCAGAAGTCACCTATGAGGCTTTTGGCAGCATCTGTATCAGTTAACTATTTTCCAGTCAAAAAGTTTTGAAGGGATCAAAAACAAACAAATGTCAATTGATAGAATTATCAATTTATTGCAAAATTCCCTTTGAACTGTGTGCATGAACGACTTCAGTGGGCCAATGATGCTTCTGTGAATTAAAATTTTTACCGCAAATTGGGATTTTTATATTTAAATACAAGGCCACAACAGGCAAAATTCTGAATGAGGTGGCTGAGAAAAAGATGCCCATAACAAATATGGATGTCATATATTTAAAAAATACAGCAACCCAATTAAAAATTTAATTATAAATAATTATATATATATATGATAAAACATTATACAATGCCCATAAAAAATATTTATGGTTGTTTTATTCTAAGTATGGATAGCTTCTCGATTTACCCCAACATGTTTATCCTATTTCTTTTTAAATGTGTCAATTGTGTTAGAATTAACTACTCAGGGAATAAGCTATTTCATTTATTAACAACCCTATTAGAGAAAAATTCCCTGCGACACCACAACCTAGAATTGTCCCTTACCAATAGATAATGGTGTTCCCTTGGCAAAGTAATCGATTGATGGTGTATTAATAATTCATGATCCATCCTATCCATCTCATTAAAAATTTTGAATACTTCGATCATATCTCCCAGACATCTGCATTCATCCAATACGAACATATTCAAAAAATGAAATCTCTCTTCATAATTCAAGGCCTGTGCACCAACAAGGACACATGTAGCTCTTCTCTTCACCCCTTCAACCAAGTCTATGTTCTTCTGTAGGTATGTCAAAACCTTACAACATACTCCAGTGCAGGAGGAACTACACCTCAGAAAAGCGGAAGAATGACTTTAGGGGAAAGAGAATTTTATTCACTTTTTGATCATCGCTGAACAATGTTCAGAAACCTAAGTCACTCATCAATGAGAGTTCCCAAATCAGTGACCCTAGTTGCATCTGGGATATTAACACTATTCAACTCGTAAGAGAAATGTGGGTCGTTCGAACCAAAATGAGTGAATATGCACTTGTCAATGCTGAACGTCATGCTCCAATCCTGTTTAATTAGGTCTGGAGTGACTCCCTATCGCTTTGCTTCCAGACTACCCCCTATTCGCTTCGCGTCACTGCTAACAATCCCATCGATAACCTGATCGAGTTCATCGATAAAAAGTGAAAAAGTATTGGGCGAAGGACACTTCCTTGAGGAACTCCACTTGTGACTGGTTCAATCAGAGAATTCCCCATTAACCATAACCCATTGTGACCTATCTCTTGACCATGATTCTATCTAATTCAGCAAGTTGTCCCCCAATCCCAATCTTGTGTAAACGCTTCAAGAGTTTACCATGCTGGACCAGATCAAATGCCTTCTGGAAATCAAGGTAAAAAACATCTACATTAATGCCCATACCCAAAGCCTTAGTCACATGATCATAGAAGCAAAGAAGGGTATAATTACACATTACTTCCCCTTTCTGAACCTATGCTGATTATCAGACAATACATTATCATCTTCCATCCTCTTCACCAATTGCTTTTTGATAATAATTTCTAAAATTTTAAAGAGGGAGCTCGTCAAACTCACTGGACAATAATTTGACACAGTTTCTCTACTACCCTTTTTAAAACAACATTTTGAAGCTTCCAATCCCTTGGGACAATACCCTCAGCAACACTACTCCTGTATATCTGTACAAATGGTCCCAACAATTCATTAGCACATTTCCTGAGGACCCTATTATAGATATCGTCTGGTCCTGATGCTTTACTTGCACATACATTTTTTAGGAGATTTATTACCTTTAAATCTTCCACCTGAATATCATTGAGGATTTCATTACCCCATGCAACACCTGCACATTCAATATTGTTTTCTCTATTAAAAAATGATGCAGAAAAGTCATTAAAGCACTACATTACCTGCATTGCTCTCTACCCTAGACTCTTCTATCGAGAGGGGTGAACTCTTCCCCTTACATCCATTATTGACTTAAGTGAAAAATGATTTTGGGTCAAAGTCAATGTTATCTGCCAACCTAGATTCAACTTCCTTTTTACTATCTCTTATCACTTTCTTCAACGCCCTTCTTTTATCAAAAGGGACAATGACAGGTTATACCTCATCCACTTTTATACTCTCTGAATGCTCTTTTCTTTTCAAGATAAAGATTACGAACACTATCCATGTACCATAGGGAGGCACGATGTACAAACACGCTTTTTAAGAACAAAGGGTATGACGTCGTGCAAAACAGATGACAGCTTCATACTAAATTCTTCCCATTGATTTACCACCCTGAGTGATTCCAACCAGTCTTGCCTTGAAAACTCCTGCTAACATTTCTCTCAAAACATCAAAGTTACTTCTCCGAAAACAAGGAACCAGTCTTTTGTTATCAACTTCACTAGAAGAAAAGTTACAGAGAAAACTAACAACATGATGTGATTACTGGAAGAAAACTTGCTCCCACCGAAACATGTTCAACAAGATCCTCGGAACTAGTGAGAATTGAATCCAAAATAGCAGTAAACTCAAGAAAGTTTCTTTCATATTAATCTTTAGCTGAAAGGTTCTCGCAATCGATACCCGGGTAATTGAAATCCCCTAATATGACAACCCTCTTATGCTTACACATGTAGGAAATTTCATCATGAAGTTTGATGATGGAGTTTGGATCCCTATTTGGTGGATTATAACAAACCTCTACAATAAGTTTATGATGCCTTTTGTTTTCAAGCTTAACCCATATAGTTTCAATATCACTTCTTTGCATGTTACACTCTTTAGCCTTCAAACATGATTTCACATATATCAAGACTCCACCCCCTTTCCTATTAGGATACAATACTTTTTCTAAGAAATAGATCTGAGGTGCGTAAGAAAGATTTATCCCTATCATTTGCCCAAGATTCTGTAAAGGCTACAAGACCTAGGCCCTCCACAGCTATCATAGTTTCTAAAATATCTTTCTTATTACTCAAGTTTCTGGCATTTATTAGCACACATTTTAATTTGCCGTGATTTAGTGTCAATCGAGAAGCCATCACCTCACTTGGATGATATCACTAAAAGATGAAACACAGTTGAAAACTTTCTGAACATCCCAATGCTGGTACAAGTCTTGCATCTAATTTAATCCTCAGAATTTTCTGCAGCTATTCACTATTTCTGCATGTTGCATAAAACTTATTCAATTAAAAATTTTCATTCTGAAATGATCCAGAATGAATTGTTAAGTCTTTTTATTATATTTGTTTAAATAAAAATAATAATTATGAAGAAATTGCATCAGTATAATAAATTTGTATATATAGAGATCAAATTTAATATAAAAATATCACATAATTCTCAAAAAAGCAACTTTAAGGAATTGAAGTGACCAGGTAGTAAGGCGGTCATAAGGAAGCATTAAACACCATTGTATGTAGGAAAACACAACAGAGGTTTAGTCCGAACTTATTAATACATTAGAAACAAACCACTGTGCAGTTAAACATACTGACACGTGAACACACATAAGCATCACAACGAAAGGCATAATGAAAAGCGAGGCAAAAACATAATGAAAAAGAGCACCACATCACGGTTGCACAGGATATATATAGACATACAAAAATTCCAGTGGCACCACCTAAGGTTATAAACACAAATATGCAACAGGAATCTATAGATATCATCTTCAAAACTAAGTGAAAGTACAAAGATGAATGACACAGAGATAACATTGAAAGCAATCAATCATGAAATGGACAGTTGGCTATGACATTTGCCATAACTGGTGTTTACTGGAAAAGAGTGAAAAACCAGCCTAAATTAAATAAAATAACCTGGATATTCAATACTAACATCTCAGAGTTGACGAAAGAAAACATTGTAGAGAGTGGGACTTGAACACTCCAACTTTGAAAAAAAGTGAGAATCTTGATTATATACATTGGTGGAATATAAAATCCCAACATCAAGAAGGGGTTGTGCTAGATAAACGAAATTTGGGAGGCGGGTTCGCACATCTGAAAGATGACCCGTATTCAAATTTCGCACTAAACAAATAGGAGTGCGCTAGTAGCGCCAATACAAAACGACACATTTTATAGAGAAGAAAAATATAGTGTTTAATATATATAAAAATAATAAGAAATTATTATTTTTAATATTTTAAAAATGAATATAAAAGACTAATGTAAAGAATGAATTAAAATTTATGGTCATAGTGGCACTACATGACCATGCAACTCACGTTTGCTTTAAATACGCGATGTAAACTTCGTGAGAGAGAGCGTTATTTATCGTCCAAATTGGACATTGTGAGATATGTTTGAATCCAGAATGCCTTTAAGGAGACAAAGAAAGCAGTATCATCAGCTTACCGAGTTTGAACGAGGTTGTGTAATATGGCTACGAGAAGGTGGATATTCTTTCCGCGATATTGTGGAAAGACTTGGTAGGGATGTATCCGCTGTGCATAATTGTTGGCAGCAGTAGTCATGGGAAGGCAGTGTCTCATGGAGACTGGGGTCCAGCCACACATGGGCCACTACTGAGAGGGAAGACTGCTGTATTCACCACATGGCTGTAGCACATCGTACTGCATCTGCAGCAGAAATTAGAACTTCTGTTGTCCCTAGAGTGATACAGCTAACTGTAACAAATCAATTACTTGAGGGACAGCTCATTCCACTAACTCCAAATCACTGCCATCTGCGATGTCAGTGGTGTCAAATTAGAGCTCATTGGAGGGCGGAGTGGAGATCTGTTGTGTTCCGAGATGAGAGCTGTTTCTTTCTTGGTGCCAGTGATGGTCGTACATTGGTAAGGAGGAGGCCAGGTGAGCGCTTGGAACCAAGCTGTCTGCGGCGTGGACACACTGGACCTACACCAGGAGTTATGGTCTGGAGAGCGATTTCCTATGAGAGCAGGAGCAAATTTGTACGTCAGACTGGTGATTGAACCGGTTGTGCTGCCATTCATGAACAGTATTCAAGGGGGTATTTTCCAACAGGATAACGCTCGTCCTCATACTGCTGCTGTCACCCAATGAATCAACTACAGTGTCAACATGTTACCTTGGCCTGCGAGATGACCAGATCTTTCTCCCATCGAGCACTTATGGCACATTATTGGAAGGCAAATCCAGCGTCATCCACAACCAGCATTAACCATTGCTGATTTGACTGACCAAGTGCAACAGGCATGGAACTCCATCCTACAAAATGACGTACGACACCTGTATGACACAATGCATGCATGTTTGCATGCTTGCATTTGCAATCATGGGGACTACAGTGGTTATTAATGTACCACCATTTCACATTTGAAATGAATCTTCTCACGCTTACTTAAACCTGTGACCTTGAAACTTTAATCAAATAAATGTTACCTAGCCAATTGCGCTTTGCCTAAATTTCATTCCTCTAAACTAATTTCTTCTTGGTGTTGGGATTTTATTTTCCACCAGTGTATATATAAATCTTTGTAGGGTTAATAAAAAACTTTTTTTTTGGAAAAAACCAAAGAAAACCAGGGTTTTTTATTTTATTTTAAATTAACCCTTTTTCCCCATTTTTATAGCATTTACATCAGAAACAATAAAATTTTTCTGAAAAACCATTGAAACTTCTAATGTGTATATATAAAATTAATTAACATAAAATGTTTATTAATGTAATTGACACTATTTTCATTTTAATTAATCTATAAATATTTTTTAACATTTTAACAAATATAGTAATACCTTGGTTTTTGTTGATTTTGGTTATCATCGGTTCCGGTTTTCTGCGATTTTTTCCGTGAAAAATTTGTCTCGTTTTCGTCGGCTGTCTCGAATTTTGTCAATGTGCTCACTTTACTTTGTTGCTAATTTTCATTATCCTGCTCAGTGTGCCTTGTTTCTCGTTGTGTGAGCATCATCTTGTGCATCTAGCCAAATAATTCCATGGAACCAAAGAAAATTTCCAGAGCCAGCAGCTCTTTGAATGATAAGGCCATGAACACGATCAAGTTGAAGAAGGAAATCATTGAAAAATACGAGAGTAGCATTAAGATTTCTGTAATCGGAAGCATGTATGGGATGTTGCCATCCACGATAGGTTCCATTATGGGGAAAAAAGAAGCAATAAAGAAGGCTAATGTAGTGAAAGGTTTGAATGTGCTAACAAAATAAAGATTGCAAGCAATTGAAGATATTAAACAGTTATTACTAATTTGGATCAATCAAAAACAATTAGATGGCAATTTTGTTTTGGAGGCCAAACTGTTGTATGCCTATCTCATTAAGAAAATGCCTCGTACGAGTGCCAGTGTACTTCCTTATTTTAAGGCCAGCACAGCAGAGGCTGGTTCAAAAAAATTGAAAGGTGCACTGGCAGGCACAATGTTACTAGGCACAGCGCAGGTGCGAGTTTGGATAAGTCTGGGGCCAAAAATTCAAGAATGTCTGAATTCAAGTGAACTCGGATAGCTCCCCAGGAAGTGACCCTAGATACTGCCTTGATACCTAAGGTCCTTATTGAGGGGGATTCTCCCTTCCAAACAATATATCTACACCCTCTCTTCCTCCCCCTCTTCTCGCCATCTTCCATACACCTCGAAGTATCTTCAGAAAGGTACAAAAATGTAAATTTCATGTTAAATTTTAATTTATTCTTTACATTAGTCTTTTATATTCATTTTTAAAATATTAAAAATAATAATTTATTATTTTTAGTATATTAAACACTATATTTTTATTCTCTATAAAATGTATTTTTTTGCATTATTTTGGAGAGTCTAGAACAAATTAATTGGATTTACATTGATTCATATGGGAATAATTTCCTCTGTTTTCGTCGGTTTTGGATTTTGCTGATTGTTTTCGAACGGATTATTGGCGAAAACTGAGGTATCACTGTGCGCTAACTTTTGCAATTTAATTATTTTAATTGCAAATAACTTAACTTGGGGAATTATTTTGTGTTTGAAAATTCTTAATATATGTTATTATTAACCATATAATAAGTTAGAGATATTTTCTTCAGCTATTTTCACTATGGTTAATTAGGAAGCTATTTTGTATATATATAAAAACTGTGATAAAACCTAGGTAAATACAATGTGTTTAATAAAGCATAATTAATGAAAATTAATTAGCAATGATTTACGATATACAGGGTGATTATAACTAAAATCCTGATTTCAAAACACTGTAAAATAAGAAACACTGGTGAGAATGACTTGAAAATTTTCATGAATATTCCTGAAGCAATGGAATTTTCATTAGTGAAGGGGAAAGAAATACTAAAGAATGAAAAATAGACAAAGCCGTACTCATCCAATATGTGGAAAATTTACTAGCAGAAATGGAAATGATAGCAAGTCAGGGCAAAATGGTAACTCAATTAGCATTGCATGATTTCACAATTCATAGGAACATCACAAAAATGAAGTCATTAAACAACTATAACTTACGTAAGAAATGTTAAATGTGTTGTCCACCTTGTTTTGGATATCTTGAGTTCATTTCCAGTCCAATGACTTACAGCAGAGTAACATCAGTGGATAACATGTTTATTTCTTGGATAAAGTGCACAAGATAAGCCAGATAATAAATTAAGATAGTAAATGCTAATAAAAACAGTCAGACTATATTCTACTGAACCTCCTACCTCTCAATAAACTACTGATCTATGAATCTACTATGAAAAAGGGAAAATTTCCTGGAATCCCTTGGGCTTACAATGATTGAAAAATAATGAGCGATGTGTGTGTCACGTTTAATTGCTAATTTACATATACATTTTTAGAAAGTGTCATAAGTGTATGTCATTGTCTCTTCAAACAAATTCAAATTATGCAAATATTATCTCTATAATTACACAAAGTATAATCATAGATATAATATATACATCATTTGAGCAAAAATACGTAAATATATAATTCTTTCAATCTAACACAATCCTCCCATTTTTGGTCAAATCATTCGAAGTATATATAACTACCAAAATTGAATTAAATTAAATTATTTAAATAACTATGAAATATATATAACTACCATATTTTAACTGTCAAAATTGACATCTCAAAATTTCCGAAATTGAATCTTTGCCAATAGCTTCATGAATATATCTGCAATGTTAGATTCACTCTCGATTTTTATTATTTTAATGACACCTTTTTCAATGAAATCTTTAACATAATGGTATTTTATCTATATGTTTATTTGCATGATTTTCTATATAATTCTTTGAATAATCAACAGCACTTTTTGAATCACAGTACATGATAGGAGTTGGTAAATTTTCTATTCCACGTTCTTTGATTATTCTATCTAACCAAATAATTTCACAACACAAAGATGCCATTGCTATATATACTGCCTCTATTGTAGATTTTGCAACAAAATTTCATCGCTTTGCCTTCCATGATATAAGTATGGCACATAAAAATACAATATAACCTGTTACACATTTTCTAGTATCTTTACAATTTACGAAGGTTTTTTTTTTTTTTTTAACAACTGGCTGTTGCGAAGATATATTCCGGAAAGAGAGAAAATTCAGTGGCCCCTGCGGGGAATCGAACCCATGTCCTTTCACTTTCCGGGTAGCGGAGAGTGACGTCATCCTTGTGTCTTTACAATTTGCAAAATCACTATCAGAATATCCTATTAAACCCTGAAATACATTCCCATTTGTAAATTCAATACTCAAACATTTTGTAGTGACAACATATTGCAAAACGTTCTTTAGTGCTAACCGATGAGATAAATCAGGGTTTATATAACCAGGCAAATATTATCTCTAACTTGATAATTACACAAATTATACAATCATTAATATAATATATACATCATTTGAGCATGAATACATAATTCTTTCAATCTAACAGGATATGAGGTAGAAATGCAAAAATGCTTGTTCAGTAGCATGTATGTCATCATAATGATGTGCTTTGATTTCACCAAAATTTGCAATCTGACCACTGTACCTAAAATTTTAAGTTACTCTCAAAGTCAAAAGTTGCAAGGGTTAAGGTCAGGTGAAAGTAGCGCCAGGTGTCGTGTCATCCTGTTATAGTCAAGATGATTCTTTAGCAGCTGCTTTGCTGTTGTTGTAATGTGCATCTTGATAAAAGTTGTGCTATCTATACACACTGATGTTGTTGAAGTGCAGATATTATATGTGGCACAGTAGATTATATAGCTGGCCAAGTACAGCATTATCCACTTGTATATTTATAAGTATTCTTTTTCTTCCTCCAAAATGAAATTCCATTGCTTCAAGAGTATTCATGCAAATTTTCAAGTCATTCTGACCAATGGTTCTTATGTTATAGTGTTTTGGAATAAAAATTTTAATCAAGGAAACAGTTATTTTCCGGATATTATGCTGAGGTGAGCTCGGAAAGAAAAGTCATCACGTCTCCGCCGGGACCCGAACCCAGGCCCTCTTGCATACCGGGCAAGCATGCTACCATCTACACCACTGGAGACACATGAATCTGCCTTCCTAATTTCACGCACTGTGTCGTGAGGCGCTGAAGTAGAGGCATTAGTAGCCTCTCTTAACTTCAGGAAATGGCCCCCGGGTGGGACGGTTTAGAGAGATTTAGATGGCTTTTTTCTCAGCCAGAGATATCAAGGAAACAGTTATTTTCCGGATATTATGCTGAGGTGAGCTCGGAAAGAAAAGTCATCACGTCTCCGCCGGGACGACTTTCCGGGGCTTCTTTCCGAGCTCACCTCAGCATAATATCCGGAAAATAACTGTTTCCTTGATATCTCTGGCTGAGAAAAAAGCCATCTAAATCTCTCTAAAAATTTTAATTATAATTATTCTGTATATTAGCTGATTATTTTTCAGAAATCACTTACAGTAGAACCTTGATTAATAAGGAGCAGTGGTGAAAGAATAAAAAACATTGAATATTAAGCCTGGTGGTAACGTACAGTACAAAATGTGCAATGACTTATGGAAAGAAAATGAAAATGTCTTTGAGGCAATTAACTGGTATCCTTTAGGGGCAGCTGGTGTATTTATTAGATTGATTATATGACCACCTGCCCTTAGCATGATGGTGAAGTCACTAATATTGCAGCTTCTTTGTGAAGAAAAAAAACCAAAAGCCTGTTACATATTTAGATGTGTAACAGCCCACTACCGTATTTAAATGTGTGATGCAATCCTCATTCATGAATTTGCTGAAGATAGAGCATCAGAATGTAGAGCAAGGTTAGAAAATGTAGTAAGAATGAGATTAGTAAGAATGTAGAAGTAATGAGAAATTTTGGTACTGTATATAACTTGAGTATAACATACTTACTTTATGTGAAAAATATTCAGGCCATTTTTATGAGATTTTTTGAAAAAAACCACTAATACCATCTTATACAATTTAAAGATATACCATCAGAATGTGTGTGTAGAAAATGTGGTAAGAATGAAAAATTTTGGCCAATGATCAACCAATATGATGTTTTCAAGTTAAAAAATTATATTTAGGCCACTTTTATATATATGGTTTAAATCAAACAACCCATAATCTTTGTTAAGGAAGAGAAACAAAATTGGAATTGAACCCAAAACTAATGAAAATGTAACGGAAGATAAAGCAAAAATATTGAAAATGTAACAAAACATATATAACCAAACTTGTTAGAATTTCAAATGAAGAAAATTCACACTGTTAAAACTTTATTCTTATCTTTATTTTATTATTAAGATATTCTAATCAAAACATCAGATATAAGTAATATGGATAAAATATCAAAATAAATGCAAGGAGAAGAAAAATTTCTGGGAATCCAAATAAATTGGACATACTGAGATTAAACATCTGCAATTTCAATGAAAAAAAAAAGAGGAGCACCACATCATGAAAAGAATGACAGAACATAATAGCGCTATTTGGAGACTAGTAAATTTCATATTAGCGGGTGAACAGCTATTAATAGGCAGAGAAACACGTCCTGTAAAAGATAGTTGCTTTCAAGAGATAACACAGGGCTGGAACTGGGGGGGGGGGGAGCAAACTGAACCGGGCAGCAAACTTTAGGTAGAAACAAAAACTCTGTTATAAAATCAAATTTTACAGCGATGGGGGTGGCAAAATCATGTTTGCCACCCCACTCAAAAAATCCTAATTATGGCCCTAGACAATACAAAGGTAGGGGTAACATCTTCCTGGGTTAGGCAAAACGCAGTGCAAAAAAAATCCCTGAAACAAATATTGTTTATTTTATAAATTCTTTGGGTGTGGTCACCCGCTCACATCTGTAGTAATGAAATATGTATTTGACATGAATGTCGCTCTCCACTTGTTAATACAAGATATACAGTTGACTGGATGTTGTGAAGATATTTATTATTTTAGATGTTAATTTTTTAAGGAAGGAAAAAACTCATCTCTGCCTCTACCGGGAGTCGAACCCGGGTCCCTCGATTGCCGGACGAGTGCTCTGGCCACTAAGCTACAGAGGAGATAGAGATTTTCCTTCGCTAGAGCGTATATATGCCGAACGGAACCGTGCGATGGACGGTGAAACCGATCAGCTAATAGCTCATGGACGACGAGCCACCAGATGGCTATATATATGACATGAATGTCGCTCTCCACTTGTTAATACAAGATATACAGTTGACTGGATGTTGTGAAGATATTTATTATTTTAGATGTTAATTTTTTAAGGAAGGAAAAAACTCATCTCTGCCTCTACCGGGAGTCGAACCCGGGTCCCTCGATTGCAGAACGAGTGCTCTGACCACTAAGCTACAGAGGAGATAGAGATTTTCCTTCGCTAGAGCGTGTATAAGCGTAATATGTATTGAACAGTAGAGAAAAGAGCCATAAAAAATATGAAAATAACAACAAAACAAAATGTATAAATTTTAGTTTTATGGAGTGTAATAATGGGAATCATAGAGCAAATGAGTTCACCTATCCTGCATTTCCCCAGAGTGAGTATAGAGATCTAAAGATGTGCTAATTACAAATTTCAATAGTTTTAATAACGACTTCTTCTAAATAAAATGTTCATAAAGAAGATTTTATGAAAAACTATGTGAGTTTATTTTGTTTTAATTTTTTTCTTAATTTGTACTAATTTTTTTAAGATTTATGTAATTATTTTAATTGTAAGTTGTATTTGCATTTCAAGTTCTTTAAAAAAGGGGTTTGCTGGGCGGCTAGTCTCAGTTTTCAGACTAGTGGTTGCAGAGTTACAGATAGGATGTCAAGTGTTCATAGCTCCTGTTTGTCCCATTCTGTGTAGAGTTGCTCTTGTGGTGCAGGGCCGCAACTAGATGCTTGGTCACCCGGGGCAAGCGCACATTTTGACGCCCCTAGGGAGAATCTATTTTGAATTATCACCCAATAATGAGAGACACACATGTTGGGTGCACACAATTTAAAAATTGCAGTTAAATGTTATTAATTGCTCAAGATACAGGTCTATGACTTTGTTGATCAAAGGGCCGGTTCTGGACATTTTTTAAGAGTGTAAGCAAATAATATTTTGATGATTAAAAAATTTTCCCTTTTCCTTCAGACACCCTAAAAAGTTACTTCCCCCCTTCAGTTGATGTCTTCTGTGGCCGCATAATTCACAAGATTCAAGATCCTGCTCTGGTTGAGCAATATAATAGATTGTAAGTTTATGACAGTTTCTCATCTTTGAAGTTTGATAAAAGATAAAAAATTTCAGATGAGCAGAACATAAGGAACTACCATGCTGCCCCATGGGCTTCTACAGATGTAGTACCTTTTACGCAATTCCCAGTACTTGCTGTGGTTTACTAGATAAATACTATATGGTTTACTTTAAAAAAAAAACACATTCTCAGGAAGACAACGGATCAGTAAAAATTTGTTCTCTTATCTTTTGACATTTTTGTGCCACTGTTTCATCTAAAATGAAATATGATTTCACTCACTGGGACACACAGTTCCCTGATCACATGAAAACATCAAAAAAAATAAAAATTCATTAGATGAATGCTAAGTGTTGAAACTCAAAATTTAACATTTTAGTCACCTGAATGATTGATATTAATGAAACTTAATAACAATATCGCACTGGAATGAAGTGCATTATTTTTTGTCGAAAATTTCCAAAAATTCTGAAAACTCTCGACCCTGAATAACTAAACAACAAAAAGTAATTATATATTTCATACATGTTGAAATTTTGATGATACTCAAATATCAAGAAAATAATGATTTATTATTGTAAATCTATCAAAAATGTGTGAATTATGAACTCAATTTTTCTCACAAGTTCATTTAGAAAATCCGGCTGAATTAAAAAAATAAAACGGGTTAAATAAAACTAACCATAAAGGGTGTGCAATCTGATTCCTAGATGGCATGCACATTTCAGAAAAATATTGATCCATCAAATGGATGCTAAAGGATTGGTGCATCACTCAGTATACTGTCTAATACAGAGGCGACTTGAGACATCGTTTCAGTGCATAAGCCACACCAGTAAAACTGCTGCGAAAACTCCACTGTTTCTCACCACTCAGGAATTTTTTCCTAGGTTCCACGGGGTGATGTGGACCAACAGACTATCGACCAACCAGATTGTGACATAAGCAGGAAAACGTAAATATTACCGATTCGGTAAAAAAAATCATATTTTTAGAAGCAAAAGCATATAATCATATTAACTTGCTAAAATTGTACTAAATGCGATAAAATCGTAACAGTTGGCAGGTATGGAATATGATGAGGTGATATTTTCTGATGGGAAAAAAATTTAGATTACCTAGATCAGTGGTTCTCAACCTTTTTGGAACTGCGGCCCGGTGAATCAAATTTCTATGAGTCTACGGCCCGGTCTGGAATAGCTTACTCGTTCATAAGTTAATAATTAATAAACACCAATTACCTTTTGATTGTGAGCTAGTTATTTAATTAAAAACCCATTTAATCAATTAATTAAACCCTTGCTTAATTTAATAATAAATTTAAACCCTTTTAATTAATTGATTAATTAATTTAAACCATTTTAATGAATTGAATCCATTATTATCTTGCGGAGTGATGCAACATTTTCTTTTTCGGTAATGTATTAATAACGTGCAGAAGTTAAAACATAAACGAAGCGTTTCATCAGCAACTGCAGTAAACATCCTCATTGCTTAAGTGCAGAAACCTGGGTACTGAGGCTGTTTGAGCGCCCCAATATATTTTTTACGAGGTGGCTGAGCCACCAATAATCAATATACAATGCAACGCTCCACTCCCTTTCCTGCATAAGGGCTTGAGCCTGTATATATGGGACAAATTACAACTTTCAGCGCCCCCCCTCCCACAATGTTTTCTTCATTTTGGCGCCTCTACCTCATTAAAAAATTCAATTGATCACAAATCAATTGAAACGTCTTAATATTCAATTTTATAGACTAATTTCTCATAGTGTGTAAAACTACAAAGTTTTCACTCACAGTGGGCAATGGAATTTTTTTGTGCTTACATTGATGCAGCACTTATTTTTTAGCACTTTTTTAATAACTTAAAATTAGTGTAAAATATATTTTATGATCAAACTTTGTATTTAATCTTAGTTAGAAAGAAGGCAATGATATAAAAAAAATTATCTATATTGTAACTCACCATAAAAGTCTGCTGAAGAGCAGAAAATTGTTCATTTTTGGGCGAAACACTTTTCGGTATATTCACAATAGATGCTTATGTTAAATTGTGTAACTTGATAAATTTCGAAACTTTGATCGCGATTTTTTTCTACTCTAAAACTTGAACTTTTCTCTATTTTTTAACAAAAATTTAGATTTGTGAACCTATCACACTGGAAAAGAAATCAAAACGAAAACTCTCGCAACGTAATGCACTGCGTTTTTGCAAAGAAAACAGTGTTTGAGTTATCACCAGTAATTATGTGCACCTTGATGACCGATTCAAAACACACTATTTTCTGTATACAGCAAGTGCTTCACTGATCAGTCGCTGACATTTGTCACACATATGTAAAATACTTCGTTCGTTTCTAAGAACACATACTAAATTATAATAAGACTGCTAGAGGTTTTTACCACTGGCCATAAATAACGGGTTCAATGGTCGAAGGCGGTTTTCTATTTCCCGGAAATTCCTAATCACTCGCAATTATTCCCCTTTGAAGTTATGCAGCTTGGTCACTGGTGAGTAGCACAGATGTTTTTCCAATCTCCAAGGAACGTGGGATACCAAGTTTTCTCATGGCATTATTGTTTTCAGGACATTTTCTGTGGTGCCGACAATGGCAAACCGTGAACACGCAAACAACAGTGTCATCTGGTTGTCAACAGAGAGCCCTGAAGCAGTAGGATATTTTTGTGGAAAAGGAACGGAGAGTATGGAAAACATTCCCCACCCCTGCTGTATTGTTTGGGTCTCATGAAGACGGATACTCAAAAATACAAAAAGAAAAAAAAAGCGATTAAAAATACTAGTTTCGAGGGGGGGGAGGGGAGGACCAGAGACATGTTTCCCTTCCTTGGGGCCTTGCAAAAAAACAAAAGATTTTCAGTGTGATAAGGGGAAAAGTGATCCTCCAAATTCTTATAATTTACAATTGCGGCTGGAAGCCTTTGTTCTGGAAGTCTAGGGGGGTTTTTCATTTTTCCCCTTGTATAATTTTTAGACTGAAAAATTAAAATAATATGTACCATAATAGTGAAATAAACCAATTAGTTATTAGTGGAAATGTGCATGAAAAATGAAAGGGTAATGAATATATTCTCGCGGCCTGGTACGATTGATGCCGTGGCCCAGCGGTGGAGAAACACTGGCCTAGATGGCTGCAGTTGCTATTGGTATTTGTATTTGTTGCACAAAAAGATATCAGTGTTGGTGGATGGTTTTGAAAGCAACACAAAAATGAACAATAAATTTCCATAAGGTTATGTAAATGCAGTGAAGTTCCAAGAGATGTGGAAAATTCATCTGTTGTCATTTGCAGAAGTCATTGAAGAACTTTTTCAGATCTTTTGATTAGACATCACTTCCATACATGTTTCCAATATTATCTGGGAGTGGTTTTTGGGCAATGGGATATGCATATTACTGGCCAGCAATTTCTCTATATTTAAAGTTCAATGGATAATTCTTGGAGCAAAATGTTTCACCTTGTTTATAGAAATGGTGAACATAGTACATCTGCTACCAATTTGCAAAAAGTCATTGTGTTTGCATTGAATAAAATCCAAATTTTTTGCTCTTCAAAAAACTTGTAAAATCCATGCCAAATCAAATTTTGGTAGTCATCAAGAAGTCTGATGGATACAGAAATTATTAACTAAAATAGTTGAGGCAGAATAGCACTCTAGGACTTCATTATAATTATAAGGTTTTAATTCAAACTAAGAACATAATTACAAAAACAAAATTAAAATCAACAATTGGAAATGTTAAAACATTAAAATGAATGAATGAATGAATATATATATATATATAGAGTTAAACATGACAACCCCTCATAATCCTTTTTTTTACAGAACAGTCTCACGTATATATAACAATTCTTTCACAGATCAGTCTGCTACAATGTTCATAACATTTTGAAACAAAGAAACCAGGTAATATTTTTTTTAAAAATGATCTTATGCAGTCCTGGCCACAGCAGGAAAGTGGCCAAATAAAATACTGGAAGATTGTTAAATTTATCTACATCCAAACCTATTGTAGTTAATTTATTAACTACTACTTTTTACCATACATGCACCTTGTACGCATTCTTCTGCAGAATTTCTAATGAATTGGTTCATGTCAACATGAGTGTTCTGAGTGTATGTAGGTCCTTCCTAGCATACTCATGTTGCCAGAATTGTGCTTATTTTGTGTTCTTATTTGTGCTTCCATTTGTTTTCCATATTTTAAAGTAAAGATGGTAAATGCTTGAATTTTCATGTTATGCAAGTATCATATTGTAAGTTTGCCTGCTTTCTGCATAGAGACTTCTTTAAATGGGAGACTGGCTCGCATTCATGCCTTGAAGTTGAAAAACCATAGAAAAAATATTTAATTATATCTAATTTAATAGCAGCTGGAAAGTGCATTTCAGAATATCTATAGGACATAATCAGGGCCGTAATTGGACACTTGGGCAGTCAGTGTTAGCAAATATTTTGGCGTTCCCTTATAATGTTTTTGTTTTTTTTTCAAGCCGAGCACAACTCAGGTCTATCAACATGGGCAATTTACTACCTAGTGAGTTGTGCCGGAAATGTAAGTATGTGTACCTAACAGTCTGAGTGCGTATCTAGTGTTGTGTATGATTTTCCAGTGCTGCCATCTATGTCTCAGAAGTGAAGTGAGTGAAGTGTAATGACTGAATTTTGTACTGTTTGTAGGACTGTTGCTTTCTGTGGCGAGACTTTTTAACGGGGAGATCGGCTCGCATTTGTGCCTTGAAGTTGGGAAGCACAGAAAACCAACTTCAGCCGACCTCCACTGTGGTGACGGTGGGGTTCAAACCCGGGTCCCAGCGATGCGAGTCTGTCACTATGACCACTCAACCACCACAGCGGCACCCTTATAATGTTAAAGGATAGGTTAAAGGGTGCAATTGGCACCCCCTCTGGTCCAGTGCCCAGGCCATGAGACCCGCCTGCTTCCCCCCCTAGTTGTGGCCCTCAACATAGTGACCAAGTTGATCCTAAATGTGCTCAATTGGGTTAAAGTCTTTGAATCGAGAGGTTCAGAAAAGTACTTCAAAGCTTTGTTTATGATCCTCCAACAATTTTCAGACATTTCAGGGAACATGAAATTTTGTACTATCAATTCGGGATGATTTGATAATCTCCATGGAAGAAATTATTATTAATTTCTATTACTCATTAATGTACATGACCTGATAACACCTTGCAAATATTTTGTTCCAAAGCAATTCCATTAGCATTAGGCACAGTGACTATCTATCTGCTTTGGAGCGTCATACACAACAGGGTTAGCTATGCTGACATTTTAGACAAAAGTCTGGTCATTTTGGCAGTAAATTGCTCAATTGCAGTGTGTCTGTAAGCCCTCATGCACCTTCTCAGTAGATGTTCACCTCTCCCATGAATGGCACTTTGTGCTCTAGCTTTACTTCGAGAAATTATGATGATTCTATTAATCCAGTCATAGTGTCCTTGAATGCAGGACAGTAACTAGGACTTTTGTCAGGAAAAACAAACTTGATTATGCTGCCTGTTCATTGCAAAACTCTATAGTTCAAGGAGAAAGTCTTTTTTTTTTACAGTATGCTCTGAGGTGAAAACAATTTTTTTCACTTTCATTCCTCAATTTTGCTATCCGAGCATTTGGACCCATTTTCCACCGCTCCCCTAGTTCTGGCCTGACAACACCAACAAGCAAATATTTCACACACTATCCAGTTTCAGTACTGTGATATTTGGTTGGAAAGCTGACAATTGTCCTTTTTTTTAGACTGGATAAATAGCTTATTTAACCTGTGACAGTGATATAAATTGTTTTTAATAACTAAATTTGAATATTATCATTTTTAATTGCCATTTCAGAAGACCTACATGTGTTCAGAGTCTTATGCAGAGATTATGGGGAAACAGTATGAATTTTTCTCTTTCATTTTACCATCTCAATTGCACATCTATTCTCCGATACTAATCCTTTTAATCTTTAATTTAATTGCAGGTGGTGGAATACAGTGTATTAAAAAATATTTTAGGTCAGTTTTATGGCTTTTCTGTGATATAAATTCTTTCACCTTGATGTTTTCTTCTGATTGCAGATGTTGAGATTGCATTTGGGCAACCACCCTTCAGCAACGAACCACAACCCAGCACAGCTTGAATCATCTATAAAGTATGTATTAATGAGACGTTTATTGATACTCATATTTGTTTATAGAGTTAAATAACACTATATTTTAACTATTTTTTTAGCCTCTGAAATCAGAATTTTTGATAAGTTGAACTAACGATAACTCAAAATTTTTGGTCAGCTTCTGCATATTCAACTAAGATATGATGATGGATATTATTTTGTTTTGGAAATTACTTTGGCAGAAAAATATATGAGACACAAAAATGGGTTGGAGGATATAAAACTTTTTTTTATTATTTATACCCATAAGGTTATGTACTAGGAGTGAGTGAATATCCATGTACACCAACTTCTAAAAAAAAATGCTCAGAATTCATCTTATTAAGCACCTAATAGCTTAATAAGATACTTTGTAAATATTATTTTGTATTTGTTTTTATCAATATTTATTACTTTGTATTACTTTGATTCCATTAATTAATTAGTTTTGATTAAATTTATTTCAGAATTGTGTGTGGTAGACCTCATTCATTGCACATTGCACTCAAACAAAAAAAAGTAAAGAATACAATAGATGAAAGGAATATTGTGAAAGTAAGTTTTTTCAAGCTTACCTTCACACTTGCTTTTTTTACAAAAATAATGGTGTCAATGGTTGAGCTCACAATGAGTATTATAACTTTCTAACATCTCACCAAACAATCTTTTGAGACAACAACTACAAAATTATAGCTTGCAAAGCAAACAATATTTATGAAAGTGCATTAACCTCTTCAGGCATAATGCCACATGCCATTATGCCTGAAAAAAAGTGTTTAACCAGTGTGTGCTTCCAGCACTGACTTATGGAGCTGAAATATGGACACTCACAAGCAAGACAATACAAAGGCTACAGACTACACAGAGGAGCATGGAGAGATGTATGTTAGGCATCACAAGAAGAGACAGAAAACGAATTACTTGGATAAGAAGCCATACAAAGGTACATAATATCATGGAAAGAATTAAACATTTAAAATGAAAATGGGCTGGACATATTGCAAGAAGACAGGACAACAAATGGACCACAAGTATTCTGGGCTGGAACCCCCGTGGTGTTAAACGTCCAAGAAGGCATCCAGACACAAGATGGATCAATGAGATCAGAAAAGTTTGGAGTCAACTGGATGGCTAAAGCATCAGACAGAATAACATGGAAAAATTTAGAGGAGACCTTCATCGAGCAGTGAATTGAAATGGTTGATAATGATAATTAACCACTTACCTGTGGCATTTATTTCATAAATGAACCGAAAATCCCTGTCCAATATTAGGTTAAAAAGTAATAAATTAGAAAATACTTATTTTGTAAAAAATGAGGACATTTTCAAATGGAATAACTGATAGTAATCATACTGGATGTCATCGCAATCTATATGCAGCATCAGATTTCTGCATATTCTGATATACATCATAGAGCCAAGCATTTTGATATGTAACATGAAGATCGGGTGTCTGAATTTACCTAATCTCATCATAATCTAAATACACAATTCAATTAATATATTATGCAAGTACAATTTTTTTTGCATGTATTCAAAGGAACCCCTCCCCTTCCCTGTTACATATTGAAATGGTAGTCTTGATGAAATCTGACAACTGCACCCAATTGGAAGTCAATCCAGCCCTTGTAGAGAGACAATAATTTTCTAATGCTGAAACTGGGTTCAGGCATCACAAATATTGCATGTTTGGTGAGTGCAGGTAAGTAGTTAAGCAATGACCTTGTTTTATAGCACAGAGTATATCTTTGTTGAAATAATCATTTTCTGCCGTCATGTCTGAATGTGTTTGTTTTTCCCCCATATACATAATTTCCTCTCATTTAGGGACCTCTTCTCCCCTTCCTTGCATGTATGTATTCATGTTTTTATTATCGGTTAGCCCACAATTTCGACCATTTTAGAGAATTTATCAACTAGTGTTTTTCTTAATCAATTGTACACAGTTCTATATTTTCTCATGAACACCTCTTGCTAAAGAAAATCCTATAAATAATAAGATATATTTCATGCTAGTATCAGTCTAATAAATAATATAATTTTCTTTATTAATTTTTGAATTATTTTTAGATCCCATTTTATGGAAGCAAAAGATTTGAAGTGGACATTTGGTTAAAAGATGATGTTGGAAGAAAGTTTGCTAATATAAGCTCTTTAAACATAATTTGGATGGTTTCAGATAACAATATAGCAAAACTTGTTAACCACAGAGACTTCATAACTCATATAGATGGCTCGAAAGGTTACCAAAAAGTTTCAAGGAGTGAGTGGTTTTTTTCCTTTCCTGATTTTAATTTCACTTTTGTTAAGCATGTACAAAAAATGGAAACTTTTCATAATCATCTTATTGTCACATTTTAATTAATTCATTTTCTTATAAATTTATCTCATAACACTTTTGTATTCATATTATCCTACCTAGTGTTAGGTAAACAGATGAAAGTGGCTTAGTGAATTTAAAATGCCAGGATATGTGTTGGGGAATCGTTTTACTGAAATGTAGCAATAATGAATGTTTGACATGTTAATCAATATGTGGTAGAGCTCAATCTGAAATTCACTCACACAATGAGAGATATTATTTTTCTGTTTCAAATCTGGAATAATTAAAGTTTCTCAACATTTCTGCATTGCAAGTACAGATGATACTTGATGTCTGCACCATTCAGGGTCACATGTTCATAGATATATAATGCCACACTACACACCTATTTTTTTTTCTGTAAAGGGGCCAGCAATTTTAAGAATTACCATCTACCCCCAATGGTCATACTTTTTACTGTTCAAAGCACCAATTAATGTGGAATGTGCTTTCATTGGTCCACATTATGTGAGAAAAAAGTCTAATTTTTATCTATAGGGTAAAGATTTTTATTAAGGTATATCTTTTTATGGCAAGTTATATCTTAAGCGTCTTTGAGCTATTGGTCACATTTCAAGTAATCTGCAATTTTTTTAATCATTTATCACCTAATATTTTAATCTCTGGGCATTTTCTCCTGAAATACAGTATATGTTTAACAATGAATTCTTATCTTTTTTTGGAATTTTTTTTACTTTCCTTGTAGCTCTTTCTTTGATCCCTTGCTTTGCTTCTGAAAGAAAACCAATTTTAATATTGATTGGCATGCCAAAACATACAAAAGACCTCATATTAATTTGGACACATAAAATCTTTGAGTCCACTGAATTTTCATCATCTCCAAAGTCAGACACATAACTAGGATTTCTGTCAGGAAGAGAAAACTTGATTTTGCTACCACTCACTGAAAATACTGTGTGTGTTTTTTAGATAATTGAGAATTTGAAAAGCTTCCTGTACAGCCAAATTCATTTAAAAAAATGTATGATCCCAAAATGAAGTGAATATATTTTCAGCAATTTACTTATCAGATGAATTTAACTTTTTTTTTAGTTGAAAAACCGAATCTGTGCTTATGGAATAATATCCACAGAGCACAATAATATTCCATAGAGAATAGGATTGGCAGCCTGTTGATTTCAATCAATGAGTAGATCACCACTCCTCTTTCATTCTGCCTTTGGACCAGATGCACTATCCAACAATATTTGTACAATAAATTATAGTTAATAATATGGTCGAACTCTTGGGCATAAGGACAATAAAGATTCCAAAAAATTTGTTGTAATAACCAAGCTTACGGAAGAGTAGATGACTTTGCCAAATAATACTCAAAAAATTGTCAATGAATAAGGAAAATACCAGGAAATACTAAAAAATTCCTAATGCATTTTGACACCCTATGGGTGTCGTCTTCAGAGGATAAGAGTATCATGCTGACCCCGAGTTTCCCACTTGGATTGAGTCCAAATCTTCAATCTTGGTTGCTCAGCGGAATGAAAAAACAATACGTCTGTTCAAGTCAACCGTCGTGGCAAGAATGAAGCGAAGCACCTACGCGTGAGTCTTTTACAGCAACCTGATTGGCTGCATGCAAAATGGAGCTATCCAATTGGTCTAATCGAATTTTCTTTAAATTCCCGCTTGTAATGAATTTAAACCATGGCGATGCGATTGGTGTTGATTTACTGTTGTTTACTAATTTATTTTTGAAGGCCGGATGTATGTGCCTTCGTAGAAGTCAAAATCGGCTGTGGATTTCACTTTGTGAAAAACTCTCACTTCCTTAAATTTGAATCTATGGCCCTCTTGCCAGCAGTGAGCGGCGATGGTCGATTTTTCACATTCTTGATTTTTAACACAGCGAGTATGTTCATTTAATCTAGTTTACATGGGTCTCTGTGTTTGTCCTATGTAGCAAAGCAGGCAATCACCACATGGAATATAATAAATGCCCTATTGTTTATTCTGTGATATAACATCTTTGGGGGGGTTTGAAACAAAAGTTTTTAGTAGGCACATCTGTGGCTGTAAGGTTAAACTTTTTGAGAATTGGCTTGATCTTAAGTGAGACTATTGGATCATATGGTATAACTACACTTTCATTGAGTAGTTTCTCAGTAATATTTTCCAAAGTGGGGTTTCTCTTGCTGGTTTCATGATTTTTCTACTCATTTCGTCAACAATCTTGGTGTTGAACCCTGTCTTTAGCAATTGCTCTGATGGTTTCAAGTTCACGGTCTAATGTGTTTCGATCTGAGCAAATGTTAAATGCTCTCGTGACGTAAGTACAAAATGCTGAGAGTTTCTGTTGCATGGGATGTCAAGATCTAAAATGAGGTGGTAGTGAGACAGAGAAAGGCTTGCGATAGACAGAAGTTTGGAAATATGATTTTTGTTAAGTTACTAGTACATCCAAAAAACTGTGGAAAGAGTTCTTTAAAAGCATGGGGCCTACTACCCCCCCCCCCCCCATGCTTGCAAAGAATAATCTGAGAGATACGGATAATCCGTGCTGTTCAAGGAGAAATGGAAAATTTCTGTACCAGCCTGAAGCTTAGTGCTTGAACAAGCATCATTTTTGCTCAGTGTGATTTTATTATAGAAAATTTCTGTACCAGCCTGAAGCTTAGTGCTTGAACAAGCATCATTTTTGCTCTGTGTGATTTTATTATAGAAAAGTAATTTTTCTTGTGAAATAAATGGCCGAATGCCATTTTTACTTGGCAAATAAGGAACTCACTCAGCATTTCACGATTGATCGAACTCAATTTTAAATTAACATTGAACACCCCAATTAACACTCGACACCCCAAAAGTATCAACAAACATGTCGACTTAAGCGAATGTCGAGTTAGCAGGGTTTCACTCTAGTTTTTTATCCGATTGTTTTTGTGTATGCAATTATACACATTCAAACAATTCCATTTAATAAAATGCTAATTCTCATTAATTTTAATTCAGGGTTGTTTCATAATAGAACCAAAACATATGAAAAAATTTTACCTTATGAAAAATAATCAAGTATATTTATTTGTTTTTCTTTCCGAATAGGAAACAAAAACTCTTCTGCACTATTCAGTCTATCCCGCAATTGTTCGGCTTTTTCCTAATTGTGTAGAAAGGGACGTATCACATCTAGAGCTTTTAATGCACCGATGAGACGGTGGGGTGTCAAAATAATGTTTGCCATAGGCTGAAAAATCCTAGTTACAGCTCTGTTCAGAGAAATATTTTTTAAAAAGACTCAGAACAAAAACCAACATGACGGAAGCAGTTTAAAATCGCTGCGGTTTCAATCATGCACTCATGACTGACTTCCATGCCGAATCAATCATTTCAACAGCATCTAAAACAGAAATTATCCAACCTCCACATTATCCATTCCAACCTCCACAAATTCACAAACTTTTTTGGTATGTAATTTTCTGTAAAAAGTTTTCATATTTAGGATAATTCCTTGATCCAGTGGTTGGGAAATTGCTGTTGAATTAGGTGGTAAAAGCATAATTTGAGTGCTGAAAGGTCTGTTATCTTTGGATGAGCACTGAAAATTTTTTTTTATCCAAAATAAATAAAAATTTTCTCTTCTCACTTGAAAATTTTCTATCTAGCTTCCTCAACCATTGTTCAAAAACCTCAGATTTCATCCATACCTTTTTATTGCCATCATAATCCACTGGATGAATTTCAACATTTCTAAAGCATTGTGAGTTTTTTATTTTCTGATAACTAAACAGTTTTAATTTTTCAGAACCGTCTGAGTTTGCTGCCAAAAGTTGTCAAAAGATCTTCATGTTTTTTACATCCTTCACATTTTTCTTCTCTAAAGGCAAGAGTTTGGTTAGGCAAAAACAGAAAAAATAAACCTTTCTTATCACAATTAAACACATCTGCATCTTAAACACACCTTCTATCATTGGTATGAGAATATCATTCTTCCAATTTTCAACAGTTTCTTGAGATGCAGATATGCTCTTTCCATAAACTTTCCTGAAAACAATGCTATGGTGGTCTTTGAATCGGGTTAACCATCCACTGCTCGCAGTGAAATCCCCTTGATTGAGACTTTTTGTGAAATCTTTTACTTTCTCTTGAATTATTGGTCCTGGTGATGGGATTGTGTGAGATTGAGCGGATTTGAACCACAAAAGAGGTGCTTCTTCTACATCACTGAAGTATGATTTCTAATGCGTTTTCTACTTAGTCCAAAGATTCTCCTTAGATTCAAATGATGGCAAAATTTTTCCCTTATTTTAAGCAAATGTTGAAATGGTGTTCCATGCAACTCCATATTCTTTGGCAAGTTCACTCTGAGTTTTTTTTCCGATTTCAGTTTTTTCAAAATTTCAACTTTTGATTTTAAAGTTAAAGTATGGAGCCATTGCATTCATGGCCATCGATCATGATGAAAACCAAATCAGATATTCAGCCTCTAACCAGGCTTTAGCTCTTTTTCCTTTACGCCTTTTACAAGAAATCGTAAAACTAAGTTCCGCCAAAAATATTCTCTGCAACAGACAATATCAAAACTAGATAAGATTTTTATCCCTTATAGTGTAAGAATTCACTATATTGTACATGTTGATTTAAAATACTTTATTATATAAATTTATCACTGTTAAAATTACTATGGGTTAAACTTTACTATTTACATCTCAGTCGAGTATGAACACATCCGGACATTCAGAAGTCTCGACTCTCTCTGTTGGTATTACACATATACATATATAAGTATACACTCGCTGCATTCACAGCGACAATCATGGATGACTAACGCCATCTGCTGGATTATTGGTTGCTATACAATAGTATCACTACACCCTATTGGATGTTGATGATGTTCACACTTTTTTTTACCATGAAAAGAATGAAAGACCTTTCTTGGAAATGCCATTAAAATGATAAGCCGGCCAAAAGATTTCAAACATTCATTCTTCACATGCACACCCACAACACATAAGAGGGAAATGGCATAATAGAGAACAAAGAAACAAAGGATTGTTGAAACATTCTGAGAACTGGTAACACACGGACAATTGTAAAACCAGTCATGGTAAATGGACAAAAATGGTAGTTGACTTAAGCAGAGCCAAACATGTGTCGAGTTAGAGAGCTTCCCTTACATTGAAATTAGTATTGTGCCAACCAAGGGAATAATAGATGTTAAGTTATCCGGATAGTCGAGTTATCCACGTGTCGAGTTATCGCGATTCCACTGTATTACGTCGGAAGAAAAATATCAACGAGTGAGGTGTATGATTTGTTAAGTTTTTGAACATGCTGACCTCAATCAATCAGAATCAGTGATTTAGTAATATCACATTCCAGAAAACCGAATAATTTTAACAGACCACTGCCAAAATTATTTATACATTGTAATAATCAAAGGTGGGGGAAGGCAAACATAATTAAAATTATTCCTCGGTTCCTCAAGAATCAAGGCACAAATTGTCATTTCACTGAGCTATTATGCAGGAAACATCACTCATGATGAAATTTATGCTGAAATATGTGAATTGAACGACAAAATTTACTTAAGGTAAACACTTACTCGTTACGCGCGTAAACCTTGATATCCTGCTCAAATAAAAATAATAAACACGAAGAGTGCCATGAAGGCCACTAAAAGTATTAAAAAAAATATCTTGAATGCGTGCCTGTGATTGGCTATATGAAAGGGAGAAATTCCCTACATTTTCCTCCTTTATGTCACGTGGTCTCAAGCATACTTCTCACTCATCGAGGTGCGTTTTTTTTCCAATATCCGTGAAACAATCCGAGAGAACCGGTCCTTGTCACACAGATTATTCTTTATAAGCATGGGGGATAGTACACCCCCTGGTATTTGCCTTATTCGTTGACGATTTTTCGAGTATAACCAAGTGTGATGTTTACAAGAACTTATGAAAAATGTAATTTGATGCAATCAAGCACATTAGATCCTGCTTATAATATTTCCACTTAGAATGTTTTCCTGCTTAGTGCAACTCATTTTCATTGTCCCAACTCTTGCTAATACTCATCTAAATGTTCCGTTTAAAACATTTTCCCACTTATAATAGTTTTTCATGATGGTATTTTGAAAAATGTTACAAACAGGATCCACTGCACATGATGTTGAAATTTTGCTATGATTAAGAGTGACTATGATTTATCAAGAAAAGTGCAGAAATAAGGATAGCAAATACGGGATAGCATAGATTCTTCCTAAAAATATTGCTGATTGTGAACAAAATCACCAATTATTGATTATAACTAGCCCTTTGAAGGAAATGGAGTTCTATAGCAAGTCTGCAGTGATTTAATTTGTATTCATGAAAAATTGTTGAACATGATATACGTGTGATAAGTACTTATTTTTATTTATAGTCTTATGGTCTCATCACAGTATTATAATATAATTTCTAATTTATACAAATTACCTTCATCCCCGATTTTAGTGAAGATTATAAATTAAAATAAGCTTTTTTTTTGTTGAAAAAAATTGAGAAAACTGGAAATTTTTATATTAAGAAAAAGAAAGTCTGGAAGAGCAAAATGAAGAGGGATTATTCAGGAAAGTTAATTCACTTATCATATGGATAATCAAGTCTGAGCATCAAACATGTAGCAAATTGTTTTCCATCAATTAAAAAAGAATAAGAGATAAACATTCCCTGAATGTGTCAGTTGTAATTCAAGGAATTTCATGGGGAAATGCCATAGAGCAGAAGCATTGTAAAATGTGAAACAAAAAAGGTCATCAGGTAAATTAAAATTCGAAGTTTTGAGTTTTTTGGCTGACATGATGTATAGTTTTGTCTTTCAACGTTTCATTTGCATGGGTGGCGGACATTTTCAAGAATTACGTAATGGCAGGCAAAAGGCTATTACTTGCGCCTTCTCCCTGCTTAAGTCACTTTTTTGTCAGGATTGGTCCAATCATCCCAATTTTTCTAATTGGCCGAAATTGTTCCCAAGATCTCTGAATGAGCCCTTGATTGGATTTCAATCTCATAATTTTTAAGACGGAAAACCAAGCACTGTTGTCTTCATCCTCTCTTCCTTTCTGTTGAAGCAGTTCTTGTGCTTTTGAAAAACATAATTTGGCATAACATCCCAAAAAATTAATTCAGAAATCAAAATCTCTAACATAAAAATCAAGCTTAGCACCCACAGGTCCGAAAAACTTCAGATGTCCCTGTATGATTCCTCAACTTTGTTCTCTGTCCCAGAGGTAGTCAACAGCTAGCATGTGAGGTGACTTTGTGCGGCCCTGACTAGGTAAAAATACTGTGTAGTAAATTAAATTTCTGATTATTTATTTGAGCTATTTGATTCCAACAGCAGACTTCCTGATTTACAGGCTAGTTACATTTACTATTTCTACTGACGAAAATAAACACACTGCTCTTAAAATCTTGTGAGTGTGTTGAAGGAATTTTTTTCTGCCAAAGTTGTGCAAAGTTGTGTGTTGTGGTTTCTGTATTTATATCTGAATGCATATTTGGTGTTCTACTCATTGTGAGACTAACAAAACATTTTCAAAGTGGATGCCAAGTCACAATGGCACCCATCTCAAAACTTCAACCAATTAGGCTACTCAGACTCTGAAAATTCCAAAGGGAAAAAATGTGTCATATTTGATAGTGTTGTTCATATTGTACTGTTGACCAAGGAAATTCCACACCTATACCAGGGTTTAAGCTACGGTCGCATTTTTCGCAAAATGCGAAAGAAAATCGTAGAATGCGAAAGAAGTAGTTGCCACTTTCGCAAAAATGCATACAGGAGGTACGAAACAAGTAGACATCCAACCATCAATCATTACATTAGCATTGTAGCATTTTGCTAAAGCTTTTCCCTCCATTTTCGCTTTTTTGCGAAAGGAATTTTTTATCCAGCTTAAACCCTGACCTATACACAATGATCATTTGTGCCAAAAACAGAGAAGCTTTTATCTTCAAAGTTTGATATGGCAAGTTGATGGCATTTCAGGTTGTACCAGAATGTAACTCACGTTAATAAGAATAAATCTACCGTGAATCTTATGGATGTAAGGCGAACGCACATCTACAGACAGTATATCTGGTCAATGTGAAGCTGGTCCATCTTATCTTGGTACTGTCATGTGTTTACCCATTCTGGATGGTCTGTACTATTCACGTGACTGGCTTTTGGCAACATTTTTTTTCATCCCAATAATAAAACCCCTTTCAAAGTCTACCAAAGCATGAATCAATTCCTTGATCATCCATTTGACCTGTGCAAATGCATGGAATGCTGCTATATTAGAGGAGCAAAAACAAACCAGGGGTAAAGAAAAAAAACAATAATTGCAGAACAATTCAGAAAAAATATTTTGCCTGTAAAATTTAAACCGAGAATGTATAGAGTAATTTGCAGAAAAACTGTAATTTTTGATGCATTGCATTTAGCTGGGAACATAACCATATAAATAATGCATACGTATCAGTTTATGAACAAGTAGAGTAACACAAAGCCCAGGGTAAAATTGGTGACATTACAAAGGTTAAATTGCCCGTGCTTCATCATATTACTTACAGCTGCAACAAATTTATGAGTTTTCCAGGTCATTTTACTGGTGTGGCTTGTATACTAAAATGCCACCGCTGGTGTGGTTTGTGATGTTGTAAGCCAACCATGATGTTGGCCCTCTAACAGAGAGAAGTTGGCCAACCCTGCTCTATTTGAATCAGCTGGGGCCACCAATTTATTGACGTTCTGGCTATGGCTTGTTACAATCAGTATCATTATAACCGAATTTGACTATATTTTATTAGCATAGTTAAACTTGAAAGAGCGTTGGTTATGATCTCGTGAAAGACAAAGAGCAAAATATTTTTACATGAACTTAGTGATAGTATCAAGAAAGACAAAACATCAGGAACCCCGGACATGGATTCAGGACTATGTGCTGTAGAGAAAACTTTAGAAGAAAACTCACATACAGGATTATGCATCCTGCATTTCATAGAATAGAACCATCATTCGTCCATATTAGTTTTTGATCCCAGTCTGTTTGGGAGGGGGAACAATAATCCTTTTTCAGGATTTTTTCCTGATGGGCTTATACCATACACTGGAGTCTAACATTTGCAAGCAAAAAAGCCACAAAGAAGAGTTTTGGTCAGGTTTGGTAGCCAACTCCTCCCATAGAGCATGCCTAACTATATACAGGCAAAACAAAGAGTTCAAATGAATTTCCAATTCACGTTATGTCCATGATGATAGAATTTATCAGGATGAATCTGACTTTTTTAAAAAATGATCCAATGAGGTTTCTATTTTAAATTATAGTAAAAGTCTGTTATAACAATTACAGCTTACAAGGAGAATCTCACTATAACGAGTGCTTTGCAAGTGATTGTCAAAAAGCTAATGTTAAAGATACAAAAAATATTTGGTTTTTGGGGGCTGAGAATCATAAAGCTTTTGCTATAATGTCGAAAACATTCTTGAAAACGTTTTTTTAAACCAAACTAAACATGACAATTATTATCACACATGCTCCTTGTAAACATTTCTTTCAGGTACTTCTCTAACAAAGAATGGATGCACAAAAACATAATATTTTACTCCCATCAATTTTTACGCTTTCCCCACTATATGCACAGGATATGTGACAATTTTATTCAACTTTTTCCTCTCCCATTGACAAAGGGGTCAATAACCAAGCCTCACTTGACTAGAACTTGAAGTTTAAAGTATTTTCTGAGCAGTCAAATAAATCACGCTAAAAAAGCTTTACAATTAGTAGAAAAATGTTAACGAGTCCATACATGGAAGTGAGCAATGATATAGCCTAATAATTGTAAATTGGAACTGTTGGGTTTGTTGGCTAAATCGCATTGATAAAATTCTATACATAAACATTTTAGAGAATCAACTGCTGTGAGATCAAAAATCAATCTTGTAACTGGAGTTTAGTTAATTTGTTAATATTGTAATGAAATGGTCTGGAAAAGTTTTAATGCAGATAAAGCAACGATTTTCAACCTAACAGAGCAAAAAATTTAAATTTGCTTATAGTAAAAAAAGACAGGGATGGCGGAAGTCAAAAATGATTGGTGTTGCTCGAAGTGTGCTTGCTTTACAAAATAATAATAAATTTCTTCTGATAGAGCATACAAAAATTCACCAGAGATACATCCCGCTTTCAAGTAGAATGTCCCGTAATGCTCCAGGTGGATGTGCTGGACCAGTTGGAATCTGAATTCACTCTTTGATCACTGAATCAACATTTCAAGAGTCTGCCAGAGTATAATACATTGCGGATCTGTTGTATATTATATTAGTTTTTCGCATGTATTGTGAGTTCAGATTGGATTCTGTGTATGCAATGTTTAGCGGAGATAGATTGTATTTTTATTGGTAACATGTGCATACACATGGTGGACTTGAGAAGATGTGGTAACACCCATGGTTGCAACTAAGGCCGTTCAGGAAGTCTTGTGCCTAGGGCATTGGACCAGAAAGGGTGCTGCATTTACTCTTCTTTGTTGAAAATTATGGGGAATGGGACACCAAAATGGCACTGTCCCCAAGTGACAGAGTAAAAATTCCCTTTTTTATTTGCGAGTTACAAGTTTCTGAGGTTAGGGTAGCAGTCACGCTTGACCGTAAAACAGGATTAAAGTTTATGATAATTCTCATTTAAATTATTTCATTTATATTGACACATCGCAAAGGCGGGGATCTGAAGTTTCAGTTCAACGTCGTCTGACTCATGAACAGATATACGAGGCATCTCCACACATGCTGGGGGCTTTGCCCTGCCCCCCCCCCACGTCAAAGGCGGAGCTAACTGATCTAACATGTATATGTGCATATAATGAATTTACATCATCATCGGGCTCCAGATTTTCAAATCTATCTCCACCTGTGGTCTGACTAGAATTTAAAACATGTTCTTTATCTGCAGAAAGTTACAGACTGTGGAATCCATTGTTAAATTCTGAAAACGATGGTGGGAAGACTTGTTTGATATTTTCCCCTTGTTTTCTTTGTCCATTCAAGTTGGTAAAAAATATAAGATAGGAAAAAAACAAAAACGAGATGATGGTGATAGGATATCGTGCCTACAAGAAAGGATTAAACACACAGTTTCACATTATTATAGCTAAAACCACCCAAGTAAGTGTTAAATTGATTTATATATTTCATTTTACAAGGTTTTAACAGCTGGCTGGTGAGAAAATAATAACAGGGCAAGATTCGTCTCACCAATTTCAGGGCACCAAAAATGTTTAGTACTCCCTTCGCCTCCATTTTATATATTTTTTAGAGAAAGGATAAATCTGCATCAATTTTTCCAGAATATATAGGAATGCTGAGAAATATCTATAAAAAATTTAAGCACATGATTAAATGCAAATTAACACAAAAATTTATGAAATTTCAACACTGAAGATAAATTTAAATAATGAGAGAAACTAATGAAATTTTTAAGCGATGAATCAAAAAAATAATTTAAAGAAATTATCCTAGCACCACCAATGAAAATTAAGAATTGATGAAAGAAATATTCCGGAATTGATATAAATTCAGTATCAACGGTAGAAAAAAATTAGCAAAATTGATGACAACTCAGAATTAATGCAGGAAATAATTTCAGAATTGGTGAAAGCCTCCAATAATTTACAGTGAGTTCAATCAACACCACCTACCTTCTATAGGTAAAGCACTAGGCGACTGCACCTGTCACACACCTCTAAGGGGTTCTGGTATGGGTAATTTTTTACAGCATGGCCTAGGCCTTCTTGGATCACCTGCACCTTCGTTGAGACAGAGCGGCGGGCCATGATCTGCTTAGGAGGATGAGGTATAGGCCTTTTAATTGTTATAGTTCTTTCAAAATTTAAACGATCATGCTGAAATATGTAATCTGAAATTGAATAGTTGCAGTATGCATTTTAAAACTTTTTCCCTATCAATTCATATAAATTTTATGATCATTAAATTTGCCACATCCTCCAAAATTTAAATTGAAAACCATCAAAGAATAATATTGCTGGTCATTTGATTATACTGTAAAATTGAGCACAATCGATAAATAGATTTTGAATTGATAATTTATCATTGTTACGTACTTGGCTATCTATGAGGGTGAAACCAGGCCTGTCATTTGGGGGGTTAGGGGGGCCATTGCCCCCCCCCCTGACTTTTGAAAATACACTAAAAATGGTATATATATATATATATATGCAAATATATATATAAAATTATAAATACATTGAGTACATGTTCTTTGCCCCTCCCCTGGAAAAAGTTGAAATGACGGCCCTGGGTGAAACCCAATTTTAATAGTGCAAAAATATATTTTGAGTTAACTAAGGCCTCTCGAGAGCATCATGAGACATTTTTAAGGTAGTTTCCTACATGGGGCAGGACTTACCAACTTACAGTTTACATGTGTCTTGGAAACCTTTGCACCAGGTCTAATAATAATAATACCTTCTTATATAGCTGAGGTCCCCAAGCTGTGCCTGGGTGGGCCATGTGTGAGGATGGTACTGAAGTCAAGGCCGGAAATGGGGGGCAGGGGGCAACTGCCCCGACCTGCAAAATTTAGGAGGCATCAGTTTTAGGTGGGAGGGGAACAAAGAATACCATTTTAAAATTATTGAATTTTAAAATTGCGGGCATAGTAAAACTCTTAGTTACAACCTTGATGAAAGCACCAGCATGCTAGATGTTCTCAAAGTGAGTGTCGCAGCTTTCTGGGGCGTCGCGACAAGTTGGTTTATTGATGTGTGCCCATTCAAGACTTTGTGAGGTGGTCCTTTTTAAATTATTCTAGGGAGTCGAGGATAAACAATGACAAAGACAAGGGAGCTGTGGGTGGAAAAAGTTTGAGAAATGCTGCCCTACACCCACAAAACTACTTGTTATGGGGGGGGGGGGAGCAAGCGAACTAACAGATATGGATATGGAAAAAAAAACGGGTTGCAAGACCTTAGTAAATACACAGGGCTGCCTTTATCAGATGCAGAGCCCAATGCGAAAATTATTTCAGAGCAGCTTATAACCTTGATTTTATATATTTTGGGGGGGGGGGTGAAATTGGGTATTCAAAGATTCATGCACTTTCACAGAATATGTGTGTGTACAGGATTTTTTTTTTTTTTTAATCTGTAAATAAATTTAAAATTAAAATTTTGAATTAATGAAAATTTTGAATTAGCAAAAGAAAAAATCACAGGATTTAAAATTCAGAATTAATGGGAAAAAACCTGGAATCAATTGAAATTCAGAATTGATGAAAGAAAAAAATCGCAGAATTGGTGAAAATTCGGAATTGATAAAAAAAAATCTCAGAATTCATGAAAATTCAGAATTAATTAGAATTCCTATAATTAATGAGAGAAATAATTCCAGAATTGATGAAAATTCCATAATCAAATCAGTTGAAGCTCAGACACCTTGTTTACTACAAAAAAAAAAATATGCAGTCGATCCCGCTTATAACGTTCTGACTTAAAACGTTTTCCCGCTTAGTACGACTTATTTTCGTGGTCTCAGTCCTAACAAATTCTCAATAGGATTTCCCGTTTACAGCATTTTTCCACTTACGTTTTTTCATGATGGTTTTTTTAATATTTTGATAATAACTTTTTTCAGTCCCAGTCCAGCCTAACAGAAAAAATGGAACTATAATACTTCCTCCAAGGCCTGCGATACACTGCAACATTTTCTTTTTTGGCCACTTAGTCAGTGTATATGAACTTTTCTGTTTCAATAAAAAAAAACGGATGCCATAACTAATTAAAATTTCTTGTTCCTTGACACTAGATTTGTCAATATATTGGGTTTTATTCCTGTATTAACTATCACAACGTCTGTGAATTCATTCTCTTTCCCTCATTTTTTTTCGGTCTGCGAAATTTTTCACACATTTTCACCAGTCCACAGATGTGAAAAGGTTTAAGAATAGTGATGTATACTTTATCATAAGAAATGTTTAATAATTCATACCATTGAATTACTGAATGGATAGAACGTCATTGTACCACAGCATACAATTTGGAAACCACTGGTACAGCAAATCTAAGACTTTTGTTCTCTGCGGACCAAAAAAATATATCGCTGAAGAGCAGTGGCTCTTACCCTTTTTTCCATCCCGCAGCTCAAGTGCAATATGATTCACCTTCCTGCATCTCCTTGAATAATCAATTTTCTATTCATTATTTTTTCTTCACTCAATTACATTAATTAATTTTTATAAACTCTTGTAATTATTATTTAATTCTTTTTTCTGGCTACTAGTAACATTTATTTTTGGCTTTTTTTTCAATAAATTCAAAAACTAAACTAAAAAAAGTTACTGTTTTATAACTTTTTTCGAAATTCAGAAACAGTTTCAATGTTCTTTACTTATTGATTCCAGCTGGTACAACAACACATAGAGTGTCCTTCAAGTCCTTACTCGCCCTTCTCTCATCAAGCGTTCATCAAAAAGAAATGGTTCCAATTTTAAAAATACTCAAATTGTATTGAAAAAGAATTACCATGTACCAATTTTCAGAGAGAGTGAAATTAAGAACCAGTACTTATTATGGGCATTTCCAAACAAGATTTGAAAAAATACTGTGGAAGAGGGACTTAACTGGGGTACAGAGTATCATTAAAGTGAGGTTTCATAAAAAAAATATTGTTGGTAAGAGACAGTATCCCTGGGTATGAGAGCCAGAATACACACTATTACAAAGTTAATAATACAATAGAGAAAGTTGTTTAGATAAAAGTCAACTCACATGAGGTATAAAATCTGATCACCTGCACAATGACTAGTGGCAATTTCTTTGAGAAAAAATTTATAATTATTTCTCTTTTCTGCTCTGCATGAGAACTTCCCATAATAATGAATTATAAACACTTGATGGCAAATATTATATATCATATGGCTATGAAAACACGCTTATCTTAAACGAAGGCAAGTAAAAATATGATCGCATTTTCTAACCTATCTCAGAACTGCTTGTCATTGGACAGTGAAAATTCATGGGGGAATCACCAGGAAACCTAAAATTTATCAAACATATGGGAACATGGGTTTAACAACCAGCAATTTCTGAACTGTAGTTTTTTTTTTTTCCCCTCTGCCATATGGTCACTACCAAATTCGGAGGCTGGTGGAATAAAAAGGTTTGTAGAAGACTGGCCTGGAACGAGGTCTATCCAGTTTTTCTTTTTAATTGTTTAGTTTTGGAGAAGTCTTTTGCGGCGACATTTCTGGGGTTCTCAATGACGGATGAGTAATAGAAGAAAGGGCATATGTATGTCTTCCCGGAGTACAACAGCTTCAATTTTTTCCCCCCATTATATTTTTTATGAAGAGCATTGACACCTGTTCCCCACAATCCAGTCCTTGTGTGCACAGCCCAATCTGTGTTTTGAATTACTGTAGGTTGAACTGCTGGATAATGGCCATTCCAAAGAAGTGGGGCTGCTGCTTAATTGCCATTGCCATGATGATAAAAGTGATAAAAAGTGCTCTGCTTCAAAAAGAGTAGCAACCCATCGCAGAGACATGTTGGGGAAGGGGGGATGTTGTTCCAGGAAATGAAAAGAAGATACAATTCGAAGTTAGGTGTGCTCAGGAAAACCTGCTGGAGATAAAGAGGGAGATAAGTAGACACTGGCCGTTTTTGAACAGGAATGATGAGCAAGATCTGCATTGAGAAACTCTTGTGTTTTTGCGGGCCAGTATACCAGCCAAAAGTAGCGGGTTTTACTTTTGCTAGTATGGGCATGGCCCCCACATAGGGGGGCTGACAGGGCCCAGGACGGTTATCATAATTTTTTTACTTTTTCACGCTATAAATTAACTACAGAAGGGGCCCGTTAAATGTCTGACCGAGGGGCCCCGCTACAGGATGTGGGGGCCATGTGGTCATTCAAGTATTTCGTCAGCATCAATGGTGAGGGGGGGGGGTGTTCCGATTTGCTGAAAAGGGGGGGAGGGGGTTCGGGTGATGCTTACGTCATCAACCTCCCTTTATGAAAATATGAAATATTCTTAATGGCATCTTACTCGGTGTGCCAAAAACGAGAAAAATCGTTTCCTAGTTTGTGGGCACTTGAACTAACATTCTCCATAATGTTAATAAATCACTTACAGAGCCACTTCAGCGATCTCGTTTCACGGATCCTTCAAGTGCTCAAGAAATGTGTCCGGGCTGCTTAAGTGCTCCGGAACTGCAAACTAATGCCAAATAAATTAGGATCCATATTTAGAATTTTAAAAATTTTTAAGTCATATATTATATATTTGGAAGGGAACTTTAAATTAGAAATTATGTATTGGCTGAATTTGAATGGTGTTACTCAGCAATACGAGCAAATATTTTCCGGCATCCTTGAAGGATATTATAATGACAATTGTCTTCGTGATTAGTAGCTGTCATTATAAACGATTTTTATTGTATTAGTTAGAATAAATGTTTCACATTCATAATCTATGAGAATATATAAATTGAAATATTGAAGAATGTGAAAATTGAAATAAAGGACAAACAGGGATCTTCCTCGAGGAATGCATCCGAGGCAAAATGGTTTTGATTACAATTAAGCCTAAAAAGCCAATTTTATAACATAAATGTTTTGCATATAAAGCTATGTACATTTATAAATAATTATATATGTCTTAAAACGTTTGTTCGCTTAGATTTTCAGGAGATAGAAATGGTTGGAAAAGCTGGTGATTTGATAGTTACAGCCAAGTTGAATGGTTATCGCAAGGACATTTTTACTAATGAAATATCATCAAACAATGTAAGTTGAAAGTCATATACGTTAAATAGACTTCTTTTTCAAATCGTTTTGAAAATAAGATTGATATTTTTTTCAATCTTAACGAAATGGCATCATATTAAATCATAGGAAATGTCATTTTTTATTACAAATGTCAAATGATAATCGTATTTGCTCCAGAAAATATTTAGTTTCGAAATAGGGTTTTGCACTTATAATTTTTAACATATTATTCTATAATACATTTATCAATAGAGAAATTATGCAGTAGAGACTACCTATTCAAGGGAGCTGCAAAAATGTTTGTTATATGTGAACTTCATTACATCTTCACTGGCTTAACCTTTTAAGCAGCACAGCAGAAATTATTGAGAATCCCCTCCCTTCAAAATGTCATACCTTTTTAATGAAATGGGCTTTCTTCCAATTTTCAGAAGGTGCAAACTAAGGAATGCAGGGAAGAGTTCTTTCATTGCGAAATCAGTTTTACAAAATATCTGGACTTGTCAATGCTATAAATAATGGAGCTTTTAAGAAGGCGAGATATCTTGTCACTTTCACTCAAAGGGTTAAAAAAGGATATGCTTAGTCAAAATTAACATAATTCACATGCATGATATAAAATTTCTTTTAATATGAATATTTTCTTAACAAAGAATTATTAACCATTTTCACACACATCCACAATCTTTCTTATTCACTTATTGATATGTTTACCAATGTTTTTTATAAGCAGGTCCATTGGTATTTTTTACATTAAAAAGAGAGTATTGAAAAGTACTGAACTTAATGCAATTGAAAATCAATTACCTCTACCACAGTTGAATGTGCTATCAAATTTTGTTAGTTCTGTTCACAGTTATACTATTTAAATAGACACAAACTCTGGCCATATCGCTATGTTGCAATTTAATTCCCAGTTATACTGGGTTATAATTTCAATTTGTTCAAATTTTCAAAAACTGGGCATAGAAAAGTTGCAGAATGACTTAAAATATAATCTATATATGTAAAATATTGTCCTGACTGGTTCATCATCACTGAGCCAAAACTGCTGAAGCTATAAATATGAAATTTGATCATAGTTTTATTTTATAATGTAGATACACACTAAGGCAAGATTTTTCAAAATTCAATGCCTAAAGGAGTCATAAGGGGGTTCAAAGTTTATATGGAGAAACACATTAGGCTATTTAATTATTCTTAAAACATTATTTAATTTATTTTAAAACAATTCTATTGACTTAAAACTTCATAAAAATACTCTGAAACGACTGAGGGGGACAAGAGATATCACGTGTGACCATTGTGTAATGTACAATATATCTGAAATTGATTTTCTGTATGTTCTCTATACAAATCTGCAATTTTGGGACGATCTCCACCAAATTTTGCCTATATACCGAACAAAACTCAGTTTGAACGATAGGCTACTTTAAAATTTCGCCAGAGCTGGGCAAATGCCGAAAATGGGGGAAAAAGTGTTGGTCAAGAATGTTTACTGTGGTTCCCAAACGATGTGTTTCTTATTGGTTTATTACCTTATAATGTGAAAGTTTTTAACAGCTGGCTGATGCAATGCAAAGATATATTTTGGAAAGAGAAAATTCAACTGCCCCTGCTGGGAACTGAACCCACGCTCTTTCACTTTCTGGGTGAATGCCCTAGACCACTAGGCTACAGAGGCAACGAATATCTCAATCTTTCTGTGGAGCTCATGTGCACTGAACGGGACCAAACATGGACGGTCGGACCTAACTCAGGCCAAAGCTCACAATTGCTGACAATGCCACTAGATTGGCGACTTATCAGAGGATGATGTAACTCTCCATTATCCATACTGGCTTTGGACTGAGTTAGGTCCAACCGTCCATGTACGGTCCCGTTCAGTGCACGTGAGCACCAAGGAAAGATTGAGATATTCGTTGCCTCTGTAGTCTAGTGGTCTAGGTTTCTTATTTGTTGCACTAGAATAGTACAATAATTTTTGGCACATAAAACAAATGACGATTTCAGTTTGCAATACTGCAGTGCTCTGCAGTACTGCAAACTGAAATCTGCTCTGCAGTATTGCAAACCAACAGGCTGTCCCTAATTGTTTGCACAGCAAATATCACTGCAACCGTTCATTTTGGAAACATACTCTGAATTGCAAGAAGTTTATAATAACATACAATTACATAAAATCTCAAAATTTGTTGAGGGGACGTGTACATAAAAATAGAGAAATTAACTTTTTATACATTCCCAGTGTTGTAAAACTTCCAATTATTTAAATTTAGATCTCGCTCTGGAAAGTTATTTGCAAAAAGTTTCACAATTTTAAATGCAATATTTATTGAGATATTAAGTACAGTAAAACCTCCTCTAATGGCCACCTCCAAACAACAGCCACATTTTTTGTTGGAACCGAACGTGTCCCATAGACTTAATATTACAAGAAACCTCCGAACAACAATTTCCAAATAACGGCCACTTTGGACATGGAATCAGGAAAACAACTCATATCGCTATGAGAAAAATAATTTTCAAGCTGATTTTAAAGAGAGTTTTCCCACTCCCCGAACTTTAGGGGGGGGGGAGATTATGTACGCTTTCTTTTCTTGGATACAAATACTGGATGGGTATATTGAAGGAAGTAGAGAGGAAAAAGTCTTGGAGTGAAAATATAGGGAACAACAAAAGAGACCTGTTGTCAGCACTCTTAATGACTAGAGGGATATGCAAGTTCACGGCACTCCCTAGTCCAAGGGATGGTTCCATCCAAAAGAAATGGTGCTCGCAAATAGGAATAGAAATGCAGAGGGTATTAATTTTTGAGAGGGATGTGTCAATCTTTTTTTTTTCAACAACAATGTATGTCAGTGCCTATGTCTTCAACTATTTGATTGGACTCAGGAATGCCCTGGAAAGGTCTAGTTCATAGTTCCCCAAACTTTTTGTTCCATCGTGCTCCTTCTTCAACATTTTTTGTTCTTATCACCCCCAACTCAAGCCAACCCATAGGATCCTATACTAAACTAACAGCTTCTACTGCCCCTTGGTTCATTCTATCTCCCACTTTGAGAAACACTGGTCTAGTTGAAGGTCCAATGTGAACAAAACTATTTGGGGTTGCTGGTACACCGTCTTCGTCCATATCAGTTTTTCTCGCTTGTGTTCTACCTGAGCACTTCAAGCTTGAACTTTAGAACGTCATAATAGTGTTGTAGATCGATTATACTTTGATAATATTATAATAATTGATTAATCATATATATTTTAATACAATCAATTATATAACTATCGTAATCAGTTACAGAATGGATTGTCATTTCACATGCTATGTATGTGCATTGCAAATTTTATATATATATATATATATATAGTTGTTTTTTCAGAAATAAAACTACCTCTCCCAATAGCAGCCGTTGTTGAGAGGTTTTATTATATATAAAATGTCTGGCACTATGTTTTGGCATTTTATTACTATGTTGACTAGTTTTCATTGGCTCAAAGGGTACCATTTTTAGGATGTCACAAATAGAATACACTCAACTATTTTACTTTTTTGTTCACAATAAATAGTGAATACATTTTTTGACAATTACAAAGTTTTTACAACTTTGAATTAAATTTACGTTTCACAATTTGTAAATCATACCCTCAATGATTGGCAACAAATGCTGAAACTTCAAAGTCAAATATCTCAGTTAATATTGTATTTAAAAATATGAAATCTTTTGTAAATGACTTCTCAGAGCAGCAGTTACATTTCACTAATTGTAAGCTTTAGTATTCAGGGTCTGCATAAAAAAAATTGTTTTTTTATGTACATGATGACCCCTTGGAAAATTTAAGACATTTTGAGTAACCACACATCATTTGAAAACTTTTTGTGAAAAAGTATTCTAAAGTTAATGGGTGCAGAGATATCCGCTGTGCAAACAATTTGGGACAGCCTGTATATCTATGCTTGTAGTATAAATATTAGCTTACAGATGCCATTTACACTGAAGTGCCAGAAAATCTGGTACAGACAATCATTTGCAAATAAAGGAGAAATGCCACTAATCAATGTAACTCAGTGCAGTCAGCAGTGCCTATATGAAGTGGGTCACAGTGACATATTCAGCTCAAACTTCAAGAATTGTACGTTATCGTTGAAATGAAAGCCGAAGTCCCTGAGGTTAAAAAAAAATCTTCAAAGGGGAAATAACACCCCTTCTCCAGGGCCATAGTGTGCTTTCTCGGGGCAGACTTTTCTTGGAGTCTTCTTGAAATTGTCATACTCAGAAAAAAAAAAGGCCCCAGATTTCACTCGGAGGCTTAGACCAAGTTACCTCAGCCTAGTTACGGACCACCTGCCCCTTCCGTTTCTTGGTACTAGGTCTAAAAACGATAATTTCAAAGTTCACGAGTTTTATAAATATGAAAGAAATCATATATGAGAGAATATTACTTCAATTTAACCACTTTTATTATCAGTTGGGCCCATACGCAATACTTCACGTATATTACCATAAAAATTAAAATAAGTGTGAAGATCGATCCTTTGTGATGAGTATCCTGCATTAATTGTGTGATTTTTGTTTTTTTGTTTTTAAATCTCTTAATTAAATCAAACAAGTTGGTTTTTATGCTTGTTAACAAGTTAAATAGCAGTAATCCCGTTCTGGGAAGAAAGGTTTTCCAACTTCTTCGTCCCTTTACATCCAAGCAGAAGGGAGGGAACAGGTGCTGGGGCAGTGGGGGACAATCCCCCTACCAAGCCTGATAATATGGGAGAATGACTATCTCATATTTTACAGGACAGTATTTACTAGCACTAAATTGCCTTTTCTGACACATCACTCTGGATCCGCGCCTGGAGGGGGGGGGGCAACTTCTGTTTTTGCACAGGGCATCACTAGGTCTAAGACCAGCCCTGATTACTACTACTACTAAACGGAACATGCACCTTGTACACATTCCTCTGTGGAATTTCTAATGAATCAGTATATGCGGAACGTGTGAGTGTACGTATATGGATGACCCTAACATATATACATTGTCAGACTTTTTCTTGTTTCCTGTACTTGCTAGTGCTGTCATCTATGTTCCATATTTTGAAATAAAGATGGTAAGTGCTTGAATTTTTCATGTTATGTCAGTATCATGTTGTAGGACTGTCTGCTCTCTGTGGAGAGACTTCTTTTAGATGGGAGACCGGCTTGCATTCACTCCTCAAATTTGGAAAACAGCAGAAAACCAAATTCAGCTGACTACCACTATGCCATCAGTGGGGTTCGGGGTTCAGACCTAGATCTTCTCAGTGAGAGTCCAGCATGATGCGAACATGACTGCACAGTGGCTCCTTTGATGGCTGCAAGGCGCAAAACTATGCACCTTGACTGAACTTCCCAGCACAGTCATTGGACTGTTAACTAGATACAGGTTGCCAGCTCCGAGTCGTTTTCAGTTGCATTGGGCTGGTGGATGGGTAAGTTATGGAGAAAACCATGGATGCACCCCCATAAAACCTGCATGTCAACAAGGGGCTGTCAAGATGGTAGAAGCTCTATCATAGTATGGGACATGTATAGTTGGCATGATATGGAACCCGTGTTTGGCTACAAATGACTCTGAAAGATTACTGGTACGTAAACATCCTTTCTAATCACTTACATACATTCATGTCCTGTGTGCATTTTGTCAGGCTTGGACGATTCCAGCAGGACAATGCGACAGTACACACATCAGAAAGTGCTACTGAGTTGCTCCAAGAACTCTTTTGAGTTCAGCATCCTCCTTCTGCCACCTAAATCTCCAGACACAAATATTATTAAGCAAATATGGGATACCTTGCAATGTGTTGTACAGAAGCGATCCCCATCATCTCGCACTGTTATGGAATTGTTAACTGCCCTGTGCCAGAACCATAGTGTGAATTGCCTTTAGCAGGATAACTTCACACAGTGCAGTCTATACTAATTTGTGTTTCAAAAGTTGTACAGGCTCCAGGGAAACCCACACAATATTAGGCAGGTATACCAGTTTTTCTGGCATTTCAGTATATATTTAAATTCAAATGAAGTTCTGTGATATGTGGTATTTATATTTGTTAAATTGCCTGCTCCCCATTCATTGCATCTTGACTGAGAAAAATTTTTTCTGTGTACACCCCCTTTGCTGGCTTCAGATACGATCATGGTAGCAGAAAGATACCATAATGATGAGAAAGAAAGATTTAAAAATCTTAAAGAAATTGTTTTAAACAGTTTTATTGAAAGTGCAATGATTCATCTAAGGAAAAAAAAAAGTCACAAAAAGATATTTTTTCCTCAAGGCAGAAAATGTTAAAGTGTTTGGCAGAGTAAGAAATGAGGTTTTTCTCTTTACTTACGAAAATGTTTTGAGGTCTGCCATACTCAATGAACATTCTAGAACACCATGGGTAGAGATACAGGGGGCGGGGGGGAATTGCCCCTACCCCAACGTCAAAGGTAGAGTCGACTAATCTAATGTATACATGTATATATAAATTGACATTTTCGTGCCCCCAGACTTCCAAGTCTATCTCCACCTATGTAAAACATTAATGATGTGTGGTGAGATTCGATTTGTATTTTATCTCACAGATGGCGGCACTAAAGCCGACGCCATTGGATTGTCACGCGGGAAATCGCAAGAGAAGCGATCGAACCATCAAGAGCTTAACATCGGCTTTAGTGCCGCCATCTGTGAGATAAAATACAAATCGAATCTCACCACATGGTCAAAAGAGGGTGACATTAGATTTCAATCTCCGTCGTAATTTCACTTGGACTTTCCTACTGGCTAATGTTTCCACACCCATCATTGGGGCAGACTTTCTGTTCAACTTTGATCTTGTTCCGGATCTCCGACGATGATGTTTGCTGGATAGGACAACAAAACTCAATACTGACTGTGATCTTCACATTGCAGAAGTTCACTCAATCAAACTCATCGAAGGTGACACCATCTACCACAGCCTTCTCAGCAAGTTTCCCGACATCATCAAACCACCACAACCAGGACAACCTGTGAAACACTCTGTCGTGCATCATATCGAGACTGTTGGTCCACCTGTGCATGCCAAACCAAGACGTCTGGCTCCTGATCGATTGAAAATCGTGAAGCAAGAATTTCAGCAGATGCTTGACCTCGGCCATTTACGACCATCTAACAGCTGCTATGCATCACCTCTGCACTTGGTCCCGAAAAAGGACAGTGATGAATGGCGTCCAGTTGGTGATTACCGAGCTTTAAATGCACAGACTGTGAAAGACCGGTACAGTGTTCCAAATGTTCTGGACTTTACATCTGAATTGCATGGTAGTAAAATCTTTTCCCATATAGATCTCATTAGGGCCTATCATCAGATTCCTATACATCCGGAAGATGTCCATAAAAGTGCTATTATCACACCGTTTGGGTTATTCGAGAGCACTCGAATGCAATTTGGCCTTTGCAACGCTGCAGCCACATTCCAAAGGTTTATTGACGAGGTCACTCGTGGACTTCCATTTGTATATGCCTTTGTTGATGACATACTGGTAGCCTCGAAATCACCAGAAGAGCACATCGAACATCTAAGGTTGTTATTCGAACGTCTGCAAATATATGGCCTCAGCATCAAGCCCTCTAAATGTGTATTTGGTGGTTCATCAATTGAATTTTTGGGTTACCAAGTTTCTGGATCTGGCATCGAGCCTTTAACAGATCGTGTTGATTGCATCCTGAACTTTCCTAAGCCAAACACCATCACTCAATTACGACGTTTTCTTGGTCTCTTCAACTTTTATCGTCGTTTTGTGCCCAGAGCTGCACACATCTTAACACCTCTACACAAGTTTTTGGAGGGAATAAAAAACAAAAAGAAATCCAAAAGAGCTACTCAAACCAAGCCAGCTGATATCCTTCAGTGGACTGATCCAGCCGAGCAAGCATTCATCGATGCGAAGCAAGCTTTAGCGGGTGCAACATTACTTCACCATCCAATTCCTGGTGCCAAGCTAAGTCTATGGGTTGACGCCAGTGATTTAGCAGTCGGTGGTTCGCTAATGCAATCAAATGGAAAAGGATGGGAACCCATTGCATTCCTGTCCATGAAACTGACAAAGAGTCAACAGAAGTTCTCCACTTACGACCGAGAACTGTTAGCAATGTACACTGCTGTCAAAAGATTCCGGCACATGCTAGACGGCCGTGAGTTCATAATTTTCACCGATCAGAAACCTCTCGTCTTCGCCTTCAAGCAAAATCCTGATAAATGCAGCCCACGTCAATGGCGACACCTCGACTTCATCTCGCAATTCAGCACTGATGTTCGTCATACTAAAGGTGCAGATAATGTGGTAGCTGACGCTCTTTCAAGAATAGAAATCAACTCGATTTCCAAATCACCATTCCTGGATTTTGACCTTTTTGCAACTGCTCAACGAGAGGATCCTGAATTAAAACAGTTACAGCAAGACAACTCTAATTCACTGACTTTCAAGTCAATGCCAAGTCCATTTACCGCAACAGAACTGGTGTGTGATGTGTCTACAGGCTCACCAAGACCATTTGTTCCAGCGAGCTTCCGCAAGACTATTTTTCATCATTTCCACAATCTTGCTCATGCAGGTGTAACATCATCTACTCAGCTAATATCTGCAAGATACGTTTGGCCTAACATGAGAAGGAACATCAAAGATTGGGTAAAGTGTTGCAATGAGTGCCAACGCTCAAAGGTTCATAAGCATACCAAAACACCTTTAGGCACCTTTGCAACACCCAATGCAAGATTTTCTCATATTCATATCGATCTGGTTGGACCTCTGCCTCCTTCAGAAGGAAAGACATACTGCTTAACAGTAATTGATCGCTACACCAGATGGCCGGAAGTCATACCTGTAGCAGACATCACAGCAGACACAGTTTGTCGTGCCTTGTTCGATGGTTGGATTTGCCGTTATGGATGTCCATCAACCATAACAACCGATCAAGGACGACAGTTCGAATCATCACTCTTCAGAGAACTGATCAACCTGCTTGGCACTAGCAGGATTCGTACCACTGCTTACCATCCACAGGCCAATGGCATGGTCGAACGGTTTCACCGTGTCTTAAAAAGCTCATTGAAGGCACATGAGAATCCAAAGTGGACCGTCACATTGCCAGCCATCTTACTTGGTCTCAGGGCAGCCGTCAAGCCGGATATCAAAGCCTCTAGTGCAGAGTTAGTTTTTGGTACATCTTTGAGATTACCTGCAGATCTCTGCACGGATACACCCGGTCAGCTCTCATCAACATACACATATGTACAACAGCTCAGAGAGCGTATGAATAGCATCAAACCATGCAAAACATCAGCTCATGGTCAATCCAAAATTTATGTGCATCCTCAACTGCAAACTTGCTCACATGTGTTTCTTCGAATTGACAAGATCACACCACCTTTGACACAACCATATACTGGACCCCATGAAGTGATTTCTCGTAATAAAAAAAATATCACTTTAAATGTAAATGGGAGAAAGACCTGTGTTTCACTTGACAGAGTGAAACCCGCATTTATCTTTAACGATGTCTGTGTGGAACTTGACAAAAACAAGCTCGAAGAAAAGAAAAATGACACTGTGCCAGTACAACCATATGTCACTAGGTCTGGCAGAAAAGTCAAATTCAGTCCTAGGTTGATAACCGAAATTAATTTTGTTTCGAATTGTGCATCATAATATTTTTTTGCATCATATAATTCTACATTTCATTGATTTTTTTTGCATCTTGTATTTCATGCATCTCATTTATATTATGCATCTGATATATATTTTGTACAGCTTATTGAATTTTCTGCATTTAATTGTACATTTTGCATCATATTTTTTTTAAGTGTATACTTATTGCACATGATTTCCTGCATCATTGTATTATGTCTTGCACATCTATTATTCTGCATCTTATGAATAATTTTTTGTATCTCATTTATCGTTCTCTCACCATGTTCCTTCACTGGGGGGAAACTCATGTGGTGAGATTCGATTTGTATTTTATCTCACAGATGGCGGCACTAAAGCCGACGCCATTGGATTGTCACGCGGGAAATCGCAAGAGAAGCGATCGAACCATCAAGAGCTTAACATGTCGCTCCGTAGATTTTTTATTTCGTCTTATGTTTCGTGTTGTAGATGAACTCACATTCTTGTATTATCGTAATGTTAGGGAATTTAGATCTTATATCATGTCAACTAAGGGATATTTAAATATGGCACAAAGGAATTAATTTATTCCAAAAATTCTTATTTTCTTAAAGTAATATAATAAATTGATGATTTTCAACTTTGTTTCATAATCTTTCTTTTTGCAGATACATCTCAAAAATTTATCCAGTTCTTTAGAGCTGCACTTGATTAGTATGCGAGATGCATATGCTGATGCTTATAGAAAACCTGATGAGCAAGACGTTAGTATTTTATTTTACATCAAAGCTTTTCAAAAATATAAAAAGTCAATAAAGGCTACTCCCTCTAAAACCAGGCACATGATTGTGTTAGAAAAATATTATCTTGCAGAACAATTACTATATATCTAGCTTTTTTTTTTTAAATTAACATTCACCAAAGGACTCCCTAATAAAAAATGGAAAGACAGACACCCACTGAGCTGTGATAGTCACTTGAATAGAAGTGGAAAGTTACACCAACATTATAATAAGTTAGAATGTCAAATTGACTTATGAAAACTTTTTATAAAATGATTGTCTTGAAGCTAAATTTTACACCATGTTAGTCATTACAGAACTACAATAGCCTTGAATGTTTGGGGTTCTAATTAATTTGAGGTGCTGAAGCTTCTTCAATTTCTTTCTCAAGACTTTTTCTGCTTCCATCCACAGGCGGATTTATGGCCTTGCCACCTGTGAGCCATTCACGTTTTGTTACTTTTTTCCCATTCTAATTCAATATTCTTGACCATCAATTACTCAAATTTGTCGCCCTTTTGAACTTTCTGCCCTGGGCAATAGCCTGCTTAGCTCACTCTAAATACGCCTCTGCTCCCACCCCTTCCCCAAGAATGTAATTTCTTAAAGTTCCCCCCTCAATTAAGAAAAGGCCCCCTTAATATGAGTAATGGGCCCCTTGTTTTGAAAAAGTTAGAATAATAAAAACTAAAGTTTAAAAAAAAAAATTTCTAGTGCAAAGGTTAATTGTAAGAGAAAATCTGAATACAGTGAAAGCCCTCTTAACTTTTACTCCTCTTTTATAGCCAAAAAATAGTTAAGTTTTTTTAAAAAATTCTTCAATAATGTCTTTTCCAGAAGCAGTCACCCTCTTTTATGGATGGTTTTTTTTTGGGTCCCGCCGGTGTCCACAAAAGAGGGGTTTCACTGTAGGATCCTTTTTTTGGTCACATTCTTTCAGTTGCGAGTTGGTGTTTTAGCTGAAAGGAAAATTAAAAGATATTTTGGAAAGTGGCTGAAAAAGGAAGGTAATTTTGACTAATTTTTAATGGTTTTTTTGAGATGTGTTTTTATTTTAAAAAAATTTCCTTCAATAATATATTTCATTTTGCACTAAAGTGCCATAATTTCGTTTCATTATTTTTGAATACTTTATCCATTGTGGTTCAAAGTTAAGGTGGCCCATTTTAGAGAATAATTTAGATATTTTTCTATCATGGGTCATATGGGGTTATTGCCACTTCCAACCCTGCCAGAGAGATTTTGTCATCTGTAAACAATCTAATTGCTGTTGCCAGGGCATTAAACATATCTCCTCTTGAAAGAACTTTTTCTGGCCTGATATCAAGATTGTGGATATTAACAATAATAAAAGACTAATAAATATTTATGTATATACAAAAGAAAAAATTCCTGCAATGGGGACTTCTCAAATACTTTAATATTTTAAGAAAAGAAGAAAACATTAAAGCTTTAGAAACAGCACAAACAAGAGCTGAACTGTAAAATTAGAAAACAAACAATTAGAACATCTTTGTTGGATGGCTGACTGGCAAAGGAAGGACTGTCACCAGTGCCGTCTTAACGCATGGGCCCACCCGGGCACGGCCCGGGGGCCTCAGGAGATGAGGGGCCCTTACAAACATGAGATCCGGCTGAAATTTTCTAGAATTTACAAGGTAGGGCCTCAGAAAAACCACTTGGCCCGGGGGCCCATGATGCTCTTAAGATGGCCCTGACTGTCACACCCTCTTGCAGTGTGTATGAATTATTAGCTTTTACTAATATTTTGTTTTAGCCATTTCAGTCACCTTTGTCACACTACAATCATTTTATGCATGTAAGGGCTGATTACTGGGATCTATAATTTATACACGATTATGAATGAAAGGATGACGTTATTCTCCGCTACCATACAAAGGTTTTTAACAACTGGCTTGTTGCGAAGATATATATTGGAAAAAGAGAAAATTCAACTGTCTTTGCGGGGAGTCGAACCCACATCCTTTCACTTTCTGGGTGAATGCCCTAGACCACTAGACTACCTTTGAATGGTTTTTCTTTCATATCTCTCACTGAATGGTTAGTATTATAATTGCTCTCTGTAAGAACTTTCTGCAACAATGAGAAATTTTGGATTCTGTGTATAACTTTATTAACTAAGATACTTTACATGGAAAAATATATATTCAGGCCACTTTTATGCACATTGGTTGCTAGTCGCATGTGATTTTTGTCTCTACAAAAAAATCTGCATACCTCTAGTTTGCAAATGTGATAAATTTATATTTCAATCTTTTTTCTTTCACCATGAGATGGTTATGTCACTAATTATTGCTAAAAAAAATCTCAATATCCATTGATTGTTTTGAGCAGTGTATTTTCATTCACAAAAATCTTTATATTTTTCTGGGTCTTTCTGTTGGGCTCATTAGAGACAGGGAAACAACACTTCCTAATGGAAAGTTAGGGGAGCATATAAAATGATTAAATTTCGCATCTTGGTAACTATATCCTCTAGTAAAATAAATGATAAATCTAAAATGGGTACAATAAAATGGTCACATAATAAGGTATGTATGCAGTATTTACCTGTCAAGATCATATGAGCAACAGTATCAAGGGCCCTGGGACAGGCTGGAAGCACCAGCCTATCTTCTCAAATATTTTACTTTCAAAAATCATAATACCAGATTTCATTATCATGAGGGGTCCCAATGTTTGAGAGGCCTTGGTTACACAGGTAGATTGTAAAGAGGAAGATTACAGGTAATATATAGTGCAGAGAAATTTTGAGTTAAAAAGTAATGTTTTAAATTAAAGGAAATTGGATTGAAATTGCATTTAAGATACTTTCTTGGAAAATTTTATATTTTTTCGCAAAAAAATTTTAAATTTTGATTGGTTTGGAGAACGCGGGCCCCCATATGCTCCCTTCCTGCATATGCTTCTGCACATAACAGCAAAATGTTATTTTTCATACAATTTGGATTTGGTTAGTTCTACACTGCTCAAAACAATTAGGGGAGCACATGGTTTTAACAAAATTACGCAAAGATGTATACCGATAAGTAACATAAAATGAATCATCCATAATTTAAAGCCTAGCAGGAAACGGAAGAAGAAAACTTCATATGCAAATCAAAGTTCATGACGTCAAAAACCAGAAAAAGGAGATAAGGGCAGAAATCGGGATGTTGCAGAAACGTCTGTTTTACTGCCGTAACTGTGAAATTCGATTGCGCAGTATTTTTTTTGAGAAGGTGACTTGAGGATGTCTCAACAACGTGATTTACCGGAATCCATGGCATGGCGTGTTATAGACAGACTGGAATCCGGGCAAACACAACGTAGTGTCGCGGACGCTGTTGGAGTCGCCAGAAGTGTTGTTGCAAGGCTGTGGAATCGATTCCAAGAAACAGGAAATGTTAGACGTCGACCAGGGCAAGGTCGGCCACGCGCCACTACAGCAACTGATGACCGGTATGTACGGTTAACAGCCGTCGAAACAGAACAGAGAATGCTACGCATCTGCAAAGACAGTTGCTCTTGGCAACAGGACGAAGGGTGTCCAGCCAAACAGTCGTAATCGGCTTCATGAGGGAGGGCTCTATGCACGTAGGCCAATGGGCTGCATTCCGTTGACCCCACGCCACCGTGCGACCCGAAGAAATATGGGCTGCTGAACATCGAGATTGGGAGCAACATGATTGGAGCCAAGTGCTGTTTACAGACGAGTCCCGATTCAGTCTGGAGTGTGACACCCGACGTGTTCTGGTATGGAGGGACAGGGGCACTCGAAATAACCCCGCATTTGTTCGTGAAAGGTCACAATACAGACGAGCTGGTTGGATGGTATGGGGTGGAATCAGCATAGGCGGACGTACGGACCTGCATATCATTCGGAATGGCACTTTGACGGCCCGAAGGTATGCAGACGAGATACTGCGACCTCATGTCATCCCTTACGCTGGAGCCATTGGAGATTCCTTCGTTTTCCAGGATGATAATGCCCGACCGCATAGAGTTCGTCTGGTGGAGAACATGCTTGAAGCTGAAACAATACAGCGTATGGAATGGGCAGCGTGCTCTCCTGACCTGAATCCAATTGTTTTTTGGACGACGCATTGCTGCGCGACCAAGGCCGCCTGTTACTGTCCGAGACTTGCAGATTGCACTTCTTGAGGAGTGGAACAGTATTCCCCAAAGTCTGATCGATAACCTCATCGCATCCATGGCAAACAGGTGTGCAGCAGTCTTAGCTGTTCGAGGAGACCACACGCCCTATTAAAACTCATGCATCATGTCTAAACAGTACTTTTTTTTATCGTTTACATGTAACCAAATTGTTGCCCTAAATCATCTTTTCATGTTTTTTCCATATTTTCAAAGAATTAAAGCTTAATTCCAAATTTTTTTACGTCTTTTTTCTGTATTGCGCATTGATACGCGTGTACTATCCATTGTATGCCAATACGTGGCTGCCTCGCACGGTTTTCTTCACTTTTTTGCTTGCTCCCCTAATTGTTTTGAGCAGTGTATATAAAACATAATCTTTGTCCAAATGCTTGTATGTTCAAATAAATGAGCATTTGTGCACATATTTATACATTTATTTAATAATAATCTTTTGTTTGAAGATAAATGGACTTTTTCTTTGACTATTTTGGACACTCTTTTGATTCTCTCTCTTTTTCCCCCAGAATGAAGAACATTGTGATGAACAAAGCTGCAAATCATAAATGAAGATACTTCATAGTTATTCACCATGTGTCATATTTATTGTTTTTGCTCATTTTATATATATATTAGTTTTTACTAATTTAAATAAAATTTTCTGGCATTTTTTTTTTTACTAAGAATAACCTTGAATTTGTTTTGGACATAGTTTTTGAATGTGAGCTAGTTATAATAAAGTCTCCCCCCCCCCAAAGATGAATTAAAACATCCTTCTTTAACCATTTAACCTCATTGACAACATATCTTGCCTCCTTAAAAGCCTCTTATTTTCACAAGCCCAGATCTTTTGTAAAGTTGATTTTTCAATGGAACACCTTCCCTTATACCCCTTAGTTTGCACCTGCTGAAAATCAGAAAAACGTGTACTTCATTAAAAAAATTATGCTATTTTGGAGAGGGTTGGTGTAATTACTGCTGTGCCACTTAAAGGGTTAAACTGAGTACAACTCCCGGGTCATCACCATTATGGACAATTTAAAAAAGTATGGCAACATCACGCAGTGTTCTTCAATCTTTTTACAGCTGTGGAAATGTGAGAAATGATTTACCCACCGGAAAAAATAAATAAATAGGTAAAATAAAAATAAATACAGTGAAACCTTATTTTAACAATATTTGGTATAATAATAAATCCCTGTATTGAAAAATGATTGATAAATCCCTCTTGTTTAGAAATGCCTATAGTCTAATGTTAAATTTCTCTTGATACAATGATATACTTTGATATGATAAACCTCTCTATAACAATATTTGATGACATTTCGAAACCGCTGCAACACACTATATTTCAATTTATATTTCACTCAAAATCATCTTTGATACATTTTTAAATTCCTCATCAGTGTTTGTTCTTTGAAGGTTTAATAACATAAGTATTGCTGTGAAGCTACTTTCTGTGTAGTACACAGAAGTACTATGTAAATAAATCACTTTATGGTGTGAAACAAGTAATTGAATTTTATTAATCAATTATATCTTTTTTTCCCAAATAAACCACATAAATTTGGTGGCGACTAATGAGAATTTGCCTCTTAATAAAACAATATCCTCTCTACAACTATATTTTTCTGGGTCCGCAGAGTATCATTATATCAAGGTTTCACTGTAAATAATAGAAATAATATATAAATAGTCAAACTAATTTATGGACTGACAAAAATAAACAAATGGGAAAAATAATTTTAGGACCGACAAAAAAAACAAGTAAATAGGAGAGGAGAAATGGTAAATAAATAAGAGAAATAACTTGTGGGCCTGCAAAAAATAAATTAGAGAAAAAAATTGCAGACTGGCTAAAAATACAATAGACTCTTGATAATCTGGCATGTCCAGTAATCCAGCGTTTTTGTGCAAGTTCTTTTGTTGCATCACTAGACCACTTTTTTACAGAAACACATTATGTGTATAAACATGTTCCACAAATACGCGAACAAGATAAAAACATGAAAGCAAGTATTAAAAAAAACAATGCAGAGTGTGTAGCCTCAAGGGGGACTATATAATATATGCTCATTTTATAAATACAGCATCTTATTTATTAGGGTTGTTGGCTCCTTTTGGATATGGAGAAATAAAAAACATCACTGTCACCACATGTCTCTGCATCAATCTGCTGCATAGAGGAAATGTTTGCAGTCAAAACATTAACCCTCATTCAAAAAAATTAAACTATCAAAAAGTTGAGAAAGACGGGAAGTTGGTTGACCTTGCCAAGGAATATGTCTCAATGCAACCTGTTTCTCCCCCCAATGGAATAATACAGTTAACCAGGTATAATTGCTTCTTTTGTTTGGTACCAAAAAATAAGTGTATAGACTCATTATGAAAACTCATTTCAGTAAATTTATAAAATATATTCTAAATTCCTTTTTTAAGTCCAATTCATTTTTGGCATTATAGGACATTTTGTTTAAAAAAATCTGACGCACAGTGGTTTAAATAATTTTAATGAATTGTTTTCTGAAGACCATCCAGTAATCCGGCATTTATCCAGCATAACCCTGGTCTGATATGTGCCAGATTACTGAGAGTCTATGTAAATATTATTAGCGGACCTGCTGAGGGCTAAGACAAAAATAAAAGCCAATATAAAGATGGTACAATATTTAAAAATGAATGTAAAATTATATGTAGCAGCTATAAATGAATTGGCCAAAATATTTCATGGACCGGCTGGAAATTTTCATATGGACTGGCACTGGTCCATAGACCAGTGATTGAAGAACACTGTTCTAGAGGTCACCCTTACAATTAAGCAACTAATATATTTATTTATTTAATAATTCAAAACAGCACACATGAATACATGAATACAAATATACAAAATAAAATAAAGACAGAACAAAAGACAAAACATACTATGCAGCTCTTAGGGACCCATTTGGTCCGTCCTAGAGCTTAATAAATATTATATATAATGAACGGCACGCTCGATTTACATTTATCTCTTTTTTTTTTTTATTATAGATATTTCAAATTTTTCCTTGGTTACCTATTTATATTTTCAATAAACCTTTCAAAATTCATTATAGAGTTTGAGAATGTGAAAATTTCTTTCTTGAGATGTTTATTTATTCTAAGGTCTGATAATTTTTTTCCGAATTTGTTACAAATAGTTGGTCCTAGGTAATTTATACTTTTTTGAACAAGGTATTTATTTGTTTTTGGAGTTAATTACAAGAAGTTGTATCTATTTGAGGTTCTATCATTATTAGTTTTAAGAAATAAATTATGGTTTTTAGTCATAAAAATTATCATTTTATACACATAAATTTGTCTTAGATCAAGTATTAAAATTTCTGATTTCAGTAGATCTGGATTATTAAATAACATTACCTTACATTTTATGCGATTATAGATGTTATTTAAGTTCTTAATATTATCGTGATAGGCACCTCCCCACACTGTAATAGCATAAGTTACTCTTGATTGGATCCAGGCGTAGAAAAGTAGAAAATTGTTTTAAGGAGTTCCGGACGTACAATGTTTCTTAATCTATATAAAGCTGCAATTTGTTTTCTTATCGTATTACAAACATTGTTAGAATGGCTATTCCATTTTAGGTCGTCTTGTATAACTACACCTAAATAACTATATTCTCTTACTCTTTCTATGTGACTGCAAGAACAGATTTGGGAGGGGTATTTACAAACGTGTAGTCTTAGTGATATTGGAGTTTCTGGTTTAATATCTCTAATTTTTAGACAGATGAATTTTGTTTTTTCTACGTTTGGAAGTAATTTATTTTTTGTTAGCCATGTGTTAATCTGTCTAAGGTCATCTTCAACTTCAGTTATCAAATGAGAAATATTTTTACCTTCCACATATAATACGGTGTCATCCGCGAAAGACACTATTCTACCATGCAATTATAGAAGGCATAATTCATTTATATATATCAGAAAAAGTGTGGGGCCAAGTACTGTTCCCTGAGGTATTCCTTTTTTTATTTCAAGGTAATCACTTTTTTTCATTTTATATATGGACTGCCTGTATTCGTCCATAACAGTACATCTCGAACCACCGCAATAGTTCACCACGAATTCCGGCATTCTCCATCTTATGTAATAACAGAGATGGATCTACATTATCAAAAGCTCTTTTTAAATCAATAAAAACTGCTATTGAATAATTATTGTTGTTGAAGCTCTGGTTTAGGTATTCATTCACTTTTGTGATTGCCATTTCAGTGCTTTTTCCTGTTTGAAAACCGTATTGATTCTCAGCAAAAAAGTTTATACGTTTCAAGTAACTAATCAATTTTGTTTTCATACTTTTCTTAACTATTTTTGAAAAAACCGGGAGTGCTGATATAGGTCTATAATTTGCTAAAAGGTTTTTATCACCTTTTTTAAAAATTGGGTACACGATGGAAACTTTGAGTTCGGGATAGAAAATTCCTTTTATTAGTGAAATATTTATTAGGTATAGTAACAAGTCATTATGATATCTGGCTATGATTTTGATCATTTTTACTGTTATACCATCATATCCTGTCGCTTTATGGCCATTTAGTTCAGATATTATCTTGTGTAAATCATTGTTTCCAATGCCAGATATCATCATTGAAGATATCGATGCATTGCTATCACAGTTTCAAGAAGCACTTATATTGCCTGATGCTGCTAAACTCGGATAATTGGCACCAGAATTGAAACTAAAACATCTACTTTCAAATATACAGGCTAATACTAAATTGTTTCTCAAGCAGACTATCTCTGCAACCATTGATTTTATAAACATATAGTAATTTCAGTTACAAAATTTTTCAAATGGCCTGCAGTTTTTTTTACTTGACTGTCATAAATGTTTTAGAGAGTTATACAATTCCCGAAAATCCAGCATTCTATAAGACACCCAATTTTTTCATTGCAAAAACATATACCAACATGCAGACAAGACAAAAACAAAGTAAAACAAAATAAATAAACTTATTTTACATACTATGTGGCCACAAGAAACAATATATTATAGCCCCCCACCCAAAGATCTTATCTGTAAGGAGTGTTGGCTCCTTGCTGATGTGGAGGAGTAAGTAGTCTATGACATGGAGGAAAACAATAATATAGTTAACTGCCCGTTGCCACAAACCAAACGATCTGACACCAACATCTGGCTACTAGGTGGTAACAGAGAAAACAATCATTTTATGAGTGACAAAGTTATCTAAAACCTGCAAAGTAAAAACAAAGGAAAGAGATACTGCTCACACAGTAAGCCATGAACAGTGAAATGATTGGGTGAGAAAAATATTGTGGCTGCTTGTATCAGTCTCTAAGAACAAGTGTTAAAAATGTCATTTAAAGCCGAGAAACAGTAGAGAATTGAGTTTTTCCACTCCTATTGGATAATACAGGGTGGGCAAAAAAAGTCTGTAGAAACTTTAAAAATCAATAAAAACCGGAAAAATAACTAAAATAAAAACGTTTCACAGGGTTAGCATTATTAAGTAAAGGGAATTTAAGACAAGAAAAAAATAACTCAAAAACAGCCGCTAGGTGGCGCTGATACGAGCGACTTTGGTGGGAATATGCAAATGAGACGGTTATAGGAACTAATTTGCACTGCTAATCCACAACCAGTTCTCCGTTGTAAATTGTGTATGTGGACCTGCTGCACTCTACCGTTGCTGGATTTGTGACTCACTTGCAACGTGTTATCCCCGTGGTGGTGGTCATGGAAACAAATACTGCTGTAATAAACAATTTGGTGGTATTCTGTTCATTATTTGCGTATCTTTTCTTTGATTTGTGTAAGTCAGCACAACCTATCGGCTGTTTTTTGAGTTTTTTTTTTGTCTTAAAAAAATTCCTGTGACCTAGCGATGCTAACCCTGAAAAATATTTTTTTATTTCGGTTATTTTTCTGGTTTTATGAATTTTTAAAGTTTCTACTGACTTTTTGCCCACCCTGTAGTTACCATATATTGTTACTATTTTTTTTTTGTAACAGAACAAATGTACAAATACATCACACAATCTCATTTCAGTAAAGTTTTGAAATATCTAATATTCTAAGTTCATATTTGAAATTCAGTTCATTTTTCTGGCATTATATGTTTTATTAAATACATGGTGTATAGTTGTTTAAAGAATCTGAATGTTTTTTAGAATATCCAGTAAAATCTGATTTTTGTAATTTGGCTTTCGTCTTTGTCAGATTATGCAGAGTTTACTATAGTAAGAAATATATCTTCCTGTATGTGCATCTGTATCACAAATAATAGATGAGTGATTAAGCAGCCTACTTAGGTTGTCATCAATTCACAATAAGAGCAATATAAGCATTAAATTTTAAATTAATAAAAAATTTGAATCACATTTAAATAAGTTATATAGTTTAGTTGCATTATAAAAAATAAATTTTGGCCTTGGGTTCCCCAAGCAGCATGACAATGCCATCAAAGACATTTTTTCTGGTAAGTGCTAATACACCTCAAAATTGAAGACCAGCCACTTGACATCATAAAATGTTTTTCAGATTCACTTTGAAGACATCAACTGGGAAATAAAAAATCATTTTATGTGTATTTAATGGTGCCATTTATTTTCCAAAAGTCAAAGTTCAGTAAAACCTCATTAAGCCATCACCCTTATAAGTTGTCACTCCGGTTAAATCATCATTTTTCTTCGTCCAAGTCTAGTTTTCATGGATAACAATGTTATAAAACCCTTGTTTACTCGTCGCTAATTTTGGTCAACTCGTCACTGTGGGAAAGCTAGAGAAAGAGAAAAAGATGGTTTCTATAGTTCCAATAAAAAGCTTCCAAATAGGAAGAGATCTATGTGGTTTTCAACCTTTTTGTTACAGTGACCAGGGTATCACTCCCCAATTGAAGGAGCCGGAAACATAAAACTTTTAATAGAAAATCAGTCATCAAGCTGCTAGGGGTCGGGTCAACTGGTCTCACTTCTTACGTATATGGAGGTTCACTGTGTGTGAGTATCCACTAAATGGGAATGGGGTGCTGATGCAATGCATCCATCGCCTCTTTCCCCCTCCCCCATGCGCCTGCCATAGATTCTTCAAAGTTGAAGAGAAAAAACGGAAGACATTCTTGCATTGTTAAATGACAGTGCGCGTGGACGACAGTTTTGACGAGAAAAAGGAAAGTGTCTTCTTTCAGTTGTCAAGACATATGGTGACATGAGCTCTGAAAATTCTGGTTCTTGGCAGTGAATGCTATACATGAGCTGTAATTAAATTGCTAGTTTTAAACCAGCTTACGAACGTTTTCAGATTAATGATGTCTCAAAAGCAAAAACTCTCATTTTTATCTTTGAAGGAAAAAATGATTTGGTTGCTATTTTCAAAAAAAATCTAATATTTCAAAGTCTGCTGTTGCCAAAGAACATGGTATTCTCTGCAGACCACATTGAACGATATTTTTACGTCGAAATGAAGTATAGAGGCAAGTGATTGCACAAACAGAAGAAAGCGATTGCGAAAATCAAAATTTGAAACTATCAAAGAGGTCCTTCTCAGATGGTTCAAATTCATTAGATCAAAAAATGTCCCAATTTCCGCTGTTATTCTGAGAAAAAGCCCTAGAAATTGCAAAAGAACTTGATGTTGAAGGTTTCAATGCCAGTAATGGCTGGATTGAACGCTTCAAGGAAAGTAATAGCCTTTCCTTTAAGAAAGTGAATGGGAAAGCAGCATGTGTTGTCAGTGTGGTAGAACACTGGAAAAATCACATCCTCAAGGATATTTTTGCACGTTATTCTAAATCAGATGAGTTCAACATCAATGAAACTGCATTTAAGAGAGAAAAGTGTACTGCTGGTAAAGTAAGTAAACAACGTTTGACAATTTTGCTTGGTACAAATATGGATGGAACTGAAAAGCTAAAGCTTCTGGTGATTGGAAAAAGCAGGAAACCTTGGGGCTTCAAGAACATTAAATCCCTCCCAGTGGATTATGATAGCAATTCAAATGCTTGGATGTCATCAATAATATGGGAACAGCAAATTCGTAAATTGGATAAGAAGAAATTTTCAAACCAAAGAAGGAAAGTCGCTATCATAGTAGATAACTGCCCGGCTCACACTCATCTTGAAAATTTGAAGGCCATTGAAATATTTTTATCATCAAATGTTACCTCACTTCTCCAGCCCCTCGATCAAGGAGTAATTCAAGAATTCAAACGAGGTTATAAAAAATTGCTTATCAAAGATTTAGTGAAAGCTTTTGAAGAAAATGAAAAGTTTGAAGTGTCTGTTTTAGATGCAATTAACTATACCCACAAAAGTTGGAATTTAATATCACAGAAAACTGTGAAAAATGTGTTTAAACACGCAGGGTTTGTGAGTAATGATCAGCAAAGTGTAGTTGAAAATGAAGACCCCGATTCTGATATTTTTCCCAATTTATTGGATGACATAAATCTTCAAAACTCAAATATTCCCAATATTATTGATTATATGGACATTGATAATAACATTGCAATATGTTCAGAAGCGACCATGAAAGCGTTCTGTGCTGAACTGTCAGAGGAAAAACAACAACAGTTCAAGTGACGAAAGCCACAGAGGAAATTCATTTGCCACCTAAAAAAACAAAGTTCTTGAAGCTTTGGAGACTGTTCGAGATTACCTTACATCTGTGCAAGGAACAACCGATGAAGAATTCAAAGCATTAAATGTGTTAGAGGAAAAAAGTCATTTGTTCTAATAGCTGCTCTATGTTCAGTCTAAATTAGAAAATTACTAGAAAAAACAATAAATGTACCTGTGTTTAACCATACAAGAAAAGTAAAATTTGAAAAGGTAAAAAGTTTAGTTTTTTTGTGATTTAAAAAAGAAATTTATTACTGTAGTAATTTATTCTTTAATAAAATGCTATGCTAAGTAAACCTCGCAATAAGGGACACTCAGGGAAGTGTCCCCTTATTCAAAGGTAAATTAGTTCATATTTGAAGGGGACGGATAATGAAATAGAGGACTTAAAATAGAGTTTTCCCTTATTTTATTCCCTAAAACAGAGGTTTAACTGTATATTTAAATTTTATAAGTTTTTACAGTAATTCACATTTAAACTGACGGCACTCCGCTTAAGCTGTCACAATTTTTCGATAACTTGAGTGACGAGTTATCTAGGTTTTACTATATTTGCATATTAAGATACAATATGCAAATACTTTTCTTACAACTTTTTGATCTAAAGTTTTAATTTGAATTATGTAAAAGTTTTCCTATTCAAACAACATTGCACTCGCTTTGGGCAATTTCATAAAAAAAAGCCGCATTTAATGTTTAAAGAATATTCATACATCGTGTATCAATAAACAATGATTGATGATAGGTTGTTATGGATTTAAAATGTTGCCTTTTTTTGAAATTTTTCAAATGATATCAATCACTAAAATTAGTTATTCAAATATTTTTAATGAATTTTAAATGTTAACATTCATGGTTTTAAAATTATTCAAGTCACTTTATAACCGGAAATTGATATCCTAAAATATACATTGTTTTATGGGTAAGAAACATGTTAATATATTACCTGCATTGAAGTACATCAAAACAACATAACTGCTTTACAACCGACATGTAGACATAATATATGTGTTATGTCTCTACCACTTTAGGTAGGACATAAAAAAAAGTGCACAAAAAACGATGTTCTCTCTCCATCCCATAGTCCAGTGTTCCCCAAAGGGGGCAATGGAATCACAGATGCTGCAGTACCATAATTTACATGGGTCCCGGGTATTCAAAAAATCTGGGTCCCTTTCGAAAAAATTTATCTTGAAAGAGGTATGGTCTGCCCTCATAATTCACTGGCAATTCTATGAATTTTTTCTAGCATGCCCCAGGTCTTTCATCACCTGCTTCTATGTCTTCATTGAGACAGTGGCGAGCCTTGTTCTGGGTAGGATAAGAAGGTATCTCTGCGAATCAAATAAATAATTCATTTCTAAAAACATGTTCTATCCAAAGGTTCATTTACTTTCATTGTTTACTAGTAGGGAAAGCTAAGAAGCCAATTAACACTGAGAATTGAACGTGTGGAATTTAGCACATGTAATAAATCTATCGCAAATATACAGTCCCGCTTATAACGTTCCCATTTAGAAATTTTTTTCACTTAGTCTGACTTATTTTCGTCAGCCCAACTCTATAAGTAATTCTCATTAAGTTAAGATTTCCTGTTTTAAGTTTTTTCCTGCTTACAATGTTTTTATGAGGCTTTTTTTTAAAAACATAAGCAGGATCCACTGTAATTAAAAGTTATAGGCATACATTTATATATTTACTATAATAAATCAATCTATAAATTCCCTTCTGATTGGTTTTTTATTTCTTTAAAAAAATCTTAGCTCTTTCAATAATCTGATTCAAAGCAAATGAGATTCTCTCCAAGACACTTCTCTTCTGATTCCCTATTCATATAAATCATTGCGAAGCTGTTTCCTAGTAGAATGATTTTATTTTCCCTCCCTGAGTCCACCACTCTGATCTGTCGCCATTTAACTGCCACATATTTTCACACCTGAATATGGGAGCTATGTTAAATTTGTATTGGGTGTGTTTGCGTGTGCCCAGCATTTAGCATGTTACGCTCAGTAAGTGGTGCCATCTATCTAAAAGGCTGCAACTAGATACTTTCTCAAATGGGGCAAACCCACATTTTGGCACCCAGTGTAATGTAGAAGCAGTTATAAAGGGTGAATTCGGCTCCCCCTCTAGTTCAGAGCCCGGGGAGCACAAGACCCACCCAATTCCCCCACCCTAGTTGCAGCCCTTTATCTATCCTCCAAATCGGTAATGCGTGGATTTGAAATTTACTATATACATATTTGTGTTGTAGGTCTGTGTGATTTTCGTGGCAACCAGAGCTTTTTCAAAGAAATAGCCAACTCAAAATTGGAAAACCTTTGAAAATTGTATTTTTAGCCAATTACCATAGCACAATCGTGGGTTCCAAATCCGGATTTTCTCAAAAGGTAAAGTCTAGGGATATAGAGGCACGAGAGCCCCAAGAAAATGAAAAATTTAAAATAATTTTGTAGAAAAAATAGGTTTCTTTTATACTATCTATAGATATTTATTTTTTATACATTTACGAGATGTGACCTCAGGAGAAACGCAGGTATCACTAAGTACACTACAAGGCGATTAAGTGGAAGGAACTTGGTGATAGAGGTGAATCCTGTGTCTTAAAGAGACCTTATGGCGAGAGGTGTTGTCTATATTGGCTGGCATCGGAACACTGTTGAGGCATAGGCGGAGATAGACGTGGAAGTCTGGGGGGGGGGGACACACGATGATGATGTCAATTCATATATATATTAGATCAATCGACTCAACCTTTGACACTGGGGTTTTTTTTTAATTTTTATTATTTTCAGTATATAACCCGTGGGAGAAAAAAAAACCCTCTTGCTTAAAGTGGATCAACGCATACACAATTTCTTCAAAATTAAGTTTTTAAATTTTTTTGGCACGATTCCTGCTGCCTTCTTTCTTGTTTTTCAGTTATTCCCAGAAAGAAATAGTTGCAAAATGGGAGCAAATTTCAGGACATTTCAACACGATGTTTGGCGATTTAACACTCGTTATTTGACGAGATTGAGGATTTAACACTTATTTGGCAAAATTTACAACTCAGAATTCTCTCCTCATTCATAAGGCAGGTATAAAAGTATTTTGAGGAGTTTCCAAGTACACAAAAAAAAAAAAAAAAAAAAAATGAAAACAAGCACTGACGCAGAAAAATACACTATAGAAGCAAGATGTTAATTTTGGCGCAGAGTTCCCACTACTGGTAGTAGCATCATTTTCTGGACGGAATGATAGAACTTAGCTAACTTTATTTCAATTTCATTGTTCATTCATTTTTTCGACAGCACAACAATCTTCTTTTCCAAGTATATCAGAAGTGGGTGTGACTACTGTAGTCCAACCAATCGGGTGTCGTTATCTCTTAGCTGCATGGGTCGTCGGCAGAGCTATTTCCACCCGCGACAGGGTGCCCTTGAAATGCCTATAAAAAAAATCCCCCCACCACGCCTTGTTTTATTTTTCCTCCTCCTTTTCAGGGACCTTCTTTCAGCACCAAATACTACTCATCAACCTTAGCAGGAAATATTCCAGGGTAGGTGGGAAGAGTCCTTTTTTTAGAAACAGCTGGAAGGATTTTAAGGACCCTTAAAAACAAACTTTCCTTAAGGAAATTAAAATTAATGACTTTTTAAGCACCGTCTGAACCCTGTTTCCAAGGTCACTATATAACATGATTATGGTAGATGGTATGGGAAGGGAAAAGAAAGATTTGTTCAGAGGTTGCCCCTTTTTCTTGTTTCGGAAAGAATGCATCTCTTGTGAAAAAAAAAATGAATTTTTCTAAATTCCAGGTATTTGGCATGCTACAGTGTGTCGCAGCAGCAGCTCTGCGTACCACAAACCAAAATTGCCACAAATGCGCAGGGATCACTATGTAGAAAGAGAACTATTTCAGCATAGCTCTTGTATCCCTGTATTTAACTGTATATTTATATTTTGGTGTATCAGATTTCTCACATATTTTGTGAGAAATTCAATTTTCTCTCAATTTTTAAATCTGCAAGTTATCATATTAAAGAAATAAAAGTTGGAAAAGTATTTATGACTCGCATCAATCATATTTATGAATTGAAAATTTGAGAATCACTGGTAAATGTGATGTAGCAAAATTTATTAAACCATATCAAGATAATCTGATATTTTATCACTATTACCAACACTGTCTTCAACACCACCCCCCTCCCCCCCAACATCCCTCAGATATCTTTTCGATAACTTAGAAAAGGTGGACAAATTCTTTATTCAGCAATAAAAAATACATATTAAATTTTTTTTTCATTTTTTAAAATATGATTGTAAATATGAATCAAAAAATTGATGTAATTTTTCAGAAAGAATTTACGTAATCTTGTATGAAATAAAAAGAAGTCCACTAAGAATGGAGTTAAGAAGTCACCCACTTCTTAACTCAATTCTAAATACACAGTGAAAATGATTCTTAGTTAAGAAAAAAAAATGTGGTTGCACGCAAAATTCTCTCTCACTTCTTAACTAAAGATCAAATCCACAGTTAAGCAGATTCTTATTTTGAACCAGAAGGTGGTGCACCCGCTTATCTAGCAAGCAAAGATTTGTTTTTATGTGAGAAGTGGTTCCTTGTAAATGTGTCATGCTAAATGTGAAATACATCAAGTTTTTATTCAGAAAATAACTACCCTGTTATTATAGCGGTTTATTAATTATTCCACATTTTTTAGATATTACCAAATATTTTTTAAATCACCAGGAGAAAGTCATTTCAATGTACATGAAATAATTTCAAGTCTTTCTTTGGCATCCTTTATTAAAAAATAGCTATAAATTCAGAATCTAACAAAAATTGGACAATAATAAATAAGTACAAGAACTTTGAAATGTAAAAAATAGTCTTTGGTTTTAAAATTGCACTCGATATATAATGAAAATGAAAATAATGAACACAAAGTAAGAGCAACTAAAATGCAACACCAAAAATATAGCTAACTGTACACAAAAAAAAACCAGACAAATCAGTTTTCTGTATTGCATTCAGTATTTTTAAGTAGGGCATGTCTTTTTTTTCCTCCTCCTCAATTGATGATTCTCAAGTAATTTGAAATGCTACTGAATCAAATATTTAGTTTTCTTCTCAGCTTCTTGAACAAGTTGTAAATTTTTCATAATCTTCGTACAATTTTCTACCGGTATCACCTGAAAAGAAAAACTCATGAATTTTTTGAATGGGTGAATGATAAGGTTCAGCTCGTAAGCTTTATGATTAATAACTACAGTACCATGTCAAACTTGAGTACTTTTTCGGGCAGTAAATAAGTAATAAGGGAAGTGATAAATTTTGATTTTACTTTCTATTTCACTCACCTTCTCAGGCTTTTTGCTTATTTTGGCATTTTTGTATTTTTAATTAAACTGTCAGAATGAATGACTGACATAAGAGAGACTTTGTTATGTATGAAATTAATGAATTTAAAAATGAACAAGATTACACTAGGGGTTCAATAAGAAATGCCTGCAAAAAATTACTATGTATATAGCATATTTCTCAGAATGAGCATGTATGTTGAAAAACATTAAAATACATTTGTGAACATAAACATAAGTGCTGCACTGCCACACCTTTCCAGGAAAGCATTTAACTTTCATGTAATTAGTTTACAGTAAAAATACTGTACAGTGTATAAAGGCTCCTTTCAGGGCACTGTAGTCTAGGTAGATAAGGTACTCGCCTAAAGTACCAAATACAAATACAATACAAATACAAATACAACACCACAACAGGCAAATTGCCCAACGAGGTGGCTGACTTAAGACATGGATCCCCGAGCCCTTTTTTTTTTTTTTTTTTACCCTACCTACGAGCCCCCTACCTACTACTGCTACACCACACATGCACCCCGCCCACAACCCCCCGTGGAACCCCCAACGAATCGGTACATGCGGGAATGTGCGTGTACGTGTAGTGAAACCTGACGTGAAGTTTTTTGTTTCTCTGTAATGCTTGTTATGTGTAGTGCTGCCATCTGCCACCAGTTTTTCAAACTATGGGTGAAGTGTTATGATTGAATGATTTTTCGTTGTAGGACTGTTGCTCTCTGTGGCGAGACTTTTTAACGGGGAGATCGGCTCGCATTTGCGCCTTGAAGTTGGGAACCACAGAAAACCAACTTCAGCCGACCACCACTGTGGGGTTCGAACCCGGATCCTCGCATCGCGAGTCCGTCACTATAACCACTCGACCACCACAGCGGCAAAGGATGTTTAGAAGTGTTGCGAGTTTGATACCAGATCCATCCTCGTCAGAAAATTGCTTGATATGGTGGTACAACAGAAGCGGCAACAACATGACCATGAAAAAAGAATTGTTACTGCACCAACCTCTTGGTGAGCATAAAAAAATGTGAAATGTTGAACACTGCATTTCGGAATCAGCAATAAATTGTTGGTTCCGGTCTTATTAGCTCTTTGTGAGCAGAAAATGACTGTGGTGCGACAAAAATTATCAAATGAGCTTCTTTACCAAAGAAACAAAAAGACGGTCTACAGAAAGAAATTTAATGTCTTCCATCAACAATGATGGTTTCAGAGTATACACGAAGCTGCCATTAACCTCTTGAAGTCACATTATTAATTTTTTCTCATTTATCAGTCTCTTAATTCATGTGCCTACATCACAATTCTGAATGCTGTATCAATGAACATGGGTAAAAATGGGTCTATTGTGTGCCAAATACATCTTAAATCAATTAATCCTGGATGGGTCATATAATTCCTTGGAAAAAATAAATAATACAAAATACATTCATATTTGAATCGTCAGGTTTAAGAAGGGCATAAAGACCAAAAATAGCAAAATTACTTTGTGTATCTCTATCTCCAAGCTTCTCTACACACGCGAGTTAAGAAAAAACAAACTAGTCTGTAGAGGAAGACGATGAACCTTGAAATTTGGTTATTATTGAATGAAAATACTATCACCTAACACATTTTTTTTTAAAAACTTGATTTGTGGACTTATACGTTATACTTATCATACGTTTTGTGGTTGACCAAATAGGTCTGAAAATCATGTTATTTTTTGGGGATGGCTACACGCAACGATTTTTATACCTTTTTCGCTTCCCCGTTCCAGCTTGTTATTGTGATGGTTAATATCCCCCATGAAAAACGCGCTCTTTATATTCTTTGCTTGTTCTACTAATATTCAGTTTCTGAGTAGTTGAAATACAGGGTGATCCAAAAGTCACGCAACCCATTATGAAAAAATTAATTTATCATTCTACTGATTGTAAATGAAAAGTTTTTTCACAGACAGCAGTACTATACTGTTTTAGTATAGTCTTTTCTTTTTTAAATTTTCCATGCTCACTGATACTCTCAATGACTCTTTGTTTGTTGTATGACCAAGATGTTTTTTTGCCAGAAGCAAAGAATTTCTATGATTAAACAATATTTTTCAACTCGTACATTTGAAGCCACTACTGAGGGGCTCAAAAATTTATTCCCAAATGTTTCGGTGTCCAAGAAAACAACAATCTTCTGATTGGTGTCCCATTTTTGAGAAACTGGAAATGTTTAAGACTTCAGGCGAAGTGGGCATCCGTCTGTACTGAGCCAGCATGGAATGCGTGAACTAAAGGACAAAATGTTGAAATGTTGTACTGTTCACAAGGCCCTGAAGAAATTGGAGTTTAGCGCCTGTCGGGTTTAGGTTGTTCTGGAGTTGAAAGCTCCAGATGAGATCAAATGTCAGAATTTAGTGCACCGAAAATTCACATGTCTATCATGAAAAGCCTCTGAATTCAATTAAAATCAGTGTGTGGTGCTCAATTTCATGCAGTAGGAAAGTGTGGGTCCATAATTTTTTTTAAAGAAACAGTGGATAGGAAAATGTACAAGGATATTTTCCGGTAAGTCATTGCACTGTTGAATGAAAACAAACGTTTTTGCAACGGAATTGGAACAACCTGCCATACATCTAATGAGAAAATGGATTACTCCACACACTTTTTTGATGATCTCTTTATTTCAAAAGGAATGTGGCTACAAAGATCACCGAACCTGTCATCTCCTGATTTTTTCTTGTGGGGACACCTGAAGACAAATGCATAAGAATAATCCCCCTGTCACTGATTAACTAAAAAAAAACATTCAATCGAAGATTGAAAAGGTGAGTGCCCAGAGAAAAGTGGCCAGAAACCTGGCTAAAAGAATATGCGCTTTCATTCACGCAAAAGGCTCACAATTTGAACACATGTTGTAACCTTTTGAAACAAACTTTGTTTTGTATCCACAAATGTTGTCTTATGCGAACTATATAGTTTATTTTTTTATTTATTTCTTGATAGCATTTTAAAAATAAAATATTTTAGAATGGGTTGCGTGACTTTTGGATCACCCTGTATAAATTAATTGATATATATTTGAATTTTATAGATCTTACAACAGCCAATTTCTTGAAGATTGGGTTTTTTTTTACCTCTACACCACAAGCCTCCTAAATTGAATGTTTTTAAAAATGTAAGCACACTGTGATGGATGAGTAAGGGGAGTACACAGGATTGCCCTTTGGATGGGCCACAAAAAACTTGGGGGCACAAGGAATTTCTTCCAGAGAAATTCTGCTCCCCCTCTCGCTATGACATGTCCTTCACATAATTTTTATTCTTTGCTTATTCTACAAATATCGGATTGGATTTTGATTTTTTTGGCGCAAGGACAAATGATTTTATGTATAAAAATAAGAAAAATCATCCTTCTGTCATGTTAAAACACTAAAACTGCGCATCATAAAAAGCAATGTGAAATGTAAAACAATGACATGAATTGTAAAAATCTATAATTTGTTATAAAAACCAATGGCTTTAATGAATTTAAAAATGTGAGATGCATCGCTATTGTCATTTAAAATGTCATGAAGTGAAAGATAACTATGATCAAAAGCGGTCGTAAAATGATGGCAATGATGTGAACAAGTAAAAGCATGAGCAATGGTCAATGGACTTTGACAATGAGGGCACTCTGGTTGACTCTCTCGTAATAACAAATATGATTGTGTAAGGCGACTGTGTCCTATGCGTAACCGGGCAAGCAGAACTTCTTCCTTTCGGTTGGTCCTGCAGCTCGAACGCCAATGGCCAAGTGTGGGCTGGATTGTAGTTTATTATTTACCTGGTTATTCCAATGACCCTGCCACAGCGGCAATGCATCACTTCCAGAAGGATTGAGAAGTGGTCACTGGCAGGTATCAAAAGGCTATTATCAATGTTAGTTGTTCGAGCTGCAATGTCTGCTTTCTCATTGCCCGGTATTCCAACATGACCTGGTACCCAGTAAAATTTTACTGTGGTACCGTGATGGATGAGGTAAATGGCATGAAAATTCATGAAAAATGGCATGAATGAAAGGATGAGTGTGAAAACTGAAGGAACACAGTGCTTGCAATGCGCTGAGAGAGTCGCTATAAATGATGCATCGTCTGTGGCGTTTGCGTCTAATATGACGTAGAGCCTGAAGGATTGTGTACACCTCCGCCGAATAAACAGGGAATGTGTTGGGAAGTTTGAAAGATGTCTCCTCACAGCACAACCGACATGCCCAGGGCTCTTAGAGCTGTCGGTATATATGGGGAAGTACCTATTGTACCTACCACTGTGCCTAAAGAATATCTGTGAATATGCGACATCTGCTGTGGTGGCTCTAGAGTATGATAACAATGAAAGAGAGACATCTGGTAGAGACTGCTCCCATGGTGCCAGTTGCTTCGCAACTGGGGCCACACGACTGATGTCTAATTCTAGTTCTTCCACAAGTGCCCTCATACGAAGACAGTAAGATGGAACACATGAAGGGCGAGCAGCAAAACGTCAATGAAATGAGGGATTGAAGATGAGACGATCAAGTGGATGATCTGGAAAAGACTTCATTTTGATATAATATTTCAAAGAAAGTTGCTGGCGTCTTGATGTCAGTGATGGCTCGTTGCATTCGACATACAGGCTCTCCATTGGAGACGTCCAGAAAGCTCCAGAGCAAATCCGCAGGGCGAGATGGTGGACTGGGTAGAGCACACTCAGATAGCTCCGAGGTGCCGACCCGTATACAATGGAGCTGTAGTCGAGCTTCGATCTTATTAGAGCTTTATATAAAAGAAGGAGCGACTTACGGTCTGCTCCCCACGATGTAGAAGAGATGACCTTCAAGAGGTTCATCGTCTTCATGCAACGAGCTCTTAACTGTGCAATATGAGGTTTAAAAGTGAGTTTCTTGTCGAATATGATGCCGAGAAATTTAGTGTTTTCTACAATAGGTATTAGATTGTTATTGAGAAACAACTGTGGGTCATCGTGTAGGTCTCAACGCCGACAAAAGTGCATAGCGACAGTCTTGTCAGTGGAGAATGAAAAGCCATTATTATGAGCCCACTTGTTGATCTTGTTGAGAGCGGTTTGTAATTGTCTCTTGGCTGACCTCATATTCACTGATTGATATGATATTAACAGGTCATCCACGTAGAGTGCGCCAGTGACTGACAACAGGAGTTGGTTCAACACCCCGTTGAGTCTTAAAATAAAAAGTGTTACACTTAAAATGCTACCTTGAGGTACACCTTGTTCTTGGATTTGGGGAGCTGATAATGTGCTTCCAATCCGTACCTGGAAGATGCGGCGAGCAAGAAAGTTCTTAATAAAAATGGGCAAGTTGCCTCACAAGCCGCAGTTATAGAGGTCGGAAAGAATTCCGTGCCTCCAAGTACGGTTGTAGGCCTTTTCTATGTCAAAAAATATGGCTATCATGTGTTCCCTCTTTACAAATGCTTGTCTAATTGATGTCTCAAGGCGTAACAAATTGCATGTTGTGGACCTGAACCGTCTAAAGCCGGATTGGATAAATTATTGGATAAAATATTGTTAACCTCAAGGTAGTGCATAAGGCAATAGTTGACCATGCGTTCCATGAGCTTACATAGACAACTGGTCAAAGCAATAGGTCTGTAACTGTTCGGTTGTTGAGGAATTTTACCATGCTTCGGGAATGCAAGAACTATGGCTGCTCGCCAGGAAATTAATGACTTAAAGGCCAGTCGTAGTCCAGGCTCTGTCCCTGGTGGGATGTAAGCCATTTACACGGATGGGTTGGACCACGCTGGGGAAATGAATGACTGACACAGATCCGATTGAATAATATAAGTAAATGTGACAGTGATTCTGGTGAGAGATGCCGAACCATGGAATAATGAATAGCATTGGGCCCTACAGCTGAGTCGGGACTTCGCTGCAAGGCCGTCGTCAGTTCATGAAGGGTGAACAATGAATTGTACCTCTCCGGTGTAAAAGGCCGGAAGGTGTACGATGTACATTCGGCTGATGATTTAATGGGATGAAACGATGGGGGATAGTTCGCATCGCTGGAAACAGCAGTGAAATGGGTGGCAATGGTGTCCGCAATATCCCTCACATCGCTGATGATAGTGCCATTGGTGTTTAAAATGGTGATGGGATGAGACTGATAATGACCATTGGTTTTTCGGATCCGGTCCCAAATGATTTTGGATGAAGTTGATGAATTGATTCCCATGGTAAACTTTTGCCAGGACTCACGTTGAGCCTGGCGCCTGGTTCTTCTCGCTATCGCCTTTGCTTTTAAAAATGCCAACTTTTTTTCATGGGTAGGATACCGCCGAAACCTACTCCATGCTTTCTTTTGAGCTTCAATTGTAAGATTGCATTCGTGATTCCACCAAGGTTTAGGAAATTTAGGAAGTTTCGAGGAGACTTTGGGTATTGTTTCATTGGCTGCTGAGATCATACAACTGGTCACAAGGTCGACACAATGGTCGACGTCGGGTTGCGAAACCATATCCTCCGTGATTTCTGCCTTGACCGTGAAGTCAGCCCATCGGGCGGCCACAAGCTTCACAGAGGAGGACCCTCAGGTATGCTATGGCGTCGGTCAAGGCACTAAACCACTAAAGGAAAATGATTGCTCCTGTGGAGGTCTGGATCAACCGACCAGGACCAGTTGGGCAAGAGTGTGGGTGAACATAACGATAGATCTATTGCAGTGAAACTATTGTTTGGGGCATGGAAATGAGTGAAACTACTATCATTCATGATGGCAAGGTCCATATTGTCTAACAAACGTTCAACCATTTCCCCACGAGGGGTGTTGCTGTTAGAACCCCAAATCATATTATGTGCATTGAAGTCTCCAAGAAGAAAAAATGGTGGTGGTAATTGATCAATCAGATCTTCTAGATCTCTCTGTAAGATGGTGTCATTTGGTGGCAAATAAATGGAACAGATGGTAATTCTTAGGCCTGTAGAGATTTCCACCGCGATGGTTTGCAGGTTCGTGCACAGCGTTAGAATGCGTGACGACACGTGATGTGGAACCAGCAGAGCAACACCGCAGCAAGCCCTACTTCCGTCATCGTAATCAATACGGAACAGGGAATGTCGCCTGATGTTCCATGTCTCCGAGGGCTTCGTAAAAGTTTCCTGGAGTGCCACACAAACAGGATGATAGCGATTGATCAAATCCTTGAGATCTTCATAATTGGATCTAAGACCACGAATGTTCCATTGGATTATGTTGGCCATAAATTAGGTAGAAGTAGACGGTTCGAGGTCTTTAAATTTATTCCGGTCTAGTTTCCGGCGAGTACCACCAGATTCTGATGGATTATCAAGATCCATGTCACCAATTGACTTGTCATAAATTAGTGACACATTCTTGAGGGTGGGACATTTTATTGCTCTCTGTATTGCTTTTCTTGAATATCCGGTCTTCAACTTTTTAGATTTATTTCCAGAATTAGTCTTGGTTTTAGTACCAGTAGGTTTTTTGAATGTGTGCGCTGTTGCTTTTCCTGCCTCTTCTTTGGAGGTAGTGGACTCCCTCCGGAATCCAGCAGAGCAACAGCAGCCACAACTATTGCACGGTTGGTTAGATGATGATGTTTGAGTTGATGTGTCAGCTATTGGTTCAGTACGAGTTGTTACAGATGCTTTGGTGATATTGTTAGTCGTATTAGCTGTTGATGGATTTGTTACCATATTAGAGTATGATCTACTAGCTATTGGAGTTTGGTTAGGGATTATACGACGGCGTGCTTCAATATATGAGATGTTATTAAGGACCTTGATCTTCTGGATCTCTTTTTCTTCATTCCATTTCGGACACTTTCTGTCAAATGCGGGGTGGTCACCACCTCAATTGACACACTTGAATGGTAAATTAGTGCAGTTGTCCAAAATGTGGTCCTTCTCACCACATTTTGCACAGGTGGGTTGACTGCGGCACGCCGTTCGTGAGTGACCGTATTTTTGGCAGTTGAAGCATCGAACAGGGTTAGGAATGTATGGCTGGATTTTGAGGTTATAATAACCTATTTAGGCAATGTTGGTGAAGAGAATGTGAGAATTATATTACGTGTTGGAACTGGATTGCCATCTTTGCGGCTCATAATATGTTTGGCTGATGTTATGCCTTGAGACGCCAGCTCTTGTGTTAGTTCTTCTTCATCCATGTTAATTAAGTTATTATCTGAAATGACACCACGTGAATAATTCAACATGGGATGGATTTTGACTGTTATTGGAATGTCTCCAAGAGATGTGAGCTTTTGAATTAGTTTGGCTTGTTTGGGTGTGTTAGTTTCGATGAGAAGATCTCCTGAACGAAGGGCCTTCACTGATTTTAAGGTACCTACTGTGCCATAGAGAGCTTTATCTATTAGAAATGGTGATACTTTGGCCAGCTGTTTTTCGACATCTGAAGAGTGCAGAAAGAAAAATGAGACAGTTGATGAAGTTGAAGCAGTTACATTGACATGTGTTTGATTTGAAGCTGTTATTTGACGTTTTGGTGCATTTTGATTTTTTCCCATATTTAAATGGGTATTGTTCCATGCCCACCATGGAGCCCTACGAGGGGACGCGCACACATAACCAATGAAGGTTAGTAGCAACGTCAGGTTAGGTGGGAGCTATACACCACCAAAGCAGGCGAGCAGACGTGTTCAAGATCCAAGATCGTCGTGAAGCAGCACCAACAAACCTCAACGACGTCCGGCAGGCCCGGCCCCTCTACCTGCCCAGTAGTGTAACCCCTTCAGCCACCGAGGCGACCAGAGCCGATTGACCTGGACGGCGCTAATCCAAGCCTCCCGTTTCGGCTGAATCCGAGGCCAAAGCTAGCGCATCAGGCTAACCAGGATCCCCATCTCCAGCCTTACGGGTCTCCATGCACGGCAAACACGCAGGTAGACAGCATCCCAGATAGGGCATACGCTAGAAGCAATGCCCCATCTGGGAAGACCCCTCCCCGCCTACGCGGGGCCCACAATGAGGGGTGATACATAAAAGACGAGAACAGGACAAAACGAGACGCAAGACATGTACTGCAAGATGTGTACAAATAAACATGTAATCGGGGCTATTGTAAGTGAAAGATATGAGCACAAATAAGCGAAGACAATGACGTGTGATAGATTTGGCGTTACCCAGAGTGCACCACGAGGAGGCCTATCACGTTACACCCCTCTAAAAATATCCAAACATTTTCTGAGTAGTTGGAATATATGAACTAACTAATTGATTTAAATGATGTAGATCTTAAGATAACATCAGTTGTACAACGGCACCATGTTATAACGTTCCCCATGTCGTGCCAAACCTTAGAGCCAGAAAAACTTTCGATGAACAAATCTTCCATTTTTAGGATTCACACATGTCAAACCTGGATTCGATATAACAGCAAACTCGTTAAAACACCAGAATTCTGCAAAATAAATGGTGGCATTAAATTGGGGTTCGATTGCATATATATACTAGCTATACAATACCCACCGCTTGCTCAGTTTTTCTCCATATACTGGAAGCATAAGAGAAGTTACAAACCATTGTAAAGGGTTAAAGCATTGTTTGGGAATCAAGGTGTAACTGAAGTAAACATTCCAAAAGCCATCATTGGCAACTAAGAACTATTATTGTCGACAGTTTTTCACCCATTTCGGGCATTTGCCCAGCTCAGACGACGTAGCCGATCGTTCAAGTTGGTTCCTGTTTGGTATACAGCATATGCAAAGTTTGGCCAAAAGATCAGTCTAAAATTACAGATTTGTATAAAGAATACACACCGAGAGAGACAGACAGACAATCAATTTTATACATATAGATGTCCGGGTAACTGAGGGAAGATGATCACTGAGATATAAAAAACCGAACGCCACAGTTAAACCACCAAGACTAAAAATAAGTTATAACGCAATAGTAATTGCATAATAGTTGGAAAATATTAATATTTATGCATTTTGCTGGTTTAAAACGAATACCCAGTGAATATTCCCATGTCATTCTATTGAACATAATTTGTACCAAAGAAAATTAAAATAAAAAAAACCCCTTATTTATACAATTCCATTATGCTTGTGTAAAATGGGCCTGATTCCCGCATCAATAAATGAGGCATTTGTCCAGGCCTTCATAATTAGACATGACAAAAAAAAAATTCACAGAGGGTAAAATACAGACGTCAAACTGAAACTTGTAAAAGGTAAAAAGTGCTCTGAAAAGATGTTTTTCCCGATTCTTGGGGGCTGATAAATTTGGTGAGATAAGACCTTATCTATTCCTTGTAGTTCTCTACTTGAGTGAGAATACCACTTTGAAAAGTTACTCGATAAGGAAAAAGGATTATAGTATTAGCGTATTTACAGTACAATATATATACTGTTTCATCTCATACAATAACTTGAAATTATGAAAAAGTTTTTTGAGCAGTTTACCAAGCATAAAACTATTGTAGTCATCTTCCAGGAATATCAGTAGTATTAACAATTCATTGAATAGCAGTAACAACTCATTGTAGCAAAGCATTTGCAGATAAGAATACTGTATTAGTAAATTATGGTTTGAAATAACTCAAACTACAATGACAATTGCCTGAAAACCTTTCAAAAAAGTCTTATTGGGGGAAAAAATTATGATAGTCAAACTGCATTCCTATCACTGTAATCTTTAATTTCACTTGCTATAAAAACTGAAAAATTCTATACAGCTTAATGAACTACGAAATTCTTGTGAACATTGTCCCAGGTCAGACATTGTGCACAAATAAAAAATTGACGAAACAGATAAATATGGCCAAACTCAGGTATAACATTACAAAGATTCTGCAAAAATTTTTTCGGTATAACCAAGTCGTCATTACAAGTGAGGCTGACATTCTTAAGATTTTTTTAAATTAAAAATGTAATCAGATGCAATCAAATAATGTGAATAAAGTTGCTCATTGACCATAACTGATCTAGAAGAGTACGGTGAATTTTGGGATTAATAAATACATGACATCAACAATTTTTGCTAAAAATATAACCAATTATAGATAAAATTACCAAAAATTGGGAAAAATGGGGCATTTTTGTAACAAAAATACCGGGACGAACAAATTACAGTAAAATACAGTAATGTTCCGTGTATGGCTCATGTCAACGAGGAACATAAAACATGTAATGTATCTTTTATTTTTCAATATAGACAGTTATAGAACAATTTACAAACATAGCTTAAATGTAATGAGCTCAAATTGTAAAAATTTCTTGCAAAAAAACCGTAAAATCAAAAGCAAGAGCAACGAAAAATCAATCATTGTAACAAAGGCCATTGCTATTTCTTCAACGTTATAAGCAACGTTCGTGAAAAATATTCTGTATGGGGAATCAGCTCATGCCGTCAAATTTGACATTTTAGTCATGGTGTCATTAGAACAAAGATCATTATAACTCTAAGTTTGACTGAAAAGAATAAATTCAGCAAAGTTAAAATGAACTACAAAGGATCCCACCTATGTTTTTCAAAAAACCGCCATGAAGAAATGTTGTAAGCATGAAAACACTTCAAACGGGAAATCTTAATGAGAATTGCTTGAAACACTGAGAATAAGTTGCATTAAGCGAAAAACATTATAAGTGGGAACGTTATGACCGAGATTGACTGTACATGAAAAATTATTTGATAAAAGAAGGGGTGCGAGAAGAAAAAAAAGATGACAAAACTTAAACGTGTTTATACACAGTGAGAAGTACGACTTCACGAATATTTTGCCCTGGCCATCCGATGTTTTGATGTAACCTTGAACCTCTTGACCTTCCAGTTTCTACCTACACAACACCATCTTATCTCACAGACACTCCCTCTTTTTCCCAAAACAGCTGATAAAACACTGAGTGTAAATAGCCTTAAACCTGACAATTCATTTGTGTTACTTGCATTGCATTAATATGTTAAATAAAATTTAAAAATTAATTTTCCCAAAAAAAAGTTTTTTATTGAATGGCAGCCAACAAAACCTCAATCTATTTCAGTGGTGCACAAACTTTTAAAAGCACGACCCCCTTTTAACAAAAAAATTTTCGGCAACCCCTACATGGGCTGACCATACGTCTTGGTTTTCCAGAACACCCCAATTTTTTGCCAGTAAATGTGCTGTCATGGAACCCTGTTTCAGAACGCTTGTTTTGATTAGGCGATATTGACTTCTAAAGAGTTTTTTTTTTATAATATCATATACATATTCACTTTGTTTTTTGATGTACTCAATGTCCCTTATGCAAGATGGAAGTGTAGCGAGGTGCATGGTCCTTGATTTTTGTGTGCAGGGGGATTAAGAAAAAATCCTCCAATTTCAAAATGATTCTACACTTGAAATCGACCATTAACAAAAATTGTTCACAAAACGTACACACATTTTCCCCTGTATATTCACATACTACTTATTATTACATTCTATTCTGTGTTTTTAATTTTTAAGAAATATGCAATTTTGAAATTGAGTGATTCTCTCTAAGTCACCCTGTAAAAGTACTAACTGGATATCGTTCGCTGCATGCCAGAAGCACGAATGTACAAATTTTCCTTTTTTTTATCAGCTATTTGGATACCTTGTTTTGTGATCTATCTAAGTTGTGCCTGAAATGTGAATGTGTTTTGAAACATTGTGAAACACACTTGTGTTTCAATAAAGCCCTATTGAAACACACGTTACAAAACATTTTACAAAAATAACTTCCATAGAGTAACCATTCAAATGCCATTTCCCACATTTCTTTTTTTGCAAGGACACTGCACATTTGTGATTCTGACATGACGGAGCCAATTGTGCAAGTAGAATTTGATAAAATTGCATCGTATGATGCATGGTAATTAGCTCAGCTGAACAAAGGCATTCTTTAGTTTTTTGACATATTTTAAATAAAAATGAATTTCTTATTTGGAAATTTCTATTTTGTAGAATCTCTCGCAACCCCCTCTAGTTCATTTGCATGACACCCATGGCGTTGCGACTCACGGTTTGTGCACCACTAATCTACTTCATAAAGATTCAATCCCAAATCTGTCCTTCATAATAACTCAAAACTTATTCACGAGCCAAAAAAAAGTTTTTTCTTTTTTTTGCAAGTAAACTACACTGTATTATTCTTTTCTTAGATTTACTAAAGAGCGACGTGTACGTACCCACAGAGCCGTAGTTCTCCACTTCCAATCTATGAATTGATAAAAAAATCCTCTTTTTTGAAAAGAATTTTAAATGCCGTGTTTTCAGATAAGTAAGGACCTCCCAAATTCCAATCGCAGTAGGAAATCATTCAAATCATGTTGTAGCTGAATCTTTTCACCATAAGTCTTTCTATTTTCAAGAAGTCTTTCTTTGTCACTTTCGCCGCTGTGGTGGTCGAGTGGTTATAGTGCCGGACTCGTGATGCGAGGATCCGGGTTCGAACCCCACAGTGGTGGTCGGCTGAAGTTGGTTTTCTGTGGTTCCCAACTTCAAGGCGCAAATGCGAGCCAATCTCCCCGTTAAAAAGTCTCGCCACAGAGAGCAACAGTCCTACAACGGTAAATCATTCAACCATAACACTTCACTCATAGTTAGTAAAACTGGGGCAGATGACAACACATAACAAGCATTACACAGAAACAAACTTTACGTCAGGTTGCACTACACGTACACGCACATTCCCGCATGTACCGATTCGTTGGGGGGTTCCGCGGGGGGGGGGTGCATGTGTGGTGTAGCAGTAGTAGGTAGGGCCTCCAAAAATGGCTCGGGGATACATGATGTTCTTAAGTCAGCCACCTCGTTGGGCAATTTGCCTGTTGTGGCGTTGTATTTGTATTTGTATTTTACAGAGTCCTGCCCTGAGGCGAATATTTTCCTTAATCCGGCCCTGCTGGTTTTGATACAAACAGAACAAGAGCTAAAAATGAAAACAGATGTCCAAACACGCAAAAAAGCAACAGGATAACAAACAGATGGTGAGAGCCACAACCCAAATTCTGCTATTGTTATAAGCATATATGTTTTGGGATAGTATAGACCAGGTAAATTTTTCTTGGAACTCGCATGTATAAAAGCCCTTACTTAGCTTCTCATACATTTATTGTCCACTTTGTGATAGTGAATTCTTCAAGCATCTCAACCTCTCTGTCAAGTGAATCAGTGGCTGAAAATGTTGGAGACAAGGAGTGGTGTTTATCAAAATCTATTCTAGTTTTCTTATCACTAATTTTAAGCCGGCAGGGAGGTGTTTCTCAAAGTGTGCGTTGTGGCTCCTAGGGGTGTTGCCAACCTTTTGTGAGGGGCGTCACGATGAGCTGGAAATACTGATGTGTATGTGTGTGCCTATTTATGCTTCGAAGTCGTTCTTTTATGGATGTACAATATCTATACCAAACTATTTTGAGAGCCACACATGAACTATGAACAGGGCAAGGGGGGCACAAGCATGACCTCTTTCCCCCCCCCCCCAAGGGCAGATTGAAGGGCACCAGCCCTGGTGTCCGGGGTGATTCTTAATTTTTTTGTTTTTTCCACACATAAATTGATCATAAGAAGGCCCGTGAAAGTCTGTGCTGCAGACCTGAAAGAGTTCCTACCCATCCTGCTCCAGGATGTGGGGGGCCATGGCCACAGGTGACAAAAGTTTAAGAACCACTGCAGTTGGGTGTGGAATATAGAATTCGAACTAAATTCACAAAAATAAAAAATTCTTTCAGTTTTACCGATATTTAATTACTTTTGACGGAAACTTATTTTTTCGTGTGCTAGAAAAACACAAACAGATAGAAAAAATATGGAAAGATCGAACTTCTGTAATCTTAGTTTAGAAATCATTTGAAATTGTACGTAAGTTAATCAACAATAACGACAGTGATGCACAAATACAATAATATTTAACTGTGTTTTTCGACATTGATTCTTCAAAATCTAATGGGTCCGACGTACAGTACATCTGAATTTAGACATTCATTGAGTGTTTCATAAAAAAATGTCCGAAAATAAAAATTTTTTAATTTTTTAATTACAAAAAAAAAATTAAAATTTTCTGATGTATTAAAATTAATGGGTTTTTTTTTCTATTGTACTACGAAAGAAATTATTCCATTACTAATCAAACCTATAGCTAGATGACAGATCTTTTACTAGTTTCAAAGAAAACGAAATAAACTTTCAATGAAAATCAGAATGTTGCAGAAATTTCAAAAAATAGTAACCACGCGTCTTTCTCAAAGCTCATCTGAGGTATTGTCATTATCAATAGTCATTCTTTCATAAGTATTTGTAGTTGTAAAATAATACTCTTTCTCCAACAAGAACCCCGCGTAGCAGCCGTCAACAATCCGTCACTGTGTCCCGCCCACGGAATAAAAGAGTGTGAAATGCCTATTCGGCCGACTCGGCCGGATATAGTACGGAAAGAGTTAAATTATTGTTTTCTCTACCAAACTCATAGCAAGATTTTTTTCATAATTTTGCAGCTATAATCTGATGCTGTAATGCTAGTACATGCATAAAGTAATATAAAACACATATAAACACATATATATATACAGTCCATCTCAAAAGTTTAGACACTATCGATTTTTAACTACGCTATGGATATCGTTAAAAATTAAATTTTTTTTTGCTTGTGATCAGAATGCCGAAACCTGCTTTAAATGTTAGTCATTCTCAAGGAAAATAAGTTTTGTATTTTTTAAACTCAAAATTTTGAAAAATAGCTGTGCTGTCTTAAAAGTTTAGAAAAACTTTCGATTATATGTAAATTTCAAAGATTGCATCTATATGGCATATCATAATATCATATCAAACGTTATAGCATAAATGTGGAAAGATATTGGATTAGTTTTCATTAAAAATAAAATTGCTGAAGTTGTTGCACATTTTGCATGATGAAAACCTTCCAGTACTTCATTTGAAAGCAAAAAGGCAGGCTGTAAAAGGCATTGCTATTGCTTTGAGCAGGTCAAAGTGAAGTGTCAGACATGTATTGACCAAATGTGTGTCCCAAAAGCCAAAACCTGGTTGTAGTAGGCAACGCAGAACAAGTTCCAAATTCAACCAAACCAATTCAGCCGACCAGGCTGGAAATCCTTGGAAATCAGGAAGAAATTCCTTAAAAGATTTTTTCTTCTTTTGGATTTTTATAAAGCTTTAATTTGGTGTTAAGATAAAAAGTTGACTCACCCAGATTCTTTCTGTTAGGACACTAATCTAGATGATGGCATTTTTCTTTACATGATGATGTATGTAACAGCAAATATTACTGCCCACGATGGCTGCATAAATAAAAACTGAACCCTCCCCATTTGACAAGTTGAACAAAGCTTGAGCTTTAATGATCTTTCTCGTTCCTTGTCTATTTGTTTAATAAATATTGTTTATAATATCACTAATCCTTCATGGTGTTACATTTTCATTGGTCAGTCATCATAACAAACAGCAGCAAAGAAAAAAGTGGCTTACCAAATGTAAATAGAGCAACTTTTGCCTCATGACGTACTTGTTGACTTTCATCAGCATATGACATATACACTAACTGTTCACAGCATTCAAAAGCCTTTAATTGAAATAAAATAAGGACTTAATATCAAAAGGGAAAAAAATAACTGCATATAAAAAATTCTATGAGAGGAGCCGAATACCAAATAAGTGCCAAAAAAACCTTAAGTACCAAAACTTATAGATTATTAAACAATTATGCTGTACATCCTACTGAAATATTGTTTGAAACATTTTTCGCAAACATAAAACTAGCAAAAATTATATTCAAAGTGAGGTGAGGGCGGGCTAATATTCAACGAGGATTAAATATGTTTTTGTTAATTAAAGTAAATTAAATAGATTACTCCATTGTCAATCACTACAACTGGTGACCTATATTGTGAAGAGGGCAGGCAACGAAAGAATATAAGCAGGTAAAAATGTCAGATCAAAATACAACTGGTTCGGCAGAAATCGCCCATGTTTCCGTAAAAGCTCCACCGTTTTGACGAGCCAATCCGGAGATCTGGTTTAGACAGATGGAAAGTCAGTTTCACCTGGCAGGAGTGACAGCCGAGGTGACAAAGTATCATCACATCGTATCTGCCTTGCAACCAGAAAAGCTGTATGTTGTCGGGGACATTATCACCAGCCCGCCCACTGCAACATCTTACGCTAAGCTAAAACACTGTTTGTGCTTGCCGTATGCGGACTCAGAGAAAGAGCAGTTGCGCGACCTAATTTCTGGATTGCAACTGGGTGATCGGAAACCATCACGTCTCCTCCTCGAAATGTGAAGTAAAGCTGTGCAATGGGCGAGTGATATTTTGAAGTCTCTTTTCCTCCAGCGGCTGCCTACAAATGTTCACCAAATATTAGCAATATCCAATGATAGCCTAGATAAATTGGCAAAAATGGCCGATGCCATACTTCCGCTGTGGAAAGCTCCACTGCAGTTCATGCGGTGTCAACTGAAGCTTCACAAATGCAGACCATTCTAATGGATATTTCTTCCCGTTTGGAGCGTCTCGAAATGCGTGCTCGATCCCAATCAAGAAATCGCAGCAGATCTCGTCAGCGTTCCAGAAGTCGTGACAGAAACTACCAACACTGTTGACACCACTGGCGTTTCAAAGAAAAAGCAACCAAATGTGTCCAGCCTTGCAGTTCCAACCTGCAGGGAAACTAGCTGGGCCATCACTCGATGCTCAGAGTGACTGCAAACTCGAGTGCTTCCATTTATATCTGTCTGACCAATCATCTTCCGTGAAGTTCCTCATTGATATAGGTGCAGATGTCTCTGTAATTCCTGCCACAACTGCAGGATCAAGTCGTCAGCCTGGAAAGTTACAGCTTTTTGCAGCAAATGGAACTGTCATTAGAACCTATGGCCAACACCTGCTTAAGTTGAGCCTAGGACTATGAAGGACATTTCACCGGCCATTTATTGTGGCAAAAATTTCACAACCCATTATTGGGGCAGATTTCCTACGTCATGTTGGCCTGTTAGTTGACGTTCGACAAGGATGTTTGGTTGATCCTTTAACACAACTTCAATCAAAAGGTCAAATCTCAACTGCGCCAGAAATTCAAGTGAAGTCCATGGATGAAAACTCGATCTTTCACCGCCTGCTAGCAGAATTCCCAACACTAACAGAAGCTTCTGTGGGTCCTCGACAAGTTCAACATGATGTGCAATACTTCACCGAGACGAAGAGGCCACCGGTCTATGCGAAGCCAAGGCGATTACCTGCAGACAAGCTGAAGGCTGCTAAACAAGAATTTGAATATCTTGCGGCGCTAGGAATATGCAGACCATCAAAAAGCAGTTGGGCCTCACCACTTCACATGGTAAAGAAAAGCAATGGTGACAGGCGCCATTATCAAAAGCTCAATAGTGTAACGGTGCCGGACTGGTATCCAGTCCTACACATTCAAGACTGCGTACAAATGTTGGAAGGCAAACAGATATTCTCCACGCTTGACTTAGCCAAGGCATTCCACCAAATTCCAGTAAAAGAGCAAGATATCCCAAAGACTGCTGTGACAACACCATTTGGACTTTTGAGTTTGTATTCATGCCTTTCGGTCTATCCAACGCGACTGCAACCTTTCAATGGTTTATACATTATGTTCTCAGAGGATTGAACTTTTGTATACCATATTTTGATGATGTCTTAGTGGCCTCAGAAAGTGAAAGTCAGCATATTGACCATCTGAAACAAGTTTTCCAGAGGTTTCAAGAATTTGGTGTTGTTGTCAATGCTTCCAAGTGCGTTCTTGGTCAAGCCTCTGTGAAATTCCTGGGTCACATTGTAGATTCAAAAGGCATTTTACCTCTTCCTGACAAAGTCTCAGCAATCATAAACTTTCCTAAACCAGACACCTTGAAGGAACTGCATCGATTTCTGGCCATCAATAATTTCTATAGGCGTTCCATTCCTCATGCTGCACAATCTCAAGCAGTGCTGAATAATTACCTGAAGGGTGCCACAAAGAATGATAAAAGGCCTATCGATTGGTCAGACGAGTCTACCAAAGCATTCCAAAAGTGTAAGGATGACCATGCTGAAGCAACCACATTATACCATCAGTCACGTACAGCTGCCTTAGCTATTGTGGTTGATGCATCTGACACCGCTGTGGGAGCTGTGCTTCAGCAACAGGTAGGAAAAGATTGGCAACCATTGGCATTTTACTCCAAGACATTATCTCCAGCTCAGCAAAAGTACAGTGCATATGATAGAGAGCTGTTAGCAGCGTAAATGGCAATCAAATATTTCCGCCATATGGTGGAAGGCCGCTGTTTTGTGCTTTTGACTGATCACCGACCGTTTTCCTATGCATTTACACAAAAAGAAGACAAGTGCTCTCCAAGCCAACTGAGGCACTTGGACTACATTAGCCGCTGTGGTGGTCGAGTGGTTATAGTGCCGGACTCGTGATGCGAGGATCCGGGTTCGAACCCCACAGTGGTGGTCGGCTGAAGTTGGTTTTCTGTGGTTCCCAACTTCAAGGCGCAAATGCGAGCCGATCTCCCCGTTAAAAAGTCTCGCCACAGAGAGCAACAGTCCTACAACGATAAATCATTCAATCATAACACTTCACTCATATTTAGAAAAACTGGGGGCTGATGACAGCACTACACATAACAAGCATTACACAGAAACAAACTTTACGTCAGGTTGCACTACACGTACACGCACATTCCCGCATGTACCGATTCGTTGGGGGGTTTCGCGGGGGGGGGGGGTGCATGTGTGGTGTAGCAGTAGTAGGTAGGGCTCGGGGATCCATGATGTTCTTAAGTCAGCCACCTCGTTGGGCAATTTGCCTGTTGTGGCGTTGTATTTGTTTGTATAAACAATTTACTACTGACATCAGGTATATCAAGGGCACAGACAATGTAGTGGCTTATGCACTATCAAGAGTGCACATATCATCGATTAATACACCATCAATGTTCGACTTCAAGGAAATGGCAACAACAATCAGAAGATGAGGAACTCCAACAGTTGATATCTGGCGTCATTCCATCCTCTTTGACATTTCAAGCCATCCCAGTGGGCGATCCTCCATTGGATCTTTTTTGTGACACATCTACTGGTCATATCTGTTCAGTCATCCCACGCAACTTTTGTCGACCCATATTTGAAAAGCTTCACGGTCTCTCTCATCCTGGTGTTGAAGCCTCAATCAAGCTGGTACAACAACGGTATGTGTGGCCCTCATTAAGTAGTGATATTTCTTCTTGGGCTCGCAAATGCATCAATTGCCAGAAGTCAAAAGTCTCCAGACACACCAAGAGCAAGCCTGGCATTTTTCAACCATGTAGTTTCAGGTTTGAGCATGTACATATTGACTTGGTAGGACCGCTTCCTCCCTCCGAAGGGTTCCGGTAGTGTCTCACTATGATCGACCATTTTTCTAAATGGCCAGAAGCTGTACCTCTGGTGGACAGTTCCACCAACACAGTGGCAGAAGTTTTTTACACCAGCTGGGTTGCTCGTTTTGGCCCTCTACTTTGGTTAACATCAGACCAAGGGGTCCAGTTCGAATCATCACTCTTCTCTGCTCTGGTCCCCTGGCTTGGTACTATCCGTCATCGCACATCTCCTTATCACCCAGCTGCTAATGGGCAGGTGGAAAGATTTCACAGGCAACTAAAATCTGCAATCATGGCTCATGCTGAAGTGAAATTCTCCCTTCCATTCTGCTAGGCTGCTTGGAAAGAAGATATCCAGGCTACAGCAGCAGAAATGCTATATGGGGTTCCAATTCGCCTGCCAGGAGAATTCTTGACGTCTTTCAATGACAGTCCAGATCCAGCAACTTTCATTGGTAGGTTGCGATAAGCTGTGCAGAACTTGTGTCCTACTTTAAATCAGGCGCATGGATCAACAACAGTCTTCGTCAGTAAAGACCTAAAGACATGCTCTCATGTTTTCTTGCGGACTGATGCTCTTCGTCGAAGCCTTCAGCCTCCATACACTGCTCCACATCAAGTTGTCTCTCGTGGGGATGAAGTTTTCAAAATTATTGTACGAGGTCGTACGGTGACAGTGAATATTGATTGTGTCAAGCCTGCATATGTGGTGAAAGACACTGATCTGCCAACCGCTACCTCATCTCCAATAGCTGACTGTACTCCTGCCAAGGACTTGACAAGTGATTCCAATGTGAAATCTCAGGTGGTGACTAGATCTGGGCGCAAAGTAAAATTTAACTTGAAGTATCAAAATTAATACACTTTGTGTATCATCTCGCTGTGCTGGGGACTACTATAGGGGCTATCCTGTAAATATTTTAGAGAAGTCAAAGCCGTTCGGATGTAATATTTTTCCTCGTTGTTTTGGAGAGAAGTCAAAGCTGTCATGATATGACGCTTGGTTTTTTGTTGTGGTTTTGGCACGTTGTTGCTTGCATGGGTTATGTCCGTGCCATGTGTTTGTAGTGTTTTTTCGTGGTTTGTTTTTGTTAATTAAAGTAAATTAAATAGATTATTCCATTTTCAATCACTACAGACTCCCTACTGCCATGGTCTATTACAGTCCTCCCTCCTCCTCTAGGAATTATCACATGATCCTGAGAACACTGCTTTTATATTACAGATGTTCAAAGGTCCAGACAAAGAAAGAAAAGTTCTTTTTTGTTCATCCAGTCTAAATAGCTTTTTTGCCCCACCCATATAATGTCTGCTCCAATGTAGGGTGGCTACATATTGGCATTGCTCTTTTCTGTTGCTACTCACCATTCCTCTGGGGCAAAAAAAAAGAATGAATAAAACCTGAGAGAGAAGAAAAGAAATATTGAATGCAACAGCTTTATCCAAAGCCTAGATTTTATGGGGGGGGGGGGGAAGATCTCTGGAGTATCAAAAAAATCTGTGACCGTCACTCAAATTTTGTGACTTTCAGGACTTCTGTAACCTTTTTCTCATTCTGTGACTTTCCTGCGTTGGTAGACACCCTGAGTTTTTTTTTTCTACAACATTATGCTTGGTCGATTTGTAGAAAAAATATAAACCAGATTTTTTTTAAACAAGCTAGAAAGCTTAGAGAACCTTATTTGTTCAGAAATCAGAATTTTGCTAATAACAACAACAATCACCATGGTATCAGGAAAAATACAGCAATGTCAGATTTCGCCATGCAATAACATAACAAGCAGTACATTTTCATAGGAAATTTGTAAGTGGAAAATTTATTTGTAATGTAATACAGGTATTGAAAAATATATAATAATATTGTAAATTTTTATATTTACTTACTTATTAATAATTCATACTTACATTTATAATGCGGAGAGCAGCACAAGATCCATGTCTGATTCTTCTTTCTTCAGATTCTAAGCCTTCAAGGAACGACTTGATAGCCTGCGATAAAAAAATTTAATTTTCTAAATTTTAGAGGTCATTGAAACTGGGTATTAAAATATGTAAGCACTCAGAACCTCAAAACTGCTTTGAATAAACAAATTTAAAACATAAATGATTCTGAAATGATCGATTAAACGAAAATGATAATATTTGGAGATCAATTATTATTAATAAACATTTTGAAAAAACTTACATACCAAAACATCTAGAGCCTATTATATTACACCTCTATCACATTAAAAAAAAAATTAAATTCTTTAATGATGTTGAAATAATTATTTGTATAAACACATCAAATCAGCAATGAAAAGTAATTAATTTCTCAAAGTTCATTGCAGAAGTAAACACACTAAGACTTTCACTGGATATATCAATTTATAATTTTCAATTTAATAAAACTGACCCACCCTTCCTGAAAAGTTATTCAATGGTAATAAAACTTTACCAGAAATTGTGAAAAAAAACTACAATTCAATCAGTAAGTAACCTGAGCTGTAGTGAATTTGGAATAAGCATGATGATTGTCTGAATAAGGAATGAATACTGCTCTAAAGTAAGAAATGTTCAGTAAACTTTAAATAATATTTCTAAGGTAAATTAGCAGCCACTCAAACAATATAATAAAGACGACACCAGTCAGGGCCGGATTAAAATATTTGAAGGCCATGAATTGAACCATGAAGCACTTGAATGGTTTTGGTGCCCCCCCCCCCTAAAAGTATATATTGATATTGAATCTGTGAAAGAAAAAACATTAAATGAAATTTTATATTTCAGAGGTAACTAATCTAAGGCAGAATCATTGGCATATGCAGAGGGGGGAATTTTGCGTTTCTAACCCCCCCCCCCCAAGCAGAGATTATAGTTATTTTGCCGGAAAACATGTAAACCTCCCGTTGAGAAGGAAAAAAATTTAAACCCCCCCCTGAGAAAATTCTGTGTACGCCTATGGGCAGAAATTATATGATTTGAATACTTTTAAGCACAGACATAGAAAAAAAAAACAGGAGATTTTCAACTTATTATCAATGATTTACATCTCTTGGATCATTTTTGTTTATTTTTGGGACATCTTTGAAAGTTTTTGGAATTTTTCACATTTCCAAAAAAGAACATTAAATTTTTAGATTTTTTTTCAAAAAATTTTTGAGTTAATAGAAGAAAATATTTAAAATTTTTTTTTAAATATTTTCTTCTATTAACTGCTTGTTAGGATTTCACAAACTGGCTTCAAAAGCAACCACTGAATATTGGCATGGCTGATATTACATTATTTTCGGTGAATCATAATCATTGGTACCTGTTCTTTTAGATGCATTTTCGAGTTGCAATCTGTTAGCATTTATTTTACTTCTAGAGTAGATCGAACTAAAGCATCTTCATATCTATATTTTAAGAGTTCTAGATTGAACCACAAAAGGGTGGCTCAAGGCTGTGTAGCCTATGCAGAAGCAAAACAAAACAAAAAAAAATTTAAATGTTTTTATGCAAAATTTCTAACTATGAGAGTACTGGACTGAATGATTTGCAGAGAAACCTGTGATTTTTTTAAACATGATCCTCACACACTCCCAAGAGATCCATAAGATCTGTCCAGGAAATTTGTTAGTGTTAGTAGACATAGAAGATCTGGGATTCGAACCCAGACTTGTAAAATCAGAGACTAGCTCCCTAACCACTGGACTACCAGGCAACAATATTTGATGTATTTCATCTGTCTGGGAATGCAGCAGCGAGTTTTCAGGGTTATTTCACTGATGCAACTTATAAGCCAGAGAGGCACCGAAACTGTCTTGCATGGGTAACAATAATTAACTATAAGATAAAATCCCTGAAACCATGCAGTTGATCTGCTAATGACTCAAAGATTTGAGCATTTTTAAGTTCACATTGTTATTCTGTAGAACTTGGCTTACTCTTAAATTTGTCATTTTTGTAATTGGTTGGGAATGATAATTTGTTTTATTAATGTGTGGGTTTCACCGGACACAACCCTAGAACCTTGTGACAAATAGATCTGTTTACAATTTGCGAGAGTTAGTATCCAAATTGGTAAGCATGAAGTTTCAGCTGTTAGAGAGGGTCCCCTCAGAAAAATCAGTTTGTCAAAGGGTCCCCATGATACTGTTAAAATAACTCAAGCTAACATTATAGAAATTGCATAAAATCTCATTCCAAAAACTCAGCATTAACATGATTTATAGAGTTTGCAATATTATCAGTTTCTCTGTATTTGTGCCATCCTTTTCATGAATATCTTCAACTATACAATCAATCAAAAGTTTTAGGATTATTTGGTGGATGCTTGATGCTGGAAAAAAATTGTATATAAAAAAAAATTTTGGCAACTTTTTGTGCTGCCCCTTTTGTCTTGATGCCCTAAGCACATGCTTATTTTGTTTAATGATTAATCTGGCCTTGTGTAGAGTACATGAAGCTAGATGGACAAAACAGAAATTAAAAAGAATTTTAATTGAAGCAATATGGCAACTAGAGAATGCTAGCAAGAATGAGTTCTGTGTACTGCAGATTTTAGCAGAAAGATATGTATAAGAATTGTGAGAAAAGCAATACAGCATTGTGCATTTCTAGATTCATTACTAACAGTGTTCAAACATGTGAACACCAGAATCCCTAAGTTTATGCTCATTGTGTTCATCACTGACAGTATGAATCATCAAACATGTAATTGCAGTGGTGTTATTTCATCATCACGGAAATTTTCTTATTGATGTTCAATTGTTTGCAGTGACAAGTCCCATTTCAAATTGAGCCTAAATAACCAGTGCAGGTATGTCTATAGATATCCCGAACTTGATATTCCGCTCTTACCTTGGCCAAGTACCAAACTTTGTGAAGCAGGAACTTGCAGACTGGATGTTATTTTAATAGCTAGACCAGAGGTAAAGATTTTAATGCATACACAGATCCCTTCATTTTTGATTACATAACTTTTCCTCAAAACCTAAGCAAACATTAATATTTCCCCAATACAGATCCTTGTCTTTCACCAGAAACTATTTTTAACTGCTTTTGATACTGTAAAACATCAGAAAAGCTCTATTGGAAAATCAGTTGGAAACTTATGATCTGAATTATGTTATGCTAAACCCGTTTTTATTGAGTCAGCCCTCTGGGAATCTCCCAAAGCACATCAGTATGCCAAAAAAGTTTTATAAACCTGTTGTGCTACAATATATGTATATGCATAAATATCAGGGTTATTTTGTTCAAACTATGTAGGTTTTAACCTAGTTTAAAAAAAAAAAAATCACACAAAAAAATGGGGGGGGGGGGGAAGGCTAAATATATTTTTTTCTTTTCTAAAATAACATATCAGTTCTATATTAGCCGAATTTTTCATCCTTACCACATTTTCTAACCTCAAGGTACATTCGGATGGTAAATCTTATGCGGTATAAGTGTCTTTTTCAAAAAATTGTGCATAAAAGTGACCTGAATATACAGTGAAACTCCTCTAAGATGGCCACTCTGTGTTCCGCAAAAAAGTAGCCGTGACCCTCAAATAGAGATCGTATGACCGAAAAAACACATTTCAGAGAAAGCGTGTCAAAATAAGTTTTTAATGTCACAAAAAAATCATATAATCAATTTATTTACAATGTCCAAAAAACAGATGCATATTACAATGAAACCTCTCTACAATGACATTCAATATAAAGATAAATCCCTCTACAGTGGTATTTTTTCAAATCTTGTTTGGAATAACCTATAGTGTATAAACTTCACTTGATACAACTGTATCCTTTACTATGATAAACCCCTCTATAAAAATATTTTTTTAGGAGGATTTCTTTTATATGACCGAAGTGTGTATGAGGAAATGTTCAGCACATGGCGTGAAATGCTGCTTCTAAGGTCAGGTAAAGTTCTTGGATTGTCATGACATACCAGACGTTTCAAATACCCACAAAGCCAAAAAATCGCATGGATTAAGATCCAGGGATCGGGGAGGCCATAGATTAGGGAAGTGCGGGCTGGTGCACGCTCTTTTGTAAAATGTGTTTTACAGAAGTGTGTTATTACATCTTGCATAAAGATTATGTCTTCAAGGCAGTGATACGCTTGCAGAGCCAGAACAATTTCGTTTTGTAACAGCAATGCATATCACTTCCTGGTGATCAAACATGTCACTGTACCTGTAGAACGTAACTCCTCGTAGAAGTAGGGACCGAGAATAAATGATGCAGTAAATCCACACCATACTGTAACTTTTGGTGAATGCAATGGAACCCCTCAGATAGCATGCAGATTTTCTGGTTCCCAAACTCGGCAGTTGTGACTATTGACTACTACTGCTAAACCTACATGCACCTCGCCCATATTCCTGTAGAAAAAATGCTTCCCACGCCGGGAATCAAACCCAGGCCTCCTGGGTGAGAGCCAGATATCTTGACCACTAGACCATGTGGGATTGTGAATATTGACTGCACCATCTAAGTGAAAATGTGATTCGTCTGTGAAGAGGATATTCCAAAGTCATTCTGAATCGGCCTCAATGGGAGCTAGAAACTGCAATGAGAACCAGAGTTTCTAGCTTGGGGATAATATAACGATATACCTTCTTGATATAATGATATAACTCCTGTACACGGACATTTTCTCTTGGTCTGGTATCATTATGTATATCAAGGTTTCACTGTATTTTATCCAGGACTCTAAATACCAGATCATCCGATCAATTCCTTAATTTGTATTGCCCGGAATCTGTTCTTTCTTTACAGCATGTACTTTCTTACAGCATGTTCCTTCCTCACATTCCTTTTACTCGATCACTCAGGGCCGCAACTAGATACTTTGGTCATCCGGGACAAGCCAGCATTTGGCGCCCCTTGCAATGTAGAAGTGGTAGTTAAAAGGTGAATTTGGCACCCCCCTTCTGGTTCAACGCCCGGGGCACCAGACCAGCCTGCTCCCCCCCTTAGTTGCAGCTCTGCCCTCACTGTTGTTCTACTGAATCTGTGTGCTAAAAAGAGAAGAAAAGTATCCACAAAACCAAAACTTCCACATCCTTTATCTATTCAGTAAAGATTGTAGGCTATTTGTCTTGTATACCCTGTCACCCGGGGAGCAAATTTTGAAACTGTCTTACCAGATAACAGCAACCATATATGTAGCATTAGCCTGTCATCCTATTAAAAAAGTTTCCAACCTGATAGTGTTCCATATGAACAGAAAATCCAATTGATCTGAAAAGGTATTCATATGCTGATGCATAAAGATTATAAGATTATACAAAGAGAACTACCAGCTCTGATTGCATCTGGAAAAAAAAACCGCATGAACACTTGTTTTTTTAAACTCTTATCTATAGGGGAGTGGCAGCAGACAGGTTGGGTGCTGACTGCATACACAATGACGTTTGTTTGTGTGCCAGCGATTAACTTATTTATGTGAAAACTAGAGGTGGGGCTTTTTTTTAATGGCTTTTCGGAAGCCGGTTATTTTTTCGGCATAAAGAATTGACTGAAAAGTATGTTTTTTCAAGGGTTTTAGGCACAATAATATAATTTAAATATTTCTTTTTCTTTATCTTTCACTTTGTCCAACAATAGTGTGCAGAGCATAAACCACCCTTAACACTGTTCACATATGACTGGGTGATCAAAGTCATGTCACTGAATAGGGAGACAGATAAGAACTAGAAAAAGTTCTCAGAAAGGGTTAATTTTTTTTCCTTTGTGGTATTCAAATTTGCTGCACTAGATCGATTCCAAAAAATGACATTCAAAAAGTTATTCTCATAGTGGTGTTAGACGACATCTACATATAACAAAGGAATAAAACAGTGGGGTCTTCTCAACCACCTCTGAATCTATTGATACAAAATCAAGACACAATCGAGTGACATGGACACAAAACGTAAACAACTTGACAGATTTTTAGCATCAAGTAGAATGTAAAGGCAGCAATTTTGGATAAGAAAAACTACAGTCAAACCCTGTTATAGTGAACCGTCTGCAGACCCAATAAAAAGTTCACTATAACCAAATTTGTTGAAACATTGATATTTCTTAGCATTTGATGGTGGTTTTGTTGGAAACATTCACTCCGATAACACACAATTTACTAATAAATTATTACTTTCTTAAATAGACAATCAAATATTAGAAAGGAAGAATTTTGAAGTAGTATTACTTACTTTTATTTTTACATCCTATGGAAAAAATTTGTTATTTTTGATTGAATACATTTCGATTTTAAGTAAATTTCATCAATTTTCTTATCGACGATTAGGAATGAGTCCTAAGTTTTTTGTCCACATTTTCCGTAGAAAAAAACATTCAGAATGTTTTTAGCCCTTTCACTTCAGAGATTGAAGGTGTTGACATTTCACTTTCTTCTTCTGAGGGTAGGGAATTTTTGTTCTTTGCTTTATTTCAAATACAATATCATCGGTAGGAATATCTGAAGTATACACCTCTTATCATAAGATTTGAAGTGTTCAATTTCATTTTGGAAAAAGATTTACACATTGCTGTTCCAGCCATATAGCGATTGGTAAATTTTCATCTCCGTCATCCACAATACTGTCTCTACCTCACTCCAATACATTCTTGGAAAGACCCATGCGTCGAAAGCAGTTACGAATTGTTGCATCTGTTACTTGTCTCCAAGACTTCTCCATCAAAACGATTGCTTCCAAAAGAGAGATGTTATACTCGCTGTTCATCATACCTTTCCAAAATACACATAACAAACTGCTTCCTGTAGTGAGATTTGAGGCTGCGAATAATGCTTTGATCCATCCATCGGTTGCAGCACAGAACTTGTATTGGGAGGGAAAAAAAGCTTGATACACGTAAGATCTTACCTCTAGGTAAGTTCCACTTTTGTTCCCATTTTTCAAAAGGTGGTTTGAAAAGAGTGGAGTCTTGTAGTGGATCAGTGGCCGATTCCTAGAAACGGCAGGGAGGATGAAAAAGTGAGATTCGATACAAAAGTCAAGGAATGCTGTCGTTTGGAATCCTTATATGTGTAAACTTACCTTTGAAAAACTGGAAAAAAAAATTCTGCGGAAGACACATTTTAGTTCACTATAAGCAGACTTTCATTTTTTTCAGTTCACTATAAGCGTTTAAAATAACATTAGTTAAATACGTGTTCAGTTGGTACCACTGAAAAAGTTCACTATAACCTAGAGTTCACTATAGCGAGGTTCGACTGTATTTATATTAATACAATATTTTTTTCATTATATATAAAATGAAAATGCTTCTCTTTTATTTATAGACAGTTTGTGCATGAAAATCATAATGCAATTCAGCAATTTTGCTTCCGGAACCCACACATATTCAAAAGATGAAATTATGCGACTTCAAGAAAAATAGAGGAAAGTAGCAGAGCAGAACAAATCATTTAAAACTGATTAACATAACATCAAAAATGTTGATCATATTCTGCTTACTGGGTAGGACCAAAAAAATAAAAATAAATATCTGGAATAACCTAATATTCAGTTATTCATATCAACACTATTAAAATTACATGTGAACATGCATAGTTGAATTAAAAAGCACCAAAATGGTCTATATAAATACCTTCTTTTTGCTGAAGGTGTCAATAGATATCTCTTTCAGATAATTTTCTGGAAAAGTAAATTTTTCTATACTTTAGTTCATGCAATGAACAAAATGAACATTAGAATATAATTTTTATGTAAAAACATTTTTTTTATTATTTCGAGAACATATAAAAATATCAAGCATTAAGTGTTTGAAGAATATATTTAGAGTCCAGGACGTTCAGGCAAAATGTCATTAATGCTTTTTTTGCCTACTTTCAAGCTTTTCTGTAAAAATTCCCTTTTGAACTTTTACCTGCCATAAATTCCTATTTTCGCAGTGTTTTAAGTTTATTGGTTCATTTCAGAGGTCATAATATGCCAAAATTGAATATTTTGAGCATTGAGAACAAAAGAAATGCTTTTAAAATTTTTTTTCCAACTCTAAGCATTAATTTTCATCAGAAAGTCTCCCCCCCACACCCCATCACTATTTAAATGTGAATAAGTGATCTGAGATATACGGAATTATGTGTTGCCACGAGTTAACTCTGCTCTGACCAGATGATATTAGCATGGCCTACACATCCTGGGCTGGAATCTTTCGCAGGCCCCCTTGTCAGATGTTTCACTGGCCCAAAGTAGTGAATGTATTGCATGAAAAAACAAAAAAAACAAAAAATTATAAGAATCATTCTGGGCCCCCAGTCTGTAGCCCCACCCTTGTGGGGGCTATGGGTGTTAGACATTGTGTTTCAGATAAATGCAGACAAGTTAGAAAAGAAGAGGAAAATAAGAAATTTTTGCCCCTCCACATGCTTCACATTATATGCCTCGCTCAGGCATCAGACTGCATTATATATGTATAGCTGACCGATGACTGTCAGGGTAGGAAAAGACAGAGCTCTGGGGGCCCAGGTTTTTTGTTTTTTTACACCATAAATGCAGTGCAAACAACCATGGCTATTTGTTTTATGTACACATTTTTGGTACTAAATTAAATTGACCACAGTTGCCCTCAGGGGTGTGCGACAGACGTGAGTACACAGAGTGCCATGCTTGGAGGAGTCCCGCATATGTGGGAATATAAAAAAAATAATTTTTTTGCAACAATAGAACAAGGTAGTTATGTATGTTTCAACTATAGAAATAGTGATTATTACAAATAATACATGAAATAAACGAAAATTATTCACAACTCAAAGGAGTGTCTCCCCCCCCTAGATAATTTCATCTTTGGGCTCCGCATCTAACAATAGTGGCTATGGAATTGACCCGAGGGATCTCAAATTCTTTATTTTGGGCTTGAAAACAATTCAACTTGGATAATAATGCAGTTATTATAAACTCTAATTGAAACAGTATACAGAGCAAGTGAAACCTGTAACTTTTCATCTAGTTTTTGGACCTTTAACCCATTAACGCCGGTTGGTAAGAAAATTTGCCATTCTAAATTTTAAGTTTTTCTTTGCCAATAAATGGCGTAAGTGGTTCCACTCATTATTTTTTGTTTTTAAAAAAAATCGAAGTCGCCATTAATAGGGGGTTAATACCTTAGTTTTTAGTTATATTTCCTTCCTTCCATAAATTATGCCTTTTTTAGTGCCTATTTCAGGTATTTTTAGTGATTATATGTCTGCCTATTTTGACAATTTTTAGTGCCTAAGTTTCCGGGCCCTAATTATGGTATTTTTTGGAACAATCAGCAGTTAAATAAAACCAAAAATGTTTTGTGAACTTGATGCAATTCAAGTTTTACAATACAATCAACACTCGTTTTTACAAACATGACATACTGGGAAAATTGTAGAGTAAAAATGATTAGTTATTTTACCATTTCTTTTATTTACTTGATTGTTGTATTTTGGTACTTTTAGTCAAGATTACATGGAATTAATGGTGTACAAAATTCTAACAAAATTGTATGATAATGAATTGTCAATAATGTTACGAAAAATATTGGTGGCATAATTAGTTGACGACCCCTCAAGTTAACAAAGCCACAAGGGAAAAGAAGAAAGAAATCACTCTATATTGTTCGAGAACATTCTAGCTAAAGTCTGCCCCTGTCCTGAAGTGGCACTCTTCGACAACTACGAGTGATGCTGGAATCTTCTACTTCTCGAACGTTCGACGAGTCTATAAAAATGATGCGATCAAAAGATCAGTCAGTGAGTTGTTTTTGCTTTATCCTCAATGTGAGATTCTTATTTGTGAAAAATTGTAAATAGCTGTTTTCTGTGAATAAACCTGTGACGTCCTGAAGATTGCTTTATCCTCTGATCATTTCAAGGACTCGTGAGACATCATCCAGAACAATAAACATTTAGTGGTGTATCTCGGCTTAGGTCTCTCAATAGTCTCTTGTGACTTGATTCTTTTTCCTCTCCAGATGACCAAGAGAATTGAATTGATGATTTCATTGTCAGTAAGTTCTTCAATACCTGTGATATTGGAGTCAATGTCCTTGAAAAATTACTTCAAGAACTTCTGTGTCTCATTTCCAAAGAGCTTCCATCATGGATTTATCAATGCATAAGGTTAAGCTTTTGACGTCCATGGTTAATGCATGTACTACATGTTTTTGAATTCTGTGTGGTAGGATCAGAGCATAATTGAGTGATTGAAGACATCATTCTATATAGTAATTGAGATTTATACTGCATTAACGTTGATTTCATAATGCTTTTCCAGGTTTTAGATTTAGGAAGACTCTCTAATACAACAGTCTTCAAAAGGAATGATTACTTAATCCATACACTGAACTGTAATACACTGGCTGTAACACTGAAATGATAGGTTCAGTAAACTAAGAAATGGATCACCTGAAGATCAGTAACTCCAGAGTGTAAGTTGTACAATTGTCGCAACCATAAGTGGATACAGGCTCTTCGAACAGAATGGAGGACGGGGCAGATCACCAAGGGCACGTATAGTGAATGGGGGCACATTTTCCACCTCCACCTATAGTAATAATACAAATTTTTTGGGGAAGGAGGACAATGCCAGGGATGCAAGTGTCCCTCATTCATTTTGGAGTAGCAAACTTCCATTTTTGGAGCAGAAATTTTAAAAATGGAGGAGAACTAAAAAGAACTATATCTGCAATATAAGGAGTAATTTTTCTACGAAATGCTAACATTTTTGCCAAAAATGGTTGGAACGGATAATTCTAAATAAATTTCCTTCACAAATTGAAGTATATTTAAATTTTTTCTGAACTATCTTATCTATCACTGCTAAAGCATGCATTACTGAAATGACATAAAAATTATAAAAATTTTAAAAAATTAATAAAATTATTGACTTTTTTCAAATTATACACCATGCATACTGAAAGCCTAGGCAGCAAGAATTTCTGCTGCTTAAACATGAAAACCTCATTCATCCAGCTACAGCAAAAAAGTGCACAATATAATAAGGGTTCGTGTGAAAAAAGTTATCTCCTTACAGAATTTGAAGAAATGATTAAATTTAAAAACAAAATGCAAAAAAAAAAAAAAGGGAAAAATATAAATACCTTATTTACTTAAACAATTTTTCAACATAATAACATGTTAATAGATTAAAAATAGTTTTTTTTTCTGCTGTTTTCTCAGCCCGAAACCTATTAAAATATTTTCAATACAAATCACGAGTCGCTTTCAGAAGTCCAGCATCTCAATGACAATTTTTTTTAATTTTTCATACCTTTGAACATAAGATTTATTATTTTAAGATTTGTCTTATTCCATTAATGCATTATATGGACATATTTCTCACTGTTCACGAAGACTTTTAACTGAACTCTCTGATACTGTCTGCATTACCATTTGCTAAAGATAAAAGAGCCTCCACCAAAACTGGCAAAATTTTAAACTTTGGGCTGTTTTTCAAGGTTACAAAGTTCAAATGTCTGCCCTATATCTATCCTCTTAATCTATGTCACCATTTGCAATTCTTTGCATTATAGTGCAACCCATTCATCACCCAGAGTTGATAGTTCTGTTAGTGATACAATGTTAAGCAACATCCCAGCAATCATTTCAATTGCAGATAGAGAACAATTCTCTGTACGAGAGGGAGTGAGAGTAACAAGAAGAGAAAGTGCCAACATTTCATTCTCTCCAACATGTTTTGGAAAGGTAAGACATTTATATATAATAGATACCTCACAGAAGTTAAGTAAAATAAGCAAGTACAAATTTTTTCTTTTGACTATTGTTAAGACCAGACAGTAGCATGCCCCCTCCACCAATGCAGGGGGTGGACCATGCAGCCATATTGGGCGCCGCTCTGAGGGGTGCCAAATCCGAGTTTAAAGGAATAAAAAAGCTTTGTCGATCAAAAAAATTTGGTCAGCAGCACTAAAAATAGGTTCAGCATGGGTAGAATTTTTTTTTTCCTTGAGGCGCCCGTTCACCAAATCCGTATTTTTGCACTGAGAAATTGCCATGATCACAAACTGGTGAGGATAACCATACAACCGCATAGTGGCTAGATGGCAAAACTAGATATTTTAGCAGAACTATACAAAGGGCCTAACCGGCTTTAATGTATATAACTATACATTAAAGCTGAAAAAAAGTCCCTCTTTTCTCTTTCATTTTATGACTCGGTTTGAGGAACACCACAGATGAACATGAGATAACATCTGAAAAGAAGGATTATGTTTTAGAAAGCCACATAGCAGGTTACTGCCTTTCATGATTTTTTCGATTAATTTTACTTCCCGCATCCGTATCACAATGACAAAGTATTTCGCAATTGTAAGTAGAGAAGCCGGAAAGAAAACAGAAGGATTCCCAGGAGCTATACATTATATAACCCTGATATAACAATACCCTGTTTTTTCAGCAATCGTCAAGAATAAAGATCAGTACCGGATGAAAATGTTGGACAAAGGTCCGAAGCAACACTCCGACTTAGGCGAGAAAGAGTGATTTGGGTATTTTTAATTTACTTTTTTTTAAAGTGGGGTGACTCTTGTTGGCTTTTTAAATGCCGAAAACACTATTATACAAGTGGGAGAATAAACAACTCTCAAACCTTTGTAAAGAGAAGAAGAGAGATGGAAGGGTACTCTCTGCCATTGAGGGAATATTCTGGAGAGCGCTACATTTTTTAAGGAGCTTAGCCAATGGTCTTTAATGGTCAAAAATGAACACTGTAAATTTTTTTTACCATGACTTGTGATTGCATGGAAAAACAAAAAACGAATCAATGCCTTTGAGGAGGTGCTAATAGTGCAGGGGGTTCTAGAGAGAAATTTTCTAATTCTTATTTTGTGCGAAAAAAGTATTAATAATTATTTTCATCAAAGGGATGTGTAAAATTTGATCAGCATAGTTATGAAAATATTATAGTGGCAAGCATATGTGGAATTAATGCTATGGAAAGGGCAATATATATATATATTTCTTTGCTCAGTCTGAGTTTCTGTATCATGTAGGTCTGGGAACCATGTCACAAAAGAGAAATTTTACAGGAGTCGTTTAAAGAATTTTTTTTAATACAGTATGTCTCTCTATGGAGTTTGTTTGTTTTAATATATATCTGCTATTTATTGAAAAAGGATTTAACACTCCCATACCTATGTGTAGTGTGATGGAAGCACTGCAAATTAATAGCATTATCTCAATATTGGCGAAAATGGACATTGTGCCTTTTACCTCCGGCATACAGACTTAGAATATTCAAAATGAGAAAAATTTAAAAAAAGTAAAATGTCATTTGTTAACTATAGGAAAATTCTCTCCCAAAGAAATTTTAAATTAATAACATTGAAAAAACATTTTAAATCAATAAAAGTTAAGATATCCGACTACGTTTAAATCCTCATTTTGGAAGAAAATTTCTTTTTTTTTTAATTTTTATTTTTTTATTAAAGCCTCATCTTTTGTTATTTTAAACCAGGCCCAGTGTTTTTTATATGATGCTCAGAACCAAAGTTACGTCCACTTTAGAGATGCATTTTTACATCAAGTAATCTGCGAATGAAAATTTTAAAGGTGTTTTATGGAGAATGCTATATCTGATATTTTACTTGAGTTTGAAACATGATTTCTAAAAATCTATTGACTGTATCATAGAAAAATTTTAATATCATATTTTGTCATTTGGTGTTAAAGGTTATAAACCAAAATCTAAGGTGTATTAAATGCATTTGTCTAATTGCAGTGTTTTATATACACGATATGTTAAGTGACATTTCAAAAAATTCCCACGTACATCATTTGAGTGAAATGACACTTTTGCCAAAATTTGGGATTCAAGTCAGAGTGAAAACGTTATGTAGTTGAAGTTATGTGGTACATAAATGAACCATTTTAACATTAAAAATTATAGAGAATAATTGAGCCCCAAAAATAAACGTATAAATTAGAAGATACAGGGTGATTATAAAGTTCGTTTTTGAAAAGGCTGTAAAAAAAGAACCACTTGTCAGAATGACCTGGTAGTTCACCTGAATATACATGAAGCAATGGGATTTTCGACGTAAATGATACGACGTAATACATGAAGCAATGCCGAGTACAGCGCCATTTATTGGTCAGTTTTTGAACTATTTTTTTTCTTTTCCCAGACAAAATCCCATTGCTTCATGTATATTCAGGTGAAATATCAGGGTGATTATAATTAAAGTTCCTTTGAAAAGGCTGTAAAAAGAACCACTGGTCAGAATTACCTGTATTATAAATTAGAGTCATATAAATGGGGCTCCACTGTAAATAAATGATTTTCAAAATTCTCGGGAAATGCGATTTTTCGTTCCTGAAGGCTCCAAAATGTCAGGAATTTGGAAACCCTAATACAAACATTAGATAGGAGCTTCTCATTAGTAATATATTTTGGGGGGGGGGGGTTCAGCACTAAAGTCAACCAATGGAGATTGTGAAACTGTGTAGTTACATAGACTGGTATCTCACAATTGCTTTACCTAAAACAGACAAGTAGAATTGATCATCATGGTGGTCATTTTGTGCATCACGATGCAATGCAAGAATCAGCCATCTCACAGTGGTCAATCATACACATATTGTAATTTATAACTATGCCATAGTCAGTCAGTAAAGATGCCCTTCTAATATGGAAAACACATGACAGCACTTTGACATCATAAACATGTTTGGAGCACAGAGAGACACGGACTAGCATGCACCAATTCATCAAAAGTTCCCTTAGAAATATTTATGAAGTGCATATGCAGTTTAGTAGTGGTGAGTAAAGATCAATGGAATATAAGAAATAAAAAAATTATAGTGATGTATTCATTTTTAAGGATCTGATTTTTAAAAAACAATGAGAAAAACACAATTTTCATAGATATAAGAGTATTTCTTGTAGCTTTGGTAGTTGAATGTGGCAATCCATAGCAGTTTGTAAGTCTGATGAGGCATATTTTAAATTTCGTCTGACAGACATTCACCGAAAATGGAGCTTTAGATAATATTATGAAAATTAGAGCAAAAGAGAAATTTGGATATGTTTTATTTTTGTTCTACGTCTGAATTAAAACATTTTTGCACATCAATCACAAAATAATATCCCAATAGCATCAATACACTTTTATAGATGGGAGATTTATTATTCATGGAAAGATGGGGAAATTTAACGAAGTATGAGTTTTTCACAACGTGTCTTGGTGTTCTTAGAATTTTATAAAGGATCACATATCCTGACTTTGAAAATACATTAATCAATGATAGCAAATCTGGTCCACCGACTGCATTACCATGACAAGTTCATTTTGCAAAGGAATCTTAAGATTTGAATGCATCAATCAAATAACTCAATTTCGGGAAACAACCAATCAAAACATTGCTTAAGACTTAAATATGCACACATTTAATTGCTTCTGATCCAAGCTTCCAACTTTACAAACATAATTTTTTCCACTGAGCAACATGGGGATTAAGATTTTGTAACCAACCCAAGCAGGATCCTCGGTCAGCATTGTAATATGGTTATATTATGTTTCTCATAAATACATGCTTCACTTCTGAAGAAACAAATTTGGTGACTGATGATTTTCTATGAGCAATCTTTTAAAAATGATTTTGTTTCGGTACTATAGTTTGATGGAGATGGAAAAAGATAATATAATAACCAATATTTCATCATCTCACTTCAATGTATTATAATTCCTTTTATTCAGAAACAAAATATTATAAAAAAAATTAACAAAATATATATTTAAAAAAAATTCCTGTCTGATCCCCTCCTCAACAAAAATGCTCAAGTTGGATCAATCATTTTGACAACATTTTAAGCTGGATTCAGGGCTGCAACTAAGTGAGGACAGATGGGTCTAGTGCCCTGGGTTCAGTACCGGGAGGGGGCACTGAATTCTTTCTTTGTTTAAAATTATGAGGTGGGATATAAAAATGGATGTTTGCTCATGGTGGTAAAGTACATTATTGTTTCTAGTTAGGCCTCTGACTAGATCAACACAGTTGCTATTGATTCATGATGAAATAAGTTGCAAAGTCTTGAATGATTCGTGTATGTGTCATCATATATACAAAATAAAGTTCAATACCATACATATGCGATGACACAGACAAATTTGCATTCATCATGTGGCTCTCTGTTTATACTATCTTATAGTAACTACAACTCAGGGATCACTCTCAACACAGTGATACATGATCAATATATAAAAATTAACAGGTGGACACATTAATAAAAATATGAAACTTACCAGAAAGTCTCTTCAAATAAACTTCGCCCTCAATAAGTAGGCAGGATATATCTAACAGAGCTTCTTTGAAAGGTGCATACTGTTTTAAAAGTCCAAAAGCTGTTTCTGCTTGCCTGCTGCATAAAAGCTCCAGTATGTGTACTATATATAATGATAAAAAAAAAGTTTTTAATAAATAAGAGTAGACTATCAATAATCTGGTCTATTCAGTAATCCAGTGTTTTTTAGACAGGTTTTCTTCAAGCATAAAAGGGGGGCAAGTTATTTAAATACTCTTTCTAATTGAAGAGCATATTTTCAAAAGAGAACATTGCCACATTTGCTAAATTTAGAGTAGAATTAAAAATTTCATTCTGGAAAAACAAGTTTGCTTTACAAAAGTAGAAAATAGCTGAACGGGCAGCATATAGGAATGGTAGAAAAATATTTAAATATTATGTTCTTTGATCAATATTCAAGCAAGTTGTCCACCTTTGAATTTTAAAAATGTTCCACTTTGAAATAAAATTAATGGAAATATTACCTTTTGATTAAAATTTTCTCTCTCTATTTTTATATTTCTTTTCTATTTCTATTTTTCTCTCCTATATTGGAACCTCCCATAATGGTGTAGTGCATCACAAATTGACAATGCATCATTTCTTGATGAACAAACACGATTAATACACATTTAATAACAAAAAAAGACAAAATTTACACAAACATATGAACACCAATCACCATCATGACTGTCAACTTCTAATAACCAATTCTCCTCTAGACAAAAGTTTGCGCTCGAAGCGGCATCTCCTTAAATCGTTAGTCTAAATTCCTTCCCTCTCTGGGAAAACTTTTCAAAAAAAGAAGAGGGAAAAGTTTTCTTATAACAATGTTCAAGTAAATATGTACACTAGAGTGGGTCGAAAAAAATGATTTTATTTTCAAATCGTTATAGTGCAGAAAAGTTGCAACCTTTAACAATAAGAAAAAACAACATAAATTATGTTCATATAAATTATAATTGGTTGATACCTTCCGTTTGTGCATTATACTTTAAGTTTATGGAAATTGATGAAATTGAACATTTTTCTTAAATTTTTTAATATTACTAAAAATTCTACAATCAACACTCAAAAGTTTGTTGTGATTATTTTATGGTTCCATAAATTAAAACATCATTAATATTCTAATGGTTATTAGATTAGTCATGCAGAGTGTTCGAAAAACAGGGATTAACCAAATTTTTTCGAGTTTCATTGTGCAGCTCTTCGCTCATTTTGTCAGAAAAAAATGACCTAGAATTCATCACAAGGAGGTAGCTGCATGTCGAGTTCCACCCACACCCTACTCAATCAGCCATCCTAAGTAGGTGTGCGCATGTGTAATTTACATAATATTTTAAAACTACTTACATCAAACAACTAGGATTCCGTAGTTTACAGTTTTTTCCAGTGTTTCTTTTCCAAGTATACACGTTTGAAGTCTGACTTTTGGGAGAAATCAGGTATGACTAATTTTGATAACAGTGTAGATCTGATATAGCTATCTCTAGCTTCATGTCCACATACTTTAGTTGAAGCCTCAGTACCAACTTAACATCTCTCGACTGCCTGCGTGTGACTGGAGCATGTCGGAAGACCACTACAGTGGATCGTGAGTCTGCCACCAGACTTACCCCATTGCCGAGATCTCTTCCAGCCCACCTTCGTTACAGAGTCTGGAACAAAGTGTGTGTACCTAAGTCTGAGTGCATAAGTAGTGTTGTGTGGGAATTTTGAGTGCTGCCATCTATATTTGAAATTATGAGCAAAGTGAAATGATTGAATATTTGTGGCATTGTAGGTCTGTTGCTTTCTGAGGCAAGACTTTTAAACAAGAGGAGGATCAACTCGCATTTGCGCCTCAAAGTTGGGAACCACAGATATAGATGGTGCAACCACAGGGCCAAAATCTTTTTTGGGCCCATTGAATAACAGCTTAATATGTGTGAAAGCTCCCTGTGGTAGAGTATGAATCTGTAGATTGTTTGATTATAGAAGCACACAGAAAGATGCTGAGCAAAGACCATCAGAACTGTATTTATCTGACATATCCAAAACAATAAAGTCAGAACAGTCTACAAGATTTGCCAATTAGAGATCCAGGTCATCTGTCATATTCTACATGGCTAAATGCGGCCAATATAGGGCTAAGGTTGTAGACCTTCATAAGTTAGCCTAATCCTTCAGAGAACATGAAGTTCTCTTCATCTTGGAATCATATATGCCTGTGTGGTTCCACATGAAAAAGAACAAGTATTTTAGTCACATACTAAACATGTTTTTCCAGCAGTTCAAGCATTGCAGTATTTATTTCACAACCTACTTACAAGCTGTTAATCCAGTCATTGAACGCAATGCGTTCTTTGCACACCCTGAAAATTTACTGTTGTCTACAATTGTTGATGACAGAGAACACATGCAGGAGAGCTTGGATATAGAACTTTAAAAGCAAGACAATTCGCCTCTAAAGGAAAAACTATCATACTTTTAGAGCTACCTAAGATAAACTTTGAAGCTACCGATTACACTGAAATTACTGGAATACTTTCCTTTTGTATGCTCCCCTATTGCTACGGGAAGTATGTGGTAATGATATATCATTCACCAATTCCTATGCTAACCACATCAGAGGCATCTAAAAGTTTCCCTGTTACATTTAGACAGTCGAAAGATATATCAAACTTGTTATCGAGGCCTCAACTACAGTATGTAGACATGAAGCAAGAGATGTACATCAGATCTATGCTATAATCATGATCAGTTATGCTGGATTTCTCCCAAAAGTCAGATTTTGAACATGTCAATTTTCGTGACTAGTTATGTAATTACTAGAGCCCGGAAGTTGAAGCAAAATGCCATAAATGCCTTTTTTTTTGTAAAAAATGCCTTTTTAAAACTTTTCCAGCCATAAATACTTATTTTAACACAGTTTTAAGTTTATTAGTGAATTTCAGAAGCCACAATCTGCAAAACTTGGATATTTTGAGCATTAAGAACAAAAGTATTGCTCTTTTTAGAATTTTCCAACTCTCGGTATAGATTATCATCAGAAAGCAACCCCCTCAACTTTCAGGCTTATTATCTCAAATAAGTGATCTGAGAGATAGGGAGTTTTGTGTTGCCAACTTTGCTTTGACCTGATGGTGTTAGTCGTGAATGATTTTGTTTCAGATGAATGTAGCCCATATTAAAAAAGCAGAGAAAAATTATAAATTTGCTTCTTCACATGCTTCGCACAACATATTTCGCTCAGACATTAAACTGCATTTTATATGTATAGCTGGCCGATGACTGTCACAAGAAGTCATCAATTGATGTCATGGCTCGTACAACGTGGGGTAGGAGCAGACAGGACTCTGGGGCACCATTTTTAAAATTTTATTTTCATCATAAATGCACTGTAAACAACCATAGCTCCTATGTATTTTACATAATTATTTAGTATTCGATTAAATTTGCCAGAGTCGCCCTTAGGGGTGTGTGACAGTTGTGGAAACACATGGTCCCTTTCTTGAAGGAGTCCTGCATGTGTGGTAATAAACACAGAATAAACATACAAAAGAACAAAGTAGCTATATGTTTCAACAATATAAATGATAATGATTATTCTAAATAATACAACAAATAAGCGAGAGTTATTTGCAAGTTGAACGAGTTCCACGGATCATTTTCTCTATGGGCTCCGCAGCTGCTAATAGTGGTCCTGGAATTGACCCAATCCTGAGGGTCCCCTAACATTTTATTTTGGGCTTTAAATCTCAATTTAACTTGGATAATATTGCAGTTATTATAACCTATAATTAAAACAGTAGACGGATTAAGTGCAACCAATTTTTCAGCTAGTTTTTGGACCCTTAACATCATATTTTTTATTTGACCACTATCCAATCGTTCATTCAAAGATGCTTTTCAAGAGATTTTTGTAACATTTAATTCAAAAGTCTCTATTGAAAGTAGAACGTTGTTTTCTTTTATAAATTGGCACTTCATTTTGGTTGACTTAAGGTTTTTTCACCATCATTTTTGTCAAATTCAGAATTTTGTTCAACTTCATCCTTTTGGTCAACTTCAGGGTTTATTTTACCTGCTTCTTGAGAGTAACTTTCATGTGTGGACCATTTAGTTTGAACTAGAGTCTGCACAGCATTCATCATATGAATTTCAACTTCCTTATGATTCTTTGCTTCTGCAAATAATGCAGCTTTTGTTTTAATATGATATTCTAGTTTCATCATTAACAAGCTGCCTCTGTTCCTCTCTTTCAATTCTTTCTTGAAAAATTCTGTCTCTCAAAACTGCAGCCTCATTTGCAATTTGACATTTTAAGTCACTTCATTTCCAACTCACACTCTTTCTTCTTTTTCAATTCTTTGTAAAACAATTCTGTCTGAATTCACCTTTACCTAGTCTTTGAGTGCTGCATATTACCTCAAACTTCAAGTACGATACTTGACCGAAAGATATCAACCAATTAAAAAAAATTTTTTTTTTTTTTTTTTTTTTAAAGGAAGCAACTTTCCCGCACTATAGGGATTTGAAAAAAAAACTTTTTTTGACCCACCCTAATATATACATCGAAAAAGTATAGTTTTACTTTTGGTAATAATTTGTTTTATTTTTGAAACTATACTCGAAGATGGTACAATTTCAGCCAACTCTTCAGCAAGTTCTATAAAATCATGCTTTTTACCTTTCCAAGGAAAGCCATTTCTTTTTTTCAGAATTTAAACAAAAAAATAATTTTCGAAACAATATATCAATATTCAAGAAACACTATTTTTGCTCTCGATCACTCAACGATGCAATGAATCATTTGAAATGAACATAAAATATTCATATTATGAAAACTAAACAAATTCAAATATCCATAAAATGAAGGCAAAACACAATGTAAATATTCATATTAAAAAAAATATAAACATCAATTGAAGACAAAAAAAAAATCTGTTGATGAAAATTGTTTTTTCGGGTTCGAAGACCGTCGTCCGTTTGAGTTAGTTCTCAACGTTTCCCCAACACTAGTGGTTGGCATCATCAGGAGAATAGATAAACTGGATCAAAGTGAAGTTTTCCGGAGTCTCAGGTTGTATTTACGTACATAAGTGGCTTGACCCACACTATTGTTTTGCGATTGGTCAGTTGATTCTATGGCTGGCAGCATATTGAAAACAGTTGTTATGCTGCCAGCCATAGAATCTATGATGGCCCGAAAACCTTATCAACTATAATAATCTGTCCTCAAACATTAAAAAAACAATGTTAATGGTATGCAAATTGGATGCTAGTGACATTGATTCCCCATGATGACCTCATCAATACATCGTTATCACGAGCTGCCATATATAAAGGAAGATCTTCCTCTGCACACACACTTCAGTTCAATACCATTGCGCTGTGTGCTCGTGAAGAAATATCTTAACTTTTAACTGTTTTTAATGTTCCACATCATGTTATACTTCTTTAGAATAAATTAATATTATTAACTATCGCTAGCAGAGTCGTCTTAAGAGCATTATGGGTCCCCAGGCCAAGTGATTTTTCTGAGGCCCTACCTGGCAAACTCTCGAAAATTTAAACCGGTTCTCATTTTTGCTAGGCCTCTCATTCCCTAGGCCCACGGGTGGGCCCATGCGTTAAGACAGCACTGTTCAGAAGTGGTTGTTACCCGAATTGGAATTGACTCTTCAAACGGTTGTGTCTAGGGCCTTGACCAATGAATCAGCCTCATCGTAAGCTCAACAGATGCATTCCCAAATGGGTGCTCATGGTTGGAATACGGGTTTTGTGGATAAGGTGGAAATGCAGGAAAAAAGGGGGAAAATTTCAAAATTCAGAAAAGGCTTGTTTTGGTAGTGGTGAAATGCATGATCGTCATTTGCCATTTCAAAAACCTAATTTGTAGATCACACAGGGTCAAAGGTCACATTGAAAAGTTATATCGTAAAAAATAGAGTTCTCGTAAGTTTAAAAAAAATAAATGATGTTGATATAGTTCCTCTGAATAATAATGATGATTATTCCTTAAATACCGTAATTCAAATTAACTCGCTCAAACAAAATATTTGTGAAACATTAGATGGAAAAGAATTATTGATGGATTCAGGATCATACTATTGCATTATTTCATTCGATACTTTTCGGGAGTTCCTTGTTTGGCTCTAATAGACACAAAATATTTCATACTTCTGTGAAATTATGAGATTTTCAAAAGAATTAAATAAAACTTGTCGGAAAATGTGAGGTGCAAATTCAGTTCAAAAACGATGATTAAAAATTGGAACTTTTGATTGCCAATGCCCGCTGTTTCAATATATTGGGTTGTTCGTGGTTCCCTCCTCTTGGTATTGGTTTCAGCAGCATAAATTATGTTTCCGATCCTGTACAGGGCGTTGTTGTCGAGTTTTCAGACGTTTATGAAAAGGACTTGAAAACTTACACAGGGCCTACAGTTAGTCTAGCTATTGGTTCTAATTTTCCTCCCGTACACTGTAAGGCTAGAAACGTTCTGTCAGACCTCCAGGCGAAAAGCTTCCAGGCAAATGCCAGATGGAAAGGAGGTTCCTGTTGCTTTTTCTTCACGAACTTTAAGTTCTATGGAACGTAATTATGCACAGATTGATGAGGAGGCCCTGTCGATCATATAAGGTGTCTCTCAAAAAATTTCAATACTACCTATATGGCCATAGGTTCACGATCATTACTGACCACCAGCCATTGTTAGGACTGTTTAGGACAAAACCTACCCCTGATATAATATCTCCACAATGTTGCGATGGTCGTTGATGCTAAATGCGTAAGATTTTGATCTCCTACATTGTTCAGGAAAAAAGCTAGGTCATGCAGATGCCTTGAGTAGGCTACCACAGCCTAGTCTCGAGTTTAGGGTTCCACCACCCACAGAGTTTCTTTTTATAAAAGACCTGGCTTGTCCTCCGGGCAGTGCAAGAGACATAGCAAAAATTACCTTACGTGATCTTATTCATTCAAGGATCTTCAATTTTGTTCTAAAAGGATGGCCAGACACTAGATTAAGTTCGGAATTCAGAGCATTTTCCTCAAAGTGAAATGAGTGGTCAGTTTATAAGAACTGAATGAATGGCAGAACTTTGCCACTGGACTTATCCCATTGGCGAGATCTCTTCCAGCAAAGCTTCGTGGCAGAGTCTGGAACACTTTATTTTGTGTCAAAAAAAAAACATACAAAATTTTTACAACATATTTTTCCCGGACAATTGGATACTGTCACAATTAACAAATTTTGTGATGATTTCACACAAGATGGGAGTTGGAGAAAAGTTTCTAGGTTTCGTTAAGACGGGTGAATGTACACATATTAGGATGGAGGTATATTTTAAAAGCAATTGCCCCCCCCCCATGCCATCTCACATCTGTTATCTTATACTTGTCATATTATATACATAGGATACAAAAAAAAAATGAAATGAGAAGTTCATAAGAACTGTCCACTGTGGGGAAATCGAGTGGATGGTGCCCAGGGCTGTCTTCAGAGCACCATGGGCCCCAGGCCAAGTGGTTTTTCTCAGGCCCTACGTGAAAAATTCTCAAAAATTTCAACCAGTTCTCACTTTTGTGAGGCCCTCTTCTCATGAGGTCCTGGGCCGTGCTCGGGTGAGCCCATGTGTTAAGATGGTACTGGTGGTGCCTGCACAGGGATATTCAATGATTTTACGTCAGCTTCATCTCGCTTATCCAGGAGTGGAACATATGAAAAGCTTGGCACGCTGCTACGTATGGTGGCTGCAAATAGACTTTGATGCCCAAAATCACGTTGCTGGTTGTTCACCTTGTCAAGAGACGAAACATGCTCCTCCACATTCTCCTGTGCACCCTTAGGTGGTGACTAGGGTCCCCTGGTCAAGGATCCACATATTGACTTTGCTGGACCTTTTCAGCGATGCAAGATCCTGATTCTCAGCGATTCTTACTCGTACTGCTGTAGCTGGAGGAGAGGGGTGTTACGATCTGGTATGCAAAGATGCTAGTGACATTGATTCCCCATGATGACCTTATCAATACATCGTTATCACGAGCTGCCATATATAAAGGAAGATCTACCTCTGCACACACACTTCAGTTCTGCCTTCAGCTCAATACTACGGCGCTGTGCGCTCGTGAAGAAATGTCTTAATTTTTAAGTTTTTAATGTTCCACATCATGTTATTTCTTTGAATAAAAACTGCTATACTTCTATACATGTTATACTTCTTTAACGAATACAATTTTGAATTAAACTGATGGGACTCAATGTATCTTACTATCCATTAACAGACACTCTTTGTTAGTAGACAAAGTCTTCTGTCCATGGGTGCTTGTTATCAAGATATGAAAAAAAAAAAAATTAAAGTGTGTGAAAAAGGTGCATATGTTGTTCCAAAGATTCATAAACCGTTAAAAAGTGCATTTCAGAAAGTGCATATTTCCTTTTTGAAAATATGCTCCTCAATTGGAAATATGTTTTTATAACCAATGGCTCACGAGTTATTCAAGATGAAACAGACTTAAGTTTACCCGTATATGTATATATCATATAAATCAGTACCTGATCCTGAATTTAAAAAAAAAAAAAGCTTAAATTACTAATCTAATTCGATAAATTATCTATTTATTTTTCTTTACCTTCCTTAACAGCATCTTCAATGAGAGAATGAAGTGAGTTTTTTTCACTGAAATACAATCTGAACTGATGAGCTGTCACAATGGTTTCTGGACTAAAAGATTTTCTACCTAAGATTTGGCAAAGAATACGTGCAGCCACTAAAAATTAAAAAAAAACATTCTTGAATCATATACATAAATTTTTTTAACATGAATGAATGAATGCATGCCAGGACTTCGCCACTGGACTTATCTCGTTGCCGAGATCTCTTCCAGTCCAGCTTCGTCTCAGTTTTTAACATAACAAAGCAAATGATTAGTTTGCTAGAACAGTGTTTATCCTCAAACAAAAAAAGATATTGTTAAATATGAGAATTAGTTTTGCATAAGTAAAATATTATTTAGCATATTTTTTCTGTATATAATCTCAGCTAATATACATGAATAAAACAAATTTTTTGGATGGATTATAAACTACTGCATCTTATCTACAACTGTTTTCAAACAGGTTGGAATAGTAATAAATAATTTCGAAATTAATTTGTACAAAATATATTTTTGATGATCTTATAGATGACATTTGGGTGAGAGTATAAAAATGGACATTTAGTCTACAAAAATGAGAGAAACCACTCCTTTCATTCTTTGAGATTTCATTATTGATGAATGAAATTTCCATATGTGGATTATACGAAACTACAGACACTACAATATTGTTTCTCAAAGTAGTCAAATTTGCATCATATGTTACAGCTAATTATATGCAAGTTATTACATTGTATTATATTGCAAAACATTGAAATACTGTCGAAGTTGTTTTGGATAACTTGAATTTTATGAATTTCCCTTGATTTTCCTATTTAATTTACTGTTGAAACTACTTGTTTAATTGGATGTTTTTTTCCTTGAAATGACTGGATAATTAAGGGAAAAAAATCAGCAGTTTGAGTACAAGATAACATGGGAAGTTCGGAAAAATGCAGTAGCTCTTTGTTATAATGTACATTTGGATATTTTGTGCCAATCATTAGAGTTGCTGTTAAAATTTCAACAAATATTTGAACATGGATTATAATCAGTTCTAGCAAGCTTTTCTTTGTTTTGCAACATGAAATATATTGTAACATGACAAATGGACCCCTAAGGGGAAGCGAGCCTGTTGAGTTCTTATTTCTATTTATATATTTCTGAGATATATAGTAGACTCTTGCTAATCCGGCACATATCGGACTAACGTGAGCCGGATTACTGGAAGTTAGTTGAAAAAGTCTATTTAAATTTAAATAACAAACTTCTGCGCACTGAAATACAGTGGCATATTTTCGTTTTCTATATTTGAAGAACACCTGCCTAAAAATGCTGGATTATCAAGAGTCTACTGTATATACAATGGAGCTCAAGTCTTATAGCCAATGTGATAGTGCTGATATATAGCACCACTTATTTACATATACTACTGTAACATCAACATATTTGAAGCAGGAGGAGGGATTCATCAACACTTGTAGCTGAAATTTGTTTGGAATTATTAAATTTTTATTGTCTACCAGCTGTTACTCTCAGCTTCGCTTGCCTGGATTTGGTAAACTGAAAATTACTCAGTGATGAATTGCCCATACAGCATTTGAACCTATCATGATCCCTCTTAGGGGGTTGAATTTTCAGAAATCCTATTTTAGTGGGTGTTTACATTATAAAATTAATACTGACCAAATTTCATATTTGAAGCTTCAGCAGTTTCGGCTCGCGTGATTTCTCTACAGAACCTTTGGACCCCCTTTGGGTTCAAATTTCAAAAAATCCCTTCTTACTTAGTACTTACATCATTAAATAAAATCACTCACCAAATTTCATAATTATAGCTTCAACGGTTTCGGCTCGGCATCCCTTATGACCTGTTTAGGAGGCCAAATTTCAAAAAACCCTCTTCTTAGTGAGTCTTTATGTCATGAAATAAAACTACTGACCAAATTCGATAAATATAGCTTCAGTGATTTTGGCTTGGTGATGATGAATCAGTGATTTCAATCAACTTCATTCATTTATTAACCGTTCCACTTACAAGCGAGAAGAAATGTGAATGATCTGTTTGACGAATCAGCGATAAATATGATAACTTAGTTCTAACGTAATGGCATGTTAGAGAAAGGAAGGAAAAAAAGTAGAAAAGTAAAAAAACCAATAAAAGGGAAACAGGATATTACTGTACTTACAGATAAGAGAGTAGGTATGAAGTATATTTCTCTTTTCAACCACGAAAAAATGCCATTGAGGATATTGACTGATTATTGTCATACAGAGAAGCAACATTATCATCATGTGTCATCAAATTTCTGCTTTTATTTGCACCTTTTCTAAATTAGTGTAATTGGTACCACCAAAAAATGCACTTTTAAGTACTGTATTTAGGGGAAAGTAGCCTAATTCGGACAACCTCTTGTTCTCAAAAATACAAATTGATTAATACATTTACTTGATACCAGAGGGCAGGGCTACTGAAAAAGTGTGCTAGGGTGGGTCAAAAAAATAAAATTTACATTTTTTAAGGGGCACAGCGATAAAAAAGTGCTAAATGGTCTCAAAATAACACGTTTTTTTTTACATTCTGATTAGCGTAACTGCCTTCGGATTGATATCGATTTTTTGATTTCTTCGATATTTTTTTTTCAAGGTAGGTTTCAGTTAGGGTTTTGACCAATTACGTTACTTTCGACAAACATAGACAATTTAGTCAAACATAGACACGTTATAGGTGTGGATGGGTGGGTAGAGTGGAGGAGAGTCTAGGAAGACACTACGCGTGAGCAAGCGACACCCATGTTTCCCAGTATAACTGAAATAAAACAAGTTTGTTTCGTGCTCGTTTTTGCCATTTTCATCATGGATCATACTTGTTCAAAGTGGAAATGTCCGTTATTTCGCGATTCGAGTAACATTAAATACAATGTGTTACCAACCTACGAAGATGTTATGAAGTTCTATGAGTGGAACCGTCATAAGATAAAACATGATAATGAAACTAATAAAGAGTCCACATGTCAAGAACTAGAGGACATTGATTATGTTATGTTATGTATGTCGTGGCAAAAAGTAATACGGTCAAGAGTTCCCATTCCGTCTGTCCAACATAAACGAGTGAAAGTGATGTTAAAGGCGTATCATGTATGAAATACAAAAATCTTTTAAAATCACACCCTAAAATACCGAAGCAATTAGAAGAGTTTCGCCATAAATTATTGTTCGAAATTTATTTCATCTTGCAAGTGTAAGAACATCGAAGAGTGCATTTGCCCCAAATACAAAAAAAAAAAAACCTGTCAGAGAGAAAAACTTCCTAATCGATCAACGAGCAACCAAAGTCCTACAAATAGCTGCTTTATACTTCAACGGACACACGGAAGGATAAAACTTTAAATATATCAGAAAAATGTATAGACAGAACATTCTTGAAGAGCATATTCCATTGATAATGGAACCAGTGTTGAAGCACCAGCTTCTGGCACATCTGAATGCATAGAACAAGCAATGCTCGATTTCTTCTTGGAATCAAGAAATATCTATGGAGTCTTTAGTGGCAGTTGGGTGTGACGTGGAACTAATGTGAACGTTGGTAAATATGGAGGTGTCATACGTCTGCTTGAAAAAAGGTCAGATAAGCCATTGCGGTGGATTATCTGTTTACTGCATATGAATGATTTACCATTCCAACAATTGTTTCTACATATTGATGGCAGCACATCGGGACCCAAAACATTTTCAGGGAGAATCTGCAAAAATGTAGAAATTTGTGAAAAAAAAAACATTAGTGTTTCATTTCAAGTTAAACAGAGTTACCCAAGTTTTCTATTCAAAGTGTTAGCACAGACCAGGCCCGTCATTTTGGGGGGATCGGGGCCATTGTCCCCCTGGCTTTTGAAAATACACTAAAAATGGTATATATATGCATACAACTATATATATAAAATTATAAATACATTAAGTTCATGTTCTTTGTCCCCCTGGAAAAACTTGAAATGACAGCCCTGGCACAGACCAAACATATTTGTACAGAATAGTCTCAGCAGTTTCAAAAGGCCTAAGGATTTAGCAAACAAATCGCCAGGCAAAATGTCTCGGGCCTGATGGCTAACTCATGCTAATCGAATTCTACGTTTGTACGTTTCAATGGAATGTCCTTCTGAAAATTTAATAATTCTAGCAATGTATGTCGTCAAGTTTTATGCTTCAACTGGTCTGCTATCAGAACTCACCCTTCTTATAAAGATGGAACACAGCACCAGTTCAAGCTCATCGCTGTAACTAGGTATTTACACGCAGAAATGAAAGGCAAAATATATCTTTTAGTTCTTTCTCTCTCAAAGAAACACTTTACACACCCTGAAAATTCATTGATCTCAATGCTGACTGACTCTGAACCGCACATCCGTGAACTAGCAGCTCAGAAAAATAGACTCCGACTGTTTCAACTTCCTATTGTAGATCCTGATGTAGATCATATTACATTGATCTCATTGACTGGCAGAAGTAGAATATATCTGATCTACCAATATTGAAATCCATACTGATGAAGACATCCAACTGTTTGTCGTCCAAAAATCAGGAGAACTGCCTTCACTACGCCTGCCCTGTCAAACACAAACTGCTGAAAACGTGGTCAAGACTGTTACAGAAACTTCAGCCACATTGTGAAAAAAATCTGAGAGAGAAAGCTTCATAAAAAATCAAACAGTCTCGAAACGCTGTGCCGAAATAGAATAGTAAGAAGGATTTCCACGCTATTTGAAATATGATGATAATTATATGAATGCAGTTTTTAAGAACTTTTTCTTCTAAAAAATTAAAAATACTCATGCAATTTGTATTTGTTTTATAGACACAAATTAAAATATTTTTTTTAAACCTTACTGTGACAACGCATCACAAAAGTTATTTTTTTTCAAAATATGTATTCTTTAAAGTCAATCCGGAGGCAGAAGATGATAACCCATTCTTAAAAAAACTTATATGTGAGCTAAAGGCTTCATTTGGCACCCTTTTCATGCTGTGCCAGATAGAAATTTGAAATTTTTTTTTACATAGAACGGTGACCCACCCAGTGTGCATAGCACATTTTTGATATTTCCAGTTGTATTTTGTCTTCGTATGATTACACACTGACTTTATTACAGCTATTTGTTACTATATTTCCTCACCTTTTCTTAAGGCTTAAAAAACTTAATTCAGAGGAAAGTGCTGTTTGTTATTTACTGTATATTTCCTAGCCCTTTGATAGTTTTTTTAATAATAAGCAATTAAAACATATCTTTATGGTCATTTGTAATGAGCTGCCATTTACAAAATGGCAATGTTTTCTTAATTGGACCAGTTAATGTTGCCTTATTTAGACTGGTCCAATTTAGGGATCTAAACAAAGCGGTGTCATCTGATTTTATTACACACTATTATAATTATGTTTTAATGTGAATGAGAGAGTTCAATGATGAAAGGGTGGCACAATTCTTTGACCTTTTAGAAAAATTAGTGAACAAACACATGCTAAATGGTTCACAAGTATTTAACGGTGATGAGAGTGGCTACACTGCAGTCCAAAAAGAAAGATAGGGATCCAGGGGTGCTGTAGTCGTATTGCCCCATCTGTTTACTCTCTTCAATGGGGAAAGTCCTAGAAAAATTGGTGGTGCAACGAATCACCTACTATCTAGAGAAGGCAGACTGGCTTAGCCCAAGACAGTTCGGATTTCGTACAGGTGGCTCGGCAGAAAAAACAGTAGAATCACTGATGGAAGAGATCACGACTGGACATCAACGAGGTCAAGTAACGGCCATAGTTTCCATAGACATTTGTGGTGCTTTTGATTCGGTCCGCCACGAGATAATAAATTTAATTTAATTTAAACAACTTTTTTCCTCTATAAGGTTTACATTTTCTTTTCTATTCATAATCTGCATTTTTTGTGTGCATTTTAGTGCAAATTTCATTTGAATATATTGAAAATCTGCAAAGTTATGATATATTTTCATAAATAATATTGCTTGAATGGTTAGCCTTAGAGACGCCATTCATGAAGTAAGAAAACATTTTTTTTTTCTCAAAAAGTTTTTGAGATATGTACATGAAATTTTGCATGGTCAACAAGGATGGTAGAAGTAATAAAAAAATAATAATAATTGGAATCTGGGATGATGGGTTGCATTTCAGTATCTAGTTGAATGATTTGAAATCGGAGCGATCAAGTCTTATAGTGATGAATTTTGCGTTGCGAGCCAGAATAAATATATTAACAGTCAAAAAACCGGAAGCGGGGTGTGTCTGGTCTTCAAAGTTCAAAAAGAAATCCCAGCAGATAATGGGTACAAATGGGAAGCAACGGATTGGCTCGGCCACCAGTGGAGCATGGGATGTGAATACCACAATTGCATAACAGCAAAAGCCCAGGAAACTTGTGGAATTGCTTCAAACTGTTTTACTGCTACCTCAGGCTCCTTTACGAAGCCACAAAAAAGCAACAAGATGCTATGTGGCTAACAAGCACTCAATACAAAAAACAGCTGCAGCAAAACAAATGCAAAAAAGTAAATGTGTAAGAAGCTGATTTTTAAAAACAACAGGAACATAAACGTAAGGAAAAATGAAAAGGCAATGATTGATCATGATCATTCTTTTAGTTCAGAAGTGTTTAAAGCTAATGGTTCATCATCAGGAGATCATCGGAAGACTTGATAAGAGCAAATTAAAAGTAAATGACTATATCCTAGTTGGCTTGAAAGATGGAAAAAGAAAAAATATTTTATATGTTGGACAAGTTATCAAAGATAAGAGTTTGGGAGGCAATATAGAATTGTCCTACACGAGAAAATTGAATGCGATGAACTCATTCATTTTCCCTGCTGTGTCTGACATTTTGGCAGTAGATGATGACATAAAGATGAAATTGACTAACTACCAAAAGCATGGGCAGAAAAAGTGACTAAAATCTTATGCGCTTTTTGGAATTGATTTTAAGTTCATCGAAATAATCAAACTAGAAATTTTTATCTCTCGAAATTCTTATTTTGAAATTCTTGTTTTTTAATGTTTCTTTTCCTTTTTTTAATATTTCTCGTGTTTAATTTCCCAATGTTTCTCTTCTTTAATATTTTTTATCTTAATGTTTCATAATTTTAGTTGTATTTTTGTGATAATAGAACTTTTAGAAAAATCTATCGGTTTCATAATTTTTTCAAAATATTTTTTTTTACTTAACTATTTTTTTCCTTTAAATATTTTTCATTATTCATGAACTTTGTGAAAATAATGTATTTTTGTCAAAGCAAAGTTTAAAGATATTGATTTGGAACTTTTTCAATGACTAGTCCAACTTTAGAAACTAGGAGTCGAAACTAGTATCCTATGTTGGACCAATTTCACTCTTTTTCTGGTTTCATGTCATTTAGTCATTCAAATATGAAATGAGATATGAAGTTTTAATAACCATATTTTTAAACATAAATATAACCTAACATCCTACTCAGTTTGGTGATTTTTTGATGAATAGTATGACAATAATTTAGCAAAATGAACAAAGTGGTCTAATTTAGGCTACTTTCCCCTATTTGCTGAAAAATTTTCAATAAACAAAATTTGGTTAGGGTGTGTGTGTATATGTTTTGCCCTGTAAATATGTTCACTGCAATAAACTTTTGTGTATCATATATCAAGTTATAACAAAAAGAAGCAATACCAAAAACTTAACACTTTTGGTGATCAGGTGGTGCCAAATACTAATATTAGAGATGTCCTCAGAATAACTATAATATGTCACAAGTTTAAAAATATATCGAATGAAATATTTAAAAAAAACGTTGTGGTTTAAAATCTCCTATAAAAATTATTGTTATAGAGTGGTTTAGAGTGATTAAAGATATCGTTGCATCGTGGGGAGTGTAAAATTAGGCTATAGGCGATTCCAAACAAGACTTGAAAAAAAATAATTGTAGAGGGGGTTTATCATTATATATTGAGCATCTTTGTAACAAGATTTCAATTTATTTTGTTTATTTTAAAATTGTGTATGTATTCATACTGTACAGTGTACATGATTTTATGTTTCCTGCAATTAAGTTAGACAATATAAAAATGTATATTGAACTGTGCACAATATTTTTATACATTCTTTTCCTAAATTAAATTTTTAAAACGTTTATAACAAACATTAATAAAATATTGGCCTGTACTTAGAAGTCAGAACATATGAATAAAAGTAGGTTTTGAAATAGAAGAAGTGTATTTTATTGGTGTGAGAAGTGAGCATCTGTATAACTTCGACCTATCTGGCCTGCCCATCTGCCACATTAGGCCGGATAGTCCAGAGACTACTATATACGGATATCTGTCTCATATATATAGATATGATTAATAGCAAACATTAAGCTGTTCTATGAAATCAGTTTGATTCAAAAAGATATGAGAGTGCAGTCCGAATTATCAAGTATAAATACAAAAAGTACAAAGTCAGAAACCACCACAGGCAAATTGCTCAACAAGATGACTGGAAAAAAGTAAAAGGAGAAATAAAAACAAATTGTATTAGAAAAAAAAGCCCAAAAAATTATGGTTGTTGTAATCTAAATACAGCTACCCAAAAATAATAAGCCAGAAAAGTAACTAAACAACTAAAATATCTGCCCATAGAAATATGGTTGTCCTTAAGTTTATGGTTATCAAAGTAGCAATATTGAGAAAATTCTGAAAATAATACAGTATAAAACAAAGTCATATCTAAATAACAGTATGCCGCCAAGCATAGTTGGTAAAACATATGATTTGCAACTGTGAGGAGTGAATTTTTTTCTCAAATGACTCAGATGTGTAAATACTCTGACTTCTGAAAGATAGATTGTGCCTGGAAATACAAATTTACTTTTTGAGTAAGGGAGAATATGATTTTACAATGAATATGAATTTTCAAAAACTTGGCCTAGATGGTGTCTTCAGAATGAGCAGAATGACCATTTTCTCATAGTATGAATTTTGAAATGTATAAAGACAAATTAAAAAAATTACAAAAAATGTAATTCTTGATACTACTACTTGGGAATTCTATTAAAATACATCAATTTCATATTCCAGTTCCATATTATGTAATATTGATGTATTTACCATGACACTTTTCAGTAAAATTTAAAATAGTATTCTGTCAGACAATTACAATTTGATTTTGATAGAATATATATAGTCAGAATATTCATTATTTAAATTACTATTTACTGAGGAATTATATGCCATTCTTGCTGATAGTAAAAATTTAAGTAAAAAAAACTGATTACATTTATTATTTTTTGGTTAAGTCGAATAATCACAGCATATCTTAAAATAAAATTCACGTTTCACTAACTGGCATTACCCTCTAATACATCACTATCATCAAGTTCATTTGCTATTGACTGAATCAATTTTTCAAAACTTGGCAAAATTTGATCCATTGTTAAACAGATGGAATCAACCTGAGCCAGCCTAAGCCACAAAAGCTTCAATTCAGACTCATTTTCCAAGAATATTTCTCCTGAAATAAAAGTACAGTATTCAATTAATAAAAGCTTGGATACACATAAGAAAATATGTAAATAAAAAAATAGGCATTAATAAACAATAACAAAACTTTTGACTCTAAAAATCATCTGAATAAATATAAAATACACAATTTCTCCTATTCACTCTTGAACCAAACATATCTTGATGCAAGAAAGAATGGTCAGGAGTAGGTACAATTTTAAATGACAACATTGAGTGATGCAGATGCAGCAAGAACAAGATCTAAAGCATCATGTATACGATTGCAATCGAAATTGTGATTTCAAAACAATGTAAAATAAGAACAACTGGTCTGAATGACTTAAAAAACTTAGCACTAATACTCCTTTTGGTTACATAAATTAATACATGAAGATGTTTTCCTCGTTAATGTTCTGCTTTAATGCAGTGATCCAAATGTCAGCACTTGTTGAGTTTTTCTGGAAAATTAGTTGTCTCCAAGTATTAAATCTTTTGAAAAGGAAAGACGATAGTGGGCTTTTCAGTTGTACAAATTCAGGCATGCTTTCTCAAGGGTTAAAGTAAGTCCCTGGCTTTCTTATAATTTTTTGAAGGCTTATACTGACTCGCAACACCACAAATTGCAACACTATAGCCAAAATAAATTTTCAACTTGAATCTTAATCCCTTCACGTACAGGCATTTGGGAACAAATTGGGATGATTACTGTTTGACATAGTCTGTGACCTCTCCTCAAATCTCTCTGAACTCCAATAAGTTATTGATTCTAGAGGACCGTTCCCGCCGGGACAACTTGATTTTCCGAAACATTCCTGAAGATTCTGACTATGAGTCTCCCTCCACCCTCAAATCCCAAATCACTCAATGCTGTTCCGATCACCTTGACATAAATATTTTACTTAGTGAGATTGACTGCTGTCACAGAATAGGTTCCAAAAGGAACTGTGGATGCATACTTTTCATAATAAAGTTGAATAAATTTAAACTCAAAAGCGAGATTCTAAAAAATGCCTCCAAACTCAAAAACAGCAACATATCTATCTCCGAAGATACTGACTTTGTAGTCAAATCTGGAGGGCCAGTCAAAAATTCCGAGACGAAGGCATTAAAGTAAAACTTATTCACAATTTTGCACTCATCAATAACACTAAAAATGTCTGGGATCACAATATTAATTAATGACATTCGCCCCATCCTCCCCCACTGACGCTCCTTCGAACTCTTCCTTTGCCCTCCCTCTCCTCCCATATCCCTTCGGTGTCCCTTTAGGCTACTCCCCCCAAGCAACCAGTCTTCATAACCTCCAAATTAAAAAATACCTTTCAATTTGGAACTATTAACACTTGCAGCCTGAAATTAAAACAGATTTTCTTGAATCATTCATACTCATCCATAATCCCCATTTTCTGGGAGTTACAGAATCATGGCTAAATAATACAATCTCGAATTCTGAAATTTCACCACCTGATTACAATGCTCTTCAAAAAGACAAACTCTCGGGGGATCTTACTTATTTTCAAAAACTCTATCCCTTTAACTGAAATTCTATTATATTCCGACCTCGAAATTGTTGAAGCTGAATGGCTTCAACCCAACTGTTCCCCACTTGCCATCTTTTCTGTCTATTTCCCTCCCTCTCCAGAATTCCACCTTTTTGAACTGGAAATTATTTTTGAAAAGTTTTCCTATACACATTCTATTATTATCTCCGGAGATTGGAATCTTCCTGGTATTGACTGAAAAAATATGGAATCCCTGTCCGGCAATCACAGAAATAGTTTCAGATATCTTTCTTAAATTTCACTTGGTCCAATTCATTTTAGAACCCACAAGAATCACCTTTTACTCCAGCTCTACCTTAGATCTTATCGCTACCTCCAATCGAATTTCAATCCTTTCTACTTTTATCTTTGAGGGCTGCTCCGACCATAAAATCCCAGTCATTAACTTTTCCCTCCTCCACTCTATCCCATCCTACAAACTCGCCCCTAAACACAATTTCAACAAGGAAAAAATTATCCACTTATGCAAAATATTCTTCGCTCTCACTTCAATGATTTCCTATCCATATCCTCTTCTAACAATATCCACACCCTCTGGACCTCTTTTAAATGTATTATAGACAAATTCTTAGCTACAGTTCCAATTAAAAAAGTTTCTAAGTATTTTTTTAATCCATGGATCACCAGGGACATTATTTATCTAAAGAGGAAAATCCGCCGTATCATTTTCAAATATAAAACCAACAAATCCAATTCACTCAAATCCGTAATTTCAGCCTCCACCCAAAACCTCACAGAAACCTCATTTTCGCCCAAAAGACCAGATGCCTCTCTTGTTCTCTACCCCATTACTTAAAAACTAATTCAACAATGGTCCCACTTCCCTCTCTCAGAAGTTCAAATAAATATACATCTTCTTCAGAGATGGCTGCCGAATTCAATTTAGCATTCTGCTCGGTTTTCTCAATAGACCCCCCCCCTCCCCAATACTCTTTTTTTGATTCTATCCACAATTCACCCCCAATATCTTTCTCCAAACAGGGTATACTAAAATTATTGAAAAAACTGAAACCCTATTCTGTTGGCCACGACGACATTCCAAATTCAATTCTTAAATTCTGTGCTGATGAAGTCGTCGACTATCTTTTAATCCTGTTCAACGTTTACTGCTTACACTAAATACTGCTATCCTCCCGAACGACTGGAAAATCAATAAAATTATTCCTATCCATAAATCGGGTCCACTTTCTAATCCCCTTAACTTAGGCCAATAGCAATAACCTCCTCTTGCTGTAAAATCTTCAAACATATTGTAGCACAAGAAATCTGTATACACTTGGACTCCATCAACTTTTATTCCCCCAACCAACATGGTTTTAGACAATCTCTACTACCTCTCAATTGGCCCTCTTCATCAACGACCTCTCAGGAGCCATTGATAAAAACCTACAAACTGATATAGTTTTCCTAGATTTCTCTAAAGCCTTTTATAAAGAGAAATGAATTACCTTTTTGGGTTAGATAATACAATTGAAAGCTGATGTAGATGAACCCAAAATTGCAAAAGAACCACTGCTATTTGCGTTTCGCAACTATGAAGTTCCTTCATATAGTTCCGAAATGCGTATAGCCATGGTTCCTTTGATAAAGTTCCCCATAATAAACTTCTCCTTAAACTCTCATTCCTTGGCCTTAACATACAATTACTTAATTGGGTAGAGGCTTTCCTAAAACATTGTAAAGTTTGTCCATTTTAACGATCATAACTCCCCATCCGCCCCCGTAAAGTCTGGGACCCCTCAAGGATCGGTCCTCTCCCAATTACTTTTTGTAATTTACATCAATAACCTTCCATAATCCCTCAACTGCACCACTAGATTATTTGCTGATGACCTGTAATTTACTGTATCATTCACCATCAATCTGATCAAGAACTTCTCCAACATAACCTGGCTTTTATCACGGACTGGTGTTCTTTATGGCAAATGGCAATCAATATCTCAAAAACGGTTCACATGAAAGTTACCTGTAAATTACTTCCTCTTGAATACTTGTACTCCATCAATAATTTAATGTTATCCCAAGTTTCTCAAATCAAATACCTTTGTGTCATAATCTCAGCCAACCTACGTTGGAACAAACATGTTGACTATGTTTACCAGAAGTGTCTTAACAAATTTTTCTTCCTCCACTGCAATCTTAAACACTCCACTCTGAATATCAGACTACTCTGTTACCAAACATATATCTCCCCCGTTCTTTCCTACGCCACTGAAATCTGGGACCCCTACACCCAGAGTAATAGACAAACTCGAATCAATCCAAAATAAATCCACCCAATATGCTCACGACTGCTGGTCATCTTTCGCTTCCGTGTCCGAACTTAAAAACGCACTTCATCTCCTCCCTCTCTCTACTCTTCGTTATACATATATTACTCTTCCCTCTCTCTACTCTTCGTTATACATATATTACTCTTCCCTCTCTCTACATTTCTCGATTAACATTTTTTAAAATTTTCCATGGTCAATTCAACATAGATACTTCTGGTATCTTAGCCAAACCATCCTACATCTCTAGAAAACTCGACCATTCCCTTAAATTAAAACCTATTTAGGTACCTTATAGGTTTAAAATTAAACCTATTTTTGCTTCCACTGACTGCTTTATATACAGCTTCTTTCCTCATACCATTGATGAATGGAACAAACTCCCAAGCTCTATTGTCGAATCTCCTCCCAGTCTATCACTAGTTTTTTGCCTAATATCAAACAATATCTTTGTCATTTTTAATCGCATCCTCTTGCATAGGCCTCAGGGCCAACAGTATTGTAAAAATAACATACTTTAGAGGAATTTTTGTTGTTTTCTCGGCTTTCACAGTACTTATACAAAAAAAATTACGGATCATCAGCCTCAAATATGTGAAGTAAGTGAAACTTATCCAAAAGAATTTAATGCTTAATTGATTTCAGCTGCTTTAAGTTATTTTTGAAATTTAAATTCCTCCTTTTTATTACCTAGAACCTAAATAAGTAACTTTTTCCTTAGAAATCGAATTCCACCACAATGAAATTTTGTTTTATGAATGCTAAATTCATGAAATCTGAAATTCCTTTATAACAAAATTTCGTTACAACAAAGTGATTTCTTCAGTCTCTTGTAGTTCGTTATAACAGGATTCGATTGTAGTAAAAATATACATTACAAGTGGTGGGGGGGGGGGGTCACTAGCAGGAATATAGAAAGAATGCAGAGGAAAAAAATATTTTGGTTATGGGTTTACAATAAAGCTTTGTGATGGTGAGGAAAGGGAAAAAAAAACACTGACAACTGGATTGAATTTATTCCATTACTTTACCGCACACCAACTCCGGTCATATTGTAACATGAGGGGGCCCCGCCAATAACTGATTGGAAGTCCAGCGGATTGTCGGCGGGGTTCTGCGCAGGATTATCATCGAACTCAAAATATGAAAATATTATTGTGCAATATTAAATTGTGATAAATGTTTGGAATATAATTGCATAGGAAGAATGTGCAATGTTTTACCTTCATGCCGTTTGTGGGCTGTGGACCACTTTTTGGTTAATAACTTCATGAGAATTTCAATGTGCAACAGGCCTATTGTTGCGCTACCCTGGTCAGGTCTTCAATGTTTACTCCTTCTATGTTGTCAACTTTCATGTGTCAAAAGCTGAAACAGTGTTTTTATTCCGTATGATATGTAAATCAGTTTTACTGTTCAGTATACTACGTTTTTACAAGCTATTGATTGTGTTGTCTGATTGGTTCTTGGAATGAGAAGTTTTCCCTTAAAAGCCACCAGCGTGCTGAAAAAGATCAAGATCTAAACACATCGTGATCAGCATTTAACAAGGCGTCTCGCCACGAGCAGGGTACATCACTATGTTCTCGTGAACCGACAGTCTAATATAGTTGGATGCAATGACCCAGGGCCACCAGGCTCTTATTCCTGTCAGTTGTAAGATGAGAGAGATGGAGCACTAACCTTCTCTTCGGGACACAGACTCCTCACTAAGACTTGGTCTTGTATGCCTCATGTGGAGAAGGGAGATCTCAGCTGGGACAACTGAGCAGAGCTGATGCCGACACAGAACCTCCACCACATGGGATACTGAGTAGGTGCCAACTCGAACCTCCACCACATGGGATACTGAGTAGGTGCCAACTCGAACCTCCACCACATGGGATACTGAGTAGGTGCCAACTCGAACCTAGATCACTTGGGATACTGAGTAGGTGCCAACTCGAACCTAGATCACTTGGGATACTGAGTAGGTGCCAACTCGAACCTCGATCACTTGGGATACAAGCTGGTGACATCCATACAGTTGAAGGAGATGCAGATGCGTAGATGCAATGAACTTTGTCTAACAGACTGACAGCTCAGTGAGATGAAAACAATTTAACGTGCAATAATTACTAAAGTTAAAAACACTAAAAAATGTTGTATTTATATATATATGTTTATTCCCTTTCAACTAATTAAAGTTTTAAAATATGTAAAAAAACTAATGTTGTAATAAATCTTATTAGTGGAAAGAAAACTGTAACTGTGTTTCATTGTTGTTATTCGCAAGAGCTAATTCTATGTTGGGGAAAGATAAAAACAGTATCCGGGATGTAACGATGGCTAAACAGTGTCGTTGCAATATATTGCCATATAGAAATTTTCAACCAAGTTAGGTGGGAAATAAAGCACTATCTATCTGTGGTCGCCCAAGGCTTGGTCGGTAAATAACATGTTCCTGATGTTCTTGCCCAGATTTGAACCCTTGGACCTTAATGATAATTTTCACAATGGAAGACAAGCATCTTACCACTGCAACACTCACATGCAGGCATCTCACTTCATCCTGACCACAGCGTCTTACTTGTATTGACATAATTTTTTCCAGAGAGAAACCAGGAGTTAAAATTTAATAACTAATCCAATTGGAATCCCCAGTCAGAGTAATATTGGTTTAATATATTTTTCCTTCAACAACTGTACCCATAGTGTGTTTGAAAAGTGTCATAATTTTGTTTATTCATGATTTTTGCCTTAACACTGTTTCTTTCTGATCATTTGTTATTAGAGTTATGCCAATTTTGATGGAAAATCATCATGACCTGCCAACAGATAAATTTCATTTTATTTGTTTGTAAATATAAAAAAATCAAATTTGAAAATAACCACCAAAAAACCATTTCAGAATTCTTTATGTAGTATATTCACTAGAAACTACTAAAAATAATTTTTTTAATGAAATTTCTTACCACAAGAGATCATTCGATCATTTGTACTCTTTTTTCGAATAAGTTTTAAGAAGCTTGTGAAGCAAGATGTCTGTCTTTGTAATAGCTGCAATGATGAAACTTCGAGGCACTTCAGCGGACTTGTCGAGCATAGCTTCTAAAAAAATGAAATTTAAAGATACAGATATGTGTCGTACTGAACACTACATTATCTAAAATGATAATAATCCAGAAATACTTTATGGGGAAAAATTTCATTCATCCTACAAGCAGCTTTCAGGAACAAATTAAGCTTGCCAGTTGTTTCATCATTGTATTACACTACCTGTCCAAAAAAAGTTTCAATGTATTTATTTCATTGCCCCCTTCCCCATGTAAGCTACAGGAGTAAGTGTAATGGCTGGAGTTTCTGTTGCTTTCGACTAGCTAAAAATTACCATGTGGGCATCTTCACTTCTAGGAAAATGATTGGTAAACTTGGAGATCTGAGTGCCCAGAGTGTAATCAAAGAATTCTTTATCATCTACAGTGACATCTTAGACTGTATAATTTCTGAAATAAAAGTACAGTAGTGGAGAAGTTTTGCCATGACTGCCCAAAAAAAAAAACATTGCCGCAAGATAAATGGTACATTACCCTGAAGAAAAATAGAAACTGACAACAGTGAGCAGACAACACTGCGCAGGAGTTATTTATGGTACCAGGACATCAAGTGTAACAGTTCACTTTGGCTAAATGCCTTCATAAAGCTGGGATATTCACCTGGTATCCCAAATAATACATCCCAGTGACTTTGCCTATTAGTTGTGTTTACACTGGTGTGATAAACATAAAGATTAGACATCTCATCTCAACTACGTCGCATTTTCTTTATAGATGAGAATCGCTTCAGTGTCAGGAGCAACTGGGGTGCCAGGTGAAGTGGAGATAGGTGGGGATACAGTTTCACCCAGTAACATCAGGGAAAATGGCCACTGCATTCTTGTCCAAGGAGACATAATGATCAATTGGCAGACAGTTTCACATTTTTGTAGAACATACTACAAAGATCACTATTGCCAACTATGTCTGTTTTGAGGTATCATTGTAGCAGACTTCATTGTTATATACAACAATGTGACACCACATTGGGCATTATACAGGGTAGGCAAAAAGTCTGTGTAGAAACTTTGAAAATTCATAAAATCCGAAAAAATAACTGAAATAAAAAACGGTTTGCGGGATTAGCATTGCTATATCACAGGATTTTTTTAAGACGGGAAAAAACCTCAAAAAACAGCCGATAGGTGGCACTGACGTACACAAGTCAAAGAAAAGATACGTAAATAACAAATAGACTGCCTCCAAATCATTTATTACAGCAGTATGTGTTCTACATGACCACCACCACAGGGGATAACACATTGCAGGCGAGTCACAAATCCAGCGACGGCAGAGTGCAGCTGGTCAGGATGTATACATGACACCTCTCGGCGGACCACATCTTTCAGTTCCGACAGACTGGATGAACTCGATTGATACACCCAGGATTTCAAATATCCCCATAACCAGAAGTCTGCTGGTGTCAAATCTGGAGACCAAGGAAGCCATGGGAACCTGCAATGCCTGCTAATGATTGTCCTCCCCGAAAGTCTGTATCAGGAATACCTTGACGTGAGTAGCAGTGTGACTAGTTGCTCTATCTTGCATAAACATGACGGTAGAAAGCACCTCTCTTTCACACAAACATGGCACAACCTTCTCGCACAGAAGCATTAAATAACGCTGCGCATTCACCGTACCGTTTTCCACCCATTTACTGGGCACCAAGTTTCAAAGGGTCCAATGATGAACGAACCTGTGACCCAACACCAGAATATCCCTTTTGGGGAATGCAATGGTTTCTGCGTGTGCTCACATGGATTAGATGTTGCCCAGATGTGACAGTTATGGGTATTAACATAACCATGAAGCAAAAAATGAGCTTTATCTGTCCACAAGATGTTAAAGACCCAGGTGGGTTCTGCTCAATTTTGGAGAAAACCCACCTCACAAATGCTTCCCTCTGTACAATATCCACTGGTAAAAGTTCATGGCATGACTGCAATCTGTATGGATACAGATCAACGATACCATGAAAAATATTGCGTACCAAGGATGGTGGTAAGCCCAAGCATCTGGCAGCTTCATGAGCACTGCTGGTCCCTGCAGCTGATTCGGAGGCTAACGCTTCCATTTCGGCTGCGACACAACAACACGCGACAAACGTGCCTTCCTTAAACATGGTTGTCAGGCTCTTACACGATCCTCCAGCATTCGTTTCCTCAAACTGCTGAACAACCTTTATGAGGCCTGTGGCTGTTAAAGGCCCTTTTCCAATCCTCACATTCTTCTGAACTCAGAACTCACGCAAGGCAGTGGTAGTTGATTCCTGGTTCATACAAAAAAATTTAACCAACAAAACTTTATCCTTTGCACCTAGCATACTTGTTCACATACTCGATTTATAACTATATTTCAGACTATATTCTACTGAACCTCCTACCTCTCCAATATACAATCAACTACTGATCTACAGATCAGTAGATATCACGTTACGGACATCTGGCAACCCTAGACCCCCCCCCCCCATGTTTTTGCCGTATTGGAGTTTCTCGGCACATGCGCTGAAACTTTACAAAACAAGCTCCCGGGCACGCCTGTGCAAGTTGAAGACACGTCCTGTGAATGCAAAACTACTGAACACACTATTGATCGATATTAAGCCGTGTGCACAATAGTCGAGTTGCACTGCAACACACAGCAATAGAGGGCTCGAAACAGAGCCAAGGAGCTGAACAATGTTGAATGGAACGGGATGTAAGTGATTGAGCAGTTAGTTTAATTGGTTTAACTATCCGCGCTGATAGTCAAAATCGGCAGTTTGCCGTCCCCATCACTGCGCAACACCAGACAGAGATGTGCATCAGAAGAAAATGATGTCTAAACAGAATGTGCATGAATGAGCCCATTTCTTTACTGATTGCATTATCGTGCACAGAAAAAACATATTGGTGCAGGTAAAACAAAAAAAATTAAAAGAAGCATTTCTTACATACGAGAGCCAAAACCTGGAATCCTGTGGCATGGTTTATTTCTTTTTCTTGACTGGGAGGCTCGGCTATACACATGGTTAATGAGAAATAAATTGGTAAAAATGAAATAATAAACCACACACGGCCCAGTTTGACCAATGTCAAGACCAGTCGGTTGAGAAACTCTGCACTAGACCGGGCCTTCATGAGGTCCACCTTTCCCTCTGACTCCAGTAAAAGGGAAAAAAATCACAACGGCCCCGACTAGACCAACCCAGAGGTCTCTTCCGAAGAACGGATTTCACATATTCCTTTTCCTATTCACATTTTTTGAAGTCCGATATTAGATGCTTGTCCTAAATGTAATGTCGTACGGCCTAAATGTAATGTCGCATGATAAATGGCAAATGAGTCTGATGTTTGTCTTTTCTTGAACTCTCTCATTCGGTCACATGTGTATACTGTATGTTTCACCATTGGCTATAGCTAGTCGGTAAAGATCAAGACGATTAAGAAAAAAAATGTATGATAATTATTAAAAAAACTTTCTTCCTTTGTGGGGGGGGGGGAGGAGAGAATTAGTGCCTTTTCACCTGGCTCCCACAAGGATAGGGCTGAAGTTCAGCACAATCACCATCATTGTTTGTTTCTCCATGCTATAAATTTACTACAGAGTCCCGCCCCGCAAAATATCTGGCTTGTGGACCCAACAAAGAGCAAACAGCTCTACTTAACTGTGCGGGAAAGGTCATGTCCTTTCTATGGAAAACTAATATTGTTCCCAAGAGGACTCCCAACTGTCCTGCCAGTCAAACCCCCCCCCCCCCACTCCTCTAGGAATTATCAGGATTCTGAGAACACTGCTTTAGGGAATATTACAGATGTTGAAAGGTCTGAACAAGCAAAGAAAGAAAAGTTTTTTTGTTCACCAGGATAAATAGTTTTTGCCCCACCCATATCATGTCTGCCCTGATGTAGGGTGACTACACATTAGCATTGATCTTTTCTGTTGCTACTCACCCATCCATCACTCAAGGGCAAAAAAAAAAAAAAAAAAAAAAAAAAATAGAAAAGAAACCTGCGAGAGAGAAGAAAGAAATATTGAAAGCCACAGCTTCTCTAAAGCCTAGATTTTAGGGGAAAAACCTCTGGAGAATTATGAAATCAGTGACCTTCACTCAAATTTTATGACTTTTTCGGACTTCCGTGACCTTTTCCTCATTCTGCGACAGTAGACACCCTGGGATAGCTTATTCATTTCTCATTCAAATCCTCAAATACAATAGATTTTGCTATTCAAACTATGTCTTGCAATTTGCAAGCTTTTTATGATTAAAATCATTACAATCAAACTCCTGGCCAAACTTCACAGATTGTGATATTCTAAATTATTGCAAAATCCTGTTATATCAAAAACGTATGAAGTGTGATTGTGAAAAACAGGGGATACTATACTGACTGTTTTTATGGTCCCACACAACTTTGTTATATCCAGATCCAACTAAAGTATGAAAATATATAACAGTTCAGATTTTAATAATTTTATTTTAATACTAACATCAGTCAATTTCAAGCAGTAATCAGTATGCGATAGAATAACTGCATCCAGTTGCTCTATTCCACTTGAGAAAGGCTCAGGGCTACAGCCAAGGCTATTTGTTGAAGGATCTTCAGTATCAAAGTAACGCAAGTAAGCCATATTGGAAACAGTCCTTGTCTCCATCATACTATAAAACACAAAAAAGAGATAAGAGTTGTGCATGAAAAAGTATATTTGCTTAAACATTTGAGCATGACTAAAAAAGTCCCGATTTGAACCCTATGGCAGCTAACAAATTTCAAATAAAAATAGTGAAATGGAAATAAGTTAATTCTCGGTAATTACACTTAACGTAAACCGTATGGACAAGTGTTAACTAGCTAGTGCTAGTTAAAATAGAAATATAGAATAGAGGGAATATTTAAAATTATTATTTTCAGATATATTTAAAATTTGATAGTTTGGAGTATTTAAATTTGATTTTTGGATTTAACTATTTAGAACAGTAGGTCAGGCGCCGATAGCAGGCGACAGTAACCGATGTACTATAGTACAGCAAACAAATAATTGAATAATAGGAACGTAAATAAGAATGGTTGTCTATAGATGGTAGACATGTTTCTTGAGGGTTTAAAGTAAGTGGCATCATGTCGATGGAAGAAGCTTTGTCCAAGCGGTGGGAACATAGTCCCAATTAAAAGAAATACAATCACAGACCGATGTAAATAGATGGGCAATCGCCATTCATTAGGGAATCTCTTAGTTACCGTTACAAAGCATCTGGTCGGTTGTACTTCAGGGGTGCCCTAGGCAAAAGGGATCGTCCGAGGAGTGTTTTCTTGGAGAAAAAGCGGGGAATCATAGAAAATGAAGGGGACCAACGAATGAATAGACAAATTTCAAGATTGAGAATAGATGACGGCCATTTAAGTAGAAGTAGAATCCCTTTATTTAGGGGATGCAATTAAAGTATAACACAGGATCTAAAATGCCTAGTGTTAGTCATGGGAAGCTTCAATGTAGGTTGAAGGTTAGGCCATGGCCGTTGGGGTTCTCAGGGTCCTGAAGGGAGAGTTGCTGGGACAAAGAAATTAGTACGATGGATCGGCAGTGGCCAATCTTATGAATAAGCCTTCAAGAAACGAAGAGAAACTTAGAGATGAGGGGTAAAATATCAAATCAAATTAAATGGGTGGAGTTTTCCAAGGGACTGGGACGTCCGAAATGAAATCTTAAATGGATGAGAAAATCTGGATACGGGGAGTTAGAGAAAAAGGAAGCTTGAGAAGAGAAGCAAACATGAGGAGTGAAGCCAGAAAGTATAATCAGGACCATAGTGTGTGAAGCTCGGGTAATCGAGGCTCAAGACGCAATGCTGCTAAGGGGCTAAAGACTGGAGAAAGGTCTCTCTGCAACTTGGTGAGTGATGCATGGATTATATTCTCTCTCCCATATGTGACATATAGTGTAGGCATTGGTAATTAATTGTTTTGGGGGCGAACTGAGGTGTAATGGAAAATCACGGGTCATATAATGTTCAGGGCCAAGAGCTTAATTGTTTTGGGGGCCAACCGAAGATTTTGTTAAGTATTTTTGAATGAAGTTGTATTAATTTCTTTTAATAAGGATGGTAATATGAGAAATACAGATTGCATTAATTCAATTAACTACAGTGTAAATAAACTAATTAACTTCCAACATCTCGTGTATGACTACTTGTGTAAACTTTGCCTGGGTTATACTTTATATATACACAACACAATCAACACCGGCAACGGTATTCGCTTACGTACTTACGCGAATGGCCTCAAACCTGAACGGGCTGACACAAGGACACCAGAAGTCAAAAATGATTGGTGTTGCTCAACATTTGTGAGACATTTCTCTGTATGGGTCATAACAATAACATATATTTCACATCGACCATAAGTCCTTTTTTTGAAGTAGAATGTCAGTTTTTTTTTGTCCTGAATCCGATTTCATTGATGAGGGTAATTCCACCTACTTCTGTAGGAAAAAATTAGATTTTCGCCTCAGTAAAATATGGTATACCTATGGGTATCTGCTCCAAGATGATAAAAAATTTAAAGTATTTATTTATTTTTTGAATAAATTAAAATATCAGCAGAAGTCGCATGTAACCTTTTTATGCATTTTGGTTTATTTTAAAGCCTTTTTCACACACACACACAAGGTTAGTGATTCAAAATTTCTCTGGGCGAGATACCCTCGGCCTCTCCCACAAAGTTTGGTTCTGCACACGTCCCTGAGTCTGCATACAGTATATGTAGGTCAATTAATGTTATACATATGCTCAAATACATGAGTGTATACATATATGTGAGCAGGGCTTAACAAATCAGAAAAAAATTTAGGTGGCAAGATTTTTCCTCCAACAAAATCTGTTTAAAAATGTGTATTCTTTGACTTGTCCAGGCCGAATTTCCATGCTATCAGACAAGTCGACATAATTTTTGATAATTCTGTACTGTCCTCTGTGACTTCAATTTAGTTATCAGTTATCATTCATAAAAAGATTAGGTGACTTCTTAGTCACCATGGTGACGTAGTGCCTGGGATTTGTCAATCCCTGTATATGAGTGATTTTTCAATCACATTATTTTGAACCAAAATTTTTCAACACAGAAAAAAGGTTCATTTTTTGAACCAAATCTTATAGTTACTCCTATGCAAGAAGACACTCTGAAATATAAGTGTTTTTTTTTCCCTCAAAAAGCTTAACTGTGTTTTTCTTCGATTGGAAATAAAAGTTAAGTTGACTGAATTAAGCAATGATAAAAAGACACAATAAAAGCATAATAAAATAATATATAATAACAATAAATAACTGAATTAATAACATTTGAGAAATAACATGAGAGATAACTAAAATACATGCGCCAAAGGATGCTGTGACCTACTAGATTGGATCTGATACTATTATTTTTCAAAAGTATGCATGCAAATATAGAAGGCTGTAAGCCAGGTGTCTGCAACAAATAGCCCAAGGGCCACATTTGGCCCTCAAAGCTTTTCATCATGGCCCGCCAATAATTTTCGGAAAATGGTTGACATTGGAAAATATTGATAAATGATTATTTTTAGAATTGATGAAAGAAATACTTTTGGAATTGATGAAAGAAATACTTTTGAAATTGATGAAAGAAATACTTTTGGAATTTATGAAAGAAATACTTTTGGAATTTATGAAAGAAATACTTTTGGAATTGATGAAAGAAATACTTTTGGAATTGATGAAAGAAATACTTTTGGAATTGATGAAAGAAATACTTTTGGAATTGATGAAAGAAATACTTTTGGAATTGATGAAAGAAATACTTTTGGAATTGATGAAAGAAACAATATCAAAGTTGATATAGGAAATTATTCTAGAATAAATGAAAGAAATAATTCCACAGAATTGGCAAAAATTCAGATTTACTGAAAGAAATTAATTTTTGAAACACATAATTTCAAAATTGGTGAAAGAAATAACTTATAAATCAATAAGAGAAATAATTTTGTAATCAAAAGTATAATTGCATAATTATTGAAAGAGAAATGATTTCAAGATATTTTGAAAAGGAAAATAATTTCAGAATTACCAAAATAAAAAATTAAGGAATCATTTAAAAAGATTTTTAGATTAAATTTAATCTCAACTAATTATTTTAATCCTAAATTAATCATACTTTTTCAGAACTAGTGAAAAAATGATTTCAGAATTAATCAAAATTGATAATTAATAAAAGAAATAATTTCAGAACAAATAGAAGTCCAATTATTTTTCTCCGGATTTAATTTGGGTCCTATTGGCCCCTTCTATTAAGATGTCACTAAATTACAAAATTTGGCAGCCTGCGGGCTTCATGGGAAGTTTAAATTGACATGCCGTGTCTGAAAAATTGAAGACTCCTGCTGTAAGCTGTAACTTCTAGCTAAGTATGCAACCCCAAGAACAACATTTTAACTAAGGGCCTATGTTTCAAGGCAGCTCTTAATAGAACCAGGACAATTAGGGGATAACAGGAATGTAGTAAAACTAACTAAACTCAAGAACCTAGGGGTCCGGAGGTAGACTTGGAAGTCTGGGGGGGGGGCACGATGATGTCAATTCATATATACATTTGATAAGTCAACTCCACCTTTGACGCTGGGGCAATGCCTCTCACTTTCCCCCGTATCTCCGCCCGTGCCGGAGACTGATCTAATTTGTAAAAAACATTTTCACTATAAATTAGGATTGGGCGATATTGAAAATTTTATATCACGATACATTGCCAATCTTACATTGACACCCCAAAGCAGAATGTGCCAAAATCTGCGATGTACGTCGCAGAACAATTAGCGCTACTGCAGAACAATTCGGAAGAATTTTAAGAAAAAGTGCAGAAAACACTATTACATGTATGGGGATTTTTACTGCAAAACATTTCCAGTCAGCCAAGGGCTTGTCGCAGAATAATGCTGAACATTCTGCTTTGGGGCATTGATATAATGATACATTGATATATGCAGGGCTCCCACTCAAAAAATTAGAAAAAGTAGGATGTGAGTAATTAAAAAAGTAAGTCTATATACACCTAAGACCACAAAATCAGCCTTAAGAAAAAAAATTTTTTTTTTTTTACTTTTTCTTTAAAAATTTAAAATTAAATTATTTTTTATATCACCATTTTAGTATCTTATAGCCAAGCTCGTATATTCGAGCCAAAGCAAAATGACAGAAACAATTGATAACAAAATAATTTTGTGTCGTAACATTGTATTAGCACAACCGCAGATAATTTTTTTCTCTACTTTTCAAAATATATTGGTATACAGTCAAACCTATCTCGAAACTTTCGGGACCAAAAAAAATTTCAAGATAGAGCTTTTGAGAAAGTTTGTTTTGAGTGAGAACGGAAAAATATGCCATAAATGGCAAAAAACTCGATTGATGAAAACTAAAAATACAGTACTATATGTTACTACATGCTAATGAAGTTATTGGTCAAGTTACACAATCAATGTTCAATCACACTATGCAAATACACTGATATAAATTTGATTTTTTTTTGTATAATTCAAATTTTATTTACACACTTTATTTAAAATAATCCATAAGCTTGGATCGATGCATATTTTTTGCTCTTTGAACCTTCACAAATTCATCTATACTAGCAAGAACTGAAAATATTTTGAGCCCTATCATCTCAGTTTGCTCTAGAAAATGTGTTCATTTCCACAAAAATCTGAAAATAAAATTTCTAGCTTTAAGTGTTTTTAGTAATGCCCTAATGCTCTGAAATTTCATCTTCAGCATTGTTCTGAGAACAACTGCACTTCAACTGAACCACCAGCAGGGGCAGCTTAAGCGAGGGTGCAAGGAATGCGGCACACCCGGGCAGCAGGTTGTAAGGGGCGGCAGCATAAACTTTACTTAAGACCCCAAAATTGAACAGTAAAAATTCACATGACATCACACTTTTGAGTCATACTGTACCTCAACAATGGAAACGTTGAGAAAATAGACAAAGCCTCTGATCATAATACCAGAAACAAGAATGTAAGTTATCTGGGAGGCTCAAGACAAAATCTGTACCCGTGTGGGACTTATTTTCTGTGCCTCCTACCTATTGCTCCCACCTCCTGCATCAGGGCCCCTAGGCTGGAATCTTTTGTGGGGCCCATGCCAGAATTTTCCATTGGGCCCCTTCTACAGTTAATTTATAGTGAAAAAAAATTATAAGGGTTTAGTCCCGGGCCTCAAGCTGGAGCCATGTCAGCTCTACCCTTGGAAGGTCATGCCCTCCCTCACAATTTATCCAAACAATTCCTAACAAAAAAAATTTTTCACTCTTTCATTTCTGATTTTGCACGCCTCCAGAGCCAACACTGTTTTTTTTTGGCCAATGGAACTTTTTTTTTACCCATTCATCTCAGATTTAGCATCCTCTTGTGTGTGGCCACAATGGGTCGCATGGTCAAATGCTGCCCCTGTACTCTATTACAAGGGGCATGTGTGCATTTTGGTTCCCTCATCCATGGCCGCCACAAGAGCCCGGGACAATTATGTTGGTTTTCATGTTTTTGCTCGATCAAATTCCATATTGAGTGGATATTTAAATGTAAGTACTGCGTCGAGTGATGTAGTGAGATTGTGTAAAAAAGGATTGTGTGAACTCCGATCAGATGGAGACCAATACGGGTATGTCGATTGATAAGGATTTTTTCCCTTTCAGTTTTCAGTAGAGCTTAAGGATTTGAAATAAATAGATGTGTTACTTTAGTATGTGAAAAAATTTGTGTAGTTATTTGAATTGAATTTTTTTTAAACAATTTTTTTTTCTCATAATTTTTTGGCTTTTTCACGCAATAAATTAACTATAGAAGGGGCCTGTGAAAGATCCCAGCCTAGGGGCCCTGCTCTAGGATGGAGGCCCATACCCTCACTCAGAATATGTTCCACAATAGCCAAATGAAGGCAAAGGAAAAATTTGGCCTTTCACTTGTACGGCCCCTGGAATACCAGAAACACCTTTGAAAAAATTTTAATATATAAATAAATTATCCCATTAAATATCATCTTTACAGGATAAGTGATAATGGCTCACAAAAATAAGTGCTCTTTCAAGGATTAAGTTATCTGGAATTATTAAGAATGGTAAAATAATTCTAGAACAAAAAAAATTCTACTTCAAAAGCGGGATGTATGGTCATGCACATTTTGCACGGTAAGCAATGATGTGCGGCTTTCTTCTGAAAAAAAATTAGGTTTATCTCAAGGTGCCCTTCACTGAAGCCCTATCAGCCTCCTGGCAGGGTCGCCATTAGGGGTGACACATGAGGCTTTGCACCTGGGTGGCAGGTAAGCTCGAGCCGCCCCTGACCACCAGATCTAATCCTTCGTCACTGAGATGACTGATTCCAAATTTGCAGCTTTCTTGAAGCAATACTAAATTGTCTATTGGCTGACTCCCTAATAAATATATTTCTATAAGGTATACCTTTCATACATTCCTTTTGGTTGTCATTTTCAGGAGATTGTTTCTCAGTTATATCAAGGGTAGGTGATAAAGGTATGTTTAGTTTAATCGACATATTAGGTTCAAACAATTTTATCAATCTCTCAATATAATTATATTGATGCATTCTAATATTTTTCTCATTCACATCAAATTGCAATCCCAACAATGGACAAAATTATTTAACATCAAATAACAATTTGATTTTACTTTTTACCATATACAAGTAATATTCATTTTCAGCAAATAATAAAAGGTCAACATATACAATCACTACAGCATAATTTGCCATACAATAAACATAATTTGTACTCGTGAATTTTTAAAACCCAAAAATTAGTTTTCAGTTTCTCATCCAGTTCTTGGAACCACATTCTACCACTTTGAAGTAGTCCATCTATTCAGTTTGTACACAGACTACTCTTTACCTTCCACTATGAATCGTGGAGGTTGCTGTACATAAATCTCGTGCAATTTCCTGTACAAATAAGCATTCTTGACATCCAATTGGAGATGCATCCAGCTGAGCATAATCAAACATACGATCAGAGGTCTAATTACAGTGAAGTCAACTACTGGACTGAAAGTTTCTTGAAAGTCATATCCTATACGTTGATGATTACCGAGAATGACTAGTCTTGCCTTGAATCTAGCAATATCTCCTTTATATAGCATCCTTTTCCACGTTATATACCCATTTTGCTCAGAGTATTCTCTTTTCTTTGGGCAAAGGTATTAACTCCCATACTTTTCTTTCATTAAATGAGTCTATTTCTTCAAACATTGCTTTATTCCACTCAACATTCTGCGAAGATTTCTGAGCATGTATATAATGTTGAGGAATGTCAATATCTGTTTGAAATAGTTGGAAGTTCTTCATTTCTTTGAAGACATTAATGAAGCTTGGTTGCTTTCATTTATCTGCAAGTTATCTTGACTACTGTCACTGCTAAACATATTTTTAGGTTGTTCCTTCCTACACATTAGTGGGCTTCCATTCAAAATCTTCAGAATTGTAATCTATTCCTTTTTTTTCACAATATTTCTCCATTTCTACTTTACTTCTGATTCTAGGTTCACCTGTTAAGGGATAATAATAAACATCAACTCTTCCCTTTGTCAAGGTCTCCTTCTTAGTGAATGTTATGGGTCTAGTATTACTAGTACCGGGAGCATCATCACTCACTGTGATGTCATCCTTCTGTTCTTGGTATGGAACGTCCTCATACAAATATAACTTTAACCAATTGAACACATTCCAATCTGAATTGTGTTTTGTGGGGTTCTCTCCATTCCCATTTGCTTTTCATTAAAAGTACCTTTTTTGGTTTCAATGACTCTCCCTTCATTCGGATACCATACTCTATAACCTTTTGTAAATACTGCATATCCTGCTAAGATACCAACTTTGGCTTTAGGCTGCAGTTCATGATGTTTTTGTCTTGGTACATGCACATATGCTATGCATCCTATCCGTTTGAAGTAACTGACATTTCGTTTTCCCCAAACCACCTGAAATATGGAGTTTCATTAGTTATGGAATGCAACACTATTTTTCTAATAATTAACAGTCATAACTAATTCTGCCGACAATTCTGATGCAGGGTGTCTACCAAATACAAAAAGCAAAATTCTGTGACTTTTTGGTGACTTCCCTCTGACCTTTTCTCATTTACAGGGATCCCACTCAAAAAATTAAAAAAAGTAAGATGGGGAGGGTACCCCTCTAAGAGAACATATATATAATTATAGCATAATAAAAAATCCCTGGAATTTTATTTTTTGAAAAAATTTAAAATTCAATTTTTTTTTTACAGCACTATTTCAATATCCTGCAAGATTGACTCGAGCCAAAGTAAAATGACAAAAATGACATGTTACAAAAACAATTTTTTGCCAAAATAAGGTCTTGGCAACCACAGATAATACTTTTCTGCTCTCCTAAACACAATATATATTACATTCTTTTTTGGGAGTCTTTCACAGTCCAGTCTGTCAACTCTCTTCGACAATACCCACAGCAAATTATGAAGATATGTAAGTTTTTAAGAATTATACTCTTTTGATACCACTTCCAAAAGCATAGTGCAAAAAGCGTAAATTACAAAAGCTCCGATATAAATAAGTCAAGATGGACCAGACGGTTTCACTGCATTGTCAATCTCTTTTAAAAAGGATTTGTTTAAATTTTAGTGTTCAATGCCAGTGTAATCGTTTTTGACAAATGAAGCACTTTTATTTCTAGCTCTTTACTTGAGCATTGTAAATATTGTTCTTGCCTCTGCATGCCCTAAAAGTACAGAAGACGATTCAATGCTATTGGATATCATTAGTCATAAAACCTAGAATAGGTCTATTTACCCAATTGCTTTGTTATGCAAACTGTTGTTTCACTTATACATAAAATGTGCACCATAATTTTGAACGATGAATGTTAATCAAGCCACATAAGCACTCCCTTGCAAAAGCATAAGTGACCATGAAGTAGTAAATACAAAAAATTTTTTCAACCAGGCCGAATTTTTTAACGACTTCTCTACTTAAAGAACCCTCAAAAACAAAAAAAATGAAAAATTACTAAACCACTAAATGGTCCACATACATCCCGTCCCCTAATAAACGTAAAAACAATGCAATTTCTGCTTTGGCAGAATCATTAATTGCAATCTACGACATCTTTATTATTTGGCACCATGCCCACGATTCCCTCCTCAATTAAAATCAACTATATGAATTTTGTTGATAGGATTTCATTGGAAAAGTATGACAAAAACTAGAAAGAAGGACATTTTACCAAAGAGTAGGACGAGCAAAGCCCTGGATTTGACAAAATGAGCCATGCTGGAATGTTTTCTTATATCAGTGGTATCCAACTGTGAGTAGCGACCACCTGGAGGGGTTTGGGTTAATAAAATAAAGGGTCTTAATGAAAGAGGGAACGTAAGTGAATTTACAAAAAAAACTTTTTTTTTTAATTTAAAAAAAATTATAACTTTAAAGTTGATTAAATTACAACACCCCATAAAAATTGAACTCAAGGGCTCAAACCACATAAGCTGCCCCCCCCCCCCGCAAAAGCACAAGTGGACACAGGTTGTTTCCCTAACAAGGTGGAGGGACTAATGTCCACCTTCTGCTCTTCTACCTAAGCCAACAATTTTTTTTTAATGTGGGAGCAGCGATCATATTTTTGTCCTCACCCCTATCTCCCACCCATGGCTTCAACCAACTTGATGAAATCGCCTCAGCCCTCAGCAAATCAATCGAATATTCAATGCAATCAATTCCTGCATATGCCCTTGCAGGTCGTATATACGTACACCGAGCAACCCTAGATCCTCCCCCACCCCTCAATGTTTTTGTCTTATCAGAGCTCTTCGCCACCTATGACAAAACTTTCCAAAGCAAGCTACGTGGGCGCACCCGCACTCGTTGAAAATGCGTCCTACGAATGCAAACTATTGAACACACTACTGATCGACATTAAGCTGTGTACACGATGGCTGCGTTGCACTGCAATGTATAGCAATATTGATCTGATAACCCACGACCTGAACGACTTTGAATGGAGCAGTTTGTTCAGTTTGTTCAACGATCAGCGCAGACTGTCGAAATTGGCTATTTGCCATCAGAATCAACGCGCATCACCAGACAGGGATGTGCATCAGAAGAAAACGCTATCTAAATAGAATGTGCACAAATGAGTCCATTTCTTTACTGATTGTATAGCAAAATTGTTATCGGCTAACCCTGGGCATTCTTGCATCCATTAATTAAGTCAAGGCAAATTTAAGAAAAATATTGGCAATTTTCAGATTGTCATTTATTTGTATACAATGATTACTTATTTGTATACTTATGATTACATTTCTCAATATTAAATTATATTGACCATGATCTCAACATGACAAAGGAGCAGTCTCACCAAATTTGTCGACGACTTTCCTAATTGCGAGGAGAAATCGCCATGTTTTTCTTTGGAGAGTCAGACTATGATCGTGAAGAACAGTCTATATCCACTGGGGAGAGAGGTATACCACTGTTGAAGATCAACACACAGTTTGTTAGAACATTAGTAGCAGGAATACAGCAAATCATCGGAAGATCTCAATGAACTATGATGATGAAGATGATGATGGCCATTATTACTTGTAGATAGTTCCAAGCGAACCATGGGATGTCATTTTGTTGTCAAGGAGTCACTATTACATCACGACCAGATATATCGCACTAACATCAACCACGTCATCACCACAAGAATGTTATGTAGACATAGATGAACTATGCGTGAGAAATTAACACCAACTACCTGGACCACAGCTGGAATAGTACAAAACACTATGGTTAATAAACGATCACAATGTCACATGTTGGTCGACTAAGATGAAGAGCTTCCTGCTCAACACTCAGGACTGCTTACTAGCAAAGCTGGACGAACGAAGAATGAAAGAATGCCTCGTTTACCCTTCAGCCCGGAGTATTTATCACGATGGTGAACAGGTTTATTTTTGGATGAATCAGAGTACAGTAGGCTTTCGGCGCAAGAAGAAAGTGATGTCGTCACTCAATGGATTTGCATATGGATACGTGGATTGAATAATTCCGAACGCTATTATTTTTCTGGGTGGCAACAACTGAACAAGATGAGGAGTTGATCAAACCTCTCCACAATGTTTACCCTGATATTACATTTTGAGGTCATGTAATTTTACTATGATGACAGATCAGAAGCCCGCGGATACCTCCGCCCGTGATACAAGGTATTTAGAAATATACAGCATACAACTATATATACATTAACATAGCAAAATATCATAATATATTACACATAAATAATAATTATACAATTATAAATCCTGTAACTTGACCAGGTCCTCTCTCAGGGGACCATGGTATGGAACATAAAAGCCTGTAGGGGCGATATGCTACAATTGCATCACTGTGTGCAGACAAAATGTATTGGAGCAGGTTAAATAAAAAAATTAAAAGAAACGTCTTATATATGACATGAATGTTGCTCTCCACTTGTTAATACAAGATATGCAGAAGACTGGATGTTGTGAAGATATTTATTATTTGAGATGTTAATTTTTTAAGGAAGGAAACGACTCATCTCTGCCTCTACCGGGAGTCGAACCCGGGTCCCTCGATTGCCGGACGAGTGCTCTGACTACTAAGCTACAGAGGAGATAGAGATTTTCCTTCGCTAGAGCGTATATATGCCGAACGGAACCGTGCAATGGACGGTGAACCGATCAGCTAATAGCTCATGGACGACGAGCCACCAGATGGCTATATATATGACATGAATGTCGCTCTCCACTTGTTAATACAAGATATACAGAAGACTACATATCCTGTATAAACGTCTTATATATGACAGCCAAAACCATTGTGTAAGGGTACAAACATAGTCCGGCCGATTTTCCAATAAAAAGGGAAGCACAGCAGGGGTGCTGATAGGGTTAAAGCCCGACTACACTAAATGAGATAATTCTCATTTTTGTTTTTCACACTATAAATTCACTATAGTCCAGCCGATTTTCCAATTCAGAGGGAAGCACAGTAAAAGGCTGATCCAGCCCGTGGACTCTAGATGAGATAATTCTCATTTTTTGTTTCTTCACACTATAAATTCACTATACGGAGCCCGTGAAAAATTTGGCCTCAGCCGCCAAAGATCTCAGCTTAGGGGGGCATTACTGTAGGACGTGGGGCCACTAGACCAGTAGTTCTCAACCTTTGGAATCTCGCGGCACAGTTGATTTCTTTTTCTTGATTCGAAGGCCTGGGCATATAAAAGAGTAATGGGAAATAAATGGGTAAAAATATAACAATAAACCACTCATGGCCCAGTTTGGATGATGCCGGGACCCGGCAGTTGAGAATCGCTGCACTAGACCAACCAAGGTCCCTTCTGAAGGACGGATTTCACATATTCCTTTTACTATTCACATTTTTCATAGTCCAATATTAGATGCTTGTTATTTGCTCTATCGTCATGCCTAGGTGTTGGTCTAGATCGCTTTTCACCGTATTCCAATGGTTCTCTTTTCTCAGCATCCTCCCTTGCATAATTCATGGTTCATCGACAGATTCCCAAAATGTTTCAAAATGTTTGACAGATATTTTCATCACATAAAAGAACCACTTCAAAGCATAAATAGGCGCACAAATCAATATTTTCAGCTTGCCACAGCACTCCTAGGAGTCGCGATGCACACTTTTGAAAACATTGTGGTACTCCATTAAATTCGGTCTAAATGTTGTGTTGCAACACAATTAATGGCGAACAAGTCTGATGTCTATCTTCTCTTGAGCGCTCTCGTTCTGTTGCATGTGTATACTGTATGATTTTGTCGTTTGCTACAGCTAGTCGGTAAAGATTGATGAGATAAAAAATAAATAAATGGACGATAAAAAAAAGTTTTTCTTCCTTCGGGGGAAAAAAATCTGTACCCTTTCACCTGGCCCCCACAAGGGATTGGGCTGACAGGCTGCCCTAAGGCCTGGGACAATCACCCTTATTGTTTTTTTATGCCATAAATTCACTACAGAGCCTGCACATAGTGAAAACTATGGCTTGAGGGCCCGCCAAAGATAAAACAGCCCTGCTCCATGATGTGGGGGAGGGGAAGATCATGTCTTTTCTACAGAAAACCTATATTGTTCCCAAGAGCCCCTACCTACTGCTGTGATGCATTACAGTTCCCTCCCCCACCCTCTAGGAATTATCACATGATCCTGAGAACACTTAAAGAAAAAAAGTTCTTTGTTGTTTATCCAGTCTAAATATCTTTTTTGTCTCACCCATATAATGTCTGCCCCAATGTACGGTGGCTACACATTGACATTGTTCTTTTCTGTTGCTACTCAACCATCCATCCCTCCGGGGCAAAATAGGTAGGAATAAAACCTGAGAGTAGAAAAAAATATTGAATGCCACAGCTTCTCCAAAGCCTGGATTTTTGGGGAAAAAATGTAAAAAAAAAAATCTCAGAGGATCATCTGTGACCTTCACCCAAATTTTGTGACTTTTTCGAAACTTCCGTGACCTTTTCTGCATTCCATGACTTGTGAATTTTCCGTGATAGTAGACACCGTGATGGCAATTTAGAACTATGCAACTAGGTTAGAACACTTTCCATCACAGTTCTGTTGTATCTTTCTGCCACACCATTCATCTCATGGGGAATATGTATGTTCTTTCATATTTGATACCCTCCTGTTACAATTTGTATTGAAATTTTTAGACAAATATTCTAAGCCATTATCAGTTCTAAGAGGTTTTAATTTATTTCCTGTCTGACATTCTACCATAGACTTAAATTGAAAAAATGTATCAAACACTTGCTTTTTGTTCTCCAAAGGATACACGGAAGGCATTCCTCCAAAGATGGTATTTTAGACAGTCCCCATAAATCTGAGTGTATTAATGCAAGAACTTCTTTGGATCATGAAAGCTCTACGACTATATAATCATATATGAAACTATAAGGCATTCCTCCAAAGATGGTATTTTAGACAAGAATGCAAGAACTTCTTTGGATCTCACAGTTCCATAAGATGGGAAACTAGCTCTTTTTAGACTTTCCAATATTACTATTTTCACATGCATAATCTTTCAGATTGGAATTTATTTTGGCTTATTTTTAGCACATTCAGTAATTGGAAATTTACTAGAGCAATTCTTTTCTATTTGACTTTCAAAGCAACGTTATCAACGTCATTAAAGCTCTGTTTAAATCGACTCTCTTCTGCCAAAAGTTCTTTTAGGACATTATAAAATTTGAATGACCTGTCATCCCATCAATATATAAATTGTGCAATACCTTTATAATCTTCTGGCAGGTAATGTATCAACTGGAAGGCTTGATACAGGTCTTCTAAAGGATGACCAGCATCTTGGAGACGAGATAGATCTTTTTGAGTCTTGCCGCAAACAGACCGATTTCCTTTCCCTCTTGATATCAGCAGTCGAAGAACTGATCCAGTAAACTGATGATGCCAGCTCGGGTATCAGGTCGGAAATGTTCCTCCAGCTTCTTCCAAGCCATAGCGCCATCAGCTGTGTCTGAGATAAGAGCTCTGTATTCATTTTCAATAGCGAGGTAGATCGTGGAATAGGCTCAATCTTTCAGGTTGTAGTTTCCAAATTCCTTGCTGGTTGCAATGTCAGGATCCAGCTCCGGTTCTTCACTAGAAATGAATTTCCAAATACCTTTTTCCATTGGAAGGACTTGTTTGACGTTATCTCTCCATGTGGAGTAATTATCTCCATGCAGCTTTTCAACAGATTACATATTATGGCCCTCCCATCGATGTAATCTTCCGGAAAATGCTAACCATGAGTTTAAATAAATTATTTAAAAGACGATGACTACTAAATGGCCCACAACCATGGGCAAAAAAAAACCACTGATATAGAGTATAGAGAGCTGTGATTCCCAAACTTTTTTAGTTCACGATGTCATTTGTGTATCAAAATTTTTATATATGGTCCGAAAACATAGTAAAACTTTTACTATGGTCCGAAGAGCCACATCACATTTCTGTGCGGAATTTGACATATCTAAGAAATTTTTATCACTACAAAAGCATGCATATGCTGATATAATGCATATAATAGAAATAGACATATAATAGATCAATAAATTTGAAATATAATCAATAGTATTAATAGATAAACGATTAAATTAATGAAATACACACCATATCGGATGCATTGACAACACATCTTCAATTCACTTTTTGTACATTAGGATTGGATAAACTGGTGGTTTCAGAAATGGTATGATTCATTAGGTTATAATAGGCCATTTCCAAGTCAACTTATATTCTTCTTTATAGGCCTATATGGGTGCATTTGTAATCCAATAATCAGCCCATTTGTGATGGGAAAATTTTTTGATTCTGGTCTGGTCTACTTTCTTCTTCACAATGTCAACAAAGTGGAAAAGATTGTTATTAAAAATGGATAAAAGAAATATTTTGAAAGAAATTAATGTGCAAGAGCTTACAAAGGGAGAAATTGCTGTATAAAGTATTGGATTCAAAAAATTACTTCGAGTCCTCTAATCAAAGGTCAGTGAAAGATAATTTTTACGACAAGTGGTTCCAGCAGTGTTCCACAATCCTGAAAATATTCCAGAGAAGCAAGATTTGCGTGAGATGTTGTTATCCTACATCAATTCTATGGAATCTTATATTTACCAAAAAATGTTGTGATGAAGAAAGCAAAAATAAGTGATGTTTATGGAAATCATCAATGAAGGCAAATAAGACTAGACTAATTCCTTTTTTATTTCCGTAATTTTTTTTCATCTCTCCCATCTACACACTTTCGATTTTATGAACTAATTATTAAGTCCATACGGTCTCATGAAAACACGCCTTGACTGTACTTACTTCATATAAATTAAAGCATAAGTAATACATTTAAAAATATATATAACAATAATAACTGAAGAAAAAAAATTCCTTTAGTATTAAGAATATTTTCAATAACTCCATACTTAAGTGCTTTAATCTTTAGTAGTTGGCAAGTATGAAATTTATGAAATCAATTAACAGACTAAGCTAAGAAAAAGTATAAAAAAGTCATGAATAAGAAACTGAAATTTATCAGAGTTATATAAGGTGATCAACAAGACATCATATGCCCGTTCGCAGTTTTCTGTTTTTGCAGGACAATGCAAAACCCTTGACCATTTGATCCTTTTTGTTGCACCACGATCATTTTCTGCACACGACGGCTAATTAGACCCCGGGACCTACAATTTATTGCCGATTCCAAATGGCAGGCTTGTTTTTATACTCATTGAGGGGTTGGTGAGCTAACCCCACGATGGGGACTCCCTGCGGTAATAATTTTTTTTGCGGTTGTGTCGCCGTTTCTGTGGTATCCCTGTGTAAAGAAAGTTTTCTGACAAGGAAAATCTGGGTATCGAACTCGCGACACCTCTAAACGTCCTTTGGTACTTTAGGCAAGTATCTTATCGACCTGCACTACTGCTCCCCGCAGAAACCCTTGTTATAAAAGAAGCATTACAGAAACTGCATTAAAAACCTGCCAAGCTTATGACCTGGTGATTATCATTTGTTTACCCTGAAAACAGAGCTGCTCAAAAGATTTTTTAGTGGATGAAGAGGTAGAGTACTTTGAGTGAAATTGGCTTTGCAAATGCCTGATTTCTTTTAATGACTGTAGGGTAAAAAAGAAATGTAAATGTTTTTTATTTTTTTTATTAATGTGATCCTTACGTATTCCCAAGGGATCAGCATGATCCGCCCAGGGAATTTGTTAGTGTTAGTAAACATCCATGCCTGAACCGGGATTCGAACCCAGACCTGCACAGTGAGAAGCTAGTTCCCTAACCACTCGACTGCCAGGCGGTTACTTAAAAAGTGCATAGATGTCAGTGGCAGTTGTGTTTAATACTAAGCAGCATAACCCTTTTGGTATCTGAATTTTTTGAATTCTAGATATAATACAATAGTTATATAATAGCTATTTTGAATGAACGCCAGAACTTTGCCACAGGACTTATCCCGTTGCTGAGATCTCTTCCAGCCCAGCTCAGTTATATAATAGCTAAAATATATTATAGAAAAGTCTCAGTTATATTCATTTTGTCTTTATATATGTATGGGTCATTCTCACAAAATTGGACAAAAAAAATAAAAATAAAATAAAAAAAATATCAACCAAAAAATTGGGTAGTTTTGACATGAATATGTTTTTGGTGCCTTGAATCATGCTGTAAGTACTGATATAATTTTATGTCATTACTATGGCTTTGTCTTTGGAATGGCTAACAAATCATACCAATGTCGTCTATTTTTGTTGTGAACTGCTCAAGATATAGAAAACAATTTGTTATCAATCAAACAGCGGTCCTAGTGATCAGATATATTAAAACCGGAGTAATATCATTGAATGCACCTTTGCAATGTGCATCTGACAATACCATTGCTTTTGACTTGCGTTGCATACTTTTGAGATATAGCAGGGAAAAAAATTGTTACAAATCAGGGCAGCAAGCTTGGTGTCCAGATGGGAAGAGATATTAAAACTGGAGTGATATCATTGAATGCACCTTTGCAATGTACATCGGATGATACCATTGCTTTTGCTGTGTGTTGCATACTTTTTGAGATATGAGTGTTTAAAGAGTTTCATCACGCAAGTTTTTACGAATGCTCTCATTATCGTCAGATGATTTAAAAAACTTATTTACTTCAAACAATTCTTAGGAACACTTCTTTACCTGCTAATAAATGAAATATAGTCAGCAATGAAGTTTGTTAAAAATGCATGGTGAAAAAAATTGATTTAAATTTAAGAGAGGCAAATCCGACGAGGCATTTTGCCTGTTTCATGCTTGACAATCAAATGTTCCACCTATTTTGGTAGCTCATTTGCAACTTGGACAAGCACTGATACTCTGAACAATTTTTTGGCTATTTGCATTTTTATTTCTTTTTTGTGTCTTGTTCACCAAGTTTATGGGGGAAACAACATATTTATGCACAAAACACATGCTTTTCAGAAATAATAGATGTCTCTGAACTGAAACGCGTGGTAAAGTGAAAATAATTTTCAATTTATATTTCTCACAAAAAAAGCATATCCAGAAAGACATTTAATTAAAACGCCTTTTTCCAGAATAAACCTAATATGTGAATTTATAATTCTAATTGATTTAAAAGGCAGTTCATGTAATGGCTACATTCTTCTTAACCTTCTCAATGCAACATTTGATAGGTGGCATTTGTTTTAAGACTTGAACCAATGTGTCACGAATGAAAAAAAAATAGCTGGGGAAATTTTTCATTCAGCTATTAACTATTGATAAATAATATTTAAAACTATAAAAAAGTATACTCTGATCCTAAAAATATATTATTGCAAAAAAGCATATATTTTTGCTTTAGGATAGAAAGTTATCATTTTAAAATTTGATAAAATGAGCTGAGGACAGACAGGAGAAGGACATTTCCTTAAAAAATGAAAATTTGTTCAAGCAAATTTAAGAAAAATCTATTGATGAAAAAACTAAAAACAGTAGTGACTTCTCAGAAACCAGAATATAGATAGAAAGTGACAAAAAAGAAAGTTCTGTGTCAAATGCATCTAATGTAAACTGCCGGGGACACAATTTAGGCCAATTTTGCGAGAATCACCCGTATACATTTAAAAAGTAAAAAATGTGCTACTGAACACCATCTTTTCAGGATAGTATGAAATAATTATTTTCCTCACACTACGAAGAGAAATAATAATATTCTTTCAAGCATGTTATATTAACTTATACTTTCAATATACCTTTCACTGCTAACATCCACCTCATCATCTTCATCAACAGCAGTATTCAAAAAATCAAAGCATCCTAAAGCACTTTTTATTGAAATGCTAACATCAGAACCTAAAGACTTCTGCTGCTGGAACTGTAAAAGTGTAATAATTTTTGAATTGATTGGACAAGTAAATCACACACCACTATCAGTAATACTGTACATTAGTAATGTGAATATGATACATCCAGACAACAATAGTTTTCTAACATCAAGGAAAAAATAAGAAATATGAAAAACATAAGAAATCATATTTTCAATAATGAAAATTTCAAGATACTAATTAAAAACATTTTTTGTCTTCCAAAAAGAAAATACCATTGAATACATACAACACACAGAAATGTTTTGAGTTATAAATAACACCCTAAAATTGAGTGTAACAAAAGTTTTTCTCCCTCTTGAATAGTGTGATAAATAATTTAGCTTCTGATAAATCATTTGACATTTACAAATCCATATACATCAAACCTCTGTATATTGTCAGCCCTGGGTGCTGCCAAATAAGAGCAACTTAACAAGAAAAGTGAATAAATAATGAGTGAACCTAATTTGAAAAGTGAGCATATGTGCCGGGACATTGAACATGCATATCTAAGATTATCCATTTTTTTGTGCATATAAGGTACGAATAGAAAGTTATATTTCTTAATGCAACATTTTTATTTGGTAAAAATGGTAAAAAGGTCAATGATTGTCATTAACCAAAATGTTGCACGGGCTATACTGAATGCAAAATATATGAGAACAAAGCTTTTACATTCAAAACAGTTGTTCTTTAACTGTAAACCTCCAGGAATCCACTGCATCTTTTTAGGGGTTCTGAGATCTTTGATTCAATATTCTGAGGATTAAAATACTCAAATAATTACCAATAGTTTCAATAGTTTTAATCCTAGGTGTACATGGCATCAGGTGCATGAAGGGAATCCGTGATAAGTAAATGATTAACCCTCTAAGCCATGGACAATTTTTTTTATATAAAATCGCAGAGTATTTTATTTACTATCTATATAGAACACAATAATAATGTACCCTGTGGAAATTTATAAAATATATGAAAGGCGACACTTGTGTTGCCCGTGTGACTAGAGGATTAAGAAACTTAGGTTTACAATGCTTTCATCCAAGTTCTCTATAAACTTCTTGGAGCATAAGTTATGCTTTAATTTGTACTTTTAAATCATTTGCTATTTTTTGCAAAATCATGCATGCTTTATTTTATTCTTTTGTAATTTTAAAAGCCTTTTTCTACAAGCAGAAAACTCGACATGGGCATATTTGAGCTTGAGCAGCATTCACCTCTATCAGAACTACTTCTTTAACTTTTTTTGCAACTTTCTAGTATCTCCTTTTATTGTGTCAGAAATGTCACAAGTAATGTTCATTACAGTCCACATTACTTAACAAACCAAAAGGTCATTAGTTGCAAGTTTCTGGTTGCATGGCTGAAGATCTCAAGTCCAAATTCTATCTTGGTGATGTCCAAAACTTGACTAGTTTAAGGGACAACATATCACAGACTGTGATGAACATTCATTGTGATGCGTTTTGTTTGGCCGTAGAAAATGTTAAGTAGAGAATGCAAAGTGTGGTTCAAAAGAACAGCAGTGATATTGAAGGATGTCAATGTCCTTGCTGCGGAAGTCAATGTGATAAATAAAGTGTGACATTTCACTGTAATTTTGTCTTTCTAATTTGTCTCTTTGTAACTCCTTATTACACTGCACAGTGCCCCATTTAGCCCCATGAGCAATATTTGTAACAAAAAACTTTTCTTGCAGAATCCTTCTTCCCATGTTGTCATTAATCCACTTACCAAGTTGGATGTTTTTTATTTCTTAGATGAAGCTACAGATGACTCAGAGTATTACCAGTTTAATTAAAAAAACATCCTGTACTTAAGCAATTACTTTTACTGTAATTGCATAACTTGACCGATAGATTTATTAGTATGTGCTAAAATAGTTTTAAAATAGTTTTCTCAATTAAATTTTTGTTATTTCTTTTTTTTTTATAAACTATTTCTCTAATATCTTGAATTTCTTTTACCTCATCAGTTTTAAGGTACCAAAAATTTTAATACTATTACTGCAGTTACAAAAATATTTTTCCTTCAAATATATGCACATAATTGATTACCTTGAGAAGATTTTCAATTTCTAAAACAGTGTTACAAAGTTCTTGTAATTCGGGATACTGTATGAGAATGTTCTCCAAACACAAGGACAAGCTATGTAAACCATCTTGAAGTCTGCTAGAATTTGAGCAAGAGAATTCCGAGGAACTTGCCATTTCAATACTGTTGTATTCAGAACTATTTATACTTTGTGCTGATGACCATATCTGCAAGTTATTGTCAATACTTGTCTTGTGAGTACCCTTGCAAAAAGGATGAGAATATGTATCGAAATCTAACAGCAAAGAGTTAGAAAAACCATAAGCTGGCTGTACAACACACTTTTCAGTAGAAACAATTGGAATACTTTCTTCATTGGCAATAGATGAAATTTCCTCGCAGGAAGAATAGGTCTGTTGAACTAATTCCTGAAATTGGAATATCAACAGCAAATCACTAGTTTCCAAAAACTACCTCCATAACATGTAATGGAACAAAACCCCAGAACAGAAATGTAAATCTTACTCAAAGAGAAAAAATACAATACATTAATGGGAAGTAGAGTAACAAGATTGAAAAACTTTATAATAATAAAAATGAAACAAACCTCTTTTTCAAGGATAGTATTTTCCTGGAAATCTTGAGGCATTTTCAATACGCCGAATATTTCATCTTTGGTAAGTACTGACTGAGAACCAAATGATGGCCTTGAATGTAGAGGCATCTCATCCAGAAATCCATGAACAGGACTGAATCACATGTTCAACAGATTTTGAAATGTGTATACTCATTGAAAGTGAAAAACATGTATAAAACAATTTTTTTACAAATGAAAAAAATACAAAATAAATACTAAGAAAACTACTACCACGTTTCTTGGTCTATATTTTTATATATATATTTATATATATATATATATATATATATATATATATATAATTTGCGTAATATTCAATTTTTCAGAGTCATAATTTTAGAGGCTTGATATATTTACACTGATATTACACAAAGCCCATGTTAGTTTTTGTTTGAATCTCCAAGAAATTGTCAATGGAAATTGATGTATAACATTCAAATACCAACAAATTAGATTAAATTTCAACTGTTTAGTATTGGTTATGAGCATTTCCTAACAAATATGTTTGAGAAATAAAAGGTGACAGTAATTATATGAAATTAAATTTTATTTTGTACTTTAAAAAAGATGTGCCACATAAGCTAATTAGGTGGTTACATTGCACAAAAACTTTACAGATTTTCTTTGACTGTGGTATTTTCAACCGATTGGGGGCTTACAGCAAAAAATATGATGTGCATAAAAATGTTCATAACTTAGGTATTTAGATCAATTAAATTTTTTAGACAATGTAAAAGAAAACTAAAAAAGTAAATTTCTTAAAATTTCTGATACATTATAGATGCTGTGTTCAAAGGAGAAATATTGTGTAACCACTATCAAGCTAACCAGGAATTTTACTTCAGTTGGCTACTAAATCTTAACTACTGGTTGTTTGACAAAAAATTATGTCCATACAAGTCAAAAACTGTAGCCAGAATGAAGCTAAACAATTTAAGTCTGAAGCAACATCCTGATTAGATTCCTGTGAAACTGAGTTATCTGATTATTCAAATTCCCTCAAGATTGCCACTAAAAATGAAACAGAGCCACAAAGATGCAATCAGTGATGTAGATTTATTAAAAAAATAATAACTCATAATAACATCACCATTAATTTATCATTGAGTTTCTTCTTTATTATGTTGGTATTAAGCAGTGTTTATATTTCTCTATAATAAGGTTTTCAATCAGAGTTCTACCATTTTGAAAGTTTTCCACCATTTTATTTTTCATCAGTTAAGCAGATTTTTTTAGACTTCCTAACCTATTAAGAAAGGTGCCACAAATAACATATCTGATGAAGAAATTAAGGAATCTATTGATAGAAATGCCTTCAAAAGTTAGTAGGGGGTGGTGAATGTGAAATTGCGCAAAACTGAACCTATTAGCTAGCAAAGGGGAGCATTTATGATAATTGAATTTTCGGAGTGTCTTTATCTCTTTGCTATTAAAAGGTTTTATGATAGTGGTGCATCTGACATGAAGTGGCTACATCTAGCAAGTTTTGGAATCCATCATAAAAAGATGTCCTTTTGTATGAATAGAAAGACATAATTGGAGATTTTTCCCACTGCAAAAGATTAAATAAAAAAGCCAATTCTTCTTTGTTCCTGAACTAAATGAGGCCAAGTAACATGGAAATTTCTTTTTATCACGTTTAAAAAATGTTACTCATAAATTTTGAGCCAATTTATTTTTCCATGCCATCATTAGGCCAAAACTTAAAATAGATTTAATGTCAAGAAGAAATTACAACAATATATGCATTATGTGTACAGCATTGTATTTTTTCAAATATTCAATGAACGCTCAATTTTACAAACTCTAATAGACTTCAATAGTTAGCTAATAAAATTAAAAGTTCGTTTCTGGAAAAGACATTCAAAGAAATTGCATATTGTCCAGAATAAGAGGACTAATTTCTAAAGATGTGCGGTTTTTAAAATCAAGCGGAAATCGTACCAAGATTTTTGAAATACATTTTCAAGTAATTTTGTTAAAAAAAATAGTTTTTATGAGTTAGTGAAAATGCAAACCTTTTTTTGAATATAATTAGGCAAATTTACATACAATGAATAATGCTTCACTGGAATGTTACATTAACATTAAATTAGTTTGGCAGTTGATGCAAAGTTACTCGCTCAATGAAGCTACCTTGTGCCATTTTTCAAAAATATATAAATTATTACAAAATAAATGACAGAAGTTCATAAGGATCATATCTGGTAGCCTACTTAACATCTTCTAGTAAGCACCATATCAAAATAAGATATTGTAAATATTAAAATTGATTTCTGGCAATTATGAAAGTGGAATTTTTTATATTTTCCATGCAAAAGCAAAGTGACGCAAAGTAACCTTGTTTAATGGTAAATAAATAATTGTTGATCTTCTGAGAAAAAAGTATGTGCATGTACCAAAAAAACCATTATGTATGTATACAAATCACATTTTTCTTGCAGTTGAAAATAAAAAAAAAATTATTGCCTTTAAACAGTAATACACTTGATAATGTTACTTTTAATAAAATAGTCATTGGGGCTATAAAAATGAACTTTTTCGTTGATAACATTTTTTTGTTGATTTTTAGTTTAAATCAGCAAAACAAAAATTGCAATACATTGAATCACCTTGTACCATATAAAACTCATGACATTTGGCCATATGCTGATAAATTATAAAAATTAAATTAAATTAATTATTGATAAATTATTATACAAGGTGTCTATAATCAATTTTTCATGTTCTGAGTTGTCTACAGACGTAACTAATTTTCAGAAAGCTGAACACTTAGGTATACAAAGGCTCTCTTATTTTATGACTTTATCTTGTCTTCGGTGACCTTCTCTAATTAAGGAAACCTACAGTTGCGTTCATAAAAATTCGGCCAACCTTATTTTTGCCGAAATATTTCAATGCATGGGTACAATCGGCATATAAAGCATATAGATTCCATTTTTATCTACTAATGAAATACATATCTGAAAATAATCCCGTAATCGAATCATATACTTTGTTTATAACAAAAATACTCAAACTTAAGTTAAAAAAAAAGTTGGCCGATTCACAAGAATTATCAAACCATCAAAAATAAACATAATAAATAACATTTTTCAGAACTTGGTAGGGCACCTCATGGCTTTAATTACTGCACTGTATCTGCAGGGCATTGAGTCTACCAAATCCATTAAATTTTTGACAGGTATTTTCTTCTATTTTTGCTGCAAAAATTGAAATTTTGCATCCAGATTAGAAAACTTTGTAGCTTTACAGTGACGTTTAAGCACATGCCATAGGTTCTCTATTGGATATAGATTAGGTAACACTGATGGCCATTTTAGAACTCTCATTTTTTTTGGCAGTAAACCACGACGTCACAGATTTGGCCGTGTGATTCGGATCATTGTCTTGTTGAGAAATCTATCCTTGAAGCATTTGAATTCTGCCATATGATAACATGTCCAAATATTGTTTTTGGTCCATGATGCGTTATTCACACCAAAAGACCAGCACAGGATGATCCAAAGAAACCTCACACCATGATGTTACAACTACTTTGTTTAAATGGAGGAAACTGATATCTCCTGTTGAATCACTGGAGTACTGGCTGCTTAATATATAATTATGCACCTTGCGGGAAAAATGTGCAGGGGCGGGCACCATCATGCATGAACCACATGCCTTGCTGCACTGTGGTCAGCACACTTTGAAGCAATTCAGGGAGGATGTGTTGCAGAAAAATAAGGTACATTGCCCAATTCAGGCATCAGCCATCATGATACTCATTGAAACAGACAACTAACTGCTACGTGTGCTTACTACCGCAATAGCGTTAATTTACATCGTCCACAGAGCGTGATCCTACCCCAACGCATGAGTTTCGCAATGCTGCTTACGTCAAATATGGTGAGTGAACCCACAAATACATTCAGCGATCAACTGACATCCACCTTTCGTCTCCTCTGGACTCAGAGCCTGTGCATACGTTTTTCGAGATTTTCACCCTCCCAACATGGTTTGCGACACCACGTTTCATTGCAATTTTTGTTCCTCTTGATGCCTACTAACAATCTTCTAAGTTTGTCAGTCCATCAACAGAACACCCTGTATAAAATTTCTTTTCCTATAAAATTAACTCAGTTTAAGAGTTAAGTAGATAGACATTATACAACGTAATTCCGATTTGCATAACATGATTTGCATTTGATTTCAAGGGAAAAAACTGACTGTCCGATTTTTTTTGAAAGCAACTGTAGTGACTTCAGTTGGTAGACATGTTGCACCATCAATTTATTAAGATGTTCTCAAAGTTTTCTAGCCTTTTGATGAAGTGTAGACAGGTTAGAACAGGGAATTTTAGATTCCATTTTAATATAAAGAATTCATTCTTTATATTAAACCATTTGATACCATTATAAACTGAAATCTAAATGAGCGATGCATTTTCAGGCTTGTATGCATTGGTTAGTGTTTAACATTTCCTTAACATTAGTGGTTGGCATCATTAGGAGAATCAGAAACTAGAACAAAAATTTTATTTTTCATATTCCTCAAATTGAATTATAGCTCTGAACAGCTTGGCTGGTGCTTTTGCCACTAGATTGATTTGTCTGGTCTAGAGCTGGTAGTGAATTAAATGTGTTTCTTGGGGTAGAAGAATCTGATTGAGATATATGCAGGGTTATTCATTGCTGCTGTCATTTGATTGCTGGATGTGGCAGAGAGAAGTTTCGGTTTTTCTGAGAGCAGTGATCCAAGATCAGCTTAATTCTCTCTGGCTCTTCTCTCCTGTTGTATTTGTGGATCTCTATGGCTGTAGATGCATGGAAAAAGTTATACGTTTACTATGATCTGGGTTTCACTGAATTTAATTCTGTGGTTATTTGTGAGAACATGCATGCTTCACCACAGCTGACTTTTTTTGTTTGTCCTAATCTGCATCATATTTCATGTTCTTCTTGTGTGTAACCACAGATACCAACATAAACTTTGCTGCATGCGCAGATACCCTGAGGCAATAAAAAATGTATGTTTTGTTCCAGTTTTGACAGTTCTCCTGATGTCAACCATTAGTGTTAAGAAACATCTGTTGCATACAACATTGGAGCTCAAAAAATAAATCTCTTATCTGACAATGTCTATAAAAACTTAATCAGCTACACAAAACCAAAATATTCATCAGAAATGAATATAAATAGGTATAGAACTATGCAAACTCACTTCCATGTTATCACAAGGCTCAGCTTGAGTGAACCACTAGGATTCAAGTTAATGGTCATCTGCTGTGGATGAGCACTGAATAAATCTTTAGTCTCACAGTATTTATTTCCCAACAAAACATTTTTGCCGAGTCCTCTTATTTCAATAGCCTGTGGGTTCAGGCAGGAAGAACACAAAAAAAAAAGTTCTGATTTTATTTTTATTAATATTTACAACAGATGTCTATCATGCAGACCTGCAGAAGCACACTGCTTTAAAGTTGGGGGGGACAGAGAATCTCTGCAAGGATAATTTTTATATAGTCACCTAATCTTAAAAAAATTTATATTTTAAATTGATTAAAACAGCATATAAAGGAATTTTAACATTTTTATTTTTTCTCAAAAGCATTTTTAATTTTTGATTGCATTAGGAATGGAGAGCAATGTCAACTCCCCATCCCCCCTAGTGCATGCCTCTGCAGACCTGTAGAGTAGCATTTAATAAAAAATATTTCAAATGTTTCAAAAATCTTACTCTCATTAAAAGAAATTCATGCTTATTCACATTTTATGAGTAAAAGTTTCTTATACAGTGAAACCTCGATATAACAATATTCTGTGGACCAAAAGAAAAATATTTTTGTAGAGGGGTTTTCATTATATTGAGAAGTAGCATTCGAATCAGGCGCTACCACTTTCATGCTGTGGTTGGCATCTCTTCTGAACTGCCATCATTAGCACCCAGATAAAATGAATTTAAAAGTATATTCATTTGCAGCAAAAAATTATAATTGATTAGTTGATAAATAAAATTCAGTTGGTTTGTTTCACCCTGTAAAGCAGTTTATTGCACAACACTTTTTTATATCATGCGGAAAGTAGCGTCACTTTGCTGAAACTTCATTAACATTTTCGAACAAGAGATAGTTCAAAGTACTTATGTTACTAAACACCCTTGAAAGAACAAACACTGGTGAAGAATTTAAAAACATGTTGAATGTGATTTTGAGTGAAAATATTTAAAGATATAGCCAGGGCCGGACTTAGGAATTTCGCGGCCCGGTGCAAAAAAATTTTTGCGGCCCCTCCAAAAAGATTTCATGCAGTTGCTCCCGAATCAAATACTGGGATTCCCAAAAATAAAAATTCTGAAACTTGGAACTGTATTTGAAATGTAGATTAATTTAAAATTACTATAGTATATTTCGCTCAACATTCCCACTTAGAATAACGAAAATTAGTCATACTAAAACTAAACAAGAAAACTTTCTAACTTTTACTAACGCTTATCGAAATTTCCCGTTTAAATCGTTTTCCTGCCTACAACGAACGTTTTTTATGACGAGTTTTTGGAAAATGCTATAAGTAAGACTCGTTGTATGTGAGCTCTTCAATGTTATTACTTGTTTAAAACCAAGAGTTTCTTGCCACAAATAAAATCCAAGATTGCAATCTCAATATTTGAATAGGTTTGATATATAGGTTGTCGAATATTAACAACACTAGCTGCAATCAGCCTAAACCTTAGCTACACTGGTGAAATAAATTAAGAGAATTTGCATATTTTATCGAATTTCATGAAAAGAACTGAACTGAATGTAAAACTACTGCTTCTAGACAAAAATGCAAATCTTGTACGTCAAATACGTAAGCGTGCATGTGTGTGTAGGCAGAGCCAGTAGAGAAAGGCTTTATAAGTGCGCGTAAGTTAAGACGCATTTCGTTCGCTAGCACACCTCGGCGAATTTCTTGGTGTTATTTTGCAGCAATCAGTTAATTTCAAATTGTAACAGTAAAAATGAGTAACCACCAACGTTTAGATGATGGAATGAGGTGGCGAATTGTGGGGAGGCTAGAAGCAGGCCAATCTCAAGTCCAGATTTGTAGAGAGTTCAATTTAACGCCCAGCGTCGTGTGTAACTTATGGAAACAGTTCCAGGATACCGGATCCATCGAGAGAAAGCCTGGGGGCAAGGTCGTCCAAGAGCCACGACGGTCAGAGAAGATCACCATTTGTCGATTATAGCGAGGCGTAACAGGAGTGCTACAGCTTCTCAGCTCTCTCGTGACTTGTATGCAGCCACAGGAACCCATGTATCAAGTGTGACTGTTTCCAAAAGACTTCATGAGAGAGGGTTGTTTGCAAGAAGACCTGCTGTTTGTGTCCCGCTCACTTCTACGGACAGGAGAATCCGTTTATCATGGTGCAGAGAGCATAGAGATTGGAGAATGGATCAATGGGCGACCGTTCTTTTCACTGATGAGTCCCGGTTTAGCCTACGCACAATTCTCGCCGTACGTTCATATGGCGAGAACCAGGGACCCGCTACCTACCCTCCAATGTCCGCAAAATCGGCCATTATGGCGGAGGAGGTTTAATGGTCTGGGCAGGCATCATATTGGATGGCCGCACACCTCTCCATGTCTTTGAAAGAGGCACTGTGACTGGTGCGAGGTATAGGGATGAGGTCTTGGAGCCCTATGTTCGCCTTTTCAGGGGTGCAGTTGGCCCTGAGTTCATTTTAATAGACGATAACGCGAGGCCACATAGAGCTCTTCTGCTCGACAATTTTCTAGAGAGTGAGGATATCCGTCGAATGGATTGGCCAGCCAGATCTCCAGACCTTAACCGTATAGAGCATGTCTGGGACGCTTTGGGGAAGGCAATTGCAACTTGCAATCCCCCTCCGGGAACCATCCAGGCAATGAAAACAGTGTTGCTGAACGAGTGGGACCAATTGCCACAGGAGATAAACTGCCTTATTTCAAGTATGAAATCACGCTGCGAGACCTGTATATCTGTAAGAGGGGACCATACCCCCTATTAACCCATTTTTTTGTTTATTCTGCAACTGCTGTTTCATACCTTCTGACTCCAACGAGTGTTACGCACGATCATGCGTGTGTATTACAATTATTGAGTGGTTATTTGTTTTGTATTGTATCAATGTATGTACATATCAAATTTCATTAAAATCGGTACAGTAGTTCTAGAGATAATTGATCAAGCCTGCAAATTCTCTTAATTTCTTACACCAGTGTATAATTTATTTGATAGTAGGCAAACACACTGACTTATCAGAGAATGAACTACAAGCAACGTAGCCTACATCCTAAATTTTCAGACCTTTGTGCTCTTAAATGTTTTTATGCATGAATTCTTTGTTCATGAAACAAAATATTTCTATTGCCGGTACTGTACTGAATGAGTAATCAGATTGAGGAGAAGACGTCTTCCTTTTTTTTGGAAGTTCAATAGTAAAAATTGTCAAAATTTAGAATTTATACATTGTATATCCATCTTCCGGAATATATGACAATGATTCAGATGGTGGTGTTTGAAAATTTCAAAGAAGTTCTCAAGCATCTCTAGCGAAACATCATGTCAGTTCAAAGGTTCCCAGGAAGGCATGCAATTAACACTCTGAATGGCAGTGGAAGTTGCCTCACTCCGGGGCAGTCATCATCTAGAGATGTCCATGCTACAGGCTACTATCAATAGTAGAAGCACCGCCGGATCATCTTGTGCGCACTATTGGTATCTCCCTCCAGACCAGATGGTAACTTAAACGAAAGGGACGGTTTTCAAGGGCAAAAAATTACTAGATTTCTTTTGTGATATCTCTTTTCGTTTGATGCCCTAAGCATGTGTTTTTCTTGATTTGTAATATAGCCCTGTTATTCTTTAATGGGAGAGAGAAAGGCTCAACTTTTCCAGTGGTAAAGAACGTGACCCCACCTGCAGGGCCGCAACTAAATACTTTGTCATCCGGGAACAGCCGGCATTTTGGCACCCCTTGTAATGTAGAAGTAGTAGTTAAAGGGTGAATTCGGCGCCCCCTTCTGGTTCAGCGCCGGGGCACCAGACCCGCATGCTCCCCTCTAGTTGCGGTCCTGCCCACCTGCATACACTCTTTCTGTCTTTGAAATAAGCTAATGCCATAGCTAATAACACTAAAAATGATATTATAAGGGCTTTAAACTGAAAGCCTCTTTTCACAATCAATAATAGTTTAATGAGGGGAAAAAATTAAATTTTAATCAAAAATTTCCAAAACATCTGCTGAGAAAGAAGAGTGTTTCTTTTGGAAGAATTGCGGCCCCTGAAGTTTTGCGGCCCGGTGCGACCGCACCTTTCGCACCCCCTTAAGTCCGGCCCTAAATATAGCTATAGAAGACTCGAAATCTGCACAAAAAAGTATTGTTATAGAGGGATTTATCTCAGTAAAGGATATCATTATATTGAGAGAGAGTTAGCATTCAACTATAGACAATTCCAAACAAGATTTGAAAAATATGGTTTTGAGCAATTTATCTTTATATTGAGTATCGTTGTAGATAGTGAAGTTTCACACTGTACATAATAATATATCTGTATGCCGGAGGTAAAGGGCCCATGTCACAGAAGAGAAATTTTACAGGAGAGCAGTTTAATTTTTTTTTTTTTTTGTATCTTTCTATACAGCTTGCTTGTTTTATAAAATAAATGTGTCTGTTATTTGTTGAAACAGGACTTGGTGTCCTATACCTCTGTATAGTGTGACAAAAGTAAAGAAAACTAATAGTGTTACTTCATTATTGAAAAAAATGGACATTGTGCTCTTTACCTCCAGCATAAAATATCATTACAGAGGAATTTATTGTTATATCAAGTTTCACTGTATATGCATGTATATTTTTGCCTTGAAGAATCTTAGCTTAAAAACACATAGATGTAAAAAATACAAAGCTGCATTCACCTGGGACAAGAAATAATTATTGACACTATCATCACAAATAAAAGAACTAGGATTGCTGGACAGGGTATTTTTCACAAAAACAACATAATTTTAAAAAGAACATGCCACTCTCCTTGAAAAGAAAAGCACACAACCAGGACCATGCATGGACTTATGGAGCTGAAACATGTAAACTTATAAGACTGAAGTACAAAATAATATAAAGATTGCAGACCCTGAAAAGGAACAAGGAAAGATGTATGCTGGACATCATTAGAAGAGACATAAAATGACCAATTTGAATATGAAGCTAAACAAAGGCATGTGATGACACGGAAAGAATGAAATGTTTGAAATGGAAAAATAGGTATGACACATTGCTAGACAACAGGAGCATAAATATTTTTAACTGGTGTATCCCTGAAATTTTAAACTTCGAAAAAGGCAAGCAAGACTGAGGGATGAGATAAGAAAGCTAATTGGAGTTGACTATAAGCTAACAGCATCATACAGGGTGGGCGAAAAGTCTGTAGAAACTTTAAAAATGAATAAAAACTATAAAAATAACTGAAATAAATGGTTTGATGGTTAGCATCGCTAGGTCACTGGAATTTTTTAAGACAGGAAAAAACATAATAAAAACAGCCGATAGGTGGCACTGGTACGAGCGACTTCAGTGGAAATATTCACATTAGGTTATAAAAATTTGCGCTCCTAATCCACAATCAGTTCACCGTTATAAACCATATATGTGGACCTGCTCGATTTGTGACTCGCCTGCAATGTGTTATCCCCTGTGGCGATGGTCATGTGGAATACATACTGCTGTAATAAACGATTTGGAGGCATTCTGTTTATTTGCATATCGTTTCTTTGACTTGTGTACGGCAGTGCAACCTATCGGATGTTTTTGAGTTCCCCCGTCTTAAAAAAATTCCAGTGACCTAGCGATGCTAACCCTGCAAAAAAAATTATTTCGATTATTTTTCCGGTTTTTATGAATTTTTGAAGTTTCTACAGACTTTTTGCCCATTCTGTACAAAAGATAATGGTTGTTGACGATATATATATGTGTGTATACATACGTGAGGGTCAATCACATGAAACTTGTTCAAATGGATTTATTAACCTAATTTATTTGTCCTCAGTCAATTACAAAAAAATATACAAATTAGAGTTTATAATCAAATTACATATTTTTACAATATTGGAAAGAAAATACAAAGAGAGAAAGAAAAAATTATATTTGACACACATACATATTATTGCTTTTGATCTGAAAGATAGATAAAAAGACCTGAGTATATTGGCCCAACCGGTGTAAATATATTTATTAATCAAATTAACAAGTGGATGACAACCAAAAGCTGATAAAATAAAATTCTATGCTGATAAGTTTTTTTAATGTTAATTCAGTGACAATTTTTTAAATATAGAAAAGAAAAAAAATAAACAAAAGTAAAAATTAAAATAAATAGAATTGACATTTGATGTAAACCGTCTGCACAACCAAAAATTTAAAAAAAAGTTGTTGTTTCCATTTAAATTTACCTGTTATATTTATTAATAACTGCCAATTTTTGATATCAGGTTCAATTAATTTTTCATTTCATGATATTTCTTTAAATTTGAATTTTTTTTTAAACAAAATGCTTTAATTTTTTAGTAATTTCATTCATTATTTTGTTATTGTGACATTGCTATTGTAGCACTTTACTAACCGCAGTTAGTAAAACAAAAGGAAGTTAATTTGAAACTTTATTATTTTTTAAAAATAGATAAAATTTCAGCTTCAGCAAAAAGTTCATAATTGATTAGTTCAGAAGAACCAATCAGCGAAAAGAATATATTTTTTTAAGAATGACCAAGTCACTTCATGAGGTGTGTTAATGTGGGGGAAAGATAAAGTATGGGGTAAGTAGGGGTACTGATAAGAACATGAATGGAAGACCCCATGTGCCGTTTAGAAAATCTGGTATTATCATTTCAACAGTTTGGTTATGGAGAACTGGGGATGTACCACCTTCTGATTTTTAATAAGAATCCGCTTCTTAACTATGGATTTGATTTTTAGTTAAGAATCGAGAGGGAATTTTGCTACCAAATTCTTAGCTAAGAATCGTTTTTGTTCCGTAGTTAAGAACCGAAGCTGCCCACTTCTTAGCAAACAATTTTTTCTCCCATGATCGAACTTCAATTCTTTCTTTAATAGTTTTTTTTTATGATTCATATTTTAAAAAAATGGAGAAAAAAAATTTAACAATGCATTTTTTTATTTCCAAATAAGGAATTCGTCTAACTTTTTAAGTTATATCGAGAAGTTATCTGACAGTTACGTGGGAGAGTTGAAAACATTGTTGGAGTCTATATACAGCACATATATGTTGATAATAGTGATAAAATATCGGATTATTTCGATAAAGTTTGATAAATTTTGCTACATTTATCACATTTACCAGTGATTATGCATAATTCTCAAATTTTCAATCCATGAATATGATGTGATGGATGAGTCGTAAATACAATTTTTTTCATATTATAGGAACTTGTAGATTTGAAATTTTTTATTAGTTTAAAACTTGGAGAAAATTGAATTTCTTCTACAAAATATGTGAGATAAAACTCTAATCGGCCGAAATATAATTGTACATAAATTAAAAATCATTATTTACCTGCTGCTGCGTTTGTTTTTTTCACATGCTTCGGTGTACGTAAAAAAGCCAACATTACAAAAGTGATGATGATTTTTAATATTGATGTATTATTTGATCACAATTATTTTTATTTGACCACAAAGCAGCTATGCAATACATGTACAGTACAGTACCACGTTCATTTCGCCATGACAATTAATTTAAAGAAACATGAAGCATATTATAAAAATTATTGTTAGTCTTGTAATGTTCGCTTCACTTAAATACATAATGTAAACACAACGATGACTCATTTATTGCATTAACCATGGTTTGATGATTATGCATAATGAGCTACAAATGTGATAGATTCACGGTATATGAGCAAAACTTATCAAACTTACCGAAATCGGTGATTATTCATATAATAACAGCTCTTTATCACTTTCACCGTAGCATATATGGCATAGCCCCTCTTTATGGAGGGTGGCAGGGATCCATCCCAATGAACGTTGGGTGAATCTTTGGATTTGAATCATATCGGATGATTAAGTATGAATGTTTGTTTTTTACTGCAACATGTTAAAAAAATATTATGTAATTATCATTTCTTCTCAACCACATTCACATTTGCTGAAATAATCTCTGCCATTATTTCAGGCAAGCGTAGCTCTAAAATTTCTTTTTTCCTCTCCCCTATCTTGTCAACAACAAGTTGTTAATTTTTAGCTGGGTGCTGATTGGTCAATGGCGAAATTTCCCAAAAGGGAAATTTTTTGGCCTGTCCATTGTCATGTGATCTTAAGAATAACTTTTAACAATCACACCGTGGTTTCATTCGGAGCTTGATTCTTAACGTGATTCTTACGAGACGATTCTTACATATGGATGATTGGTTATTAAGAATCAGAAGGTGGTGCACCCCCAGGTGTTAAAAAAAGAAGAAGTTAAAGTAACATTTAAGGCAAAGATAGGATTCCCAGAAAATAGTTATTTATCGAGAGGAGGGGAGAGGAAAACCTCTTACTTGTGATAACAGCAGGGTTCAATGAGTGCTTTTGTATGCATATACAGATGCACTCGCGCCCGCTGTTCATTCCAAGTGATTTTCATCAAAAAGATGGTTAAATACAGTCATTTTGAACAATGCTAAGGATTTATTTTTTACATTCAATGGCAGAGAAGTCCAAATGTGAATACAACAGAAAAAAATTATTTTTCTTGAACTTTGTTCTCGCTGTAAAGGTCGGGATACAGTTCCTGCTAGAGAATCTTGTTGAGTATCTGTGTGTAGGGATAGGAAAAGAGGGAATGTGTTGCTTTATGTACTGATTCATATATTATTATAGCTAATAAATATTTTACAAAGCTATCTAATGGAAGAATTTGACAGAGTTTTAAAAAGAAAGGAGACACGTGCTCATTAAATGAGACAAATTTCATCACACTCAATATTTTCTTTTGAGCAATTATCAAGGGTTGCAGAGATGTTTGAATGGTAGATGACCATACTTCCAAGCAGTAAGCTAAAAAATATAACATGCACATTACATAAAAAGGCACAAAGTGCCTTACTTTCGAAAATATGTATATATAGGAGTTTAAGGATTTGCTGACTTCTAGTATATGGTTAGACCCCATGAAGGATGTTCATCAATTAAAACTATGAGGTATCTAACCGAATTGGCATGCTTTAACTTATCCTGTTCCAATTTTATTGGTAATGACACAGTATTCAAAGATTTTTGCCAGGATCTGAAAAGTATGCAAACTGATTTAGAAATATTGAGTTGCAGCTTCTTCACTGATAACCTAGTGCTTTCCTTTGAATTATGATAATTAACTTCAACCCATATTGATTCACATTCATCGATAACTATTTCTGATTTGCATTTGTAATTCAATGTATTATGCATGTACATTCCAGAGCCACCATGTGAGCTATCTTTTCTAAGTGAAATTAGTTCAAATCTTAAATACCTAAATAATTGCATTCTACCTTATTAGTGACACTGATTTCACTTAACGCGATAATTTAAAAGGAATTTTATAGCACATCAAAATATCAGATAATGAGTCAGAGTTCTTTTTAAAACTTCATATATTTGCGTGAAACAATGATAATTTGCAGAGAGAGTTCATTGTTGTATAATATTAACACAGATGACAAGGTGTATATCCAAAGGTATGGCAGAATCTAACCAAGCATGTGATAGTTTAGTGGAAGAAACACTACTGAAACATTATTGTTTGAACCCAGGCTTGACAAAGCAATATCAAATTCCTAATCCTTCTTTTTAACCTGTTCTGGCATTAGCGGCTTGAGTCAACAATGAGTATTTTACAATGATAGTTATTGAATGATTATGTATGTCTAGAGAAAAAGGATAAAAAATATGACTTAGTAATATAGATAGGTCAATGGAAAAATTACTTTTACTGTTTACAGCTGTAAACCAGGGGGGAAAATGAATCTTCAGTACCCTGCAGACAAAAAAAACCTTATTATTATACGAAAATTGCCACATTTTCAAGACAAATAAAATTCAATTGGTCAATGACCATTCGACCAATTGAATTTTATTTGTCTTGAAAACGTGGAAATTTTTGTATATATTACAACCAGGCAAATTTTCTAATTTTTGTGATAATGCATGTTATGTTTGTTTTGAATTTATGCTATGTCTATCTAATGCTATGAATGTATCATGTTGTTTATATTTATAATAAGTAGTTTCTGTTCACCAAACAAGCTAGGTTTTTCTACTTACTGATGTTTTTGATGCCACGTGTCATGAACTATTCTAGTGGGAAAAGAAATTGTTTTCTGAGGTTGCCATTTGGAATGCCAATGTCAATGGGGATGCGTGTGTGTTACGCCTCATTACACATTGAACATACAGTTCAGTGATTTTAGAGATGTATTTAATCACAACCATGCTTCAAAATGGCACTTCAGTCTCGACCAGCTGACACTCCCACTATCTGTTCTATGCTTCAAGGCTGCCGAGTACTCATGAATAAAAATCATTAATGGTCGTTCTCTGTCTCACTGCCTTCTCAAGTCCTGCTGATTCCAATCCTGTTTTGATGATTGCAGAACTCCATGCATGACTCTACTCATAACCCCCAAAGCAGAATGTTTTGCATTGTTCTGCAACGAACCCTCGGCTGACTGGACATGTTCTGACAGTAAAAATCCCCATAATAGTGTTTCTACACTAAACTTTTCTCAAATTTCTTCCAGATTGTTCTGCAACGTACGTCACAGATTTTGGCATATTCTGCTTTGGGGCTCATAACCATAGTCAAATGCTACTTCCTTCTTCTCAACACCCTTGCAGATCTTTGATCTCTGTGCGTGATCCCACTGATTTCCAAACCGGTACCACTTCTTTGTTCATGGTATATAATTTCTATGGTGGAGTCTCGTAGGCCTATTTTTTATTTACCCATAAAAGTTACTGATTTATTTTTACTATACAAAAATATTTATAATTATTTTTTTCAAATTTACTGTCTCTTTTTATTTTCCTTGAGTGGCTGCAGAGCACCAGTTGAGAACCGCTATTTTAGACCTAACTGCTGCCAATTCTTTTGTTTTACACATGCAATGTCTTAGCAAATTTTCTGACTGCGCTGTTCTTTAAACCTCATAGAGCCACAATAAAGCAGTTAACCACTTTACGATCAAGGACATAATATTGCGTCCAAACGTCAGTGGAATAAATTCCAATAAGCTCTTCCCATTTCTTTTCATCACTGCAAAGCTTTGTTGCAACCCTACATAAAAAAAAGTAGTCAAATCCTGTTTTAATAAGTACCATTATAGTGAACACTTTTCTAATCCCCCAGATAAGTTCACGTAGGAACAATGCAAAAACCTGTAATTCCTTTATAATTTCTTTATAAGAAAGTGATTTCTACGGACTCTTGGAGTTTGTTATAAAGGGATTCGACTGTAGTTCTTTTTACCTCCATAATGTTTCCTTCTTCTATATACATCTAAGAGCAAAAGAGAACAGGTAGGTGAGGGTGAAAAAAGAAATCTACTTTGTACCTATTCTATTATCTGTAATGCATTTCCTTCCTTTTTCTAACATGCAGTTAGGTTAAGACAAGATCACCATATTTATCGTAGATGCATCTAACAGAGATCATCCGAATTTCTTGCCTCGCTTATAAGCAAAGCAGTTAATACAACTCATCCTCATCAATGCTTTTTTTTGCTGTAACACTAAATTGGTGTTTGCCAAAAAATTATATAACAAAGAAAAGTTTATTGTAAAAATACGACAAAAAACTGAATAAGAGCTTTTTGTAGGATGATTTCATTAAACAGAGGTGGTACAACCCGTGGGGGGGGGGGGAAGGAAGCAGAAAAATTACTCTTCTAGTTTTCATACAATTCTTAAGTACCAGAACACACATAATTGTCATTTTTTGTTTTTTACATGAGATAAAAACAAAAAATATGTGCTAATTTCTGGGGGGAGGGGGGATTTCAAGCCAAAATTTTCAAATTTTTTGAGCTGAGAAATAGCAACAATGTCAATGTTATACACAGGAGAAGTTAACTTTATCAAAATAGGAAGACATTGGACCACAAAAATATCATACCAAGTGGAAAATGTTATACGAGGGAACATTATAAGTGTCCACTTTATGTAATAGTAAATATTGTCCCAAATTGGACCAACAGATTTTAAAATGGATATGGCAAGCAAATGATGCTTAGGTTACTGGCAGCCAATCGCTATGATGGTTCCCCAGCTAAATTTTCAACTTTAAAACAAGCCAGAGATGTTGCACATCATCATCACATATTTACGTAACATAAAAGTTTGTCACCCTCATATATTTTCAAGCATAAATCAGTTTTCTTAGGGTGAGAAATGTTTTTATTCACAAGGGACTGCCACACTTCATGAGAATTTAACTTCTGGAAACACTGTCACATATGCCTTGGTCTTTGATTCACTCAGTATAATAACTAAGCAGGTCCTTCAGCATGCGCTAGTTGAAAAGCTTTAATAGCTATATTAGCTAATATACTTTGGTCACACATGCCAACTTTGAGACCAAGCCTTTCCGTAATGGCAATGTTTGCCAATGGGAGGCCCCTTCCCATGTTTTCTCCTCACGACTATTTTAAAAATTGAAATAAATTTTCTTATTTTCTTTAACTTGACCATATTGGGCATTTACCCAGTTCTGATGAACATTTAAAGTAGCCTTTTGGCTTAAGTTTGGGCCTGTTTGCCATGAATATTACTCATGAGGATGCTATCACTGCTTCATCATAATCGACAATCCCCCTCTTCTGCTTTCTTTGTAGAAACTTATCCATGAAAAATGTTATGAAGAGCTTGATATAAATTATTAAACACTTCTGCACTTTTTTTTTCAATTCAACAATTTTCAGTTCAGTTCATTTTCGGTATTCAATTTGTGGATGTGTGGACAGCCAAACGTAGCAAACCTTTGCAATGGCTACAAACAACAAGGTGGCTTCCCTTCATTTCAAATTCAGCTTGATATTCATTATTTGGAGATGCTGCCTTTACATGACATTTATTTCGTACTCGATAGGATAGAATTCAATGAAATCTCCAATCAAAAACAAATAATTTTGAAAAAAACAGACTTCCATAGTTTTTCGCAATTCACTGTAATTCTGTATTTGATGGTAGAAATCAATAGAAACTACAGACATTCCGTAGTAATTGGCAAGTATGACTTCAATACACTGTTAGTTCATATGGCATTAGTATGTGTTTAATACAATGTTTTATATATATATTATGTGTCTTCTATTATCTCCAATTCAATTGCTTCTCCAATTCAATTTTTTGCATAAGATGTTACTTATTAGTTCTTTTTTGTCACAGACAAATAAAGGTGAGGTATAAGCAAAAAAGATAGTTTGCTGCTCATATTAATCACCAAATTTGATGGCTTAATAGATGATACAGGACATTAAGATTAATTTACATTAGATAATGTAGCAATTTTGATTCACTAATGTAGATTCATCCTAATTAAAAAAAAAACAAAAACAATGTTATAACCCAAAGCCCTTTAATCGACCACGCCAATAGTGGTCACAATGATGGAGATGTAGATAATTTATAAAAAAAAGGGTCTGGCGCTCTATTTAACTGTTTCATGGTCACGGTCATCCGAATTATGTTGCATAATTGAGATTGTGGTTTTACAGCACTTCTTTACACTGTAAGCTGAAATTTTTAAGTACAAGTCCACATTTGTAATCATGATACCAGGATTTTACACAGCTTTAAAAAATTTTGGTTGGAGGTTTTAGTTAAATTTCTTACCTTTATATATAAAGGTTCTTTAAAAATTGCTCTAAATAATATTCTTTTATTATCCCATGATTGCTTGTTGTTTTTTAATACATATCCCCGACTCCTCCATTTTTGGTCTCCATGCTTTATAACAATCTCAAATATATCTCCACAACAAATTCTCGCAAATCCTTGAATTCCTGAAAATATATATGTTGATATTTTATATAAAAATTGAGAATAAGATATTAAATTTTCATACATGCTATCGTCCATTTTTTTCTCCCATTTATAACCTCTCCATCACACTTTCAAAAATAATCTAAATTTTCTAAAATAATTTTAAAATATGCAATAGAATAATAGATAGAACAAGTAGGTATATCTACTTAGTTTTTGTTCTTCCTGAAAAAATGTTTTACGATAGAATTTTTTAAAATTATCATCACGACTAAAACTTTTACATTAGGTCTTCCAATCATTTGCGACTATATTTGTGATCCCAAAAAGTTATTTAAAAAATTATTAGATCAATAGAATAACATTGAGAAAGTGTATTGCGAGAGAAATCTTTGCATATAGCACTGTAGGAAAAAGCAAGTCATGGTTAAAATGATAAAAAGAAAATCTGCATGAAGAGATGCAACTAACATAACATTACTCTTGAAATAAAATATGCACATTCCTTCCCTTTCTATTCATATAACCAACCACAAAAACGGGGGAAAAATACATCTAGAAAGGTTTTATCTTCAAGTTTCATTCATAAGCAGGTATTTAACATTTTCAGTTTTTTTAAACTTAATATTTGGGTTTATATTTGCTTTCCTTAAATCTAATAACCTGGTCAATTCAAAGAGCATATTTTGCCATCGCATTCAAGTTAATACAGTAAAACCTGTCTTAAGGGAATCCCAAGGGACCAAGATTTCTTTTCTGTTGAACACAGGTTTTCGCATATAAAGTGTATGATATAATTGTGTAAAATTATAGAATGATCTAGTAGGTAATTTAAATAAAATAAAAATAAGTATGACATGAATGTCGCTCTCCACTTGTTAATACAAGATATACAGTTGACTGGATGTTGTGAAGATATTTATTATTTTAGATGTTAATTTTTTAAGGAAGGAAAAAACTCAAAAACTCCTTAAAAAATTAACATCTAAAATAATAAATATCTTCACAACATCCAGTCAACTGTATATCTTGTATTAACAAGTGGAGAGCGACATTCATGTCATATATATAGCCATCTGGTGGCTCGTCGTCCATGAGCTATTAGCTGATCGGTTTCACCGTCCATTGCACGGTTCCGTTCGGCATATATACGCTCCAGCGAAGGAAAATCTCTATCTCCTCTGTAGCTTAGTGGTCAGAGCACTCGTCCGGCAATCGAGGGACCCGGGTTCGACTCCCGGTAGAGGCAGAGATGAGTTTTTTCCTTCCTTAAAAAATTATCTAAAATAATAAATATCTTCACAACATCCAGTCAACTGTATATCTTGTAAAAATAAATAATTTAAAAACAGATAAAATAAAGTAATATGTGCATTATTTATTCTATATATACTAAATACGTAGGTTTCAACTGCATCTGTATAAAACTTTACATAACACTGTTCTAAAAAATACATTTTTATTCTTTTGACTTTCCTTAAAATTTTCATTGAGGGTGCCAATATCTCATGTCAGGTTCAATGTGTACTTTATCATTTAAATGTTTATGTAATCCTCGCCACCAGATTTTTGTGAAGGGGTGGGGACCAACATGTTCCTATAATTCTGACCCTGTTCAGAAATGTGAAAATGGAAAGCAGCTTGCATACAATTTTGTAAGTCTTTCATATCATTTGGAAATTTAACCCTCGCACTGATTGCTTCTGTAGAAAAACATGCTTTTCGAAAAATTTTGGTTACAATTTTAGAATGCAACTGCTATACTACATGTGGCTTTTATCATGACCACAGCATCAAGTAGAAAACGGTTTTTGCTAATAAGAGTGGATGATGTAGAATTGTAGAATTAACATTGGCAAGCACAGATTGCATGAAAAATTTTGGTAGAACACTAATATTTTGTATGTTACCTTGGTCAATTGATCGCGAAACACTGGAAATGTTGGTGTGAAATTTTCTGTTAAGAGGGTACAATTTTCCTTTCCATTTCTGGCTTAGACTGGTTTTATTTGATGCAGGTTATTTTAATGTGTATTTTCGCATTAAAATTCTGGGACCAAGATTTTTTCCTATTATATAAAAACAGGTTTATGTTTAATAAACGTTCTGTTAAAGACAGGCTTTAATGTATTAACAAGATTAAAAAACATAAAAGGAATTGCTTGTTAGAACAAATTGCACATCTTGGCAAGGAAATGTTGAAGCTGTTTTGTCAGCAAAAAATTTTCAATAAAATTGTTCATATTTAGTGAAAAATGACCGTGTTCATTTTTTTTATGGGATTTTATGTAAAATAGCAAATGCACCATGTTTCTTGTGAACCTGGAAACTGCAGTGTCGCTCCATGGCCTGCGGGCTTCAATAAAAAATTTTATGTGATAGGTTGAAAATTCTTTGAAAATCATCAACGAATAGGTATATACAAGGAAAATACAAAACTCCTAATGCATTTTGACATACCATGGGTGTCGTCTTCGGAGGATAAAAATATCACGCTGACTGAGGATCCCACTAGGATTTATGACAAAATCTTCACTCTCAGTTGCTCAGTGGAAAGAAAAATATAGGTCTGTCTAAGTCAAACCTTGTGACCAGCCTAGAAAACGCTGTGTATCTTGATCTTACCTGGGGGAAATTTGCTGAAGTTAAGAGAGGCTACTAACACCTCTACTTCAGCAAATCACACCACAGTGCATGAAATAAGGAAGGTGGGGTCATACCTCCTGTGGTGTAGATGGTAGCTTGCCCAAAATGCAAGAGGGCCTGGGTTAAAGTCCGGCGGAGACCAGATGACTTTTCTTTCAAAGTTCACCTTGACATAAAATCCAGAAAATATCTATTTTCTTGATATATTGGGCTGAGGAAAGCCATCTATCTCTATCTCCAACGAAATTTAAATTAGCTACAAGAACGGAAAAAATGAACTTGTGCAACTTCATAAGCCACAGCTTTATTAGGGAAAATTCATGGGAAGAAAAATATTTAAACAGAGAATGTTTGCGTCTGTGTAGGGGCTCTAACCCAATGGAATGGTGAAAATAGTGGCAGTGACCATATCTGAGTGATCTTAAACCAAGGGTTCAAAATGCATACTTTTCATAGTGTTTTCTCACAAAAATTATTATTCGCCATAACAGGGATGACCGTTAAGTTTAACTGTATTAGCTAAATTTTCTGCCAGTAAGAGTTTATAACAGGGCTTGGCAAACCAAAAAGAAAATTAGGTGTTAAGAAAATTTCCTAGAAACCAAGCATTTTTTTAAGGCTTTTCTGGAGCTTGGTGACCTTTTCTTATGTTTCTAGACATGTTTAAATAGATTCCGAAAATTTTATGCTGTTCTCAGACTCCAAGTTGGCAATCACACAAAGCAAATTTTAGGCACAAATGAAAATTTTTTAGTGGCCATGGTGACCTTGGATTTGAGATTTGTCAAGCGATGGTTTATATTCAGGAAAAAAAGTAATACGAAAAACTAAATCACCTATCATATCAAATGTAAATGTTCCCATCATATGTTGCAATTTTGTTTCATAAGCACACAACAACTCATTACATTCCTTGTAACCAGTGTGAACATTATGGAGGGCAGCATCACGTTTTTTTCCATGAGATATAATGTAAGCATTGGTCATACTTCGAATACCTAACAAATAGAAAAAATGCTCAATAATGACCCTTTATCATACCTGGAAATATTTTTTCACGTAATACATCAATCAGTGATAATCTACACAGTAATTCTAGATACATTATGAAACAAGATGTGCCATCAGTAGCACAAGAATACAGAAAACATAGAAAATGAAAGAAAAAAAAACTTATTATGAGCACAACAAATTGTTTCCCCTATTAATAAAACTTCTCATGGTACAAAATCAATATGAAAGAACCTTTAAGTTGGTGCTCGATAATTTTTTGTATCAGCATATATCACAAGCCACTAGGGGTACTGCTATTATCGTGTCGTTAGTGTTTTTTCTGTAACTTTTCTTCTAGAAAGGTTGATAACAAAAGACTGGTTCCTTGTTTTCGGAGAACTAACTTTGATGTTTTGAGAGAACATTTAGCAGAAGTTTTCAAAGACCGGCTGGAATCAGTTGTGGTGGTAAGTCAATGGGAAGAATTTAGTACAAAACTGTTTTGCAAGATGTCATACCCTTTGTTCGCAAAAAGCATGTTGGTACATCGTGCCTCCTATAGTTTATGGATAGCATGCGTAACCTTCATCTTGAAAAGAAAAAGGCATTCTGAGAGTATAAAAGGGGACGAGGAGACTTGTCATTGTTTACTGATAAAAGAAGAGCATTATCGAAAGTGATAAGGGATAGTAAAAAACGTTGAACTGTTGAACTTAGGTCAACAGATAACATTGGCTCTGACCCAAAATGATTTCTTTGATATGTCAATAATCAGAGTGTCTACCAAATACCAAAAGCGAAATTCTGTGACTTTTTTGTGGACTTTTCTGTGACCTTTTCTCATTAGCAGGGCTCCCACTCAAAAAATTAGAAAAAGTAGGATGGGGGAGGGTACCCCCTTAGCCAACGCAAGACGCCTCGTGATGGTACAGATACAAGGGCCTGTAGTGAAACTGCTGCCTGTGTCTGAATAGCGGACAATGATGCAGTTGGTGCTGTGCATTCTTGTCATGTGATGTAACGGTCGTCTCAGATATTTGTCTACAGAAAAAGTAGGATGGGGCAGGGTACCCCCCTTAGACAACATAATCATGGCATAATTTAAAAAAAAAATCCCTAGAAATTTTTTTTTTAATTTTTAAGTTAATTTTTTTTCATAGCACACTATTTCAATATCCTATAAGATTGACTCAAGCCAAAGCAAAATGAAAGAAATGTCTTGGTTGCAAAAAAATTTTTTTGGCCAAAATAAGGTCTTAGCGACTACAAATAATTCTTTTCTGCTCTCCTCACAATATATGTATATTACATTATTTTTCGGGAGTCTTCCACAGTCTATTCTGTCAACTCTCTTTGACAATACACACAGAAAGTTATGAAAAAATACATAAGTTTTTTAAGAATGACACTCTTTCGATACCACTTCCAAAAGGCAAAATGTGTAAATTACAAGGCCCGATATAAGTAAGTCAAGGTGGACCAGATGGTTTTACGGCATTGTCCATCCCTTTTAAAAAGGATGCTTAAATTTTAGTGGTCAATTCCAGTGTAATAGTTTTTGACAAATATGAAGCACTTCCATTTCTAGCTTTTTTACTTGATAATTGTAAACATTGTTTGTGCCTCTGAATGCTCTAAAAACACAGAAGAAAATTGGATGCTATTAGGTATCATCAAAGTCACAAAGCCTAGAATAGGTCTATTTACCCAACTGCTTTGTTATGCAAACTGTTTCACCTATACACAAAATGTGCATCATAATTTTGAATGATGAATGTTAGTTACTGTCCAAGACCATGAAGAGTAGTAAATACAAAATTATTTTTTTTCAACTAGGCAGAAGTTTTTAATGACTATTATCTATTTGTAGAACCCTCAAACTAAGCAAATGAAAAATTATTAAATCACTAAATGGTCCATATACGCACCGCCCCCCCCCCCCCGAAATAACCTTAAAAACAATACAATTTCTGCTTTGGCAGAATTATTAATTGCAATCTACTAAATCTGTATTATTTGCCATTATGTCCACGATTCCCTTCTCAATTAAAATCAATTATACAAATTTTGTTGATAGGATTTTGTTAAAACAGTAGGAAACGTAGGACAAAGTGGGACATTTTACCAAAAATACAATGCCCCATAGAAACTGAACCCTAAGGGCAAAAGTCACATAAGCTTCCCAGCGCAAAAGCATAAGTAGATACAGTTTGTTTCCCTAACTAGATGGGGAGGGGTTTTAATGTCCACCTTTTTTTCTTTGGCCTACACCAATAATTTTTTTAATCAGCGGACCGACTGATATAAATTATAAAAATTTTTTTGATAGGATTTCGTTAAAAAAGTAGGACAAAAGTGAGACATTTTACCAAATAGTAGGCTGAGTGGAAGCTCTGCATTCGACAAGATGAGCCATGCTGGACTGTTTTCTTATATGTGATTCTCAAACTATGAGTACCAACCATCTAGGGGAGTTTGGGTTAGTAAAATAGAGGGTTTGAATAAAAGGATTCACTTGCGTTCACGTTCCCTTTTGTTAGTTACAACACTCCATTGAAACTGGACCCTAAGCCTCCCCCTGCAAAAGCATAAGTAGATACAGGTTGTTTCCCTAACAGGGACTAATGTCCACCTTCTGCTATTCTGCCTATGCCAATAAATTTTTTAATTGGGGGGGGGGGGAAATATTGTCTTTATTGTCCCCCCCCCCCCCCCCCCCGTATCCCCACCCATGGCTTCAACCACCTTTGTGACATCACCCAAGCTCCCAGTAGATCATGAATATTCAATGCAATCCATTCCTGCATACGCTCTTGCAGGTCGTATATATGGACACATGGCAACCCTAAATCCCCACCCCTCAATGTTTTTGTTGTATCAGAGTTTCTTTGTCGCCTATGACAAAATTTTCCAAAGCAAGTCCATGGGCAGACCCACGCCCCATGCTCATTCAAAAAGCGTGCTGCGAATGCAAAACTACTGAACACACTATTGATCAATATTAAAGCGTGTGCACAACAGCTGCGTTGCACTGCGACGCATGGCAATAGTAGGCTCAAAACAGAGAAAAAGACCCTAACGATGTTGAATGGAGCAAGGTGTAATTAATCTAGCAGTTTGTTCAGTTGGTTCAACAAACGGCACCGACTGTCAGAATCTGCAATTTACCACCGGAATCGACATGCATCGCAGACAGGGATGCACATCAGAAAAAAAACGGAGTCTAAATAGAATGGGCACGAATGAGCCCATTTCTGCCACAGTGCACAGGCAAACGTATTGGTGCAGGTAAAATAAAAAAAAAAATAGAAGAAACGTTTCTTATAAATGAGAGCCAAAACCATTGTGTAAGGGTACAAACATAGTCCAGCCAATTCTCTAATTCGCTGGGAAGCACAGTAGGAGGCTGATAGGGTTCCAGCCTGCTAAACCTAAATGAAATAATTTCAACTTTTATTTTTTCACAATATAAATTCACTATATGGGGGACTGTGAAAAATTTGGCCTGAGCCCACCAAAGATCTCAGCTCAGGGTGTCCTACTGCAGGATGTGGGGCCACTCCAGACAAGTGGTTTTCAACATTTGGAATCTTACAGCATCACTTTGTTTTTCTTGATAGGAAGGACTGGGCATACACAAGATTAATGGGAAATAAATGGGTAAAAAAGAAACAATAAGCCACTCATGGCCTGGTTTGGCGGATGCCAAAACCCGGCTGTTAAGAAACACTGCATTAGATCAACCAAGGGCAGTGAGGTCTTAATGCATTGGCCCACTCGGGCAAGGTCCGAGGGCCTCAAGAGTACAAAGGCCTTACGAAAACAAGATTTAGTTAAAATTTTCTAGAATTTGCCAGCTAGGGCCTGATGTGCCCGAGTGGAATGGTGGTAAGATACTCGTCTACCATCGTGAAGGTTGTTGTCTGGGTCCCGGGTTCGAACCCAAGGGAGGATATAGATAAGATATTTTCCCTAACGAACTCGAGGCGACCACTGATAGACAGCGCCTTCACTTCCAACCCATCTCACTAATGGCAGTAAATTGCAATATAGCGATATGGCCAGAGTTGGTGTTTGATCATTGATCATTTTTGTCGCACCGCGGTCATTTTCTGCACACGAGGGCTAATTAGACCGGGACCTACAATTTATTGCCGATTCCGAACGGCAGGCTTGTTTTTTATACTCGTCGAGAGGTTGGTGCGCTAACCCCTCGATGGGGGACTCCCTACGGTAGCAATTTTTCTGCGGTCATGTCGCCATTTTTGTTGTACCCCTGTGTCAGGAAAGTTTTCTGACAATTGAGTTGGTGTTTGGTGAAGTAGTAGCTAGGGTCTGAGAAAAACCAATTGGCCAGGGGGCCCCATGATGCTCTCAAGACGGCCCTGACCAAGGACCCTTTCGAAGGATGCGGATTTCACATATTCCTTTTCCTATTCACATTTTTTGAAGTCCAATATTAGATGCTTGTTATTTGCTCTATCATCATGCTTAGGTGTCGGTCTAGATCGCAAGCTTGTCACTATATTCCCATGGTTCTCTTTTGTCAGCTGCTTCCCTTGCATAATTCATGGTTCATCAGCAGCTTCCCAAAAAGTTTGGCAGATAGTTTTATCATATAAAGAACCACTTTAAAGCATAGGTTTTGTGCGCACAAATCAATTATTTCAACTTGCCACGATGCACATTTTTGGAAACACTGTGGTACTCCTTTAAATTCGGCCCAAATGTGTCGCAACACAATCAATGGCAAGCGAGTCTGATATATATGTCTGTCTTCTCTTGAATTCTTTCATTCTATTGCATGCCTACACAATAAGATAGATGCGATCAAAAATTAAAAAAAATACTTCTTCCTTTGTGGGGGGGGGGGGGGAAAGAGAGGAAATGGTGCCTTTTCACCTGGCCCCCACAAAGATAGGGCCACAAGATTGCCCCTATCCAAGGCCTGGGACAATCACCGTTTTTTCATGCTATAAATTTACTAGAGCCCCACCCCATGAAAACTGGCTTATGGACCCGCCAAAGATACAACAGCCCTGCTCCACGATGTGGGGGGGGGGAAGGTCATGTCCTTTCTACAGAAAACCTATATTGTTCCCAAGAGCCTATATTGTTGAAAGGTGCAGACAAGCAAAGAAAGAAAAACTTTTTTTGTTCATCCAGTCTAAATAGCTTTTTTGCCTCACTCATATAATGCCGACCCCAATTTAAGGTGGCTACACTTTGGCATTGTTGTTTTCTGTTGGTACTCCAAAGCCTAGATTTCAGGGGAAAAAATTGGAAAAAAATATCTCTGGAGAAACGTGAGTTGCATGGTCATAGTGGCGCAACTAACTCCACTCTTATTTGTCTAGTGCCAAATTTGAATGGGCATCATCTTTCAGATTTGCAAACACGCCTTCCAAATTTTGTTTATCTAGCACAACTCCTTTTTGGTGTTGGGATTTCATTTTCCACCAGTTTATATATAAGTTACAGCCAAATCCCGGATTGTGGCCAATTTGTGAATTGCCAAAGTCTGAATTGCAGAAATGATTCTGACTTTGGCTGGTCATTTCACAAAGTAGCTGAAGATCCCTGGCCAAAGCTCAATTGTGCGGATGTAAGATGTCCCGGTATGGGTCAAATCCATTTTTTTAAATCACCAACGTGTGATGCATGTCTATATATAACAGCTGTATTGGAGTAGAAAGTGAAATTTCAGAGAATCACTATAAATAAAACTATATATAAACATAGTTTTTCTGCCAAATTTTGGTGCAAAAAAAAAAAAAAGATTACCACATTGTGACTGCAGTTTGATGGGTTGCCATAACCAACATGCACATAATTATCATGAAAAAATATGGCAACTTGACGATGATCTCAAATCATTCTTTCGATATCAGACTTTGGCCAGGGATCAACTCTGCCGGTCAATGTCTGAGTTTTGGACATTGGCAGGTCAATATTTAACAAAACTGGCCAATTCGCAAAGTGGCCAGCCCCGTCGAAAATCTGCCAATTTTGGGCTTTCACAGTTACATATATACAGTAAAAACTTGATAACTTATCGCCTCATTTTATCGAAAAATTATGACAGATCAAATTACAATATTAATAAAATTTATAGATTGCAAAAGAAAAAATTGAAGTTTTTATCTTTTTAGAGCTCTTATTACTTAACTTATTGTGCTAAAATATACTGGTACAGTTTGGTTTATACTAGTAATTTTTAATTTAGACTAATCAGAGCAACTGCTAGATTAGTTAGCTTTTTTTCACAACAGAACTACTGCACATCTATTTTACATACACATGAAATTTAATCTTACACGGAGGGACAGAGCCTGGGCCGTGACTGGTTTGGCGGGGTAAATCGAGAAGCTGACATCCATATATGACAAATACAGGGTGATTATAAAAAAACTATCCCGACATATGGGCCCCTAACTATCATACCATTCACAGAAACTGAATGAAATTTTGGCATAAGGTATTTTGATGTATGCGCTCAAGAATGATATGGAAAACAACAGTGTCACTAACAGTTACGGTTACAGTGAGAAAATTGCGAAAATATCAAATGGCAACACCAAGTTTTTTGTATTGGAATGTCATCTCCATTGTGAAAAACCCTAAATAGCGTTCGAACGGCAACTGTAGCATGAAAATCACCAGCGGTAGATAGGCTAAAAGTGAGGACAACCAATAAGGACAGAGAAGCAGCATAAAATAAAGCATTTTATTGTGTTTCACAAATTTCCCACATGGCCTTGTGGAGGACTAATCAGGCTGGGATCTCAGCCGAAGAAACGGTGTGACGAATGAAACGAACATTAATGCTCTGGTGCACAGCAAAGTCCTTTTTACTTTTTCCTTGCCTAGCTCCGGGGATTTTCGTGCTACAGGTGCCATTTCAACGCTATTTAGGGTTTTTCAGTATGGAGATTGCATTCCAATACAAAAAACTTGGTGTTGCCATTTGATATTTTCGAAATTTTCTCACTGTAACCGTAACTGTTAGAGTGACACTGTTGTTTTCCATATCATTCTTGAGCACATACCTCAAAATACCTTATGCCAAAATTTCATTCAGTTTCTGTGAATGGTATGATAGTTAGGGGCCCATATGTCGGGATAGTTTTTTTATAATCACCCTGTATATGACATCCATATTTGTTATGGGCATCTTTTTCTCAGCCACCTCGCTGGGCATTTTGCATGCTGTGGTGTTGTATTTGTATTTGTTAAAGGATTAGCAATCTACACGGATTGGTTAAAATACTCAATTTTATAAATCCGTTTCGATCTTCAATCCTTTCACTTGCGATTTTAATTTAAACTGTGTTGATGAATACGGCAGTTAGTGTTTTAATTCTTTATTAGTAGTTCATGAAACAACTACAAGGTAATCTTGGTAAAATTTATCAAGATAATCTTTCACATGCTAACTTCAAGATAATCTCGAACACAGGGTCCACTTTGAGGGACGTGTGGAGGGCCGGGGGAAGGGAAAAGCACACATTAGAAAACCTCAACTTTGGAAAAAATGTCTGGTTTTTCAACAAATATAATTTGTTCAAATTTTAAGCCCTAAATGCAAAAAACATATCTAGCTCGAACAGTCCCTAATGTTTCAAAAACGTTAGTAGACAAATCAACTTCCTCAGCGTAACTTTTGTTGCCCGAACTGTTCCGTTTTGGAACATAAGGCTTTTATGGTGACTTTTAATCATATGGCAATGTTTTTAGCAAGCTATTTTCTTAAAGGAAGCCATAGAAATTATTTGTTCCTCTATCTCAAACTTTTTCATGGTGACGAATTAACCGAAATTAGCAATGAGTAAACGAGGGTTTAATAGCATTGTTGTCTATGAAAGCTGGACAGGCCTGAAGACAAATGACGACTTAAAGAGGTTTTACTGTATACAAAGTGAAAACTCAAGTCTGTTTCACCTTAGCATATATTAAAAGACAAGCTTGTTCTATGCTGTTTTTTCCCTCATTAATGACGTCACTCTGTATGACCAGCGTAATAAGTTCCAAATGTTTGCTTATGCACCCCTTATTTTTTTTATCCAACAGAATGACCTGCAAAGATAATCAAATCCAATACAATGTCCGAATCACATCCCTTTTTTTTGCAAAGAAATGAACAAAATTAGTTGAAAGGTGACCGATTATTGCTTCTACTGACTGTTTTAAATACAGCTTCTTTCCTCATACCATAGTTGACCAGAACAAGCTTTCCATTCCACTGCATTCTCTTGTATAAGCGTAGTTGGCCAACAATATTATATAAATAAATAACAAATCAAGATAATGGAAAGATTGTGACCTTTTAGGAGAATAATTAGTAGTCGAAATTGCATGATTTTATAATTGCATGTAATGGTATTTGACTTAAGTATATCTTATAAATAGTATCTTGTATGACATGCAATGGGAGGCAGTACTGTGACTGAATGAGCAGTTGCAGCTGGTGTGAGTTCTAATAAAAAAAAAAGGGAAAAGTTCAGTCAGTACGTAATTCTTCCATCCTCCAGCACTAAGTACACACACACAAATCTCTCTTTATTCTAGTAAACAGTATTATATATTTTTATATTACTGAAAAAATCCAAAGTAGTATGGTCCATAAATTGAAAACAAATGATGCTATGTTATCATTAGGGTGGAACGAAAAAGGGTGTTTTTTTTACTTTTTTTGGAAATTGATGTTGCCTTAGTATTCAAAAGATGCCTTTCAAGGTTTTAAGACGTTATACCAAAATCTAGGAAAATATTTTAATATCTTGAGGTTCCTCACGGACCCTAAAGGTCGAGCAAAAAGACTTTCCTAAGTGCACATTATAAAAATCTATGTAAACATTATATGTATAAAATAAACCCTTTTTGGGGGGAATGGGGTAGGGACAAAACTATAACCATGTTCCAAATTATAAAAACAAAAAAAAGCATAGTTTGACGATATAGGTGTCAGGAGGATGCTTCTATTGCTTCCTCTGTTATCACACTGTTATTACATTTCACTTTCTTGTAAAATAGTCAACTGTTTTTCAAACGATGGAAGAGTACTCCTTGATTTTACACTGGCTTGAATGAAGCCTTCAGGATTCTTGGTTGTTGATACAGCAAGAGATGCTTCAATTACGAGTCATACTCACCGTTCAACTGCTTGTGTGTGACAAGGAAAATTCGGTATAGATGGAAAAGCAGGTTCAGATCAGTTTTGTGGGTCCAGTTCCTGATTTTTTATAATAGGTGGTTCAGTCACTCGCACTTGATCACATGCGATTAGTTCCGAATAGTGCTTAGCAGAAAAGATTATTTTCGGAACGTGGAATGTACGGATTTTTGCTTCTGATAATCCTTCATTTCTCATTTTTAGAATTCACTTGATTCCCAGTTTTTTGCCCGTAATATTTCCACAAGATATATCTGATCTGCACTTAGATCACTGTTGTCACTGTCCATTATCGGAAGGTTATTAGAGATTGGTTTAAATATCACAATATATATACAGGTAATCTTTCGCAATTTTCCAAACTTTTTCCGATATCACCTTGAAGCCTGTGTGGACTGATGGAACATCCATCTAGATACTTCACAAGATGCTTTAGAGGTAATTCATTGAAGTGAAAAAGACAAATAAGCCATTGCAAGGGATGGCCTATTTCTTTCTCTATTAATCTGATAACACTATTTTTGTAACCAGTGTTGGTAACAGTTCCGTCGCATCCGATCGCCATCAATTCTTTTGTATCAAAATCTTTCTTCAAAAAGTTTAGAATTGATGACTTTATAACCCTTGCTCTACTGCTTCTTGGAGTTGTGTGACCGAGATAAATTGACCATGGTTCTTGCAATATGGTTATGTGTTCTTCAGATATGGTTCTTCTAGAATCACCTTCTTTGACATTAGCTAAGGTTTTGTCTTTTTGACCATCAAAATATATTTTTCGCACATTTTGCTCTAGGAATTTTATCTTGCAAAAGAACTCTCTGTGATGCTCTTTCACACCTTATTTTCATCCAGTCTATTGTCATATTTGGCTTCTCTTTCGTCAATAACCCAACATCTTCCAGCACGCATTCGCAATAATTGCAGCTGATCGATCAGACACACCAATTCTATCACAAGCAAGAGAAACATTTGGTAATTCAGTTCTCATCTGTGAGGATGATGGTAGAACTTCAAAAGCAAATGAAGTACTTGCTTCAGCACAGATTGATGGACCAGTTTCAGATACTGGTAGATAGAAATGGTAACTTCAACGACAAACTGTGTTTTGGCTCATATAGATCACTTTCCTCAGAATCGTTGGATATAGATGAGTTTTTAGTGGTTGATGAACTAGTTTCCGCTGTTTCTTCTTGAGATGGACTTCAAATGGGATACCATTTTCATTTTCCTTTGTTCATTCTTTTTCAATTTCTTCGTTGTTAGGACAACTACTAGACCAATGGCCATCTTGCATGTACTTCTTTGATCTTGCAAGAAATCTAGCTCTAAATTTGGGATGTTTCTCAACTTGTCACACTTAGTCTTCAAAATGACATTTGCATGCTGCAATGTCAAACAATTTCCGTGCTTCGCACTGAAAAGATTCCAAGTTCAACTTGAAAGTTTGAGAATCTTTCCTTGCTTTCATATTTCTCTGAAGACTTTACAGTAAAAGTCTTTGAAAATTTGGCACATCTGTTGGTGAGAAACTGTAGGAATTGAAGCAGTTTTCCAAATATTTTCTATCTTTGGCACGATAATTTCAAGAATGTCTGCAATAGCTAGATCTTTTCTTGATTGTTGTGACTTCATATTGCATTGAGTCAGCAAATAACAAAGCATAACATCGCCATAGGTGGGCAAGACCCGAGAATCCAACTCTTCAGGATTTCCTAAAATGTCACAATAAAAGCTTCTGATCGTCATTTTGACTGCTATACACCCTCTCAGTTAAGGGTTAAGATTGCAGATGAATACTGGAAACAAGGAAAAAACACCCAGTTCATTTAACAAATCATGTGTTCAGGGGAATAGGAAAGCCTCCTCCGCAGTGTCATGTTATAGAATTCCCCACGTGCGTAAAACTTTAGGGGCGATGAGGAACCTCAACAAGTTTGAATTTTGGGGAAAAAAATTAGGAATGACATTTCTTCACATAAAGGCATATTTTAAATGCTATTACAATAGCAATTTCGAAAAAAAAAAATTTCGTTCCACCGTAGTTATCATTCTTGATAAAGTTTGCACATCTGATATATAGCTAGAGGGCCATTCACATCATTCACATCTTACGTCAGCATCGGGGGGGGGGGGTTACAGATTTACTGACTTTTGATGGGGGGTTTTAATGATGATTACATCACTAACCACCCTTCATGAAAATATGAAATATTCCTAATGCCATCTTTACTTACTTACTGAGGTATCTATATCACTATTAATTCGAGTTCAAAACTTAAAACGTAAGCTAAAAATATTTGTTCAATCTGATCATGTGAAAAATTATCCCCATGCATACATAGAAAAGTTTACCAGAGCAGTGTCAGACTCACTATGTATATTCTCAAAGGACAATTCCAATCAGGTGTGTATGCAGGATCAACCTTTGGAGGGGGCACAAAAAGCTTGGGGCACAAGGAATTTCTTAAAGTGAAATTTTGAGTTGTTGGCCTTCAAAAAGTATTGAAATTAAAAGAAATTGATTATAATAACAAATAAAAGTACAGTAAACTTTCATTATAACGACCCCCCTCCCCCACTTCATGTATAATGGTAGATCATTTCAGAAAAATAGCTTTTTAAGAAAATTCCATACTTGGACAGAATAAAAAATTAGTTTTGTTATGATGTAAGCAGTTGCAATGAAAAAAAATACATTAGATCAAAATATAATAATAAAACTGTAATAGTTACATATATTCAGACATGCCAACATTAGCTTAAAGCTTGTCAGTAGTGATGAATGTTCAACTAGCCATGGAGGGGTACCCCCCCCCCCCCGCAAGGACAACATAATCATAGTACAATTAAAAAAACACTCAAAAATTTAATTAAAAAATATTTAATTGGACATTCAACAACCCTAGACCCCACTCTCCATTTTCTTTGTGTCAGAGCTTCTACGGCACCTACAATGAAACATTCTTTCCAATACAAGTTCCGTGAACTCCACCATGCACTATACTAATTAAGTCTGGTCCAGACCCGTCGAGCTGAACCACTCAAAAACCTGTTTTTAGCCCACAGAGTGGGGCAGTTTAGATGGAAAACATGTTTTTGCGCATTTGGGCATTGAGTAGAGCGTTGGGTTTAGACCCGGCTTTGCAGATTGCCTTCAGCGCACATACAAAATAGATCAACTCTGAGTTTGTCTTCTATCAAACTCTCTCACACGCGTGTACAAATTAATTGTTATGGTAAAGATTGATGCAATTTAAAAATAATATTAATAAGTAAAACACTGCAAGAAACTCAATGACCCAGTTTTTTTTTAACTGATTGCCATAGCAATGGGAGTGTCTCCCGTAGCTCCGTAGTTTATTGAGGCTGTCCATAAAAACTATGGACAATCTGTAGCAGTTGGCAACTCTGTATATTACATGTATATGCATGCAATTAATTACATGCATGCATGCACGAATGCACTGAATTCTTCAATGTCAAGGTCAAAGACAATTTCGGCAAATGAGAAAAATATAGATTTTATATATTTCTTTATTATAAACCTATGGGGCAGAGCTGAGTTTGGACATAGTATTGGATCGAATGGTCTTAGGCCATTATATTGGATGAACTATAACACATTCTGGTCATTACAATGGAAAGGTCACAATAATGCATGGTTGTTATATGAGTATCAACTGTATTTCCTTTCAATCAAATTTTTTTACAAAATTATTTTTTTGCATCAAAAATAAATTTTTGATCATCGTGGGGGGAGCTGCCTATGCCATGCAATCCCTGCGCATGCCTTTGATCTCAATATGCGATACAAAATGGGAAGAGTACCAGAGCTTACTTAATTTTGCTGATGGGGAGGTCAGAGTTCTGCTTACTTTTGTTGACGAAAAGGGGAAAAATGGCTAAAAAAATCTGCTGTCATAATAGTTGAATGGCCCTAGGAGCCAGATGAAAAGAATTGAAAATAGCTGCTTTGAGACATTGATCGAACCCCCCCCCCCCCCCCCCCCGCAGATTTATTAATAAAATTCCAATGATTGAAGGAAAAACTTACCGTCCCTCATTTTCTTCTGAACTTCATATTTTTCTTGAAGTTCTTCTAACTGAAATGGGGGAAAAAAATACATCATACGTAAAAAAATCAAAATTTAAATAATCTTCAATTAACTTAAATTTAAATTATCCTCTCCGTATACTGACGATACCCAACAATACCTTCTCAACCAAAACAAAATTGCGATTAGGGTTTGACAAAGGGACGGAAGAAATTAGGCACTAGCAATGCTTTCTTGTGTGCAGTGCTTACAATGATGCTGAGCCTACATTAATTTGGGTTTTTTTTTTCAAAAACACAATTGCTAAGAAATTAACCATGAACATCATGGTATAAACATGCAAGGTATCAACTAACATAATCGGAAATGTGGTACTTGTGCTGACTAGAACTCTATTCCTAATTCTGACACTAATGCATCATTATTACAGTGAAGTTAAATAAACGTATCCTAGAGATTGGAAACAAAAATTATGATAAAAAACCAAGTATTTTGATAGTTTGATAGACGAACAGTTCAGTTGCATGAATCAAACGTTCATGATACTTCAAAGAGACCTAATAGAACTTAGGTTTAATAGGAATGCATTTCAAGTGATTTAAATCTTTTGTTTGAAACTTGAAAGAAATGCAGTTGCAATTTCTACAGAATTAGTGGTTTGTATTGAAAAGTTTATAAAACAATCATGATACACATTTCAAAAAAGAAAATGAAAGCTCTATCGAAGACACTGGAGGCCTCATTTTTTTTTTTTTTTTTTTGTAATAATAATGTGATCCTCACATATTCCCAAGGGATCAGCACGATCCGTCCAGGGAAGACTTTTCCACTTATCGGCATTCCACCTTGATTTCAGTGCATTCAAGCCTTGAGCATATCTTTCAAATTCAATGAACATCAGCAGAATATGAAAGAAATTTTTCATGTATCTAGTAATTGAATCTCACTATTCAATACTTTTTTAGGCGAATTTCACATCTGAACAATCAGCAATATCCAATAAAAAATATTTCCTCTTGCATCCCGTGTCACAAAGGATAACAATCAAATTTATTTTGTCTTAAATTAGCAAGTTTCAGCATGTTAGGCTTTGTAATGCAAGCACAACATATTCCTACAGGTACCTCATTAATGTGTATCTTGAATTTGTATACAATAACTATAAGGCAATACCAGAGTTGGCAGGTTTTTATCATTTGTTAGAGTCAGGGTTTAAGCTAGATAAAAAATTCCTTTAGCAAAAACAGCGAAAATGAGGAGAAAAGCTTTAGCGAAATGCTACAATGCTAATGTAATGATTGATGCAGGGCCGTCATTTCAACTTTTTCCGGGGGGGCAAAGAACATGTACTCAATATATGTGTGTGTATATATATATATATATACCATTTTTAGTGTATTCTCAAAAGGTAGGGGGGCTGCCCCCCCAAAATGACGGGCCTGGATTGATGGTTGGATGTCTACTCGTTTCGTACCTCCTGTACCCATTTTTGTGAAAGTGGCTACTACTTCTTTTGAATTCTAAGATGTTCTTTCGCATTTTGTGAAAAATGCAACCCTAGCTTAAACCCAGGCTAGAGTCTGCTACTTTTAGTGTTGAAAAAAAGATCAGCAAATCCTAACTTGTTCTACAAAGGTACAATATTTTGAACTAGAAATTTTCTTCCTCGATTTGGCTATTTTTTCCTTTTGATAAAAAAAAAAAAAAGAGTTGGACATAAATATGAATGATAGAAACCATTTCTGTCTAGATGGTTTTCTATAAACAATCTCTTAATCAAACATGTGTCTTTTCTTAACCAAACCCACCAACATAAATAGCAACACAGGAATGCAATGAATATAGAAGGAATCAAGGGCTAAGAAAAACAGTGTATAAGGAAGTGTGTAAAGAAACCAAGAAAAAAAATTATATGAGATAATAAATGCCCTACTACATATAAAATGTGTGATGCAATCCTCATTCATGCACTTGCTAAAGATGGAACATCAGAATGTAACCCAAGGTGAGAAGATGTGGCAAGAATGAGAAAATTTGGCTATTGTATATAACTTTTAACCACTTCATGTACAAGCGTTTGTGAAGAAATTTGGATTATCTCTATTTAATGAATCAGCGATAAATATGACAAACTTGTCCTAACCTAACCGCAGGTTAGAAAAAAGAAGGGGTGCATAATTTTCGGGTGTGCAACTGTTTGCTATGACAAAACATGTTCAATCCTACCCCCCCCCCCCCAAATGGTTTTCTTTTCATCAATATCTCTGCAAAGAAGCACTACAGAATGCAAAAATGACTAACCTTGGATAAATGAAATTCCAGTTTCTTCAAATATCTTTCAGCTGCTTTTATTTGCTGGAAAAAAAATTCTCTCGCTTAAAAAGATAAATATAATTTAATATGCAAAATTCTTTTTTTATAGGGTTACTTTCATATAACAATATTGCTTTATATTATTTAGTGATAGGTCATCTGAATAAACAAACTTCCTGTTCATGAAGTTTATATGAAATGCTGTGGGATAAAAATTGTTTGCTTTCTATAAGTTTCATTCAATTAAATTAAAACACCACAAGCGAGAGACTGAAATCTCATTCCAACCGTGTCTGAAAAGATTGTTCTAATCTTTTAGCTGCTGAAAGTTGTAGAGTATGTTTGTGAAATAGATCTTTTTCTTTCTCTTCGACTAATTCAAGTTGGTGAAAGAATACATTTACAGTATATAATAGAGTATTTCTCTGTTCTGGGGTTATATACAGTGTAACCTTGATACAATGATATTCTGCAGACCAAAAAAAATACTGTTGTAGAGGGATTATCCTTATATCGAGAGCCAGCAGTTTCACATTAGAGTATAGAAATTTTCAAATAAGACTTGAAAAAATATTGTTGTAGAGGATTTAACATTATATTAAATATGACTGTAGCTAGGTTTCACTGTATCTGTATTCATACAAAATTTCCAAAACAAAAAGTAAGGAGTTTTTAAGGAGTCATGGGCCAAATCCCCTATCCCCGGAAAAAAAAATGCATCTAGACTAAAAACGAAAGAATGGTCCACATGCAGATTGATTCTCTTTTAAATGTCCCGTTTTTAAAATTTATAGTTCAATGGTTCCAAGATTTCAAATTTCAGAATTAAAAGTATGATGTGTAAGACTTTATTGAACAGCTACTGAAAAGGAAGAGGTATACCGTGACTGTATACGTCAGTAACAAGCGATTGTTTGAGAACACAAAGTCGAACAGTAACAGAGCATTATAATCAAAATTAGGTATCAAGAGGTGGATAGGAAAGAAGAGTGTGAGTTGAGGTAGTAGTACAATAGAGTATCGAAAAACCGAGCCCAGAAAGTTCAAGTTTCCAGATAACCCGAGAGGGGCACTGAAAATTTTCAAAAAATTCCTTCTCTCTCTCTCTCTCACTCACTCTCACACACACACCCTTCTCTTTTTTTTCCCCTCCAAGAACCAAACTTCTTTAAGAAAATTTTCCAGGAATAGTAGGTATGTATTGTGCAGTAATTTCAGTTTGAAAGGAACTAAGCAACCCTCAGCCCTATAACATGTAATTGGTGTGATGGATGTAGACCAATTTAACTTTCAGGTCACTGAGAAAGAGTGTGTTTGACAGTTTTCTTCGTAATGTTGGACAGTGATGTTGATCCCTAACTGCTAACTTAAAATCATTGGAAAGGCAGTTGAAAGCTGTCAGTGTCCCAGCGTCGTTCACCATCAATCCCATCCTCGACTCTCCTCAATCACTCATCTTCTCTTTTCAAGTTCTTAATTTTTTAAAACACATTGTATGCATCTATATCTTATTCAAGATTAAAAATACAGTAAGTATGTGCTAGTAGCTTTCGTATCTTTTATTTCAATTAAAACTAACACATTTAAAGAATTTTTTTATTCTTTTTTGGATAGTTCAAGATTTTCGATAATCTGAGGTGGAATCGATCCCATCCATCTCGGATTATCGAGACTCTACTGTATTGAAGTGATTCAAAGAAGTCTGAAGTGAGGTTTTAGATGTACTGAGTTTGGAATGAAGTTTGTTTTTATCGCAAAAAGACGCAGAGTTCATTGCTTCAGCCACAGCCATTCCTGCGTGAGAAAGATAACAGATGCTAATTAAATGAGAATTAAATCTCTGTAAACTGTTCAAGAAAATATGCTCATGGGCTGCAAAATAACTAACACTACTTCATTTTTCTTTCAAATCCTTTCATATGCTTTTTTTGTTACGAAGCCACAAAATGTATTTTTAAAAAAATCATCCAGTGTTCTCTTCAAGTCATGACAAACCGGTGCCCTAAGGACTCTGTGTGCACCTTCCAGGGGCTCTGCGGCGGTTCGAAGAAAATAAAACTAATCTGTAAATTTGATAGATAAATAAATAAGAGAGGCCTACAAGGTTCTGCCATAAAAATTATGTACAAAAAACGGTTTCTCGAGCCAAACAGGGCTCCACTAGTCAAAAAAGGTTGAGAACCGCTGCTTATAAATGATGCTTTCAACCTAATACACTCCAAAATTAATGAATTCAAGAGCAAAGAACTGGATGTTGGTTGCTTTTATAAGTATCGATATTAAAGAAGCTTTTAACAACCTGACCTATTCTTCAATCAACCAAGAACTGTACAAAGCTCCTCTCCCTAACAACATTAAATCAATGTTTTCAGACCTGCTAGCAAATCTTAATCACAACTCTGGAAGGCCTGGCAGTCAGAAAAAAGGATATTGGCTGTCCACAGGGTTCGTGTAACGGGCTGGCTTAGTTGAGTCTTGTGGCCCCAATCAAGCCCTAAAAATCCCCCTCCCGGAAGATGCCCATATCCAGGCCTTCGCTGATGACTGCCTTTGTGATAGGGTCAGTTAATGTATCACAGCTAGTGACAAAAACAACTAAAATCTTTAACGATTTTTCAAATTTGCTTAATGAACATAACCCCAAAATCTCAACAGAAAAAACACAATTTATCTGTTTCAGAAAAAATAAATATCCCCACACGATTAAAATTAATGGTAAAAATATTAAATGTGTAAACAATCTCCAATATTTAGGCATAAAAGACCTCGGCTGGGGGAAACACATCAATGAACAAAAATTGAAAGCGACTAGCTTCCCTTTTAAACTAAAATAGCAGGCAAATCCTGGGGCATCTCACAAAGCATTAGGACCACCATCTACAAGACAGTGGTTGAGAGATTCTTAGCCCATGGTGACTCAGCTTGGTATAAGCATCCAACCAAAAAAACAACACACAGGCCCTAGATAGTGCACAGAGGAAATTTATTTTAGCAATAATCGAGGCCTACGATGCAACAGCCACACTCAGACTCCAGGTGATCACAGGCAACTGCTCATTACACCTAAAGCTCCAAATGGAAGCATTCTACATAAAAAAATGCAGTTAGGTTTAGGAAAAACATTCAACCAGAACTTCTAGACTTTGACCCCAATAACTTTGAAGCACGGGAGCATGGCTGGCACCATCATCCCTCCTCCTCAACTATCCCCAGTCAAATATCGATTGACAGGCACGGCAAGCAGCGCTAGATAAAAACAATAGTAACTTTCATGCAGAATTGTTAGAGATAGAAGCAGCTACACAATACGCAACAGAAACAAAAGAACGAGCTTTAATAACTGATAGCTGCTCTTCCCTTCAAGCACTTCTAGATCCAACAAATAGAAACACAATAGTACATGTATTGAGGCGGCGTTTATTAGATAACCCAAAAATTTTCATAGGTTGGACCAAGGCCCATGTTGGTAACCTTCAAATGAGAGAGCAGACTCTCTAGCTAAGGCTGCCATCAACTGTGACAATAAACTTGATAACCCTTTCCCATTAACGCTCCTGAAGCGACAACTTAAACAAGCAACCCTCCAGAAATGTCAGCAAATTTGGGACCAAAGAACAACAGCTAGGAAAGTGCACGAAATTGTCCTTCGAGTCACATACAACACACTAAACTGGAATAGGGAGGTTACTATCTTCATAACATGACACGGCCCATTCCCTATATATCTACACAAATGGAAATGCCACAGAACAGACAAATGTGCGTGCGGTATGGTGGGTACTCCAGTTCACTATGCCGCAGAGTGCAAATTTACAAAGCATCTACACACGTACAAATATTCCGAAAACAATAGAAAACAATGGTTCACTCAAATAATCAAAAACACACAGCAGTAAGGATTACAAGCTTTGTCAAATATATACATGCCAACGAAAAACAAAAAATCTCTCCAAATTTATAAAATAATTTTGCAAATAATTAAATTTGCAAAAATAAAGGAAAAAACTAAAATAGATTAAAAAAACACATCATATCCACATGACTGCTACTACTAATACATGACCATTACATGTACAAGATATAGCATGCACTGACAGGACCCGAACAATAACTTTTACAACATTCCCGTAACAATGATGTAAATGTGATAACCACAAGTGTCCCCATTCAGCTCTTTCAGCGGTGGTGCTAAGTGGGAAGACCCGAAATGGTTTCATAACCACCATTACCTGTAGTTTTTATTTTATATATATATTTTTCTTTCTTTAATGAATATAACCAGCCAGAGCGAGTCAACCAAAACAACAAGACCAAAGCTAATCCTTAGCTAAGGCTCTCTCCAGACAATTCCCCCATTTAAACTAATCCCACATTGCTCACCAAAATAGGTTCAGAGCGAGACGACTCAACCTGGCAGTTATATATATATGTGTATTTCTCTTTCTCTATTCAAGTTCTTCATGCATTTTATGTCCACCACACCCGTGTGTACTCATATTGTCGTATTCACGTTGCTCACCTAATAATGTGCTAAGCGAGATGGCACGGGTGAGAGAGATCCCTAATTATATATATATTACCCCACACAATATTTCTATTTTGTATATTTTCACCAAATCCACCGGAGCGAGTGAACTCAACTCAATAAAACTGATGGCTTCTAGTCCGCAAGTTATCAAACCCATTTGCTCACCAATAAGGTGTTGACTCGCTCCGATGGATATTTTATATTTCACTGTAAAATTCTCATTTTGTTTGTTTTTTTGTATCCTGTGTATATAATATGACAAGTGTAAGATAACAGATGAGATGGCATGGGGACACCCTCCAATTGCTTTTAAAATATACCTCCATCCTAATATGTGTACATTCATCCATCTTAACAAAACCCAGAAACTTTTCTCCAACTCCCAACCCCACATCTCGTCTGAAATCATGAATAAAATCCAAGGGGCCTCCAACCAAGGAGCCAATACACAAATTTTTGGTGGGCACTGTACATAGACTTATCCCAGGTTTCCCTGTTGCCAATTTTACATTGTTAAAAAAAAAAAGAAAGATTCATTTGAGTGGGGGCCAAAATGTAACCTGTCAACTTTCCCATGGGGCTCCCGACCTGGAGCCATATTGGACTTCCCCTGTGTGAGGGCCACAAAAATTTCTAACTTGTATACATTTTATTAAAAAATAAATTCCAGGGCCCCAAACTGGATAAATCTTGTGCTTCTGCTATGGCAAATTTTACAATGTTAAACAAAAAACCATGAGATTCTTCCCCCTCCTTCGAAGTTAAACTAGTCAACATCTACATGGTGGGCCTGGAGCCATATCAGACTCTCCCTCCCCTGTGAGGGCAAAGAAAATTTCACATTGCATTCATTTTGCCAATAATTACATTCCAGGGCCCCGGGACCATATTTGCAGAATTTTAATGGGGCCCAAGACTGGATTTATCTTGCGCTTTCACTGTTGCAAATTTTACAATGTTAAACAAAAAAGAATTATATGCATCTAATCCCCTCCCAATGATTGAATTGTTAATCACCCTCTCCTTTCAAGTTTCTTATTACAAAGGCGGATTTTTTTTTTCTCTTTACTCCTTTTTTTTATATTTGGGGGAAGATTACTCTTATTTTTATATAATAAAATGTCATTGTAAAATGTAAGGAGTTATAAGGGCCCTTCCGGAAGAGAAATAAAAAGTTAGGACTTTTTAAGGAGTTAGTAAGAACCATATGAACCCTGTGTATATTACACATACATGGTAAAAGAAGGGTGAGAGTATGAAAGGATGATGTCACTCTCTGCTACCATACGAAGCTTTTAACAACTGGTTGTGAAGATGAATTTTCACATCCTATCACTTTCCGGGTGAAAGCCCTAGACTACAAAGGCAATGAATCTCTCAATCTTTCCTTGGAGCTCGTGTGCACTGAAAGGGACCGTACACGGATGGCCGGACCTGACTCAGGGCAAGCTCAGAACTGCTGACACTACCAACAGATGGCGACTTATGAAAGGATGAAGTCACTCTCAACAAGAATTTCATACCACAGAGTCTCTTCATAAATGAACATTTGACCAAGTATCTCAAGCAATTATTCTTTGCTGCTAAAAGAAATTCAAGCAAGAAAACAACTATCGGTTTGCCTGGACCAGAGGTGGAAAGGTCTTCATGAGACAGTCTGATACATCCACTGTACTAAGAATGAGAGACATTAGTGAACTGGAAAAACTGCATGAACAATGGTTGATTTGTTGACTGAGGATTATATTAATATAGACCATGGTGTTGATGAAGTGGCTGTCTTGGATTCACCTGTTTGTGGATTACTAAACACTGTTAATACGGCTTTCAATCTGTCATTGTAATATAATAAGTACGTGAAAATATTTCGATAATTTTTTAGCTTACTTAAAATACATTAATGAAAATGTTGATATTGTATGTTTTACTGAGATTTGGATTAAGGAGAATGAAGTAAATATATACATGATACCAGAATATTATGGCTTTTATACATGTCGTGATTATAACCAATCTGGAGGTGTTTACATATTTATCAAAGAAGGTATAAAAGTTGATGTCAAATCAGTTTCTAACAGCTGAAGTATTGATGTTAAAATTTTGTGAATTTAATATTATTTTTCATTCATCTATAGATCTTATAACTTCACTACTGATCAATTCAATAGGGAGAACTCCAAACATATTTGAATAAATATCAAAACTCAGATATGGTGATTATGGATGATATGAATATAAATCTTTACAATATTGATGATACTGGTATTAATGATTATTTGAATCTATTTTATTTAAATGGTTTTCCCTCATTTGAAAAATGTATCACGAGAATTGGAATTACAAATTCATCTGATGTTGACCATATATTTTATCGCTGATTTAAAGAATGCATTTCAATGCAAAATGGGAGTTAATGATGCAGGAATTACTGATCACTATCTATTAATTGGTTTCATAAAAAACATTTACCAAATAATAATGATAAAATTTATTATATATGGAAAAATTGTGGATTTGCTATGAATTATTTGATAATTTCATTAGAAATGTAAACTTTCACGTGTCTTTGATGAAGTTCATACTGATAATGACTGAAAATTTTTTGAACATCAATTTAAATTCTAATTCATTTATAAAAAATATATTAAATCCAAAAATGACAAGACACAATGATTGGATTACAAACGACTTCATTGATAAATATTAAAGAAAAGTTGTATATAAAACACAGCAAAAAAATATTCAGGCTCGACTATAAAATTGAGTATAAACAATAAAAGGCTAATGTAAAAAAATTAAGAAATGTAAAGATGACTATTTTAAAAAGAAATTCACTAACTTTGGATTAAATAAAAGAGAACAATGGAAATTCATAAATATATTTGTAAATAATAAGAAAAATATCACTTTACCAAATTATGATGATCCACACCGACTTGCCAACGCTTTTAATACCAATTTCATACATCGGGTGGAAACAATCAAGATGGCAATTTTACACACACTAAAATTCTAATATTAATTCATTTGCTTTTCGGGAAATTGATTCATCACAGCTTGACAATTTAATTAAAACACTAAATAATAGAAAACCTGCAAGAAGTGATTGTTTAATAACCAGAATGATAAAGATTATCTATTGTCACCACCCATCAGTTACAACTCATCTGATTAACAAATTATTAAGTACCAGAATTTTTTTCACTGAACTGAAAAAATCTATTGTCACACCCATACACAAAAGAGGTAAAAAAGAGGATATGAACTGCAGACCTATCTCAATATTACCTATTTTGTTTAAATTAATAGAGAAATGAATTAAACAGCAACTTAATTTTTATGTAAATTCTATTAATTATTTTCATTGTCAGTTTGGTTTTAGAAGAAAAAATGAACACTGAAATTGCTACGACTAAATTTATGGATTACGTATCAAATCATATAAATAATCAGAAAAAGGTAGTAGCTGTGTTTATTGATATTAGCAAGGCATTTGATACAGTCAATTAGGATATTTTATTAGAAAAAACTAAAAAATATTGGAATAAGAGGCCTTCCCCTTGACTGGTTTAAATCTTTTATTACAGATAGGAAACAGTCTATAAGAATTAATAACAGTGTAAGTGATTTTAAAATAATAAAAACAGGTGAACCTCAGGGATCGGTTTTGGGACCAATACTTTTCTTAATTTATATAAATGAAATACATAATGTTAATATTTCTGGAAAATTTAGAAAAAGACATTTACACCATAAATACAAGAATTGAAAACCTTCGACTAAAGCTTAACACAAGTAAAACCAAATGGATGCATTTTAATTTAATAAATCTAAATACACAAACAAATGAAATTAAATTTCATGAAAGTGATGATTTTCATCCTAATATTTGTAATTGTGCTTATATAGAAAGAGTAATGAATTATAGATATCTCAGATTGGTTATTTCATCTAACTTGAAATGGAAAGATCACATTACTTTAATTGTCAATAAACTAAGAGCAATTACAAGTTTGATGTTTAAACTAAAATCTATTATTTCGTACAACAAGTTTGAGAGAAGTGTTTTATTTATGGGTATTTCCACATGTATTATATGGATTAACTGTCTGGGAAGGAACAAACAAAAATTTTATTCAAGGAAACAGTTATTTTCCGGATATTATGCTGAGGTGAGTTCGGAAAGAAAAGTCATCACGTCTCCGCCGGGACTCGAACCCGGGCCCTCTTGCATACCGGGCAAGCATGCTACCATCTACACCACTGGAGACACATGAATTTGCCTTCCTAATTTCACGCACTGTGTCGTGAGGCGCTGAAGTAGAGGCATTAGTAGCCTCTCTTAACTTCAGGAAATGGCCCCCGGGTGGGACGGTTTAGAGAGATATAGATGGCTTTTTTCTCAGCCAGAGATATCAAGGAAACAGTTATTTTCCGGATATTATGCTGAGGTGAGTTCGGAAAGAAAAGTCATCACGTCTCCGCCGGGACTCGAACCCGGGCCCTCTTGCGCCTCACGACACAGTGCGTGAAATTAGGAAGGCAAATTCATGTGTCTCCAGTGGTGTAGATGGTAGCATGCTTGCCCGGTATGCAAGAGGGCCCGGGTTCGAGTCCCGGCGGAGACGTGATGACTTTTCTTTCCGAACTCACCTCAGCATAATATCCGGAAAATAACTGTTTCCTTGATATCTCTGGCTGAGAAAAAAGCCATCTATATCTCTCTAAAAATTTTATTCTTTCCGTAAGTCATTTATGATTTTTTTCGATGAGATTTAACAATATTTTCTCGCAAGGCAATGTATCACTAATTCCTTTTAATGTACATCAACTTTATTTATACAAACTCCTGCTGTTCATGCATAAAAATCCTGAATGGTATCCCAACAGAGCAATTACACAAAGAAATAGTTATATGAACAGAGAATCTATATGATATACCATTGCCAAGAAAAACAATTTACAAAAAGTCTTTATGCTTTCTTGCTCCAAGATTATGCAATGAGTTTAATGATATCAATAGATAACAGCTTTCACTTAATATGTATAAAAACTAATAAATTGTGTATTTGAAATAACGGATATTAAACAGTTCATTTTATTTGATAATTAAGTATTCCTGTAATTTAAGAGAGAGAGGGTAACATTTAAATATTTAAGTAATATTCTTCAAAAAAAAAGCCAATTTGGATATTGGGTATTATTGTTTATTGTGTATTTACTATTATTATTGTTTTTGTACACTTTCAAGGTTGCCAAGAAAATTGTCGCATTTGTGTTACCTGTTTACCTGTTTATGGAAGGATTATTTTGGGTCAAATGGTGTTTGTTTTGTGGTTTTCTTTTTGCCTTTCTGTCTTGTACGTTTTTGTCTAAATAAATACTCTCAATCATTAGCAAAATAAATGCTGAAAACTTCAAAATCAAACATCTCAGTTGATATTGCATTTAAAAATATGAAATATTTTTTAAATGACTTCTTAGAGCTGCATTTACATTTCACTAGTTTGATGTTTTACACACAGTGCCTACATAAAAAAATAATTTTGCAATATTTTATGTATAAAATCCCAACCCTTGGGAAATCTAAGACATTTTGTGTAACCACACATTGCTTGAAAACTTTTTGCAATTGAATGTATGTTTCTAAAGTCAGGGATTGCAGAGATATCCGCTGTGCAAACAATTTGGGATAGCCTGTTTAATTTCAGTTTATAGACAATATTAAGTTCTCAACGTCTTGCTTAAAAAAAAAACAAACACAGTAGTTTTATTAAAATGATATTCACACACACAGCAGATATCATTTTATGTATGAAACACTGCTGAAATGTAATTTTGATAAAAATATCAGAAAGCACATGTAAGGGTGACCATATGACCCGTATTTTCCAGGACATTCCTGTATTTTCATGTAAATTTTGGCCATCCGGGCTTTTTCGTGTGAAAATGCATCTTTTTCCACGAATTTTCAACAAAGCCATTAGAAGTTTTATTCTTTACTGAAATTAAGTACTCAAACTGTTTTTCCAACTCTATGAATTATATCATAGAAGTATGACTTTAAATTTGTATTTTCATTTCACATATATTTGTCATGTTAAATTATTTTTTTCTCATAATTCATTTAAATCTATACTGCTTCAACGCAATGGTGCTTTATTTTCTGCCTTTGGTGATTTTTGGGAATTTTAGCAAATAACTGGCAGCTTTTCTTACCTTTGGCATTTTTGGTGACAATGGGGGATTTTGTCGTATTTTTATGGAGGAAATATGCCTGCATTTATGCAATAGCCATTCATAAATAGCTTAAAATATTTTGAAACAATATCTTAAGCATAGTGTTCTGCAGCCAGATTTTAAGCAACATCTTTTAAAGCACAGAAATACCACAGGTATTAGTGATATGTCCTGTTTTGAATATTGTCTCCTAACATTTTTTTGACATTCATTTTCACCCCAGTGGAACATGGTTTAGGAGGAATTTAGTGGAGGGGGAAAACAAAAATTGATGGAAGAAATTCACAAAAAAAAAGAAATTCAAGCAATTATAAGCACTTGAAAATGGTTATTATTTTCTTCAAAGACTTGAAAATAAATTTTTTTTTTCAAGGACTGTACGAACCCTGGTACACTAAAGCAAAGAACAGTTATATATCTTCTAAGGTGGTTTTTTGAATAACTTTCTTTGTCAATTAACTTTGGTTTAAATTTTTGCTCTGAACTTATTTCTGAAAATATATACTTAATTTTAAAAAGAAATTTTTTAATCTTCAAAGGTTTTCAAAATCTTGATAAAAAAAATTTTTTGAAACCTCTCACTATGACTCATATTAAAAGTTGTCATTATCAGGTGATTATGCCAAAAAATTATTTTGTTTTAAATGTTTCCGGCAATGAAAACCGAGTTATATTTCATAATATAAACAAAATTAGTACAAATTTTTAACTACTTATAAGAAAAATGAATATTCTCAATTCTCCAATTTTTACATCCAGAAGAATATTCTCAAAATATTCTCATTCTCAGCTCACATCTCTAGTTGCACCTATAGAAAAAAAGGATAAAACACTGCAGAAATTTCTCCACAAAAGAAGTGTTAAAAAGAGGTTCCATAGTTTCCACTGTGTCATGAACACCTTTGAGATGAAACTTATTAAAACTCAAATCAAAAAATTGCTTGCAGTTACACATTTATAAATCTTAATGTTAAATTTGTGCCTTAAAAATGCACAGAATATTATCAAAATTTTCTTATTTCATTAATAATGAAAGTAGAATATCTAAAAAATATTTTGAGAGAAAGGGAAAAGCTATGGAACATGAAAAAATTAAATTACATGGAAAAGTTTTCACAATCACCTTCTCAGATTAATTAACAAAACATGAATGTTGAACAATATTTTCATATTACTCACCTTTTCCAAATCATACAATTTTCCTTGAGACTGTGTAGGCATTAAAAAAGAGAAAAGATATGCAAAAGTGCATAGTATGTATGTCATCACACGTACTTGATGTAAATGCACATGCATGAGTATTTGTTATGGAAAGTGAGAAAAGTTCAAATCAAAAGAATAGAAGTTACTCAGAGGAAAAAAAAAATGATATGTATATAAAAAAAATTTCTTTGCGATTTTACTAAAAGATTAATGCTTACGTGTCATAAATGCAAAAGCATCTGAAAAAAAATCAAGGTTCCCAATAATTAATATAAAATAAAAAAAGTTCAGTGCTTTAATGTGAAGTATTTAATTTGTTCTACGAATGTGAGTACAGTGGTTTTTCAGCGACAAAACTTTTTTAAAGTGTTTACCAACTTATAATGGCAAATCAAAACTTCAACCAACGTGGTTAAGCAGACCCAAAGAGCAAAAATACAGTAAACTTGAGTACATACCAATTGTACTTTTATCATGACCTGTATTTTAAGGTTTCGGGAAAATATTGCTTCGTTTAGCATGGTCAGAGCATGGTTTCTCAAATTCAACTTGAAACCATCAGAGTAATTGCAAAAGACGGGGGGTTCAACACCAAGATCATTGACGAAATAACTAGAAAATTCTTGAAACCGGCACGAGGAACCACTTTAGACAACATTACAGGCAGACCACTCAAAGAAAGCGTAGTCATACCCTATGAACCAATACTCTCACTGAAGATCAAACTGATTATTTAAAAAGTTTAATCTAACAACCATAGATGTACCCACCAAAAACTTAGGTTTCATGCACCGAAAGATACTATACCACAGAATAAACAATGGGAATCTATTACATACCATGTGGTGATTGCCCTCTTGGTTATATAGAACATACAAGGAGACCCATAAAAGCAAGAATAAATGAACGCGCTCATAGTATTAAGAATAAGGAATGTGAGAAATCTACCATCGCCGCTCATTGTTGGCAAGAGAGCCATAGATTTACATTTCAGGAAGCAAGAGTTTTTCCCAAATTCAAGTCTACAGTAGGTTTAGATTTCCATGAAGGCACATATATTTGGGCCTTCAAAAATATACTAGTAAACAATAATAAATCTACACCACTGATCACTTAAATTCATTTCGAGCAAAATTCTAATAGACCAATCGGGTAGCACCATTTTACAAACGTCCAATCAGGACGTTGCATTAGAGACCAAGCACACAGAGCGATTTCTTGGCGAGCGAGTCTAGCGGAGAGGCAAGAACGATCGCAGCAAAAATTCCAACGATGTGGGTGATTATACGATTTATGTGATTGGCATCTGCCAATGGGCCAATTTTTTCGGCAGCGAACTTGCCAATTTTCACCTTTGTGCCCATGCTCTTCCTATTTTCCCGCCACCACTTCCATCCATTCTCTGCCTAAGGCCAAGATTACACTATAAAAGTTTGATAAAAGATCTTTTATAAAACTTGAAAATTCAACCAATAAGTGCATCGGTTACATTCGAGCAAATGCAACCGGTGATCTTATTGGTTCAATTTTTCTAATTTTATCAAAGACTTTTTACAAAACAGGATTACACTAGAAAAGTTTCATAAAATTTCAATTATATAACTTGTATAATTCAACCAATAAGGCTATCTGTAGCATTTTCTCAAATGTAACCAATAACCATATTGGTTAAATTATTAGGTTAAGTTTTATAGATGAACTATAATGAAACTTTTATAGTGTAATCCCAGCATAATACGGTATTTTTCTTTGTTGTTATTCCGTATGGGTGCGCTACATAAAATTATTTTTTCACATCTTCAGAAGTGTTTCAAACCTGTGGGTGCTCGATAAATATAACTTTACATAGCAAATTTTAATTATTGAATAAATTCTGAGGGTGGTCGGACCCTCGCCACATAATACCATGGGTGCTCGCTCCCAGCGTGTAAAAACAATGAAATGAAGAAATGTTGAAATATGAGCGGGCAATGTTTTGAAACGTGATATTATAGACTTGGCCAATGCACAGGTATCTTGAAAAATTAATGGTGATAACAGCACAAATTTTAGTTGACTAAAACAGGGTTTAGACATCTTGTGTTTATTAAACTGAAGAGCCGAAAAAACTGGTGCAGGCATGCGTATGCAAATAAAGAGATATGGAACCAAACAGAGTACGGCGCTGCGGTCGGCAACGCCTATATAACACAACAAGTGTCTGGCATAGTTGTTAGATCGGTTACTGCTGCTACAATGGCAGGTTATTGAGATTTAAGTGAGTTTGAATGTGGTGTTATAGTCGGCGCACAAGAGATGGGACATAGCATCTCCGAGGTAGCGATGAAATTTGGATTTTCACGTACAACCATTTCACGAGTGTACCGTGAATATCGGGAATCCGGTAAAAAATTAAATCTACGACATCACTGCGGCCGGAAAAAGATCATGCAAGAACGGGACTGACGAGAATCATTAAACGTGACAGACGTGCAACCCTTCCGCAAATTGCTGCAGATTTCAATGCTGGGCCATCAACAAGTGTCAGCGTGCAAACCATTCAACGAAACATCATCGATATGTGTTTTTGGAGCTGAAGGCCCACTCGTGTACCCTTGATGACTGCACGACACAAAGCTTTACGCCTCGCATGGGCCCGACAACATCGACATTGGACTGTTGAGGACTGGAAACACATTGCCTGGTCTGACGAGTCTCGGTTCCAATTGCTTCGAGCTGATGGACGTGTACGGGTATGGAGACAACCTCATGAATCCATGGATCCTACATGTCAACAGGGGACTGTTCAAGCTGGTGGAGGCTCTGTGATGGTATGGGGCGTGTGCAGTTGGCGTGATATGGGACTCCTGATATGTCTAGATACGACTCTGACAGGTGACAGGTACGTAAGCATCCTGTCTGATCACCTGCACCCATTCATGTCCATTGTGCATTCCGACGGACTTGGACAATTTCAGCAGGGCAATGCGACACCCCACACATCCAGAATTGCTACAAAGTGGCTCCAGGAACACTTTTCTGACTTTAGACACTTCCACTGGCCACCAAAATCTCCAGACATGAACATTATTGAACATATCTGGGATGCCTTGCAACGTGCTGTTCAGAAGAGATCTCCACCCCCTCTTACTCCTACGGACCAGTCCTGCAGGATTCATGACGTCAATTATCTCCAGCACTACTTCAGACATTAGCCGAGTCCATGCCACGTCGTGTTGCGGCACTTCTGCGGGCTCGCGGGGGCCCTACACGATATTAGGCAGGTGTACCAGTTTTTTTGGCTCTTCAGTGTATTATGCCAACTATAAGAATGTCATCACAAATGTTGAGTTATCAGGGTAGTCACTTATTGAGGTTCTACTGCATTTATTTTTAAACATATTAATATAATAAAAGGGCTAGGATTTCTAAAAATATTTTTGGAAAATTTAACGAGGAAATTGTTAGGTCTTTCCTCCGATTCATTTATTAAATCATTAAAGTAAAAAGTTAAATTTTTAAATTTCAGATTGAAGGGTCCCATTTTTTCCTGACGATTTGGGTAATTCGATTAAGATCACACTTCTTTTCATATTGCTCGAAACACCACTCGCTCGCTCAGCAATCACAATGCCAAGAAATCGCCAAGCAATCATGTCGTTGCCGGTCCACCCAACTAATTTACTTGAGAAGTGAAGGAGAGGGAAAGAAGAATCACGGTCAGAGATGCTGAAATACCCAGAATTTCAGAAAAGGAAGCATGAAAATTTTGTTCACGCGTCATCTGGGACACATTCTTTCCTAGTTCTAATAAGCCCTTTTTTTTCTTTTTATCATGTATCCCGATCGTGCGATTTTGAAAAAGTGGTTTTACTACTTTGTACACTGTACTGTACTAATATACTCGTGGGTTGTTGAAGAATAAAATGAGGGATATCTAGTCGCTTCCCTAAATGAGGGGCTGTGTATTTGTCAAATTTTAAAGTTTTAATTCCCCTGCGTATTCTGTCCCTTCCAGTCACATACCGGAAATTATGGTACTTTCGCGGCTATCTGTCGGCATTCAAAGACCGCATCTATACAGTGTAAATTTGCCTTGTTCCTATAATATTGCGAATGCGCATTTTTTTTAAAAATCTGAAAGGATTGGAACGCCTGTTGAAATTGTAAAACTTTTCCGAGATCGTGGAAAAAAAACCGAATCTGTAAAAACTCTACCTTGAATACATAGTTTTGTCATTTAGCTGCTATGTGGTAGTCACCATTTCACACTGTGAAAATCCCGGATGTGTACGCAGAATCAGCTTTTGGAGGGGCACAAGAATCTAATTCTTCACAGAAAGTGTGGGCCATTAACACTCAAACATTTCATTTTGATCTTGGGGGGTGGGGGGGAGAAGAACCCCCCCCCCACCCAAAATTTTCCTTTTGGTGAAAATCCGGGTTTGGAACCCACGATTGCACAATGGTATACGGCTATAAATGTGATTTCTGAAGGGTTTGAAATTTTGAGTTGGCTATTCCCTTGAAAACAAACTTCCAGTTGCCACGGCGATGACACATACCTACAACACAAATATGTACACATTAAACTTCAAATGCACACATTATCAGTTTGGAGGATAGATGCAGGGCTGCAACTGGGGGGAGGGACAGGCAGATATTGTGTCCCGGACTCTGGACTAAAGGGGGGCACCAAATTCACCCTTTATAACTGCTTCTTCTACATTACATGGGTGTGCCAAAATGTGTGCTTGCCCCATTTGAGAAAGTATCTAGTTGCGGCACTAGATACTTTCCTACACCACCTACTAAACACAAAACATGCCAAATGCTGGGCACACACACATAAGCACACTGTTAAGTTTCTCCAATACAAATCTGACATAGCTCCCATATTCAGGTGTAAAAATATGTGGCAGTTAAATAGTGACAGATCAGAATGGTGAACTATCAGGGAGGGAAAATAAAATCATTTTAAAAGGAAAAATAAACAAAGTATGAATGGGAAATCAGAAGGTAAGTGTCTGAGAGAGAATATAATTTACTTTAAATTTGACTAGAAGATATTGAAAGTGCTAAAAAATTTTTAACAAAATGTAAAATCAATCAGAAGGGAATTTATAGATTGATTTATTAGTAAATATATAAATGTGTGTCTCCAACTGTTAACTAAATTGGATTCTGCTTATAACGTTTTTCAAAAACCATAATAAAAAATGTAAATAGGAAAACACTTTAAATGGGAAATCTTGATGAGAATGACTTATTGTTAGGACCAAGAAAATAACTTGTACCAAGTGGAAAAAGTTCTAAATGGGAGAAACATTATAAGCAGGATCAACTGTATATTTGGTTTAGATTTATTACATGTGCTACATTCTATATGTTAAATTCTATGTGTTAATGGCCTTAGCAAGCTTTTCCTACTAATAGACAATGAAAGTAAATGAACCTTTGGATAGCACAGGTTTTTATAAATGAATTATTTATTTGATTCACTGAGATACTTCCTCCCCTTCCTACCCAGAATATGGCCCACCGCTCAGTCTCAACGAAGAAATATAAGTAGGTGATCAAAGAGCTGGGGCATGCTGGAAGAAAATTCATAAAGATAGCAGTGAATTATAGGGGAGGGGGCATAATTTTTTTCAAGATAAATATTTTTTGAGAGGGATCCACTTTCACTCAAAAAGGACCCAAATTTTTTGAATAACCTGGGTCCCAGGTAAATTAGAGTACAGCGGCATCTCTGTCGATACTAGCTTGCCAAGGGATTGCTTCGTGTGTGGAGGCTCTTAGTATCACACACAGGCTCACAGCTTCATTCTGATCAGAACGTTTGAAGTAAACAGACATACTTTTCCGCTGAGCAACCAACCATTAAGATTTGGTATTCAACCCAAGTGGGAAACTCAGTCAGTGTGATTAGTGGTTAAATATTTTTTCCTCTGAAGACGACACCCATTGGTGTCAAAATGCATTAGGATATTTTGAGTTTTACGTGTATTTGCCTTATTCGTTGATGTCTTCTTAATATTCTTGGGCAAAGTTGATAAACTCTTCCACCTTAGTTTGATTCAACATACTTTGAGATTTTCCAAATCAAAAATTAGAATGAAAATTTTCTCTGCAAATTTAAAACTATGACTATATTGGATGGAACAATTTGCAGAAACCATTGTAATTTCTGATTCATTTCATCTAGCTGAAATGCAACTCAGGTAGTATACAATAAATATGAGTAAGTTTATGAAGTGGGTGAATGTAAAACCCAGGATAAGAGCTTTAACAACTACACTGCCTATGCTATTTCTTACCACATTACTCATGGCATGTACAAATCTGTCAGTTTCCCCCAGATAATTTTATTCATTCGGCTTATATGCCAGAGGGGCACCAAAATGTCATGTACAGGTGAGAATTTCTCTTAAGCCTACCCTGTTAATTCCCATGATATTGCACAGAGGCTATTATATATATTTTTTAATAAAGGGAGGTGTGAAAAATTGTGACCCGGGTGCCCATAGAATATATATAGAGGCAACCCCATTCCCTAAAGTGGAAGCCCCTATCTGTCGGTATAACTGCTCTATCTCAAAGGCACTGTAGCTTGAGTGAAATGACCATTAAAAAAAGGACAGTTCCAGGGCGATTTATTTCATAGGTTTGTTAGATCATCTATATGGAAGGGGCGATCTATTTCTTCCGAAAATAGGCTTCAATGAATTCAGATATTCACTCATAGATAACAGGAAGTGTTGCTCTTTCACGAGAGCGATGATACTATTGTGAGAGGCTCTGTTGGTATCTAGTTGGAGGGTGTAGGTGTTGGTTTCTATGGTCCTTGTTTTTTTAAATTATTTCTTGCCATGTTCATGGAATAGGGGTGGTTTCAGAATTCCTACAACCGATCACGGAGTGTGTTGACATGAGTAATACGTTTTCCACCCACACGAACACCATCTTCCACCCACAGCAGGGACCACCTGTTTCTCCAGATGGCCCTTCAGTGTCTCTTCAGATAAAATAAACGAGCGAAAGGTCCATGGTGGTTTAGGCTTGCAATGCATTTTTCATCCTCAGGGTGTCTACCAAAAGCAAAATTTGGTGACTTTTCTGTGACCTTTTCTCATTCGATTTTTGACCAAAATATTCTTCGCAGGTATAACAAAACTTTCCAAAGCAACCTCCGTGGGAGCACCTACTTGCGTTGAAAATGCGTCCTGTGAATGCAATACTACCGCACACGCTATTGATAGATATTAAGCCATGTGCACAACAGCCATGTTGAGCCCATTTCTTTACTAATTGTATTACCGCGTGCAGACAAAATGTATTGGCGCAGGTAAAATAAAAAAATTAGAAGAAACGTTTCTTATATACGAGAGCCAAAACCTACATGTAAGGGTACAAACATAGTGTGGCAGAATTCCCAATTCGGAGGGAAGCATAGTAGGGGTGATAGGGTTTCAGCCCAGGGACCCTAAATGAGATAATTCTAATTTTTGTTTTTCACACTATAAATTCACTATAAGGGGCCCCATGAGAAATTTGGCCTGAACCCGCCAAAGATCTCAGCTTAAGGGGGGGGGGGCACTGCAGAATGTGGGGCCACTAGACCAGTGGTTCTCAACCTTTGGAATCCTGTAGCATGGTTGATTTCTTTTTCTTGATTGGAAGGTCTGGGCATAGACAAGAGTAATGAGAAATAAATGGGTAAAAATGAAACAATAAACCACTCATGGTCCAGTTTGGCTGATGCCAGGAACCAGCAGTTGAGAATCGCTGCTCTAGTCCAACCAAGGGCCCTTCTGAAGGATGGATTTTTCATAGTCCAATATTAGACACTTGTTATTTGCTCAATCGTCATGCCTAGGTGTCGGTCTAGATTGCAACCTCCCCAGCACGTTCCAACCAACACAGGCAAAAGGTTTATATCCCGAGGAGGGACAGAGCCTCGGTCATGTCTGGTCTGACGGTCTAGATTGCAACCTTTTCACCATATTCCAATGGTTCTCTTTTGTCAGCTGCCTCCCTTGGGTAATTCACGGTTCACCGACGGATTACCAAAATGTTAGACAGATATTTTCATCATATAGAGAACCACTTCAAAGCATAAATAGGCAGACAAATCAATATTTTCAGCTCGCCACAACACTCAAGTCTGATGTCTGTCTTCCCTTGAATGCTTTCATTCTGTTGCATGCGTATACTGTATGATTTTGTCATTTGCTATAGCTAGTCGGTAAAGATCGACACGATCAAAAAATAAATTTTTGATTAAAAATAATTTTTCTTTCTTCATGGGGGAAAACTTCGTGCCCTTTCATCTGGCCCCCACAAGGATGGGGCTGACAGGGCTGTGCAGCCCTAAGGCTCGGGACAGTCACCATTATTATTTTTCATGCCATAAATTTACTACAGAGCCTCCACCCAGTGAAAACTGGCTTGAGGATTCGCCAAAGATCAAACAGCCCTGCTCTATGATGTGGGGGAAGATCATGTTCTTTTTCTGTGGAAAACCCAATATTGTTCCCAAGAGGACTCCCTACTGCCGTGATCTATTACAGTCCCCCTCCTCTAGGAATTATCACATGATCCTGAGAACACTGCTTTAGGGGGAATATTATAGATGTTGAAAGGTGCAGACAAGCAAAGAAAGAAAAGTTCTTTTGTGTTCATCCAGTCTAAATAGCTTTTTTGCCTCACCCATATAATGTCTACTCCAATATAAGGTGGCTACACATTAACATTGTTCTTTTCTATTGCTACTCACCCATCCATCCCTCCAGGGCAAAAAAAAAGAATGAATGAAACCTGAGGGAGAAGAAATATTGAATGCCACAGCTTTTTGCAAAGCCTAGATTTTTGGGGGAAAAATCTAAAAAAAAAAATCTGTGACCTTTACTCAAATTTTGTGACTTTTTGGGACTTTCATGACCTTTTTCTCATTCCGGGACTGTGACTTTTCCGGGCCTTTCTTTCAGGAAGCGAAATAATCTAGTTGATTTATCCCCAAATACACGAAATGCCAAATTTATTTTCTTTTTCTTTATTTATTTCTTTGTTCGAAAAGGTTTGTTTCAACCTATTGCTGACATTTACTTATTTTTTGTGTATTATTTCATCTAAAATTATATTACCATAACATATTTAGTGACTATCTTTGTTCCTGAAACTTTAAAAGCTGAGTTTCTGGTTTATTTTCATCTATACAACATTTATATAAGTATTTAATTATTTTGCAAGAGCTGTCCGATAGCGTGTTTGTAAACAACAATAGCCTGTTGCCACTTTTGGAATCGGCTATAAATTGTAGATCCCAATACAATCAGCCTTGGTATGCAGAATATTACAATGATGTGACAAAAATTGTCACTAGCTGTGAGGGATGCTCTAGCTTGTTACTGTATTATTTTCATTATCAGAGTCTCTACCACATAACCAAAGAAAAGTTTTGTGAATTTTTGTTGACCTCAGTTTGTCTACCTAAATAAACTTTGCTCGAATCTTACTGTAAATACCTGTTGGTTATCACTTCTATCAGTGGTGCCCATTGCCCCATTGTGGTCTGAAACAACAAAGAAATCACTACATATCAATGGTAACAAGTAAGTCACAGGTAAAAAAGTAGAACTAGCAATAAAATTTGGACATTTGCAGCCACCATCCTCATACAAAAAATACATACAATTTTAGGCCATAGAGATGACCAAGCCTTATAGAATGTGACACATAATTTTTCTTTCAAATTTATCCAGCACCACAGTCATTTTATTCTCACAATGCCAGAGGTTGGTTCTCAAACAACTAAGTGTGAGGACCCAACTGAGATAGCCATGTAATTGTGGAATCAGGGCACTACCTTTCTTTCAGGAGTAGAAGTGGTAACTCTGTCAAAGACTCTTTGACAAAAAATAAGCCGGTTTTGCAAACTTATGTTCTTTGGTACATTAGGCAGTGCTACTTATGCTCCAAATCAGAAGTGAGCATGTGACTATAGATGAATATTTACGATTAATATTATTTTCCCCGATTTTGTGGGCATGATTCCAGCTGAAATCTTGGTTTTAACAATTTGGCTATTCAAATTTTTCATTCAGGAAAAAAAGGTTGGGGAAATAGCCGCAATGTTTGGAGATTTAGCACTCGTTAATTAGCAGGATTGGTGATTTAATACACATTATTCAGAGAGATTGGCGATTTAACAATAGATTATTTGCGATGTTGGGGAAAAAATCGTTACTTGGCAGAATAGTTTTTTACTCAAAAAAATCAAAATTCAGGTTTTCAACAAAATTTGAACCACTCCATAATGGTGCAGACTTTCAGAATCAAAAACCAATCGCAACATGTTTGTACTTAAATGGAAAACTCATTTTTCAGCCACCACCAATGTGCAATTGTGGGTATCAAGAACAGCCTGATAAGAGGCGATGGTTTTCTAGGATAAAATCGAGTGCACCAATTTGTCGAAAAATCCGAAAATTGATTTGAAAAAATTGGTGACCTCTTTTATTTTGTGACTTTTCCCATGATCATTGATACTCTCGATTTACCAATGTCTTTAGCGTAACTCCCGATGATGAAAACGGATTTGTCATTGCTGTTTTTCCAGTGTGATAATACGTTCTTTCGTGCACTTTTCCGTTCTGTTAAAGGATGCACAAATTTTTAGATTTTTAGTGTAAATTGACGCAATTTAAAAAATAATTAACGTAAGGAACGCATAAATAAAAGGAGTTTTTTTCAGAAACAAAAAGCTGAACACAGCAATTGAAGAGTTTTTTTAGTTGTTGTTGTGTGGATGAACAGCAATTTGCTTTGTTTGATGTTGTCTGAAGCCTAGGCGCCGAATCCTGGGGAGGGGGTCTCAAGCTAATTCCATTTGTGGCCTATAGGTGGAGATAGACTTGAAAGTCTGGGGGACACGATGATTGCTGGGGGGCATGATGATGTCAATTTATATATATGCAAATACATTAGATCAGTTGGCTTTACCTTTGAAACTGGGGGGGGGGGGGGGCATGATTTCATCGAAAAGTCAGCTTCTATTGTAAAGTAACTTCAAAGTTTCTAAAGGGAAAATTTTGTTTTTGATGCAAGATGGCACAGAATTGAAGAATTTCTGCATTTTTGTAGCAGAATGTAACAAATGTCGGAAATTGTAACAGATTTTCCACCCCTGCAGTTGAGAATTAATTTCAAATATTTTATTTGATATATCAAATGCTGGTGATGCCTTTAAGAGTCGTGACGCTCATACTTCATTCGAACAAATGTAAAAGATAGGCTGATTGGTTGTTTTTTTTAGTTTTGTAAAAGATCTTTAATCATTTATAGTGTTATCCCAGTCTTAGACCTGTGAGTGCTCATCTTACAGTTTGGTGCGAAAATTCTATTCATGAACCCTATCTAAATATGTTTGGCATGGTGCTTCAAAATACCATGGTTGCTCATAAATTCATAGCACCCTCGACTTTGATGCCACAATTATATCCACCGGGGAAAGCATACGTTTTGGTCAACCCCCCCCCCCCCCCACTGTAATATTGAGGAAGAGGTTAAAAGGTGAAATTCAGTCCCTATTGCATGTCAGGAAATCAAAATGAATATTTAATTATACTGATTTCTTTGGTTTTAATTTCAAAAGTTCTCATTTAAAAGGGGGAAATAAGAACCACAATGCTTGTTTCAGAATGAGGAGCAAATGAGAATAAATATTCGTTCTGTAACGCCATGGACCCACGGTGGGTGGAAAGGGATCACCCCATTGAAAATAAGTGCCTATTGATTGATATAATTTTAATAATTAATGATTTTTCTCACACCATAATATTGCAATTATCCTGTATCCGTCCGATGTCATTGATCGTGATGCTGTGCCGTCTTCCTGAGACTCCCACCTGATTGCTTTGCCTGAATTGCGTTGTGTTCGTGTTACTACATCACACTTCCAAAGTGAAGAAAAGGAATTTGAAAGATATGTAAATCTAGCTTCATCTGTGCTGATTGGCTGCCTTCTCTATATCTGCCGCTATATAATGCAATGATGAAGTCATCAAAGGGCTTACATTTCCTGATCGCATCTGTTCTCTGATGACCATGTACAGAGATGCCGCTGTACTCTAATTTACCTGGGTCCTGGGATCCAGGTTATTCGAAAAACCTGGATCCTTTTTGAGTGAAAGTGGGTCCATCTAAAAAAAATTCATCTTGAAAAAAATTATGACCCCCATAATTCACTGGTATCTCTATGTATTTTCTTCCAGCATGCCCCAGGACTTTGATCACCTGCTTATATTTCTTCGTTGAGACTGAGGGGTGGACCATGTTCTGAATAGGAGGAGGTATATATGAATAAAGTATAATTCATTTCTAAAAACATGTTCTATCCAAAAAGGTTCATTTACTTTCATTGTCTACTAGTACAAAAAGCTTGCAAAGAAGCTCATTAGCACAGAGAATTTGACATATGGAATTCCACACATGTAATAAATCTAAAACAAATATACAGTTGATCCCTCTTACACACACAATGTTTCTCCCATTTAGAACTTTTTTCACTAGGTACAATTTATTTTCGTGGTCCTAACAATAAATGGGAAATCTCAATGGGAATTACTCAAAGTGTTTCCCTATTTACAATGTTTTTCATGATGGTTTTTTGAAAACATTATAAGCAGAATACACTTTAATTAACAGTTGGAGGCAGACATTTATATATTTACTAATAAATCAATCTATAAATTCCCTTCTGATTGATTTTACATTTCGTTAAAAAAATCTTAGCACTTTCAATATCTTCTAGTCAAATTTAAAGCAAATTATATTCTCTCTCAAACACTCATCTTCTGATTTCCAATTCATACTTTGGTTTTCCTGGTAAAATGATTCTATTTTCCCTCCCTGATGGTCCACCACTCTGATCTGTCGCCATTTAACTGCCACATATTTTCACACCTGAATATGGGAGCTATGTCAGATTTGTGTTGGAGAAACTTAACAGTGTGCTTATGTATATGGGCCCAGCATTTTGCGTGTTTTGTGTTCAGTAGGTGGTGCCATCTATCTATGCTGCAACTAGATACTTTCTCAAACAGGGCAAGCACACATTTTGGCACGCCCATGTAATGTAAAAGCAGTTATAAAGGGTGAATTTGGTGCCCCCTCTAGTCCAGTCTGGAACACAAGATCCACCTTCCCCCCCCCATGTGGGGCCCCGCATCTATCCTCCAAACTGATCATGTGTGCATTTGAAGTTTAATGTATACATATTTGTGTTGTAGGTATGTGTCATCCCTGCGGCAGCCGGTTTGTTTCCAAAGGAGTTAGCCAACTCAAAATTGTGACTACCACATAGCAGCTAAATGACAAAACTGTATATATTCAAGGTAGAATTTTTACAGATTTGGTTTGTTTTCCACGATCTCTGTAAAGTTTTACAATTTGAATGGGCATTCCAATCCTTTCCGATTTTTAGAAAAAAAATGTGCATTTGCAATATTGTAGGAACAAGGCAAATTTACGCCATATAGATACTGTGTTTGAATGCTGGCAGAAAGCCGTGAAAGCACCATAATTTCCAGTATGTGACCGGAAGAGAGACCGGCAGGGGAATGAAACTCCAAAATTTGACAATCACATGGCCCCTCATTCAGGGAAGCAACTACAGTCAAACCTCGTTAATGAGTCACTATTGGGAGAGCAAAAATATGACTTAGTAAGCAGAGTGACTCGTTAAACGGAGTAAGCCATAGCTGTGCCAATTCCTGTCTGAGGACAATTGGGACTTCCGAAAAGTGACCCGTTAAGCGGAGTAACGTGTTAACTGGGTGACGCACTAACAAGGTTTGACTATATATATCTCTCATCTTATTTGTCAACAACCCTCATGAATGTCAACACAGTAGTGTACAAAGTAGTAAAACCACTTTTTCAAGGTTGCGCGATCGTGATAGACGTTAAAAGGAAGGGAAAGGTTGGGGAGGCTTTTCTCTACTTTTTCTTCTTATAACTGGGAGGGACGGCAGAACAAAATTTTTATGCGTCCTTTTCCAAAATTCCGGGTATTTCACGCGTTATAGCGCATCAATGGTAACTCTGATGTAGTTGAATCTCAGTTCGCCTGGGAGGCCTGTACCAATGAGCTATGGATTAGCTCTCCTGTCGATACCGTTCCTGTGTCCACAACAGTGCCATCTTAAGTCATGGGCCCGGGGGTCCCAAGATCATAGGGGCCTCACAAAAATGAGATTTGGTTGAAATTTCACCTCAGAAAAATCACTTGGCCCATGGCCGCATGATGCTCTTAAGACGGCCCTGGTCCACAAGAGTGCTGCTTCTCAATTTAAGGACAATTGGATGAAAGGAACCATGGACTTTGTTCTTTGACCGAGACCATACCTTCCATGGACTGGATTTAGTGATAGACTGATCGTATCCAAAGATATGTGGTGATAAACTTCATTTTGTTAAATTCAAAATTGTAAATCTAAATTGTTAAATTCTGATAATTAAAAGTAATTTAAATTAGTTTATGATCTTGACTCTTGTTGTGTTGGATTGATTCATAATTATCATTTATGTAGATCCCGGGTATGACACGTTAGTTCGTCACAGTACTTCGGTCAAAAATTCTAATGATGAATATCCAATCATATACATTCCCCCCCCCCCATCTTCATTTAGCAAACAGTCTCGAAAATTGTTCCGAAACCAATATATTTGAAAAAATATATATTAACTAGTATAATCTTTTTTCCTCTGATTCCTCGATGATCGTGAATTTTTCAACTTTTGGATAATATTTACTGGGGAAGGAAAAACTGTGTTTTACTAAAAGAAGGGGAAAATAAAGAAACATTCTAGGCATTAATTCTGATAATAAACCTCTTAAGTCTACCAGAGCATGAATCAATTCCTTGCAATAACTCACGTGGTCACATGGAGTGCTGCTATTGGGTGAGTACCAAATCAAAGGTAAAGAAAAATAAGAAATTGCAAAAAAAATTTAGAAAGAATGTTTTGTTTGAAAAATTCAAACTGAATGTATTGTATGGAATACTTTTTAGAGTAGATCATAATTTTTGATGCATTGGATCTAACTAGGAACACAACTAGATAAACAATAAATGTGTCAATTTATGAAGTGGAAGAATGCAAATCCCAGGGTAAAAAGTTTGGTTAAATTGCCTGTGTTTTCACCATATTACTTATTCTGTATACAAATCCGAGAATTTTCCAGGTCGTTTTGCTGGTGCGGCTTATACACCTGAGTGACACTCCTGGTGTGACCCATGAAGTTGGCTACACCTGATATACATAAAAAAAGCCAAAGATCCTTTAAAAACTGACAAGAGAGATGTTATATAACCTTCTGTATGACAAGTCATACTTAGTCATAGGAGATGACTACCACAGACAAACATGAAATCAAGAATGACTTTTAGCAGATGTTAATATAGATAAAACTAAGATTTTGACACTGTTGGTAAACTATCATTGTTTCATCATTATCATTTTGTCTACTTAATGCCAAACTAGCCCAAGAACCAAAGCTAATTAGATTGAGCCAATTTTTTTAAATGTGATTGTCACATATTCCCAAGAGATCGGTAAGATCTGTCCAGGGAATTTGTTAGTGTTAGTAGACATCCATACCCGAAGAGACAATTCTGAAAAGCTTAACAGAGCTTCAATTATAAAGTATAAAATACAATATATTTCACTACAACATAAAAATAACTTACATGAGATGAAAGGGAAGAACTCTCAACAGCAAATTTTAAGTTGATCAAATCACTCTGTGCTAACTTGATTATTGCTCTGCATGAAGCAATGAAAAAAAATGTCAATGATTTTAATAATGTGTAACAGAAAATATTTTATGACAGACATATGCATCTTTCAAGTAACGTTCATGTTTAGTTGATTGTTTCCTTCAAATAATTGAGATTCCCATAAAAATAATTTTTTTGTTTTTATTTTTTAATGTTGTCATTTCTATGGTAATGGGAGAGTCCAAAAAACATAGGAAAATTTTCATTGGAGAATTTCTTGCTTGATATCTTTCAAGTAAAAGATCAGAAGAAAAAATAATAATGAAAATCAATCCGAATCTAAATTCGGCCTGTAGCAAGTTTTAAGACATCTTTCCCCCAAATCAGAATCTTTAGCAATGTTCTGCAACAAGCCTGTATGCGACAGCCCCCAAACCATCACACCAGATGTGCTGCTGTGAAGCTGCTGTAGTGAAGGAAGGATTGAGGTATTTGCTACAGGTCCTCCACAGAAATACATGGTTGCCATCACTGCCCAAATTGAATCTTGATTCATTGTTAAAGATGACCTGGTTCCATTAGATTGTGGTCTAATCCCATCGAGCTCGGCACCTCCAAACGAAGGTGATGGTGAGTCGGTGTCATTGGTAGTACACATAATGGGTGCCACAATACCAAATGTTCTTCAGCAAGATGCCTCACGATGGTACAGACAGATACAAGGGCCTGTAGTGAAACTGCTGCCTGTGTCTGAATAGCGGACAATGATGCAGTTGGTGCTGTGCATTCTTGTCAAGTGATGTAACGGTCTTCTTGGATATTGGTCTGCAGAAAAAGTAGGATGGGGAGGGTACCCCCCTTAGACAACATAATCATGGCATAATTTAAAAAAAAAATTTCTAGGGATTTTTTTTTAAATTTTTAAGTTAATTTTTTTTCATAGCACACTATTTCAATATCCTGTAAGATTGACTCAAGCCAAAGCAAAATGAAAGAAATGTCTTGGCTACAAAAAAAATTTTTTTGGCCAAAATAAGGTCTTAGCGACTACAAATAATTCTTTTCTGCTCTCCTCACAATATATGTATATTACATTATTTTTCGGGAGTCTTCCACAGTCTATTCTGTCAACTCTCTTTGACAATACACACAGAAAATTATGAAAAAATACATAAGTTTTTTAAGAATGACACTCTTTCGATACCACTTCCAAAAGGCAAAATGTGTAAATTACAAGGCCCGATATAAGTAAGTCAAGGTGGACCAGATGGTTTTACGGCATTGTCCATCCCTTTTAAAAAGAATGCTTAAATTTTAGTGGTCAATTCCAGTGTAATAGTTTTTGACAAATATGAAGCACTTCCATTTGTAGCTTTTTACTTGATAATTGTAAACATTGTTTGTGCCTCTGAATGCTCTAAAAACACAGAAGAAAATTGGATGCTATTAGGTATCATCAAAGTCACAAAGCCTAGAATAGGTCTATTTACCCAACTGCTTTGTTATGCAAACTGTTTCACCTATACACAAAATGTGCATCATAATTTTGAATGATGAATGTTAGTTACTGTCCAAGACCATGAAGAGTAGTAAATACAAAATTATTTTTTTTCAACTAGGCAGAAGTTTTTAATGACTATTATCTATTTGTAGAACCCTCAAACTAAGCAAATGAAAAATTATTAAATCACTAAATGGTCCATATACGCACCGCCCCCCCCCCCCGAAATAACCTTAAAAACAATACAATTTCTGCTTTGGCAGAATTATTAATTGCAATCTACTAAATCTGTATTATTTGCCATTATGTCCACGATTCCCTTCTCAATTAAAATCAATTATACAAATTTTGTTGATAGGATTTTGTTAAAAAAAGTAGGAAAAGTAGGACAAAGTGGGACATTTTACCAAAAATACAATGCCCCATAGAAACTGGACCCTAAGGGCAAAAGCCACATAAGCGTCCACCGCCTCCCTCCGCAAAAGCATAAATAGATACAGGTTGTTTCCCTAACGAGGTTGGGGGGGGAGGGCGCTAATGTTCATCTTTTGCTCTTCTGCCAATAAGTTTTTAATAGTGGGTGGGGGACTGTCGTCTTCATTGTTGCCCTCCCCGTATCCCCACCCATGACTTCAATCAACTTTGCGAAATCACCTAAGCGCTCAGGTTATGAATATTCAATGCAATCCATTCCTGCATATGCCCTTGCGAGTCGTACATACGGACGTCTGGTGATCCCCCATCAATGTCAGATGCCCCATCAATGTTTCTGTCGTATCTGAGTTTCTTCGCTACCTATGACAAAACTTTCCAAAGCACGCTCCGTGGATGCATCCACACTCATTGAAAATCCATCCTCCGAATGTAAAACTACTGAACACACCATTGACTGATATTAAGCCATATGCACAACAGTCAATGCTGTCATCTATATTTCAAATTGTGTTGCACTGCGACGCATAGCAATAATGGGCTCAAAACAGAGCTAAAGACCTGAACGACATTGAATGGAGCAAGGTGTGATTGATCGAGCAGTTTGTTCAGTCGATTCAAAGATCGGTGTCGACTTTTGAAATTGGCAGTTTGCTGTCAGAATCGATGCTCATCGCCAGACAAGGATGAGACATTTTCTTCTGATACACAGCATCAGAAGAAAATAGTATCTTGATAGAATCTATCTAAAGCGTCCTCTTGTATAGGCTTTGGGCCAAGAATATTGCATAAATAAATAAATGTGCACGAATGAGCCCATTTCTTTACTGATTGCATTACCATGTGCAGACAAAATGTATTGGTGCAAGTAAAATAAAAATTTAGAAGAAACGTTTTATATACGAGAGCCGAAACCATCGTTTAAGAGTACAAACATAGTCCAGCCGATTTTCCAATTCAGAGGGAAGCACAGTAAAGGGCTGATCCAGCCCAGGGACTCTAGATGAGATAATTCTCATTTTTTGTTTCTTCACACTCTAAATTCACTATACGGAGCCCGTGAAAAATTTAGACTGAGCCCGCCAAAAAGCTCAGCTTTGGGGGCCTTACTGCAGGACGTGGGGCCACTAGACCAGTGTTTCTTAGCCTTTGGAATCACGTGGCACGGTTGATTTCTTTTTCTTGATTGGAAGGCCCGGGCATACACAAGAGTAATGGGAAATAAATGGGTAAAAATGAAGCAATAAACCAGTCACGGACCAGTTTGGCGGATGCCAGGGCATGGCGGTTGAGAAACACTGTACTAGACCAACCAAGGGCCCTTTTGAAGGACGGATCCCACATATTCCTTTTCCTATTAACATTTTTCAAAGTCCAATATTAGACCCTTGTTATTTGCTCTATCATCATACCCTAGGTATTGGTCTAGATCGCAAGCTTTTCACTGTATTCCAATGGTTCTCTTTTGTCAGCTGCCTCCCTTGCGTAGTTCATGGTTCATCGACAGCTTCCCAAAATGACTTTTATAATGATAGACACCCTGTGAAAGAAAGTAGTATGCCGGATTTTTTTTTCTTGAGAAAACTATGAAGAGAGGCACTTTTCTGGATATGTTAAATCTTTGATTGACTAGAGTGGCAATTTTATTCTATAATTGGATTGAGCACCACTGCACTTAATCACTGATAGATTGGGCAAGTATAGACTACAATGAACGCCAGGACTCTGCGAGAAACTTATCCTGTTGTGCTGTATACTACAGCTTGCCATTGATCAAATGACCACCCAGAAATCCTGAATTAACTTCCTTATAACTTCTCCCTGTGGAGGTACATCAAAAAACAAGATATTGGCCTCTCTCTTTCCTGTTGATATATCGGAGCTGAAATAAATATCTCAGCACTCGGATTCAGATATTTTATCTCACATTTGGGTGGAAATGGATTACTGGGTTAATGTGTGCTATGCAGTGAAGGGTAGGGTACACACATAGAAAATCTGTAATTCTGGTTATAAAAAAAACCATTCCACTAAAATTCTGTTATAGGTAACATAAAATACCTTACATTTTTCATGTTTTATAGTGCATTGAAACTGCAAACTTATTATGAATCACACTGTATAATTTGAAAAGACAGTCATTATAATTATGCCATTTTATCTCTACATAAATGACATTGAGCAATGTAGGCTATCATGGCCAGCATCTTATGAAAATTAATAGGCTGTTTGGCCATGGTCTTCTACTCATTCTTAACATCTCACCAGCAGCTGTGGCAACATCTTGAGAGATGAAAATTACTGTCAAATGTTAAAACTGCCAAAGAGGTTACTGCCAACTTTTTGGCTCTACTAGTTATAGTTTGTTGTCATTGGTTGGATACTTGAGATCCCCAAAGCAGAATGTGCCAAAATCTGTGACGTACGTCGCAGAACAATTAGGGCTGCTGCAGAACAATTTGGAAGAATTTTAAGAAAAAGTGCAAAAAAAACCCCCACTATTACATGTATGGGGGGGGGGGTTTACTGCAGCACATTTCCAGTCAGCTGAGGGCTCGTCGCAGAACAGTGCTAAACATTCTGCTTTGGGGCTTGAGATTTTCTGTGTGACAAACTTCAACTGAAAAGAAATTTTAGAGACTACCCCGGACTGGTTCCCAATCCTCTCACATGCATATATTCTCTCTGAAAGTAATCTGACCCCGAAAGACAATATTCTTCAATTGACAGACAGTATTCACCCTCAACCAATTCTGAATGAGCATCAGGGACCTAGCAAATCACAGCAAACTACTGCTAAGAAAGCCTCAAAAAGTTGATAAGGACGACACCACGTCTGCTTTTGGCAAAAACTTTCAGCACTGAAGATGCCCGCCAGTTGGGGGAGAATGAAACATTGAAATAAATAGGAGACCGTTTCTAGACATCCTGATAAGTTCCTTGTTTTTCATGACACTGAATGAATAATTCTAGTCATTTATATAGTGTACTGCATATCATTACTGACCAAAATTCTGTTACTTTTTCCCCTATTTACAGTAGCCGCCGCTTATAAGAATCTTGTTTTGTTCAGCCATTTTGATTCATATAAGTGGTTGATTCTTATATCTGGAACATTTTGCTGTTACTCATCCAATTACCACTGGAGTATGCAGAGGGGGGGGGGGAGCCTTCAGGCAAGATCATAATGTTTTTAATGTAAAAACCGAAAAACCTTATACATTTTTTATTGAATATTTTTAATTCCTAAAATTTTAAAATTTTAAATCTATAGCAATAGTATATCATTGCCCTTACATAGAAATCGTTCATTTTCAATGTAGACAGACTAAAATGTTATACGGTAACTGAATTACTATTGTAGTATTATTGTCATGGTCCCCACAGGAGTGGGGACTCTGTGACCCAGAATGATTCTCATCATTTTTCTTTTTTCATGCTATATATTCACTATAGAGGGAGGTTCTGTAAAAGTCTGGAGATCCACCAAAGACTACAACCCCTAGGGCAGAGGTCTTCAACCTTTTTCTAGTCAGGAGCACTGCCTGTACACATCAAAAGAAGAGCACCCTTACGGCAAGTTTGATATATGTATGCATGAAAAATTAGGATTGATTTTTATCGTTGAATGCAATTTGTACAAGGTAGTTAATCGGGACATTGATCAAGTGTTCATGAGCACAAAATCGGGCATGAGCATAGAGCACTATGAGTGCTCGCGAGCAACAGATTGAAGATATCTGCCCTAGGGGCTCTGCTCCAGAATATGGGGGCTATGACTATTGTCCAAATGCATAACTCTAGATCAGAGGTTCCCAAACTTTTTGTTTCCATTGCCCCACTCCTCTTCAGAATAATTTTTAATCACGCCCCCCCTCAACTCAAGCCAACCCGTAGCTTCTACCAATCCTTGGAGCTTTCTATAACCCCCGGAGGCAATATTGTCCACTTTGGGAAGCACTGCTCTAGATAGATCCGCTTATCCATAACTTTGACAAAAACCATTTTTTTTAAACCATAAACCTCTTGCGGATAAGTTCTGTCATTCATATAATACAGCTCACTTCACTATGAAGCTGTAAACCTTACTCTTTGAAGGGGTGGGGGAGGGGGAAGGCTACAGTCAATATGGGATGGTTTTATTACAAAGGTAAAAGTGACAATAAGTCTATATAGTCTTCCAAATAACCTTGTGAATAATCAAAAATATTCTACAAGTTCCACTACTGAGATGAGCTGCAGCAGTTTTTGAGGGGACTTTTATGTATTTCTTTATTCTTAAAGTGGAAATCTGATTCTTATAACCAATGATTTTCCTCTGTTAAAACAGCATTTAGTTTTTGTTTTGCCGATGTGATACTTATAAGCGGTGGCTACTGTATATTTATAAATTATGTCTAATACCTTAATAAAAACCAAAAATGTACCTTAAACCATCACTTATAACACTGAAAGTCAATTCTGCTTGTTCTGGCTGAGGCATTTTTGGTGGTTTTCCACTCCATGTAGCTGATAGCCCTTGAATGAAGTGGCGAGTAATTTTTGGACTACATGCTTGTGCTTGGAAAAGGAAAGTCATAATTATAACAAGTATGATTTACTAAGATTTATACAACCATATTTCCTGTATCAAGTGCTGAAACACTAATGTGATTTTGAAAAACATACTTACAGGGTGCAGGCAGAATTTAAGCTGATGCAGAATACACATTGAGCATTCAAAAAGTTTCTGGAAACAAGTACACTATTGACACTTATTTTTATCTTCCCAACAGCATACCACCAGATGGTGACACAATTTTGTAACAATTCTTTCCTGCTTCGAAGGTTGCTGCTGTAGCATATTTATTGAAATCAGTCTCATTTGGTTAGAATACCAGAAACCTAGAACCAGCTGGTAGTCTAAGACAGTGAAGCGCAACCTCCTTTTGACAGAAATTGTTTTTGTGATTCCTACAAAGACTGACCATATGTCCCGTTTTCCCGGGACATTATGATTTTTTTGCCAGTAAATGTGTTGTCCCGAAAGTACTTCTTCGAACACTTTTTTAGATTTTAATCAGGCAATATTTACTTCCAAAGATATTCTCTTTTTTTTCAATATCATATTAATATTAACTTTGTTTTTTGATGCACTTAGTGTCCCTTATGCAAGATAGAAGTGTAGCGAGGTGTATAGTCTTTGATTTTAGTATACAGGGTGATTGAGAAAGAATCATCAGATTTCAAAATGATTTTACACTTGCAATCGACAATTAACAAAAATTGTTCATAAAATGTAGACACATTTCCCCCCCCCCATATATTTACATATTGCTTACCATTCTATCCTGTGTTTTTAATTTTTAAGAACTACAGGGTGTTTCTAAAAGAATCATCATCCAATTTTAAAAAAAATCTTAACTATTCAGCTTTTAATCTGTTTTGATCAAATAATGTATAGGTAGAAAGAGGGAAATCTTGAGTTTCACGCAGTTGCAGACAGGTAGTGCTGATGCTCTTACTTCGGCCGCCACTTCAGTGTTTGTCAAGATTGGCTTTTCCCACAGTTAGAAACAAATTTGGATAACTTCATTTTCTAGTAGGACGGGGCACCACCACACTGGAGCTTGGACGTTAGAGAATTTTTGAACAATCACATTCCTAAATGATGGATCAGCTATATGGGACCTGACGATTCAGTTAAACATCACTGGACTCCAAGATCGCCGGACCTCATAGTGTGCGATTTTTTCTTGTGGGGTTTATAAAAGACTATGTTCATGTACCTCTCCTTCCAGCTACATTAGCCGAACTGAAGATATGCATAACAGAAGCAGTGGATGCAAGCATGTTCACAAACGTTTGGGACGAATTTGACTACAGTATAGACATATGCCATGCATCCTCAGGTGGATATATTGAGCACCTTTAATTTGGTTTGTAAAAAAACTTTATTAGCCATGTAATATAAAATTATTCTTAAGTGTCTATGCTCAATACTTTTCGCAATATACACATTTCAAATTGGGTGATTCTTTTTGAAACACCCTGTATACAATTTTTAAATCAGGTGATTTTCTCTAAGTCATCCAGTAAAAGTACCAACTTGATATTGTCTACCGCATGCGCCAGAAGCACAAATGAACAAATTTTATTTTTTTTCTTAATCGGCTGTTTGGATACCTTGTTTTGCTAACTTGTGCCTGAAATGCAAATGTGTATCCCTACTGAAACACACGTTAAACATTTTAAGAAAATAACTTCCATAGAGTAACATAGGTAGAGTAAACATTCAAATGTCATTTCCCACATTCTTTTTTTGCAAGGACATTGCATATTCATGATTCTGCCATCATGGGGCCGATATATTGATTATTGTACAAGTAGAATTTGATTAAATTACATTGTACGATACATGATAATTAGCTCAGATGAATAAAGGCATTCTTTATTTTTGTCATATTTTTAAATAAAAATAAATTTCTTATTTGGAAGTTTTTATTTTGGAGAATTTCTCATTTGTGTGATATCCCCCTGTTCATTGACGTGACCCACGGATTGTGCATTGCTGTTCTAAGAAACAGCTCCTATTCTCCTGAGGTATTTATATAGACTAGTCTTGTGTTAGTAGTCATTATTTCGTAGACTAGTCTTCTACACCACACACAAAAAATATCACCATATAACCCCTGGGCCCGATTTCCATTGCGCCAATAGGGTATTTGCACAGTGCCTCAAAATAAAAAAAAAAGGCTTTAAATTCAAACAAAAAACCTGCATTCACTGAACTAACACAGATTTTTCCAAACTCATTTGTCTTACCACTGTTTTCTCAGAAAAAATATATACTCAGTGTCCTTTGCCGAATTCACTTATAAGAACCCATATTGTATTTCTATCTTCTACCCCTCCCCAAGGGGGCAATATCACACACTTTAGGAAACATTAAACTAACCAAACATCTTGGATGCTAGTTGGGGCCTTTAAATGTTTACTTTGCCCAGGGTCCCCATCAGCTCAGAATCAGGTCTTGTTAATGACTTGAAAGTTGCTATTGAAAACAAATTTTTTTCAGTTGCAAGATTCCACTTTTATCCTCATAGTAGTTTCCAAAAAGAGAATGGCTGATGCTTTTTTGAACAGATCTTTTACACCATGCATAGATTAAATTCATACATTTAAGACAATAGAATGACAGATTGTTATTGATATGTGAGAGTAATATGTACTGATAATTCTTATATAAATCATGTTAATTTATCAATGCTATTGAATGCACAATTCTTTCCTCTAGATACTAGATTTTTAACAATGAAGGAAGAAAATCTGAAGTACCTCAGTCAGTATGCAAGAAAGTGAACAGAAAAACCATTGCAATACTCTAATAAAAATACAGTCTACCCTTGGTTTACAAACTTAATTCATTCTTGAAGTCTGTTCACAAACCAAAATAACCTTTCAATATAGGAATCAATGTAAATTGGATTAATTTGGTCCTGCAACCCCAGAATTTTTAGTATGAACTTTTACAATAGTGCATAACATAAAATCAATTCAAATCATTTAACTAACACTGAAAATGTTTTCCCTAGAGATAGAGGATTAGAGGCTATCCTGACCTCACCACATTTTGGGCTTACACATATATCATACCAAAACTGGACCGGTGCCATATCTAGTTTCATTAATATCATCTGTAGCCTCAACAATAAAGCCCTGCAAACTTCTGCCTGCAAAGCAATCTGGCCACAATTTCGTCCCAACTGAGTTCATGAGTTCCTTCTCAACTGCCAAGCTTTATGAATAAGAACAATGAGCATTGCAATGTATTAAATTATGTTCGCAGAAGTCAGTGAGTGTTATAATTCTGTCAGAAATTATTACAAAACATCTCCGACTTAAACCTACTCAAAGTTTGAAATGGCCTGCTTATCTATAGGCTAGATCAGCAATGGGAAAACTAGGCCCTATGGGCCAGATGTGGCGCTCATTTGAAAATAATAGTATAGAGATTTTAGATTGTGTTTTTAAAAAATTCATGCAAGGTCGTGTTATTTTTTTGCATATGAAAAATATAGTTGTGTGGATATTAAAATAGAAATTTATTTAAAAACTTATAGCACGTATATAATAAATGTGCATAAAGTTAGTTATCACATTTATTTATTCACAGTTGTAAAAGATAAACAACTATCTCATTTGCAATGAAATCGTGGTAGTTTTCAAAGTATACAATACATTCCATCACTTCATTTCAAAGCATAAGCATTCCAATTATGAATCAATGTCCACTCCGAATATGTCAGTAATGTAATATGAAAACTTTTTTTTGTTTCTTGGCCCACTTCTTGAAAAGTTTGCCTATCACTGGGATTGATAAGAGTTGCATTTGCAGGAAATAGCTTTTAAAAAAATCACTGTGTAGCTGTAGATGTCTCAATTTCTCTATTGCTCCTTTGAATTTAGTCTAACTTTTCTGGCTTGCATGTTTGCAAATCAAGAAAAGTTCATAAACCAAATCATTTTTTGTTGTTCATAAACCAAATTGTTTGCAAACTGAGTGTTGATTGTACTCTATTATAACCCCATGATTTAACCAGTTTTGAGGGGAAGTGTGAAATAGACATCGTAAAGTCTCTGACTAGGCTGACCATATTTGTCTAAAAAAAATACGGGAAGTTTGAACCCAAAATACAGTCTATCCTTGGTTTACGAACTTAACTTGTTCCTGAAGACTGTTCATAAACCAAAACAATTTCTTCTATAGCAACAATCAATTTAAAATTATTTAATCTGTTTCTGGAACTTCAAAGAATTCCAGTGTAAATTTTTCCAACAGCAGTTTCTTTAATCTGCATAATGTAAAACATTTGGGAATCATTAAACTAACACTAAAAGAATAATCATAAATACAACAAGATGCAAAGTTTAAACAAAATGATAACAATGCCAAGACCATGTCTGGTGTCGTTAATATCATCTTTAATCTCAGTGTCAAAGCTCTCAAAATCTTTGCTGGGAACACATTCTGGCCACAATATACTCCAAGCAAAATTCATGGTTTTGTCAATCACTTCCTGTCAATTATTGCAAAACAGTTTCTTGGGAAGATTTTTTTGGTTTCGAGCTCTATAAAGTTTCAAATATACTGTTGATCCATCAGCTGGATAAGAAGAGTGGTATGCAGGGCCGAAACTAGGGGGTGCAGGTGGATCTGGTGCCCCGGGCGCCGGACTAAAGGGGGGGGTGCAATTTTCACTCTTTAACCTCTCATTCAACATTTTGAGGTGCCAAAATGTGTGCTTGCTTTGGCTGACCAAGCATCTAGTTGCAGGCCTGGTGGTATGGTGTCAAGAAGTTAACTGTGGTGAAATTTAATTCTTCAACCAACTCTACTGTCAAAAAAAAAAAAGTGGCTGCAGGCTTCTGAAATCTGCTTCCCTCTGCATTTAGTCACTGGTGTGTTCGTAAACAAAGACTTGTTCATAAACAAAATCACTTTCTACTATTTGTAAACCAAATTTTTTGCAAACCGAGTTGTCCTTAAACCAAGGGTTGAAAGTACCATCTTCAGAAAAAAAAGGGAATGATAAAACACTCTTTACTAGCTGATTCCCTTGAAACTTTTTTTTTTAAATAATGATTTTTAACAATTTTCAAGTAGGTTCAATATGAATTATAAGAATTGATACACAGAATTAGACAAAAAAGTTTATGGCAGAAAGTCCAAAATTTTTTTTTGATAATACAAGGAAAAGTCACCTATTTTTCCATTGTGTGGCAGACTGTCAGTTATGCTGCATCTGTCAAGTGAACTGCTGAGATCTGTCACAGAAAATGCATCACCAGCTGAAACTGTACGTCTGTGGGTTTTATTTTTGTCTTCGCAGGACATTTCTATACAAAAAAAATTTAATAAATTAGTTCTGTGGTTGCAATACTGAGACAAGTGGAATAATTTAAAAATTAAGTACTCCTTTGCAAAAGCTTCCATTAATTTAAATTTTTTTAAAGAACAGAGTTGAGATTTAAAATTTTTAGATAACAAAAACACTTGAGAAAACATCATTATTGAAGCAAACAAGGCCATCATTTAATAGATTAAATTAATCATTTTAATGGATCAGTTTTCGTGTTATTAGGCCGACATGGTTGAAAGCTTGATGTTTCATTTGCATGACTGGGGAGCATTTTCAAGAAATAAGTCTGTTGAGGTTGAGATGTCTGGCAGGAATGGAGTTTGTACTTGCACCTTCTCCCTGTTTGACTTGCACTGCTCTGGTAAAATTGGTCAGCTGAGTAACAGTTGTTTCTTTGGCTGAAGTTATTACAGTGGGCAGAGATGCCGCTGTACTCTAATTTACCAGGACCCAGGTTATCCAAAAAATCTGGGTCCTTTTTGAGTGAAAAAAAGAGAGTCCCTCTCAAAAAAAATTTATCGTTGAAAAATCTTATGTCACCATAATTCACCGGTATCTCTATGAACTTTCTTCAAGCATGCCCCAGGTCTTTGCTCAAAAGAAGGTATCTGTGAATCAAGTAATTCATTTCTAAAAACATGTGTTCTATCCAAAAAAAAAGTTCATTTATTTTCATTGTCTACTAGTAGGAAAAGCTTGCATAGAAGCTCATTGGCACTGAGAATTTAACGTATGGAATTCCGCACATGTACTAAATCTAAAACAAATATGCAGTTGATCCCGCTTATAACATTCCTCCCATTTAAAACATTTTCCACTTAGTACAACTTATTTTCATGGTCCTAACAATAAGTAATTCTCATTAAGATTTCCCGTTCAAAGTGTTTTCTTGTTTACGTTTTTTTATGATGTTTTTTTGAAAAACGTTATAAGCAGGATCCACTTTAATTAACAGTTGGAGGCACACATTCATATATTTACTAATAAATTAATCTATAAATTCCCTTCTGAGATTGATTTTACATTTCATTAAAAAATCTTAGCACTTTCAATAACTTCTGATCAAAAATTTAAAGCAAATTAGATTCTCTCTCTCCTCTCTGACACTTATCTTCTGATTCCCTATTCATACTTTGATTTTCCTGGTAAAATGATTTTCCCCCTCTGATCTGCCGAAATTTAACTGCCACATATTTTCACACCTGAATATGGGAGATATGTCAGATTTGTGTTGGAGAAACTTAACAGTGTGCTTATGTATATGTGCCCAACATTTGGCGTGTTTTGTGTTCAGTAGGTGGTGGCATCTATCTAGCGCTGCAACTAGATACTTTCGCAAACAGGGCAAGCACACACATTTTGGCACACCCATGTAATGTAAAAGAAACAGTTATAAAGGGTTAATTTGGTGCCCTCCTCTAGTCCAGAGCCCGGAGCACTAGATCGGCCTGTCCCTCCCCCTCTCAGTTGTGCCCCAAAGTACAAAGCTACAATATGAGATATGACAAATAAATTTTAATATCTCTAATAAATTTGAATTAGGATTATGACAATTTCGCTATGCACATGTAAAATCAATTATAAAAAATATATCAGTTCTTTAACCAAGATCACATATCTAGCTGAAGCTTTTCATCAGACTGAGAGAAACTTCATTGAAGGTTTAAAATCGATTCATCTAATTTCAATCTCATTGAAAAAATTATTTTAAACTTTTTAAAGTAACAAAACAATTAAACATTATTTATTTATTAAATGACACTGATCTCTTCCATACTACTGGAAAATGAAAATTTTTATCTCATTTTAAAGATCGTTAGAAAAAAGATTATTACAAATAATAATTACAAAATATCAGAAAATATTATAAAAATCCTGATTTTCCTCACTGCAGTGCGACATTGAAAAACAAAGTGTTTTTAGCAGTTGTATGCTGTAATCGATTTCAAAGCTTAGAATGGCTGAATACAAGAGACGAAAAAATTCTTTCGAGTTCTGCAGAACTTGAAAGGGTGCTTTAAAGCATTTTGACATATCTACAAAGTTCATTAGGTATGCAGGTATGTTGCTGCGAAGATTAGGAAGCTCCTTCAGAGTTGGCAAAAACCTTGGAAAAAAAACAGCAGGAAGAAATGGAAAAAACTGATTTCTAAAAAAATTACTTTCGTTAATACTTATGCAATCATAAGCTTAATTTACTGCTGTTACAGGAAGATTTTATCAACTGTAATGTTAATATAGTATCAATTTTGAAATGCTTTATTAGTTGTATTGTTACGATCTGTTGGCGATAGATAGCGCGATATGTTCGATGGCTCTCAGAAATATCGAAATCGGTTGATGCCGATTTCGGTTCATCGGAGAAAGATGCTATTGGTGAGAACATTCCAGAAAGTCCTGCCCCTCCAGACATTGGTTCAACCCCTCCGTATGGTGGCGGCGCCGACTAGGAAACTGTAAGATAGAATTTTGTGGAATGTTCTATTTCTCGAAGTTTCTGTCGGGGTTGTAAATAGTGCGGCGCTCACAAGACAGCAAGCTAGACAGGCTCAGAGAGGCACAAGGAGATTCAGTCAGTCGTGTTTAAACTTTGCGAGAAGGTTGTTAGCTCTCTGGTTAGCTTGTAAATTCGTGTAAATTTCTGTTCTGTAAATAAATCTGCGTTTGTCCGTCGAACCGCTTCTTATTTTGCAATTTCGAAGTCTTGTGGAAAATTATCCGGAACAGTATGTTTGAATAAAAAGTCCTTTATTTATTTATGAACTTCATCAGTTCAGTGTAACATGGTGTAACAAAACCTTTTTTGTTATGACATCGTTAGGCTGTTCCAAAAAGTTTAGTGTTTGAATCCAAAACCATATATTCTTTTCAAACCTGCTGAATTTTAAGAACTTAGAAGCATTTTAACACAATCACAGCTTTCTGAGAATTTCAGATATTTAACACATTACTTCTTTATTACAATCATTCTTACCATAATACTATATTAAAATTTGAATAGTATGCCTGAAGTTTTGCACTTGCAGTTAAAAAATATCACAAGTTACTATACTTTGCCACAGTTCCTGTTCAGAATTCAATCTTTCAGCCTAATATTCAGTATTGATAAGACATGAGAACAAATGATAGGGAAGAATAGTCTTTTCATATCTTAATTTTGTGACTTAAAAATAAGGCATCAACCTTTGTAAGCATTTGTCAGCATTTTGTAAAAAAGCCCCATTCATTCATGATAATAATCAGCACTATTTGCACAATCTCTCAGTAGCTGATATATTGAGTACAATTTAAAATTATGTCAATATGCTTCTATCCACCTCATGGAGATAGTCACTTACAATGATGAAAGATTACGATTAAAAATGTTTCTAAGCATTTCAATTCGCTGTTATATCTGATGTCTCCCAGCAGCTTTGGTCTTATCGCATAGGGAATGCCTGTCAATCATACACTAGTCCTATAGTAATTCCTAAAATACTTTTACATTTTGTTAAACGCGACTTACTACTCCTTATACACTGAAGAGCCAAAAAAAACTGGTGCACCTGCCTAATATCGTGTAGGGCCCCCGCGAGCCCGCAGAAGTGCTGCAACACGATGTGGCATGGACTCGACTAATGTCTGAAGTAGTGCTGGAGGTAATTGACACCATGAATCCCGCAGAGCTGTCCGTAGAAGTAAGAGGGGGTGGAGATCTCTTCTGAACAGAACGTTGCAAGGCATCCCATATTTGTTCAATAATGTTCATGTCTGGGGATTTTGGTGGCCAGCGGAAGTGTCTAAAGTCAGAAGAGTGTTCCTGGAGCCACTTTGTAGCAATTCTGGACGTGTGGGGTGTCGCATTGCCCTGCTGAAATTGTCCAAGTCCGTCGGAATGCACAATGGACATGAATGGGTGCAGGTGATCAGACAGGATGCTTACGTACGTGTCACCTGTCAGAGTCGTATCTAGACGTATCAGGATTCCCATATCATGCCAACTGCACACGCCCCATACCATCACAGAGCCTCCACCAGCTTGAACAGTCCCCTGTTGACATGTAGGGTCCACGGATTCATGAGGTTGTCTCCATACCCGTACACGTCCATCAGCTAGAAGCAATTGGAACAGAGACTCGTCAGACCAGGCAACGTGTTTCCAGTCCTCAACAGTCCAATGTCGGTGTTGTCTGGCCCAGGTGAGGCGTAAAGTGTGTCGTGCAGTCATCAAGGGTACACGAGTGGGCCTTCAGCTCCAAAAACACATATCAATGATGTTTCGTTGAATGGTTTGCACGCTGACACTTGTTGATGGCCCAGCATTGAAATCTGCAGCAATTTGCGGAAGGGTTGCACGTCTGTCACGTTTAATGATTCTCGTCAGTCCTGTTCTTGCATGATCTTTTTCCGGCCGCAGCGATGTCGTAGATTTAATTTTTTACCGGATTCCCGATATTCACGGTACACTCGTGAAATGGTTGTACATGAAAATCCAAATTTCATCGCTACCTCGGAGATGCTATGTCCCATCTCTCGTGCGCCGACTATAACACCACGTTCAAAATCACTTAAATCTCGATAACCTGCCATTGTAGCAGCAGTAACCGATCTAACAATTATGCCAGACACTTGTTGTTATATAGGCGTTGCCGACCGCAGCTCCATACTCTGATTGGTTCCATATCTCTTTATTTGCATACACATGCCTGTACCAGTTTTTTTGGGTATAGTTCTTCAGTTTAGTTATATATTGCCAAGTAATTAGATAAATGTGCTGAACTTATGAAAGCAATTATTTTCTACAAACATGTATTAATTATACTTTAAATTCTATAATATTTTTTATACTGAGATTAACATTTTGAGTGGTAACTAATAATTTGTTTTAATATGCGTGCTTTATTGGAAAATTAAATATTGCACATCTTGGTGAGATATAATTAAATGTTAAAAAAAATATTGTTTTTAGAACATATTTGATATTATTGCACAACCAATGAGGTGAAATAATAAACATTAATTATGTGTACTTCAACTGAATGGTAATTTTAATGCACATTTTTTCAGTTTCTTCCATTTCTTCCACTGACCCGGAAGAAACCCAACCCTGTTTGTAATATTTGGTAATGTATCAATGATTTCCTGCTCAATATATATATCAATTACACAAATTTTGTTCATAGGATTTGACACAAAAAAAAACAAAACTGTGGAAGTAGGAAAAAAAGTAGGATGAGTGGGAGCCCTGGAGAGAGAATTCTCAAACACAAAATAATTCCTTGAGTTAAGCTATAAAACAATTGAATTGCAAAAATTAGTTTTTATTAAAATGTAAGAAATATTTATAGATTAATTAATATGGAATTTCATTAATTTATATTAATAAACACTTTATTTCAATTTATTGAATAGCAAATGAATGGCAGCAAAATGTTTCATCCCGTGTCAAACTCGAAAAATCTGTAGTTTGATATGTGACGAAACATTTCGCTGCCGAAGAAAATGCGTCATTCAAATAGAAGGGAAAATTGGATATTTATATCTATGTATACCTTGCACGCATGATAAAATAGTGTGACATCAATGCAGTTGAATAAAAATTGATTCAAAACAAAAAAAAGTGTTCAGGTCATAAATTAATAAAAAGAAATACTGAGATTTCATTAACCCAATCCTATTTAAAATTAAATTCTAAATAAGAGTGAGAGAGAGATTCATTTTATACCGCTGTGTTTTGCAATAGCACTTTATTTCCCGCCATTAGCTATTTTTTGGAGATTGTCACAATAATTGGAAACTTTGCTCAGTTTTAGTGTCAAATTTGACAACAATTGTCAATCGCCGTATTTTTCTCGAGAATAGTCTCTTTTTTTGAGACTTCAAGTACTGTGAAATTTTCTTTAGGGATTATCAAGTTCTGCGAAGCATAGTTTGAGGACTTTTCTCTGAAGATACGAAAAATCGGAAGAATCCGGTTTGCTGTCTGCAGATTTTGATGAAGCTAAAAATCGGAAGGCTTCCGGTAATTTGGAAGCATTGGCACCTATGCATATTTATAAGCTAGGGGGTTCTTACCCAATGGGTTGCGAGGGGATATCGAGAGAGGTCCTCCAAATTCACTAAGAGCCCGGGGCTTCTGAGAAGGCTCGTAAGGATCTGGCTAATGGTTTTTGAGTTTATGGGTTGCGATCCAAAATTTTGATTCACAAAGGTGTGCCAGATGGGTCGTCGAAGTTCACTTACGGTTAGAGATTCTTGAGCTATCGGTTACGACCCAAACTTGTTTCGATGGGGCGAATGAGCCGCATGAATCCACTTGCAGTCCTGTTACAAATCCAATTATTGCTTCACTAATTTCGAAGAACAAACAGTCCCATGTGTCGCAAAGCTGATCTTGTTGATCTATGGGCATCTTTTTCTCAGCCACCATGTTGTGCATTTTGCCTGTTGTGGCTTTGCATTTGTATTATCAGAAGTTTGAATGATTGTCTAGAAATTTTATTGCTTTTTATATAAATCAGGGCTCCCACTCAAAAAATTAGAAAAAGTAGGAATAAAAAGTAGGATGGGGAGGGTACCCCCTTTACACAACATAATCATAGCATAACAAAAAAAAAAAAAAATTTTGTTAAATTTAAAAAAATCATTAATATATTTTTCCCCCATAGCACTATTTCAGTATCCTATAAGATTGACTCAAGTCAAAATGACAGAAATGACGGTTACAAGAACAATTTTTGGCCAAAACAGTGCACTAGCAACTGCAGATAATTATTTTCTGTTCTCCTCACAATATAAATTACATTTTTTTTGTTTTCCACCCTCTAATCTCTTTAGTCAACTCTCTTTGACAATGCACATCAAATTATGAAGACATGTAAGTTTTTTTAAGAATGACGCTCCTTCAAGACCACTTCCAAAAGCACAGTGCAAAATGTGTAAATTAGGCTACAAGCTCCGATGTAAGTAAGTCAAGATGAACCGGATGGTTTTACTGCATTGTCATCCCTTTTTTAAAGGGATTTGTTTACATTTTACTGTTCAACACCAGTGTAATTGTTTTCGAAAAATGAAGCTCTTTCATTTCAAGCTTTTTGCAGTGTATTGTATACATTGTCTTTTGTATTTTTAGGGCATGCAGAGGCATAAACAATGAAATGCTATTGGGTAGTATCAAAATCACCAAATCTAGAATAGGCCTATGTATCCAACTGCTTTGTAATACAAACTGTTGTTTCACCTATTTGCACCATAATTTTGAATGATGAAAGACGACTGCTGATTACTGTCCAAAACCATGAAAGGTAAATACAAAATTATTTTTTTCATCCAGACAGAAGTTTTTAATGACTACTCTACCAGTTGAACCCTCAAACTATGCAAAAAAAAAAAATTAATAAACCAAATGATCCACATACGCTCCCGCAAATAACCTTGAAAACGATACAATTTCTGCTTTGGCAGAATCATCAATTGTAATTACAACATTTGTACTATTTGGCAATATATCATCAATTCCCTGCTCAATTAAAACCAATTACACAAATTTTGTAGATAGGATTTGGTGGAAAAGTAGGACAAAACCAAGAAAGTACGACAAAAGTAGGACAAGTGGGAGCCCTGGTAAATGCTTAAACCAAAAAAATCCTGGTTTTTGGCTTGGAAAAGGGGTTTCTTACCAATCCTGCTACGAAGTATGTAAGTTTGGATGACACCAAATTTTAAAAACATCATGAAAATCCAAAATCAAATTCACCAAAAAAATAAATTCAACAGGGTTTGAAGTTGCTAGGCCTTGGCTCAGCAGAAGCAGTTTAACACTGTCAATAATAGAAAATAAAATCTGTGCTGAAACACAACTGTGAGTAGAATATGCAGCACCACAGTGCGATCAAACCGAAATGAGACAAAGTTCAACAATGCAATAGTGCAAAAAACATTTCGCTCAATCACTAACATACATTCATGTGAATATGAAAGTGAGACATAAGAGGGAACATAGTAAAATTGCTACAGCTATAACCATAGATACTATTTTGCTTTCTGTCATGACTAGGGTTTCCACTTGAGAATTCCTGTCCACCCATTCTTGGGAATTTTTTTATTTGATTTCCCATTCCCGAAATCCCGAGAAAAATTCCCGGGAAATTGGGAAAATTACTGTTGTGACACATTAATACTGAAAATGAAATACAGTAAAACCTCGTTAAGTCGTCATTTTTCTTCAAGCTCTTCCAGCTTTCATAGACAACAATGTTATTAAACCCTTGTTTATTCGTCGCTAATTTCGGTTAACTCGTCACTATGAAAAAGTTTGGGAAAAAGAAACAGACTATTTTTATGGCTCCCATTAAAAAAATAGTTTGTTAACAGCATTGCCATATGCTTTAAAGTCACCATAAAATCCTATATACCCAAACGGAAGAGTTTAAGTAACGAAAGTTACACTGGGGAAGTTCATTTGACGAATAAGGTTTTTGGAACGTCGGGGGACTGTTCGAGCTAGATCTCATTTCTGCATGGGCTCTACTAATTTAGGGCTTAACAAAATATCTTTGTTGAAAAAAATTAGACATTCTTTCTCAAGTCTTCTGTTTACTTTTTCCTGCCCAGGGCCCCTCTACAAAGTCAAAAGTGTTCGAGATTACTTTGTAGTTGTATCATGAACTACTGATGAAAAATTAAAATACTAAAATTAAATTTCATGTATATGTAAAATTAATGTGCAATACAGAGTTCTATTATGAAGAAAAGCCGCCTATTCTAACAGTTGCTCTGTTAGTCTAAATTAAAAATTACTCAAGTATAAATCAAAGTGTACCGTATATTTTACCACAATAATTTAAGTAATAAGAGATAAAAAAGGTAAAAAATAGCTATTATTTATTATTTTGCAATTTATAAATTTTATTAATATTGTTATTTTGATTCATACTTTAATAAATGTCATATTACTTTAAATTTATAAGATTTTCACAACATTACACATTAAAATTGACACTCCGCTTAAGCTGTCACAATTTTTCGATAACTTCAGGGGAGGGTTTCCAGTTTCTGTACCAGCAACCCTGGCCTATTAAATCTTATACTGTTTTGGGGAAGTGGGAACACGAGAGATGAACAAAGGAGATATCTGAAAAAAGGATGTGCTGTTACGATTCTGGGACTGTTGTGATTTTTAAATGTGTTATAGCGTGCCAATAGCTATCCCTATTATTCTATGAGTGGGGTCCGTCCATTTCTGAAAAACACTGAAGATATCTGCTATTCTAAAGTCAAACATGCATAATACCTAATATTTTTCCTCATTCATTAGCACCTCTTAGTTTATGGCCCTACTTAAGGACCCCCTTTTCCATGGAGAATAACTGCGCAACACCCACCAATACTTTTTTGCCTTTCCTCCCTCTGCAACCTCTTAATACTTACAAACTTATCCTTTTTGTCCTTTTCACCTAACCACCTGCAAGTGCCTGAGAGAGGAAGTTTTATGGCTTTATGATGCCCATTTTGGTGCATATATTTTCCCCTTCCCTGGGAAAGTTTTTAATTCACAATTGACCCCGTTTTTTAAGCAATCCTACAGGAAAATAAAAGTGATTGCAGGAGTTGCCTTTTTGCCTTTTTTTTTACTTTCAAGTGGGATGACCACTTACCACGATCTGCTTTAAAAAAAAACGTGATGTACAAGGGGGAAATCACTTTATGCAGTTCATGCTACAAATCTCAAACATTTAAACACAGTTACAACGAGCCGAATGGGGGGCACTTGTAACTTCTTTTTCTGAGCATAACCATTTCAAGGAGACACAAAGAAAAGACTTCCTCCGAGAAAGCACACTACGGCCCTGGGGAAGGGGCAGAGCCCACTTAAGAGCATGGGCTCCCCTGGCCAAGTGGTTTTTCTGAGGCCCTACATAGTAAATTCTAGAAAATTTTAACTAGATCTCACTTTCCTGAGGCCCCTCTACTCTTGAGGCTTCCGGGCCGCTCCCGGGTGGGCCCATGCGTTAAGACGGCACTGGGAAGGGGGTTGCTTTTTTCTCTCTGTAGAATTTTCTTAACCGCAGGGACTTCAACTTTAATTTCAACGATAATGCACAATTCTTGAAGTTTGGGCTAAACATTCCTGAGGTTAAAAAAAGAACATCTAAAGTGAGAAGAAGTAATCCGTACGTTTGTGCATACAGGGTCAAAAATGGTTATGCATAATCGCCAACTAAAGTGATAAATGTTGCGAAATTTATCAAACTTACCGAGACGATTGGTGATTATGTATTACCGATAGGCTTTACCAATTCAACGTATTTACTGTAACATACATTTAAACCTCATTTCAAATATACAAAGATACATATCTGAAATTTCTCCTATACGAAATGGATTTGCCACTGCCCCTCCTTGTTTTGGATATGTAAGATACACTACTTTATTTCCATATTTCCATGGACGTCCCAATTAATCTACCTGTTCTGCTGCCTATAGTCCGTAGATTATACGTTAAAAAAAATTATGTTGAAATAAAAACAAAACGTCGGAAATGAATTTCTTATTGTGGATCGAAGTTGCACGAGAAGAGTCTTAATTTTGAAATGGCTTTGGTGCGGATAAACCACTGCGTCTTATCTACGGCTTTATTTTTTTCCCGAGAGAGGTTTCATTAGTTATAATTACGTTAAAAATTTATTAACAAAAACATATTTTTAAATATTTATAGTCTGGATAGATGTGCCAGTACAAAAACTAATATTTTCTCTACAAGACCGTGTTAAACACCTCCCATCTTCTCCTTGAGAATGATTTTATATTGATAAATGAAATTTTCTCATGTGGGTTATATACTGCTGCGGCCATGGCGCCTTTTTTTTCAAACTAGCGAAGTTTGCATCGGCCGATTAACAAAAAATGTTTTGTTTAATTCTTATTCAAGATAAACGTGGACGAAATGACTTACCTTTAAAATAACTTTAAGATGATTAAAATTCTTACATTAAAATCTTATAGAAAACTAATACAACTAAAATTAAAATCGAAAATTTCCCTAAGATTTTCATTTATCGAATTTATATTGAGGTTTTCGGCCTCTCTTGAAAGTCGGTTGGAAAAAGAATCAAATTTAATTTCCAACATACGTTCATTTGTTTCTTGAAAGGAAAAATATTGGGGGGGGGGGGGGGCCCCCCAAATGACGGGCCTGGATTGATGGTTGGATGTCTACTCGTTTCGTACCTCCTGTATGAATTTTTTGCGTAAGTCGCTACCAATTCCTTCGCATTCTAAGATTTTCTTTCACATTTTGCGAAAAATACAACCGTAGCTTCAACCCTGTCATATATATTAAATATATGTTTATTAAAATACATGCAGTAAGAATCAAAGTAATTTTTAAAAAAATTTATAATTAAGCATGTTAAGAAAACTTCAAACTACATCTATATATATGATTAATAATATTATCTGGATTTATCAAATACAAAATAATTCTTTATGTAAAAATATAATATCAGATTGCAAAAGTTCGCCTTTGTTGCATCATAAATGTTTATATATCAATTAAAAGTGAAATTAATTATTCTTTTAATTATTTGAAATTTGAACATTTTTCTAAGAATCTGAACATGAAGAGGTTTAATTAAAAAAATTATTTTATTCAACAATAAATGAATTTATTGTAAAAAAAGTATGAATTTAAACCAAAACCTTTTTTTTCACCAACTCTGATTTGACACTTTACATTAACATTTCTAATTATTTCATGAATTCATTTAATCCTAGAATGTTAAAATTTATTAATTGTTTTGAATTATTTTTGCATTAACTACTCATGAAACTTAATTTAGTGAATACTGTAATAAATGTATAAGCGTACATGAGAAATTAAATATTAATTTCTTATTTAATGAATCATTAAGTCAAAATGTAAAAATAAAATTAATGTAGTCATAAGTACAATTGTGTTTTGTTACTCAAATATATTAACTGTCAAAATAATGTTTACTCTTCTACAGTCTTCTTTCTTAATATATTAATAAGATTAAATTAAAAATTGAAAATTCATGCTGTGCATCCAAAAAATAGTTTAAAAAATTGTGTTAAACAAAAAAATTAATAATTAATAAAAAAATTAAATTTAAACGACTTTTTTCCTCTATAAGGTTTACATTTTCTTTTCTATTCATAATCTGCATTTTTTTGTGTGCATTTTAGTGAAAATTTCATTTGAATGTATTGAAAATCTGCAAAGTTATGATATATTTTCATAAATAATATTGCTTGAATGGTTAGCCTTAGAGACGTCATTCGTGGGGGTAAGAAAACTTTTTTTTCTCAAAAAGTTTTTGAGATATGTAAATGAAATTTTGCATGGTCAACAAGGATGGCCGAAGTAATAAACAAAAAATAATAATTGGAATCTGGGATGATGGGTTGCATTTCAGTATCTCGTTGAATGATTTGAAATCGGAGCGATCCAGTCTTATTTCGATGAATTTTACGTTGCGAGCCAGAATAAATATATTAACGGTCAAAAAACCATTATTTTTTTTCTCCAGTATTTTACTTCATATATTTAGGAGAAATTTAAAATTAAAGTTGTTTTGGTAACTGCTGTGTCTCTGGTCTAAAAATACATTAGAAAAATTCCACAAAAACAAAGTTTACATAATTTTTTTGCATGTAAATTTCAAATGAAAGTATGAATTATTTTTATTCATACTCTGTATGTTTTGGTGAACACTTTAGTGAAAATTGAAAAAGTTTTGATTTATTTTCTTAAACAATGCCGCTTAAAAATTGAGCCTCGGAAAAGTCATATGCATCATTTTTTTTCTCAAAAAATTTTAGAGATATGCAAATAATATTTCACATGGTTAATAAGGATAGTAAAAGCAACAAATAAAGAAAGATCATTGAAATCTAAGACTATGGGCGGCATTTTGCCGGGTGATTTGACATGGAATGACCCATAAATAACTTCAGAAATATTCTTATAAATTCTTGATTAGAATATTCTGTTATTTACAATATAGTTATATATAATATTGTTGAGAATATTATCTCATTTTTATAAATTACTGGGGAATATTCTCTTATCAAAAATAATAAGAATCATTCTCACAAGTTATTAATAATAGTCCTTCCAGAGAGTATTCCCAAGAATATTTGTAATAACATGCATTATAATAAATAAACTATAAATAACTTGAGAATAATATCCTTATTATTTCTGATAAGAATCTTCTCTAGTAATTTATAATAGTAGTCCTTCGAGAGAATATTCTTTGTTCCCGTCTCTTTCCTCGACGGGGATATTGAAGTTTGTAGCCCACAATATTGAAGCTTGAAAGCAAGAAAATTAAACCAAAATGGCTGAATTGCACAACTTTTAAAGAAATATGAGTGATACAGAATTTAAATGTATGTGCATTGAAAAAAAAAACCAGTTCTTTATCTTCTTAGAATGAAGGTGATTGTATAGGAATAGTTTTTTTTGTAAATCACCTTTGGTTTTACTCTTTGCTTCGAACTAATTTATGAAAATTTATCTAATTTTAATTAACTTTTTAAGGTTTTAATTTAAAGGTTTCTAAAATCTCTATAACCAAACTTTTAAAACCTCTTGTTTATGACTATATTATACTGAGAATATTCTTGAACTTAAAGTTTTCATTGGGGGTGATTATGCTAAAAATTGCTTTGTTTTAAATGTTTTAGGCAATGGAAAAACTGATTTATATTTCATAATATAAACAAAATTAGTAAAAAACTTAAATTATTTAAAATAAAAATGAATATTCTCGATTATTCTCCAATTCTTACATCCAGGAGAATCTCTATAAATAAATAGCTATGGTTGTTTGCAGTGCATTTATGGTGTAAAAAACAAAATCAAAACAACATGGGGGCCCTAGAGCCGTTTTCTCCTACCTCGCCTTGTGTGTGTCATGACGTCAACCAATGACCTCTTGGGACAATCATCGTCAACTATACGCATACACCATCCAATGCCTGAGCAAGGCATAATGTGAAGTATGTGGAGAAACAAATTTAAAATTTTCCTCTGCTTTTCTAAAAGTGGGCTATGTTCATCTGAAACAAAATTATTCACATCTAAACATCGTTCTAACCAGTCAAACCAAAGTTAATACATGGCAACACCTAGTTCCCTACCTCTCACATCATGTATTCGTGTTTAAATGGGGCTGGATGAACTGGAGGGGGAAGACTTTCTGATAATTGATACTGAGAGTTTGGAAAAAATTTTAAAAAGTATTTCTTTTGTTTTCAATGCTCAAAATATCCAAGTTTGTATATTATGGCCTCTGAAATGCACTAATAAACTTAAAATTATTTAAAAATAGACATTTATTAATCAATTTGGAAATCATCAGCTGAGTAAAGTATAAAGTAATAGTGTGTCATCAGCAAAAGTTATATTGTAGTTTATGTTCAAGTTGCATAAATCATTTATGAATATTAAATGTACTAAAAGGTCCCAAGACAAAGCCCTGAGGAACGCCTGTTATGGCAGAAAAAGTTTAAAAAAAAAAGATATTTTTTCAGAAAAGCTTGAAAATAGACAAAAATAAGCATTTATGACATTTTTCCTGAACGTTCGAGCTCTAATAATATAAATACAAGCTGATAATATATTATTAATCAATTTTAAAATTTGGGATGTGCATCATGAAAACATCTTGTAATTGGCGTTGTGCAACGCATAAATGAAATACTTCGAGTTTTTTTAGAATCAAATAAAATTTATTGTTATCGTGTAACAGCACAAAAAAAAAAAAAAAAAAAAAAGAGAAAAACTTACCAAGGAGTCAATCAAAAAAATTACCCATTCTGGTAAATGCTAGTAAAAATTAATATGGAAAAAAGAATATTCAACTAAAAAATTAAAATTGTTCAAATTAAAATAAAAATTCATGGCAACAGAGTGCAATTTAGAAACAGTTCTACATGCTGCATCTAAAAATATGCATTTTTTGTATGTTGGAATCAAAGCAAAAATTAGATACAGCATGTAATTAAATTAAACTTACATTATTGAAGAATTACATGAGCAGCAGAGAAAACATTAAAACAAATTTTCTATACTATCAAGTGAGAACATGTATTGCTTGACACATCTTTTAAAGAATGATAAAATAGTATTGCGAGTGATTTCTGGTGGTAACAGTTGTAGAATTTTGGGATAAGATAAGTAAAATGTTTCTTCAACAGTGTTTTATGAGATAACGGAAGTGAATACATATTATTTAGCCTATTTGAAGGTCGAGATGTATTTAAAGGCAAGGAGAACTGACCTTTGAATAGGAGAATAGATTTATAGAAATATAACTGACGTAATGTAAGAATTCTAAGATGTTGAAGTTGTATTGATGGTGTAGTGAAATTATTTGTGATGATTCTAATTCTTCTCTTATGGAGGCTGATTATAGGGTAAAGGGTTGAAAGGTAGTCAGAACACTAGACAGAGTTAAACCATACAATAGTTAGTAAAAACGACTGATTCAAGTAAGGTTTGAGATAGTAAAATTTATAAATTGCTAGCTGTAGTCTTTTTTGCAAGTACTTGGCATGACTCTTCCATTTAAGACTGTGATCAAGGTATTTAATTGTAGTAACTTGTTAGAGACATGAAACAATAACAATCAGAACTAATAATACAATTGTGATTATGGAAAATTAAATTAAAGTAAAAGTGAATGTTAGTTTGGGAAGAGAAATTTATAAACTTATTTTTTGTGTTTATCTGAAGGCCATTAGCAACAAACCACTTTCGAATTCTAATTAAATCAGTATTGATTAGGTTAGTTAGAGATTGGAAATCATCAGCTGAGTAAAGTATAAAGTAATAATGTGTCATCAGCGAAAGTTATATTACAGTTTATGTTCAAGTTGCATAAATCATTTATGAATATTAAAAATAATAAAGGTCCCAAGACAGAGCCCTGAGGAACGCCTGTTACTATTTCCAATGGGGTGGAATAATAATAATAATTCTAAGGCTATTGTGAATTTCGACTGATTGTGTTCTATGAGTTAAATAAGAAGCAATTAGATTGAAAGCATTATCTCTGATTCTGATACATGACAACTTATTTATTAATATATGTGATGATTCACACTATCAAAAGCTTTTTTCATATCAAGAAATATTGCAATGGTTTCTTCAGATTTATCAATATTTTCAACGATAAATTTAATAAATGTTAGTAAAGCAGTTTCTGTGTTTTTATTAGGAAGGAATCCAAACTGATTGTTAAAAAAGAAACTGAAATGTGCCAAGAAAGAAAAAATTCTATTTTTGATAATTGTTTCAAATACTTTTGAGATAGGTGAAACAGATTGACCTGAAGTTGTTAAAATAATTTGGATCTCCAGATTTATAAATGCGGATTATGGTAGCTGATTTTTTAAAGACCTCGGAAATTCACCACTAGCCATACATATATATATTAAATCTGAGAGAGTATTCAAAATATTATACGGAAGAATTTTCAAGACCTTGGTGTTGATTGTTTCTGCAAAGGATCCAGAAGGGTAATTTTTAAAAAGTAAAGAGTAAGTAAGGCCGAAAAAATATGGTATAAACAAAAGTTGTATAAATGGGGTTCCAGTGTAAATAAGTGATTTCTGGAACTCTCGGGAGATTCTGTTTCCTGTTCCTGAGGACTTCAGAGGAATTCGGAAACCCTGGTCATGACCCCTCACCCGCAAAAATGAATAAGAAATACAACAACTTACTGCAATGCAATATTTGTGAATCAAAAAATGATGTCAGGGCAAAAATTGATTTATTTGCAAGAGGAAAAAAAAAAAAAAAAAAAAAGAGTAATATAAAAAATTCAGAAAAACCAAATTTAAAGAAAAAAATTAAATTTAAAATTGAAATGCCAATCCTAATAAAAATCTAAAACTGGCCAAACCTCCAATTAGAACTTCCGGTGTCAGAGAAGTTCTCATATAGGCTTTCACCTTCCTCATGGAATCATAGCCTGTCATCCAATGGAGTAAAATTGAAATCTCAATCATTGAAATTTAAAACAAGGGATAAAAACATTATCTGGACGAGAACCACCAATTGGATTTTCTCTTTAACGCATAATTGTAACTACCGCATAGCTACTGAAAAAATATTTGGCCAACTGAATTGAAAAATCACGTCAAATCCACACTGAGAATGATTGAAAAAATATGGTTGCAGTAATTAAAATAGAAAGGAATTACCATTCATCAAATTTGACGATAATATACAAACAACATTTTATTTCTTTCATAGTTGCACTTAAACGTGTTCAAGTCTTGAAGCGGAGTCAACCCCAGTTCAAAGCCAGAGCATCACAAGTAAACTCAAGCATCAAAAACAAAATTCTTTACAACAGACGGCTTTAACCACGCGTCTAAGGATGGAGATAAGGAGGCCTTCATAACGGCTAGGACCGCAGCACCGGTGCTTCTCGTCTTCACCATCGAGCTTATATTACTGGAGGGAGTATAACGTCAGTGGTCTCCGCCTTGGCAGTGCTGAGAACGGTGTTCCCCAACATCTCCGTCGGAAGATCACGTGACTCGGTGAAAACAAACACGATCCCCATAGAAATCAATGTTAAAATTGCCGATTTTAGCATAGAAATTTTAGCATTTGCCGATTTTAGCATTTTGCCGCCTGGCAGTCGAGTGGTTAGGGAACTGGCTTCTCACTGTGCAGGTCTGGGTTCGAATCCCGGTTCGGGCATGGATGTTTACTAACACTAACAAATTCCCTGGACAGATCATACTGATCCCTTGGGAATACGTGTGGATCACGTTTAAAAAAAAAATAGTAGCATATATATATATATATAAGCCTAGAAAATTAGATATAAAATAATGAGCCAGACCCACATTTCAGGTGGATAATCCATGTAATAACATTAATTTCAGCTTTTTATTTATATCTTCTCAAGCACGAAAATGAGAATTGATATGTCTGTATTGTCTTATGGCCTTGACTTGACTTGAATGATTAGAGTCCTCTGCCGGACTTACGCAGGTGCGAAAGGTGCAGTCACACCGGGCCGTTAAAAAAAGGAGCCGCAAAAAAAATTAAATCGTTTTTTGCCTCCGTAAATAAATAGTATTTTTTTTTTAATTTTAATTTTTTTTCCGTAAAATATGGAAACGTATAGGCAGGGTGTATCCCCATTCCATTCAACAAAATAAGCGGGTGCTAGACGTCAGCAGAAAAACGCCGCGACAAAAAGTACCAGGCCGCGAGTGATTTCGCCGTTCAAGTTTTTCCATTTACTCCCCATTAGTTGTGTGTATGACTGAGCCATCCACTTGAAAAATTTAACTGACCGGGCCGCGGGCTTTCAAAAGTTGAGAACCGCTGCTCTAAAGGAGTTTCTCTAATTTTGGGGGCATTTCGCGAATGCATAAACGTTTACTCGGATAGTCTTGAGGCCTAAAGCTTTTAAGACTATCATCGATGGAAACAAGGACACATATCAGAATTTAGATACAGTAGAATCTCGATTATCCAGGAGGTGGACTTTCCGGGAAGCGGATCAACCGAGTTAAAAAATTTCCAAAACTACGGATAGCCGAACATGAAATTATTGCTCAGATAACGTAATGTTGAGTAACGTAATTTTATTTGGTAATTAGAAGCAGCACATATGAAGTTATGATTATATGTACACTATTCTAACTATTTTTATGTAAACAGCGGTCTCTAATAGAGAGAAACCGAAGATATCAGAAAAATAAATTATTCTAAGGACAACATCTATGAAACCAAAATTTTATGGCTTTACTGGCAGCCAGGACCTTCGACTTGTAGGCGCCTCGGGTAAAGTAAGCATTTAGAGCCCCCCCCCCCCTTTTCCGCCCAAATAGCTCAAGAGTATTTGCCTTCTAAAGGAGTAAAGTCAATACAATCTAAATTTAAGGTGGAAAATTATAAAGGCTCCAACAAATGCCATATGTGATGCAGAAATCAGGCCTGGTACAAAACTACGTATTGCATACCAAGTAGTTTTTGTGTATTTTTGCTTTAATTTAAATGTGATTGACATGAAGAACATTAGAATACAATGAATATTTATTTTTAACAAGCAAAATATATTAATATACGTTTTATTCAAACTATTTTGTGATTACTGTTATGTTTGGCCAATGTTTTTGAAAAATAAATGTTAAACACCAGCCAAATTTCTTGCGATCCGAGCGTGGTTTTTACTCAAGAAAAGTGGTTCGAAATGGTGTTCTTTCGACTTTTCGGGATTTAATATCACTTTCTTATGTTGAGACGGCACAGTCATAAAATCAGAAAAATTTGTACCACTCTTAAACTCCAATTTAGCAATTGCGTATAAAAAATTTTAGGTGCCAATATACCAGTTTTCAAGTCGTCATTACGACCTGGCGCGTGGGGTTTGTCGTGTATGTTTGGTAATTCCTGGTGATTTAACAGTTTCTTTCGTTTTTCCTCATCATTACTCCGGATAATAAAGGTTCTGCTGCCGTTTGAAATTCTCTACTACCAAGTTTAAGCACGAAGCAACACACAAAATAATAAAAAATAAACATTCCTCCATTCAATACAAATACGGTGAAACCTCGCTACAACGATAATCGATAGAATGATAAATCCCCTAAAACGATATGTTCTCGAATCTTGTTTGGAATTGTCTATAGTGTAATGTTAAACTCTCCTCCATACAACGATATACAGGGCAACAACTACGAGGGAGCAGGCGAGTCTGGTGTCCCAGGCGCTACACCCGAGGGGCGCAGATACGGCGCCTTTACACCTCCTCCAACTTAACATTACAGGGGGAGGGTGCCAAAATGCATGTCTGCCCCGGCTGACCAAGCATCTCGTGGCGGCCTTGTATAAATCCTTCTATAATGATATATTTTTTAGGATATTTCGAAACGGCTCTGTCCAACAATATTTTTTTTATATTTCACTCAAAATCATACTTTTTTGAAGTTATAATGAAGTTGACGATTTAACTCTTTGTTACTCTGAAAGCTCTTCAGTTAACTTGAGGAATAACAGACAGAACGATCTTAGCTCAATAAATATCTGGTTTAGAAACAATAAACTTAAATGTATACCAAACTAAATTTATGTCATTTGTTTTACAATTACACCTGAATTAAATTACTCATTTATTGGATAATGAACTTATTATGAATATTTTGATTTTTAAAATTTAAAAAACTCAGTTTACAAAATACATAATTCTTTTTAAATGAAACAGATACAGGTTTTGTGCGTTAGATCAGATGTCATAAGCAAAAATATTTATCTTCCCACTTAAATATGTATTTTTCTGCAATCATTGTTGGTGTGACTAGAGCAGCGCTAGAACAATCAACTCAAAATCTTTTGAAAAAACGTCCATCAAACGAGCACAATTTTTTTGTGTAGTGAAAACGCGTTGCTACACCAGTTTCTTGCTTATTGTCATCGCAATTGTCAAAAATTTTAGGATGATTCCTCACATATACTAAAATAGCCAGTGCTCTGGATGATGAACATTTAGAGTGGACTTTTAATTGATTTGTTTATTGCTTATTTTTCTGAAAATACGCCGAAGTGGGTATGGGTTTTAAAAAAAGGAATGGGTTTCAATTTTTTTGACGTCCATTTATATTCCTTCAGAATTTTTCTTCTCCTAATGTTTCCAGCGTTATCCTCAAAAGGTAAGAAAGTCCTCACATTGTAAGCATTTGGAGGGTACAGGCATTGAGGAGAAATAAAGTATGTATTTCTCCTCTAAGGGTATCAGGTCTGTAGATAAGAGATTCATATACGGTACACATACACAGTAAGTTCTTTAGATCTGTGGAATTTTCTTTCGGTGTGGTGCTTTTCTTGATGGCTGTGTCAAATCCCCGTTCATGATGTCGGCAAAACGAAGTGTTTTTCTAAAAAAAAATAACTCGAAATTTTGGAAGAATTCAACAAAAATTTTAAATTCATGACAAAATTCGATCTTGCAAAACAGTTGAATATCCCTATGGCAACTTTGAAAACGATTTTAAAGCACAGAAACAAAATCAAAGACCAAGATGGTGGTTGCAAATAATCTACTGGCAAAAATAATTAAAGATGGGAAATTGGTTCGAACCAATACCTTCTAAAATAGAATAAGAACATAGTGGAAGCGGCGAATGAGAAGCGAGACGAGAAAGGAACATGGCGCACACACAGTGGGGGCGTTTAAAGGCGCGTATACACTAGCGCGCAGATCATGCAATGAGAGCATTCGCAATTGGTTGTCCAGTAATTTGTACGGTGTTGCAAACGATTCTTGAGCCGTTTTCGCTGGACCCACCTGGAATCGGGTTTTTCAACGAACACAAAGGAAGTTTGTGTACCCACGAGCGGATTAGAACCGCTGCAGGGGGGGTCATGCTTTGCAAGATTGACTCGCTAGTGTATACGCGCTTAAATGTAGCAGAGTATATCGAAAAGAAACTCGCAATCAGCTTGGTTTTTTTTAAAATTAAAAAAAGAATTTTATAATTATGGAATTTTAAGGCAATCATTGCTCAGACACAGGGGCGTAGCCAGAAATTTCGTTCGGGGGGGGGGGGAACCAAAGTAACAGAACAATGGATTTGGCCATCTTTTTCCCCTTTTTCTGTCATTTTCTCACATTTCGGGGGGGGGGGGCCCAGACCCCCAAGTCCCACCCCCTCGCTCAGACATCAGTTTAGAAATAGTGTTGTGTGTGAATATCACTATTTTTAAATATGACTACGGAAATACTCCCGATATTTAGGTCGCTTTCTTCCCTACATCTTTTAACGCGGAACTTGAGCGCGATCACTTCTCGCAGGATCAATGATATTTTCGACTAAATTTATGAGTAAAAAATTGAGAAAAAAGTGAAGTTTATCGAAGCCCCCCACCGTTTAAATTTGTATTATTAGCATAAGCGGGAGGGTAGAAGTAGAAAATCTTTCTCTCTTCCTCCCCCCCCCCCCTCGAATAGCTTTATTTGTAGAAATATTTGTTGGTTTCATTTTTTTTTTTTTTTTTTTTTTTTTTTTTTTTTTTACACACGTAAAGTAATTATTAAGACCCAAAAAATCCATCATAAAAACATTAGTTACGCCCCCAGTATGGAAATATTGCCGGCACACAGAAAATAAACAAAAAATAAAACTTGCCAATTTTTCCACAGAAACATACATGATTTTTAATTCAGACGACTCAAATACATTTACTCACACACGGTGCATGATAAATTAGCTTAAAACTCAAAATATAAACACTATTAACTCTAAATATAAATTATTTTCGGTTTGGTTAAGCACGTGCACACGAAAAAAGTTGGAAGGGAAATATATCAAAATTATATTCGGTACTTGTTTTCATTTGATCGTCCACACCATTTTGAAGTACGTCGAGCACTTTACATCAACGATTCTGGTGACATTTTTGACCTCACTACCGCTTTTTAACGGCGAAAACAAGTCCTTCGACGGCCATCTTGAAGCTACACGCAAGGGAGCATAGCGACGAAAACAAAATATCTTGAATGTGCTGCTCTTATCGGTAATCGCGGAATTACCACTCTGCTGCGGTGCGCACCACTATACACAGGCGCATTGGAATCGGTGTTCGATTTCGCTGCTCGGATCTCTTCTCCCATCGTTGCTTTGCTCTCCGTTTCACTGTGTGTTCAGCCTAATATAAGCTCGATGTACTGGAGTTATCCATCTCGCCTAAGGCGACTGTATAAGCTTTCTTTATTCTACAGGCTATAATTTCACCTATAGCCATTGAATATACTGCAAAAAAGTGAAAGATTTCGCATACGTCGCCCTACTTTATCCAATGGCTACAGGTGAAATGGACGATTTCAGTGATGTCAAAGCTTCGCGCAGAGGCTTTCTGCTATACAAGGTGTTGCTCGGGGTAAGACGCCTTCATATACGTATGAAAGCATCAATATGTATAAAGGGGTTCTAGATCGGAGAGTCCTCACTTCAGTTTTCCTATAGCTCAGTTTAACTAATACAGCACGCTGAAGCACCTGAAATACCGAGCCGACTCATCGACCTCCATCTCAAAATAAGTTTCAAGTGATGTCTAATCGTTAAAAAAAAAAAAGCGGCATAGAGAACAGATTTGGCTGCAGAGATACGGGGCTCGTTAGCCCCGGCAGCGATAATACTGGCGTCACACTTTACAGATATGGCAAATGAACTAGTCTGGGGGTTCCAGAAGCTCTAACATACGCGGAAATTGAACCCGATTTCGCCTAACCCCCCCCCCCCATTTAAGACTCATTACTTCCCTTGATAGCACAAAAAGATGGATATATCATAAAATTTCAGTTTTGAATATATCCATCTGTTTAACCCCCCCCCCCACTTACATGAATTAATGAACGCCAGGGTCTCCGCCACCGGACTTATCCCGTTGCCGAGATCTCTTCCAGCCCAGCTTTCGTGGCAGAGCCTGGAGCAAAGCGAGTGCACCTAACAGTCAGTGTGTAGCTAGTGTTGTGCGATATTTCAGTGCTGCCATCTATACTTCAAACTGTGAGCGAAGTGTAATGATTGAATATTTGTAACGTTGTAAGCCTGTTGCTCTCTGTGGCAAGACTGACGGGGAGATTGGCTCTCATTCACGCCTTGCAGTTGGAAACCACAGAAGCCCCTTCACTTACAGGCTTTTGGCAAGAAATTTAGATAATCTGTACTAGAAGTATAGGCAATAAATCTAAAATCCTTGATCGCATATTAGAGTACAAGGAAAAGATATTGTGTAGTAGAAATATGCATTGCCTATTGTGGAAAATCACTGAACAGGGGTATAGAAAGAACGAGGCAAAAAAACATCAATTCATAGGGTATCAACTGAGCTTAGTGATAAAAAATCAGGTGGAACTGGAAAATGAATTTTTTTTCCAGTTACGTTAGGACAAGATATCTCGCCCTTAATCGTTGAGGGATTATAAAGGCATAGTTAGAGATAAATAGATCTAGTATATCGTGAGTGGCAGACTTATGCAAGAATGACATAGGTATGATCACATGCAAATACTTATACTTTTGAAAGATTAATGGTGTCCTCTAAGAGAAATTTTAAAAAGTTAGTTTTCCAGAGCGAAAATTTGACCTCTCTCTCTCACCTTAGGCCTTAACTAAGGTTAATGGATTTGGAAACTCAGAAAGGAGGATGCTTGCGTGCAATGTTTGTAGTATCATTTTTCCCAATTTATAAACAGATGGCGCCACTCTATATTAACAAAAACTTACATTTTCTCAACCAGAACCGCTATAAAAAGAAAAATACCTATCTCTCCCCTCTTTTAACAAACTATTCAATCTGGTTTTATTATTTTGCCTGGCGCAAGACGAGGCGATTTTGCCACAGTAATTTGTTCAACATTGTGTTTTTGTTTGCATCTTATTTTCTTCATTACTTTATGGCAGAGGTACACCCCCAATTGAGAATACAGCATTAGCTGTTGGTGTGAGCAAAAAATTTTATTCTCAAAATAGATGCTGTGGTTTAGTTCTTCCAGAGTTTTGTTTTCAGACAGTTTCTTTTACTTTATCTTGAGTAACCTGGGTCATGGTGTTAAAATAGCATCTCCACGGCTTGAAGGGAACTTTGGTTCTTGTATTCTGGAAATTCTGATGACGATTGGTAAAATCATGTAAAAATGCAAGTGAACATTTTTTCCATAGGGAAAAACTCTGGAAGCATGAAAAAGACAGGCAAATAAAAGATAGGCACAAAAATGTGGGAGGATGGTTGAAATGACAAACAGGAACATACCACCATAGTATCCATACGTTGTTATAACAAAGTATGGATACTGCTAAGTTTACAATTAATTGAACTTTACCAAACTTCTTTTGAGACGCTGCTTGTGTCTTATGCAATTTTTATTGTTTCTTATGCCATCCAACAGGTAGGTATTAGCTAGTGTCTCCTTGCATCAGAGTTCAGTCTGGCTCTGACCATAGACCAGTATATAAAGAAAATCTATTTCTATGCATTAAATAAGTTAAAAAAGGAAACAGTCATGACTCAGTCTATTTCCAAAACGAGACATCCACCAGTACACTCATTCAACAATAATGAAAGTTTAGTGATATGTCCGATTGTACTTTTTTTGATCTTCACTTGTATTTCCTCCTTGAAAAATTATAAATGATGCAAATGTTTGCATTGTTTATAAATTGTAAAAAAAGGGATTTCAAAATTAATTTTTTTACTTCAATGTTCTTCAATCATGAACTATCTCCCTTATCTTCTAAGCTTCGGTATAAAAAAAAATACAATATAGATTTAACTATTATTGATAAAAATTTGTTGCTATATCAACATATTATATCCTATTGAAATCAAAATTTCATATGAACATTTATTTAATGATAACATTTTACATTTCCATTCAAACAAAATTTCACTTCGATATTAAATTTTCTCTATAAATTTCATTTGAGCTAAAAGAATATTCATGAACCTGTGTATCCATAAGCTATGATCTAAGATTCTTTTTTTCCTTTCAAACAGAGCACAACTCAGGTCTATCACCATCTATGGGCGATTCACTACCCAGCGAGTTGTGCCGGAAGTGAAGCTGCGTGTGTACCTAACAGTCTGAGTGCATATGTAGTGTTTTGATTTTTCACTGCTGCCATCTATATTTCAGAAGTGAAGTGAGCGATGTGTTAATTTACATTTGTACTGTTTGTAGGTCTGTTGCTCACCGTGGTGAGAGTTTAAAGGGCTCGCATTTGCACCTTGAAGTTGGGAACCACAGAAAACCAACTTCAGCCGACCACCGCTGTGGCGATGGTGGGGTTCGAACCCGGGACCTCGTGACAAGAATCCATCACTGTGACAACCTCGACAGCGACGATCTAAGAATGTATACAGGTTTTTATGGATTTAGGACTGGAAGTTTTTTCAAACTTCACACCCGGGATCCCCCTTTCCCAAACACTTATAAGCGGCTCCCAAAAAGTTTTAACAAAGAATCTATTCAGAAAGCCATTGTCAAAAGGTTGGCAGCACAAAAGGTCACTGCACTGCTTAGTTTGAGAACCCCAGATTTAAGACATCAATATCAAGCTTTCGGAGCAGTTGCATGAACACATGGGGAGATACACAGCAACAAGGAAAATGGCTATCTTGCGTGACCGCTGTAAAGTTATTCAAGCACTGAAATTATCAAAATATTACTGAAATAAACAGTAAAACCTCGATAAGGCGTTACCTCATATTATCGAAACATTATGATGGCTTAAGCAGAGTGCCGTCAGTTTTAATGTGCGATCTTGTGAAAATCAAAGATTTAATAAATGTCATATTATTTTAAAGTATGAATCAAAATAACAATATTAATAAAATTTATAGATTGCAAAAGAAAAAAAAAGTAATAAGAGATCAAAAAAGGTAAAAAATTGCTAAAATTATTGTGGTAAAATGTACTGGTACACTTTGATTTATACTAGTAATTTTTAATTTAGACTAATCAGAGCAACTGTTAGAATAGGTAGCTTCTCTTCATAACAGAACTCTATTGCACATTAATTTTACATATACATCAAATTTAATTTTAGTGCTTTAATTTTTCATTAGTAATTCATGATACAACAAAATAATCTCAAACACTTCTGACCCGAGGGGGAGCCTTGGGCAGGGAAAAGTAAACAGAAGACCTCAACTTCGAAAAAAATGATTTTTTCAATAAAGACATTTAGTTTAAATTTAAAGCACTAAATTAGTAGGGCCCATGCAGGAATGAGATCTAGCTCGAACAGTCCCCAATGTTTCAAAAAGTTAGTTGGCAAATAAACTTTCCAGCATAACTTTCGTTATTTAAACTGTTCCGTTTAGGTATATAGGATTTTATGGCGACTTTTAAACATATGGCAATACTGTTAACAAGTTATTTTTTTAATGGGAGCCATAAAAATAGTATGTTCCTGTTTCTCAAACTTTTTCATAGTGACGAGTTAACCGAAATTAACGACAAATAAACGAGGATTTAATAACATTGTTATCTATGAAAGCTGGAAGGGCATGAAGAAAAATGACGACTTAACAAGGTTTTACACTATATATAATCACAAACATCATACTTTTCAGCCGCTCGAACCCAGTTCGGCTGACAAAGTTAAAGGGCTAATTAATGTTAAATGTTCATGCTCACCATATTCACAGTTGGTCATTATGCACAGTTCTTTATCAGTCAATGTCATAGCTATAAAGATATCTTTGTTTTTCTTACATAGGTCTATGCCCAAGTCATAATATGGATCTATATTTCGTCCAAGACACAGGTCTTGATCGTAAACCTGATATAGATCTATGTACACTTATGTATAAAATAACATGTCCTGACAGTCATCATTGCTGAGCATAAACCACTGAAGCTATAAATATGAAATTTAGTCAAGTTTTATTGCATGACGTAAAGACTAAGATTTTTCAAATTTGACCCCTGAGGGGAGTCAAAGGGGTTCCAAGGTGAAATTTGGTCAGTAGTTTTATTTCTCTCTCTCTCTCTCTCTCATGAAATACTCTAAGGGTTCTTTTAAATTAGACCCTTAAGGGGATTCAAAGGTAATATATAAAAATCGCGCCGTGCTGAAACTGCTCTGAAGCTAAATATGAAATTTGTTTATTATTTTTATATTGTGATATTCTCACCAAGAAAGGGGATTGAATTTTAAAAATATTAAGGGGGAATTGAAAGGTCATATGGAACAAATCGCCGCTGAGCTGAAATCTCTGAAGGTATAAATATGAAATTAAGTAGTTATATTCTATAAATGTAGATACCCACTAAGACTGGATTCGTGAAAATTCATCCCCAAGGGAGTTCAAATGATATACTGGGGGGGGGGGGGTGGTGTTTCAGATTACTGAATCAATGCAAGCAACAAAGCCATGGGTGTAAAAGCTAGAATTGTCACAAGTCTTTTTTTAGAGAGATTGTTCTGAAATTTCGGTCACTGGAACCCTATGATTGTACACTCACAATTTCGAGTGAAAATTTAGTCACGAATACATTTAGAAGGCCGATGAAAAATTAAGTACAATGCATACCACGCGGATGTAAATGCCTACGTGCTATGCATCATCCTTGTGTGGTTGCACTATTATATGCGAGACACTTCTATTGATAAAATTTAAAGCCAAGATTTCTAATGACGGAAACAATTTATATTCTCATATACAGGGTGTCCCATAAATTAGTAAATACTTTGAAAATTCATAAAAACTGAAAGAATCTGTATATTTGAATGTGGGTTGTGAAAAGTTATTCTCAAGAAAGGAGATTTCGTAGGGAATAAAATTTAGTTCAAATTTTTCGCGACAAAAACTACTGCGCAAAAACTAATCACTGGATATATAATTATCAGAACCCTATAAAATGCAGTGTGTACAATTAACAGGTCATTTTTCCATATATTTCATTGGTTGAAAAATCTGATAAGCAAAAACTATGTGATGAAAATTCAAATTTTAGTAGAAAACATTTTCATGACTACACATGCTATTCTCCCAAAAACGCAAAGTTGAATATTTTTTAAAAGTAACATATCATGAGCAATCCCCCATTTCCCAAATAGTGGGTACGTACTGCATACATACTTCCCAGAATGTGTGTAAACTATAGAAGCATCAGAGTAAACCTTTTCTCACGATATAGATGAATGCAATTTTACATCCAAATTAAAAGATTAGAAAAAGAAAAATTTCAAAAATAAACTGTATTTAAAATAATTTATTGTGTCCAAAAGTTGTTTTCCTTCTAAGCGAAGACTTAACATGGGATGAAATACATATTCGAATGAAAAGTGAAGTCAATCAAAAAATTTTATAAATAATTTGCCCACATAGAATAATGTCCTATATCCCGATTACAACATCAGATATTCCCGACATTCCAATATAGCTTAATATTGTCCAAATGCTGTTTTATGTCATTGTGCTACTCTGGGGGGGGGGGGGGTGGTGTTCAAAACCCTCCTTAAAGACTTGCATAATTATTTATTTTGACTGGAATAACACGTCAGACTCTTATGCTTCGAATCTCCACCACTCTGCAAGACCATATCACGATCACAATACCACAGCCTTCATTATACAAAATCCAAGTGGGCCCTCTGAAATTTGACATTGACGAACCACTTGTCACAACTGGGATCAAGAACAAGCACCACGAAGCAATCCAATGCAATTAGTCAAAATTATGAACAAACCAATATTAATTTTAAGGTTTTTTTTAAATTGCACAGTCATATCCAGTCCTGGAGATTGGTTGGCTGTTCAACGGGTGATCTACTGGCTTGAGGGTGTACCAATCCTATGTGCCTTAACATCAGTAAACATCAGGAAAGGCTGACATTGGCAGAGTTAGCCCATGGTCAGAGGCCCCGACTCTCAGCGTGGAATCAATGGGAAAGTATGTGACTGCGGATAAACTTGAAATGCCCCAGACGATCCTGCATCGCTTTATATGCAACTGACTGCTGATACAGCAACAAATCACAGCTAATCACATCTAATTAGCATATCCTTTAGAGCTTTCGTCATCACACCACCATGTTAACATAAATAATGATGAGACGGACATCTCCCAGAGACCATACGGCTTCCATTTGGATTTCCTTCAATTGGCCTCAGATGTTGCGACTTGGGTTAACAGTTAACTTATTAAAAATATGAAATTTATTAATTTTTTACATAAAGAAATACAAAAGTACTTATTTTTGAATGGGCTGGTCCCTTGCCATTCCCAGCGGGTCTGTACTGTCACAGCTAGTCTGGTGCACGTTGCTTGGTTTGCAATGAAATATTTCAAGACATTCGTACACATTAGTGGGAAATTCCAGCAAACCACACAAGGACGATGCATAGCAAGTGGACGTAGATGTCTGTGCTATGCATCATCGTTGTATGGTTTGCACTATCCTATGTGCATGTAATCTATTCATAAAACTTAAAGCAAAAATTTCTAACGACAAACAACTTGTAATCTAATATACAGGGTGTCCCATAAATTTGTAAAGTTAAAAACATAAGGAATCTATTTGAATGTGGGTTGCAAAAAGTTATTCTCAAGGGGAATTTTTTAACTGTAATTAAATTTTTCTTGACAGCACTGGGCGAAAGCAAATCACTGGAAATATGCAAATCAGTCCTATAAAATGCAGAGTACCATTAATAGGTCATTTCTGAATTTCCTGTTACTGGTGCTTACATGTTTTCATTATGATGTCGAGACTGATGGATAAAGCACTATCAGTGAAGCTGTTTCACCTCAGTCACGAATTACCAGCTGAAGCTTTACAAACATTTCAGACACAGAAAAAAAAACAACAAAAAAAACAACCAATATAGAAAAACAGAAAAATCATTTTTTCAAAAACATGTTTTGTTTGAATATATGCTCCAAGGTTGAAACATTATGTTGAAAGGCACTGTACATGGACGGCGTCAACAATCAACTAATAGCTTCCATAGCTTAGATGGTAGAGCACTTGTCCGGCAAGCGAGAGACTGGGGTTCGAGTCCCCGTGGGGACAGTGATGAATTTTCTTCCTTGTAATCTTCATCTCCACAAATAACCAGTCTCTCAATGAATCTTGTATTGACAAATGGAGAGGACATTTCTATATACAATACTGTATGTTGAAGATACCAAAATTGCAAATTTACTAAAAAAAGTCAAAGACGACCTACACAAAATCAACACATGGTTGAAGAAAAATTAAATATAGTGATCAAATTCCATGACCACTGCCCATGTCAAAATATTTCGCTATGTAATTGCCATGAAATTGATAGAGTTCATGAACACAACTACCTAGGAATAATAATACAAAATGACCTAAAATGAAACTCAATGTAAAAAATTAACATATGCTGCCATTTTATATACCTATAAGGTGCTTATCAAATATATAAAAACTAGATAATATATATAAAATAAGATCCTGAATAGCAAACAATTATGTAACAATGTCACAAACTAAGTATAAGACAAAACTATATAGATTAATAAAATTCACATTATTAAACAATAAATGGTTAAAAACGAAATAGAACCTCAGATTGAATAACTTATATCAAGTGCCGAAAACAAATAAAACGTTATTGCAAAAGATATACTGCCCCAAAAATAATGAATCTATACCATGCAATTTAATCATACAAATAATAACATAAGATCCAATCACAATATATATTCTCAATAATCACTAGTCTAGAATTCATACTACAACAATAATAGATCATAAGACAGCACAATTAAAATAATTCACTCTAAAAACTTTCAAAAATATAACCATTCCTGTAATCAACTTAAAAATATATGTGAATTGTACATGAATTCCGTGTATGTCAACTGACTAATTGTATATGTTTATATTTAAATATGTTTTTATTTTGTTCAGTTAAAAAATATCTAACTTTATAAAATATTAATTAGTACCGTAACAAGGCTGTTGCGTAATTCAATTAACTCATGAATTCAATTAACTCGTGTCTGTCATCGTTATGTTACTTTTTGTGGAGTTTTATTGTTTTGTGTTTTTCCCAGTTTGTGTTTTATATGTTGTATTCAGTCCAATAAAAAAAATTGATTGTTCAGGTCCAATCACTCCTGCCAGACAGGTTTTCGTGGTCTATTTTAAGAATTACAATTTTTTTTTTTAAACTTAAATTTAAAGTTGACTTAAATAACGCTCCATAGAAACTGGACAATAAGGGCTCCAGCCACATAAGGGGCCCCCCCCCCACAAAAGCGTAAGTGGATACAGGTTGTTTCCCTAACGGGGGATTAATGCCCACCTTCTGCTGTTCTGCCTATGCCAATAACTTTAATTTTGAGGAGGCGATCATCTCTATTGTCCCCCGTATCCCCAACCATGCCTTCAACCAACTTTTTGGGATCACCCAAGTCCTCAGATAATGAATATTCAATGCAATGCAATCCAATCATGAATATGCCTTGCGGGTCGTATATATGGATTTCTGGCAACCCTAGATCCCCATTTTGTTTCATGGGGTCCATCAGAGTTTCTTCGCCACCTATGAAAAAAACTTTCCAAAGCAAGCTCTGTGGGCACACCCCGCTCGTTGAAAAAGCATCCTGCGAATGCAACTACTTAATGTACCATTGATCGATAAAGCCGTATGCGCAACAGCAGCGTTACGCTGAGACCCATAGCATTAATGGGCTCAAAACAGCAAGAGACCCGAATGCGTTGAATGGAACAAGTAATTGATCGAGCAGTTTGTTCAGTCGGTTCAACAATCGACGCAGACTGTTGAAATCGGCAGTTTGCAGTCAGAATCAACGCGCATTGCCAAACAGGGATGTGCATCAGAGAAAACGCTGTCAAAATAAAATGTGTACGAATGAGCCTATTTCTTTACTGATTGCATTACCGCATGCAAGTAAAACAAAAATAGAAGAAACATTTTTTACATAAGACAGCCCAAACCATCGTTTAAGGGAACAAACATAATCCACCTGATTATCCAATTCGCTGAGCAGCACAGTAGGAGGCTGATAGAATTCCAGCCCGGCAGATGCCAGAACCCAGCAGTTGAGAAAAAATGCACTAGACAATCTATGGTCAGTGCCATTTTAGCGCATGGGCCCACACGGGCAAGACCCGGGAGACCTCATGAAAATGAAATTCTAGAAAATTTAAACTAGATCAGGTAGGATTCGGAAAAACCACTTGGCCCAGGGCCCCCCCCCCCCCATGATGCTCTTAAGACAGCCCTGACCACGGACCTTTGCAAAGGACGTGGATTTCACATATCCCTTTTCCTATTCACATTTTCCAAAGTCCAATAATAGATACTTGTTATTTGCTCTATCGTCATGCTTAGGTGTCTGTCTAGATTGCAAGCTAGTCACTGTATTCCAATGGTTCTCTTTTGTCAGCTGCCTCCCTCTTTCCTATAATTCATGGTTTATCAACAGCTTCCCAAAAAGTTACAGATATTTTCACCATATAAAAGAACCACTTCAAAGCATAAATAGGTGCACAAATCAATATCTTTAGCTCGCCGCGACGCACACTTTTGGAAACACTGGTACTCCTTTAAATTCGGCCTAAATGTGTCACAACACAATCAATGGCGAACATAGAGTTTGATGAGTCCGATGTCTGTCTGCACTTGAATTCTCTTGTTCTGTCGCATGCATATACTCTATGATTTCGTCGTTTATTATAAATAGTCCGTAAAGTTTGACACAATGAAAAAAGGATAATTTAAAAACTTCACGGGGGGGGGGGGGGAATTGGTGCCTTCACCTGGCTCCCACAAGGATGGGGCTGCAGTCCTGTCAGTCCGGGACAATCACCATCATTGCTTTTTCATGCTATAAATTCACTACAGAGCCCCCACCTCGTGAAAACTCTGGCTTGTAGACCAGCCAAAGATCCAACAGCCCTGCTCCACGATATGGGGGAAAGGTCATGTCCTTTGTATGGAAAACCAATATTGTTCCCAAGAGGATTACCTACTGCTGTGTGCCCCCCCCCCTCCCACAGGAATTATCACATGATCCTGAGAACACTGCTTTAGGGGGAATATTACAGATGTTGAAACCGAACAAAAGAAAAAGTTCTTTTGTTTATCCAGTATAAATATCTTTTTTGCCTTACCCATACAGACCTAGAAATGAAAATTTGAAAAAAAAGTAAGAAAAAAATAGGAACACCATTGACAAAAACTAGAAAGAAGAAGAAAAAAAAAAAAAAGAGGGAAAAACAATTCCCAAGTTACCATAGGATTTTAAAATGTTATGCCATTGCGATTCACACCTTATGTATTTCAATTAAAATATAAATACAACTTGAGTTTTTTTATATTATCTAATGAATTTAAAATCTTTTATTTCTATAGAATGTGGGATCAAGAACAATGCAAATAGCAAAACTAAAAAGAAATTAATGAAATTTATACCGTTACTTGAAAAGTCCAATTAATGATCATGATCCACTTTTTCCCAGTGCTTTTCGTAAAAAGAAAAAAAAACCTGTCTAGGGGTACCGTAGAAATGTAACACAAACGCTTGACCCATTGCCCACGGGCTGAATGTGGTCCTGGAGTCATCTGTTGTGGCCAACAACTTCAAACATAATTTTGTAAAAATGAACTAAGAGACACTTCCAGATCATTCAAGAGAACCTGCAGCACAGTTTCAGGACATTCAAGTGGCTCGCATCACATTTACAGATCACCGCAGCACAGTTCCAGATTACTCAAGTTACCTGAGCTGCTGTTCCACTTCACTTCAGGTATCAGACTACCTTTCTTGTCACTTTTCTTCAAAATGGTTCTCTAGTGAACTTCAAATACATTTTTTGATAGAAAGTGTCTCGAAATGGTGAAAACAGTGAAAAATTTTGGTCTATCTATTATATTTTCTATGAAAAAGTCGTTTTTATGTCAAATTTTAAGCAAAATTCATGTGATATTCGAAACACGATTGCAAAAAATTTTAATGAAATGTTTCGCGATTTTCACAGTGCATTTAGCTAGTAATGTTGCAGGTTTTGAACCAAAATATAAAGGATTGCATGCTATGTTCATAAGTTACACCAAAATATGTTTATGTACGTGTGAATTTTTTGAAATTTCATCTTACATTTTGTCTATAAAACACTAATTCAAAAAATTATGTGATAGACTTTAGATTTTGGTTCATAACCTCAAAAATATATAGAAAATATCACATTAAAATTTCGTATGGATGAAATGCAATTTTTACAAATCATGTCACAAAGTCAAGTAAAATGTCAAAAATAACATTTTTCGTAAAACACGTTTAAAGTCTTTATTCGCGTATTACTTGTATGTAAAAATGCAACACTAAAGTGAACGTAACTTTGATTCTATGCATCATATAAACAAAACAAGGCCTGTTTTGGAATCACAACAAATAGGGCTCTTATCGAAAATAAAAATGAAGATCCATATTTTCTTCCAAAATCATGTTTTCAACGTAGTCAGATACCTTAAGTGACCTGTGGCACATTCCCAGATCACCCCGAGTCACCTGCAACACTGTTCATCAACACTTAAGTGACTCACAGCAGAGTTCCAGACCACTCGTGACCCACAGCACATTCCCTGATCTGTAATTATGCTGCGACGTATTCACTGATCACTGTAGCACAGTTCCAGAGCACTCAATTGATCCATGGAACTTTTAAAGATCACTCAAGTAACCTGCGCCAGTGTTCCACATTCTTTAAGTGTGCTACGGCACATTCCCAGATCATTTAGGTGACCTGCAGAAAATTTATACATTAGTGCAGTACAGTTCCCGAATACTCAATTGACCCATACATATTTACAGGTCAGCTTAAGTGACCCGCAAAACATTTCAAAATAGATGAAATGGCCCACACTTTACTGAATGTTGAACACCCTTGATATAACACCTCCTGGAGTAATCAAAAGGATACAATGATTAGAATGGCCTGCATATGTTCATGAATGTCTTTTTTTTCAAAGACTACGGCAGTCATCATTAGCATACACACAAACCTAGTATGCCTAAAACACATGCTAACCCGGGGCCTCAGAGTTCTCATGTGTCCCAGGACGAATAACACACAAGTGGCCTATAAACAATTATCAAAATTTAAGTGGGACACATTTCCAGATTACTTCAGTGGCTTGCAACACATTTCCAGATCATTTAAGCTGCCAACAGCATATATCCAGATCACCTAAGTGACCCCAAGCACATTTCGAAATCACTTAAGTAAAATGGGGGCTTGCCGCTGGTCGCTCAAGTAGCACATAGTTCAGCTGCAAATTACTTTAAGTGGCTGGAGGCACATTTGATCATTTGAGTGGCCTCGGCATGCTTCGAGATCACTTGAGTGGCTCGCAGCACACAGATCACCTAATGATGTGCGATACATCAACACTTTAAGTGACCAGATCAATTTTTATAGATTATTTTAATGGCACTCTTGACACATTTCTATGTGGCCTGTCCCTCTCTAATCTAATTTTGTAAAAATGAACCAAGTGGCACATTTAATGATCGCTTAAGTGACCCGTGACACATTCAGCAATCCCTTGTCACATGTGACAGTTTTAAAACATTGGTGTGGTCACCAGTGTGGTTCTACACCACTCAAGTTATTTGTGGCATAATCACTGATCACTTGTATGACGAGCGACACAGGTCCAGAGCACTTAAGCGGCCTGTGACATTTCCTGATCATTTGGTTCCGTTAAGTATTTAGAGAGTAGGAGGCTCAATAGGGAGAATGTTAGTTCAGGTGCCCACAAACTAGTGAAGTTTTACTCGTTTTTCGCGCACCGAGTAAGACGCCATTAGGAATATTTCATATTTTTATAAAGGGTGGTTGATGACATAAGTCCTGAGCTGATGCGCCACACTCGGAAAACACAAATGCGTAATGTGATAAAAGTCCCGTTCACATGTGCAAATATTGTGGTAGCATTGGGAGTTTTAACACCCACTTGACTTTACCTTCATAAGGAAAGGGAGAGCAGTCATTGGTGGAAATTTTTAAAGCAGGTTTTAAATCAGCTTTTTATATTTACCATGTGAACGGGGCTTATGTAACATTTCTGCCGATGCGAAATGATCCAGTTCGCGGTTCACGTGACGCAAAAAACCTACTCCTAGGAAAACCCGGCTTTAGGGATGAACACTTGTTATGGGATCTCGAAAGATAAACCTAGTCTCACATGAAATCTCTTGTAATTGGAGCCTGTTCCTCTTTTTGCCTTCTTATTTACGTGACAACCGATCTGCGAAACAGATTAGCTTTCCCTACTGGACTTCAGTTTTTAACACTTTGATAAGGCGCGGTGGCGAAAAGATATGCTTGTCGTCATCCCCTACTCCAGTGGAAGTTAAATAATTTTTTCAGTAGCGAGTTGTGATGTGAATAAAACACGTCAAAAAGGGAGGGAAAACTGCGACATTTTGTGGTTTCTCAGAATTTTCGTAATGAGATATTGGCTGTAAACAAAAGCGAGGGAGGGATGGAATAGGAGAGAATTGGGGTAAAAAAGTACGACTGTGACGAAAGTAAAAAAATAAAAGAACATTTCTAAAAAATAAGAGCGCTGCCCATATAACATCTGCTCCAATGTAAGGTGCCTACACATTGGCATTGTTCTCTTCTGTTGCTACTCACCCATCCATCCCTTTGGGACAAAAAAGAATAAAACTTGAGAGAGAAGAAACAAATGTTGAATGCCACAGCTTTTCCGGAATCTCTGGAGAAAAAAAAAATCTGACCTTCACTAAAATTTTGTGACTTTTGGGTGACTTCAATGACCTTTTTCTTATTCCATGATGGTAGACATCCTGAAATAAGTCTTATGAACTCGCCTGAAACATTCATGCAAAAATTTCACCCACGATACAATTTTATGACATACGATGCAACATGTCTGTTTCTTGATTTTCGTGAATCCTGCTCCTCGATCTTGAAGACTCATTTCGTAAATTTTCATTTGTTTTTTTAAGGTTTATTCCAGTACATACACTCAAGTTGCACCAATAATGTAATCCCAGAGCAGTCTTAACGCATGGGGCCCCACCCGGGCACGGCTCAGAGACCTCACAAGTGAGACCTGGCTGATTTTTTCTAGAATTTACCAGGCAAAGGCACAGGAAAAATCACTTGGCCCGGCCCGGCCCCCCCCCCCCATGACGTTCTTAAGATGGCCCTCTGTAATCCACTGGGGATGGTAGAGACGCTAGTGCCATAACGTGCTGTTTGAAGCTTGCTACATCAGGGCTGTATTACTATCTATATGTACGAACATGAAAATTGTGTTGTCTTTTATAGTCAATCCTCAGTTCACTCATCATGGAACTTTTGTGGCACCTTTAGGAATGTTTTCACGTCCTTTGAATATAGACATTAGCTTCAATTTTGTGCACAATCTTTGATTTAGATCTTTGAGGTAATTTTCTCTTTGTTGAAGGGAGGAAAACATCTGTTTATCCAGCATGTCAAATTATACATGGGAATAAAATATGCTAAACGCTACGGTGTTAACAGAATTATCAATCACAAACTCATTTGTGGTGATGGCAAACACATAGAACAAGTATTCTATTGTAGTGATATGTTTGTACGCATTTGCCTGTATGCAAAATAAACACAAGTTTTCCACAGAATTCTGTGATTTGCTTTCGTGCACTCTGTCCTCTATTATCAGAAGTTTGAAGTAATTTTTTTCTGGTTCTAAAAAAACCTTTGCGAGAATAACTTTTTATAAGGCACATTTAAATATTCTAATTCCCACACACTGAATTTTATGAATTTTGAAACTATTTACAAACTTATGGGACACCCTGTGCAAACACTATGCCCAAATTGGCAAACTAGTTATCTCAGTACTATCTAGTTTATAGTTTTCATGATATTTAAGCATGGAAAAAAATAAATTTTTAATCTATTTTTTATACTCTACTAGCTGAAGTGATCGGCGTTACCCAGGCTTTACGGGTGGTGGGAGACAGTTTTAAAATTGAAACAATATTTTTGTAAAAAACAATTATAAATTCCTTGTGTGTGTGTGTGTTTATCCCTTTCTGGCACGTTACCCTTTAAAATTGGAATTTCACAAAGAAAATTTTTAGATGGTTTATTCAGGCCTAAAAGAGTATGCAAGTATAATTTTGTGAAGAGAACTTCCACTTACCGTTTTAATTTTGTGGGTATGACTAACCTTGCATTCGGGACTCAATTTTAGGCAAGCTTTGAATGTAAAAAGTTAAAACTTATACAGAATAAAGAGATCAGTGTGCAGCCAATAAATAACATTGAATTTTTTCCCCATAAATCCTTTTTATATCAAAAAACAAATCTTTGAAATTTAAATTTCTTTGAAAAATAAGGGTTTTCAAAAATAAACAAACATAGGCCAAAATGTATGGTGCTATTATCTAGTGTTGATAAAGGTTCAAAGTAATCCCTACACTAATGTTTTTTTCATCATTTATTTTCAGTGTTTGGGCACACCTAAATATTCCCTTTTCAGACTGAGCACATTGAATCGAAAAGGGTTAACATGTAGGACTTCCACTGATAAGTCATGCAAAAAATGCAACAACGGCGACGTGAACCTAAGATGGATGATGTGTATGCGACGTTCAAACATAAATGCCAAGTGTGGACTCCATGGGGGTAAGGTTATCAGACACTTTTTTGATGTCATTGCAAATGTCCCTCTGTTTCAAAAAATTTGCTCTCCTCAGGTTTCCTGAAAATTTTTTCTTCCTTTGAAACACATCTTTGTTAACATGAGTGTTTTTGTGGTTTTTCCATTGATAAACAGCCACTGAAAGTCCTAAATTTTTGTTTTGTTTTAGTGAAGAAAAAACTGTTGCGACAGGTTTTATCAGTCAGAATAATGGCGCCATCTATTCTGAAAATTGGGGAAAGCGATTGCATTAAAGATACACGAGCAGGTATACTCAGTTTTCGAATCTGGTAACCCTATGCGAGGATGGTTTTTCCAAATCTTATGTAGACAGTGATCTTGTTTTGAAGATCAAGTGTATAAAATTTCATCAAGATCTGAATAAAACTAGATCTGTATGAATTACTCGCACAAATGGACACTTCTTGACATACAGTAAAATATGTGGAATATTGAACAAATTTTCAAAATCAAATGTTTCAATACTATCAATTTTAGAATTTCTTAAAAAATTCTGATTATTCTTTATAATAAAAGTATATACTTCCAACTATTTTAACCAAAATATTTAAGATATTGAGAAGTTTTGCCATAGTCACTATTATAACAGTTGGAACCACAAGGGACGAATCTAAATTTAATAGGTATTTGTCAAATTTAATAGTTACAACTATGGAAAATGAGACAAAAAATTATTTTAAGATTTTTGAGAAAAGCAAAATTCCTATTATCTATTTCTTTTAATGGTCTTGCTATTTATGTGTAAGTGCAAATATTGTTATATTCATTGAGAGCAGCAAGTTCTTATAATATAACTTGCAAATAATCACAACGTTAATAGCTGCCTTATCAACGACTGTAATTAAAAACATTCAAGAAAAATTTGTTATCTCTTCAAAAAGCTTTTTAAAGTTGCCGAAATATTTGTTCTCAAATTGTGGTCAATAACGATGTAAATATGTAAATTTAGATTGGAAATTCAATATTTTTAATGACATCAAAAACATTCTCGGAAATCTTCAACAAGTCAAGAGTATTTACGAGAAATCTTGGCAATCAATAAATCATTATTTGAAATATCAATTAAAATTTGTTTCACAGAAAGCTTTTTTTGAAGTCTGAATTTGGTACCAAGCGACATTAAATTTCTGAGCTCATCATATTTAATAGAGATCACCAGTTGTGTGTCCATGATCATTGTCAACAAAATTAAGCAGCAAATTATTAACATTGTTTTTACAATGTTTTTCTTCTATGTTAAGATTTTTACTAAAAAAAGATAGTTGCTAATCAATTTTTCTGAATAGGTTTATTATACCTATGAGCAATCTTGACATTGCCAATCTTATTAAGTAGAAAAAAATTTATGTTTATACAAAATATGACCCACACCCTTTACATGTGAAGTTAGCTCAGAAATATTTTTAATATTCAATTTAAATTTAATACGATCCAAAACAATAAGTTTCACAATATCATTTCTAGATAAAAAGTTTTCAAGCTCATTTTCAACAAACGAGCGAAGGGCATTATTTTCAAGAGAAAATATTTTTGCCCTGATCTTTATAAAATTAGAATGAATTCGAAGAAATTAAAAAAATCCTTTCAAGATTAGTTACATTTATATAAATATATTTTTACCACATCTACAACCATGTTGACAGTTATTGAAATTCTTGGCAAGAGTGGTAAATTTATCATAAATGCAAACATAATCAATATTAGAACTGTTCAATTTGGTATTCAAACCATATAGGTAGCTTTTTCACCAAAGTGGTCCCTTGAACAAGACCTAATTCAGGGCCCCTTGTTAAGGCACGCGACGGACTAGGCGCCATAACATTATTTTTCAAAAGATTCATAGGAATTAGGAGATTGCAACCTGAAAGAAATTTTTTAAATTATTTCATCCTCCGACTTGTGAAACGCAAAAATAACAAATCGGGGAGAAGAAAAAAAACTTTTACAATATATTCTTGTTTTTCTTTCACTTGTATGTTATTGGGACAATGTGGGGGGCCCCCCCCTGAGAACGACCTCCTCATTAGTTATTTGTATACAGCTGCCTTGGGCGCTATACTCTGGCTTTTGAAATGTTTTAATTTTTACATGTTTTATTTTTAATAACACATAGTTATAGATTCAGTTTTTCTTTTACAATGCATAATTTTATATCATCAACCACCACTTTCAATCCACTGCTGGATGAAGGACTCCTCTAAATGTTTCCATTCTGCTCTGTCTGATGCTTTAGCCATCCAGATGACTCCTGCCACTTTTCTGATCTTGTCAATCCATCTTGCGTGCGGATGCCTTCTCGGATATTTAACACCACGGGGGTACCAATCTAGAATACTTGTGGTCCATCTATTGTCCTGTCTTCTTGCAATATGTCCAGCTCATTTTCATTTCAAATGTTTAATTCTTTCTATGATATCGTATGCCTTTGTGTGGTTCCTTATCCAAATGATTCGTTTTCTGTCTCTCCTTGTGATGCCTAGCATACATCTTTCCATGCTCCTTTGTCTTGTATGTAGCCTTTGTATCGTTTTGCTTGTGAGTGTCTTTGTTTCAGCTCCCTAGTTGCCATTCGAAAACTTTCTGCAGCTGAAGGAAATTTTGCATTCCAGACTAGGTTGTTCCGAGATCTCAGTCCACGCTTTTTTTTGTTGAAAAAATCCTTTTAATTTTTTTATGAGAATTATAAAGTCCACCTTTAATAAAACCATTTTTTTTAATATCACGATAAAAAAATTCACAATAAAACAGGATTTTAAGAACTTGTCTAATATAAACACTAAAAATAAATTAATATTTAATTAAACAAGGAACATGACAGTCCACTACACATAGTTGAGATCACCAGGAGCAAAACACCTCAAATGATAAAAACAATCTAATATTTGATCAAGAGTCTAAACTGTACATACAAGTGGAAAACTTTGAGAATTTTTCTATCTTCAAAAGTTTCACAGATGTTTGTATTTTCCAGGAAACTGAATAATTTTTTTGGACTGCAGATGTTGATACTATGGAAACATCAACTTCACCAGTATTTAAAGCTTCAGCAACAGCTGCAGGGGGGAAAGGAGAAAATCAAGTTCACACATACAGGGTACCACAATTTAAATAAGCTTGATTTAAGTCTGGTCAGATGGCAAAATGTCACTTTTTCAAAAAATTGAGTCTTTCGCATTCTGGAGTCTTGTTCATCGAAATTTCGGAAGGTGACAAAACTTTGTCCATCTCTTGGTTTATGAGGAACCAACGGAGGCAAATTGTAATAAGTCAAAGCCATAGTATCACATTCTTACAAAATATTGTTTATAAATTTACCCTTGTGAAATTCTGTAAAAGTGACTTATTTGTCATCTGAGCACAGAAATAGAGAAAAAAAATCATTGATTTAAAATCATAAAATCCAAATTTCATTTTCCTTCAACGATATCGAAAGTAAAAATAAACTAGTATGGTATGTATGTTATTGAAATGTGATAAAGCTTTAGCTCATTTTTAGATTTTGTGCATGGAAAAAAAATTGCGAAAAAAATAGTGCAGTTATATCTAAGTTTAGCTGCCTATAAGTATTTCTAATGCATAGCTGCCAACTTTTGAAAATGAAAATTAGGGAGATTTTCAGGCGGACCCCTATATTTTATATTAAAACCACTTTCTAATACAGCGGTTCTAAACCTTTTTGACTTGCGGAGCCCTTTTCAGTAAAAAAATATTCCATGGCGCTGTCCTGTAGACCAATTTTTTAATTATTCGAAGTTAGATTTATTTTTAAAATTAAAAATATTTTTAAATACTACTTTTTTATTTTCCTCGCGGCCGCTGAGCCCCTGGAGAGTGCACAAGGAGCCCCAAGAGCTCCGTAAATCACCGGTTGAGAACCACTGCTCTAATAAATACAAAAGGGATTTTTCCAAATAAAATATTTTCCACTCATAAAAGTTGAAGCATAGGGAATAAAATCCCTACGTAAAACAAGTGAAACCGGAAGCCAAAACTTCAATTGGTGATCTAAAAAAAATTGTGTTCAGTCAGAAAACGATGTGAACAAACATTCTGCACGAACGACCCCAAAATCATCAGAAGATGAAGGAAAAAGCGTCAATGTTTGAAGAACATGTGATTTTGTGACACTAGCTTGATGTTTTTTGATTTCACATGGGTGATGTCAGTCTTTCCACCATGACTGATGTTTATGTGCTTAACGCAACTTGTACAAAAAGAAAAAGTCTGCCCTTTTCTGGAATGTTTGATGAAAGGAAATTCACAGAAATAAGTATCTTTAAAGTTGATTAAATATTTTTTTTTCTTATATATCAGTATTAGTGTTTTATTATATCACGCCCACGTACGTAACTTCAACAAAAGAGGAAGTTTTTGTTGGTAACAAGAGCACACAAGTGCATGCAAACTGAACTCGACCGATGACGTCATATTTTTCTGTTTATATATATCTTGTTTTTGTGAAGACAAAGATTGGTTGATATGATGTGATGATCTGTTACACATGGATGTTTTTCATCGAATAAAATGTTCTTGAATTTTAATCATTGATGAATGCTTCCTTTAACCACGACCTCAAATGGTAGCAAAGCGTGGTTCCCAATCTTTGTGGTCCATCTTTATCTCCATTGTGGTCTCTGGTTCGACGCCTGTGTGGTTGATAACACAACGTTTGTGATCGACATCTTTGTGGCTGAACATTAACGTCTAAGTGGCTGAACATTTTTTCACGATCATATCGATGTGAATGAACATTGGGATGACTATATCCTGTGTGGCAATAATCAAGGTGTGGTGAACATGGAAAAGCAGTATATTCTTGTTCCTTTGCTGACAGCTACAAATTATCATATCTGGAGTATGATGATGGAGGCAGCACTTTGCCTGAAAGGACTTTCGTTCTCGAAGGTCAACAACCGCCTGCTCCAGCAGAAAGACAAGCCGAAAGCAAAGAACGATTGAATTGGAGGAAACATGACACAAGCAGTTGGCTACATAATTAAACTCACTCTCTCAGATGAACAAGCGTTGCAATATGCTTCGGAAAAACACACTAGAGCACTTTGGCAGAAAATCAAGGACAATTTTACTGGAATGGCAGATGATCGAAAGATTGATATCACTCAAGAACTAAAAAATCTAGAGTTGACTCATACTGAGACCATCAACGACTATGTGGCAAGAGCCAGAGGTCTTTCAACCACGTGCATGTCTTTAGGACTGGTAATTTCACCAAGAGAACTCTTGTATCACACTGTTCGAGGACTGAGAGGAAAATTCGAGAAGATCCTGAAAACTCAGAAATCCCTCGACGAGATCGTCGAAATTCTATGTGAAGAGGAGAAAGTAATACAGTGTCGGCAAACTCCCGGGACCAGTGAAGGTACATTTGTGACAAGAAAGGATCGTCAAAAGACTGACCGAGTGTGCTATATCTGCCGGAAACCTGGCCATCTTCCAAGATGATGTTTCAAGTGGACTAGCCGGTATTGTTCCAAGCAAACTAGAGAATATAGTGAAAATCGAATGGGACAAAACTTCAAGGCAACTTCTCCTAAATGAGCCAGTTATACAGATGGAGGTGAAAGTGGAAAACAGAATCATGCATTTCAAGTCGAATACAGTCACAGGACTCCCACTCAAAAAATGAGAAAAAGTAGGATAACGCAGGACTAAAAAGTAGGATGGGGCAGGGTAACCCCCTTAGACAACATAATCATAGCATAATGGAAAAATTCCTAAAAAAATATTTTTTTTTTGCAAAAAAAATTTTAACTTTTTTTCCCCAGCACTATTTCAGTCAAGCCAAAACAAAATGACAAATGGCTTGGTTACAAAACCAATTTTTGGCCAAAACAGTGCACTAGCAACCACAAATAATTCTTTGCTGTCTCTCCTCATATATATCACATTCTTTTTTTGTAGTCTTCCAAAGTGAAGAGCTTGTCAACTCTCTTCGACAAGGTACAACAAATTTCGAAGACTTAAGGTTTTTTAAGAATGATGCACCTTCGAGGCCACTTTCAAACGCACAATCCAAAAGGTGTAAATTACAAGATCCGACATAAATAAGGCAAGGTGAACCAGATAGTTTTACTGTGTTCATCATTTTTTAAATTTTACTGTTTTACTCATATTTTACTATTCAATGCCAGTGTAATCATTTTTGACAAATGGAGCACTTCCATTTCTAGCTCTTTGCTGAGCATTGTAAATATTGTTTATGCCTCTTCATGCCTTAAAAATACAGAAGACAACTGAATGCTATTGGGTAGTATCAGAATCACCAAACCTAGAATAGACCTATGTATCCAACTGCTTTGAAATGCAAACTGTTGTTTCACCTATTTGCACCATAATTTTGAATGATGAAAGATACTGTACAAGACCATGAAGTAATAAATACAAAATTATTTTTCCATCCAGACAGAAGTTTTTAATGACTACTATACTTGTTGAACCCTCAAACTAAGCAAATGAAAAAAATCAAATGGTCCACATATACCCTCCAAATTACCTTAAAAATAATACAATTTCTGCTTTGGCAGAATCATTAATTGCATTCAACATTTGTAATATTTGGCAATATATCAATGATTTCCTGCTCAATTAAAATCAATTACACAAATTTTGTCGATAGGATTTGGTAAAAAAAATAGGAAAAGTATGACAAAAACTAGAAAGTAGGACATTTCACCGAAAAGTAGGACAAGTGGGAGCCCTGCAGTCATTACAGGTAAAAATGTTTGGATTGTAGATGGTGGAGCCAGTGCTTATATGACTAATAATATTAATTTGTTTGATGAATTTTTGACGCATAATAATGTTATACATCAAGCTGGTAAAGAATCTGTTATAAAATCTAAAGGTTCTGGTACGGTTAGAGTTAAATACATAAACAATGGTAAAAAAACGCTTATCACAATGTATAATGTTTTGTACGTACCAAATCTTAGATATAATCTATTATCACCTCCAACTGTTATGAAGAAGGGTTACGACATTCGTTCTGGATGCGATGCAATGCATATTTGTAAAAACTGAAATCATTAACTGCTCAAATTAATCACAAACGTTTGCAAACTAAGCTAATTCCAAATACTAAATCGTCAAATTTAATGCAGATAAATGAAACGCTGCCAGATTTAAATTTGAGCGAATTATGGCATAAAAGGCTATCACATTTAAATTCTGAGTATGTGAATAAGATGATTGAAAATAATTTAGTTAATGGTCTAAATCTTAGTGTTAGCAATAATTTGCAATGCGATGCATGTGATATTTGTAAAATAACTCTTAAACCTCCAAAAATGTGAGTGAATCAACGTAAATCAATACTTGAATTATGTCATGCTGATGTGGGCCTTTTCAAGTTGATTCTCTAAAAGGTTCGAGATATTTCTTGATTATTGTCGATGATTTCTCGGGTAAGTATTTCACATATTTCATGAAAACACAAAAGTGAATCTTTTGAAAAACTGTTGAAGTTCAAAAATTTATATGAAAACTTAATGAACACTCGAATTAAGAGATTCCAAACTGATAATGGAGGCGAATTCATGAATAAAGTCTTCGAACAACTTTTTGATAGATCTGGAGAGCAACGGAAAAAGTGAAAGAGCGATCAGAGCTCAACAATTCATGAAAGTAATTTACCCCATTGTTTTTGGGCAGAAGCTATTGCGTGCATCAATTATGTGACTAATTTTACACCGCACAAAGGAAAAAACGCCATATGAAATTTCCTTTGGTGTAAAACCAGATGTTAGTCATCTTTGTGTCTTTGGATGCATCGCATATTTCCGCTCTCCGAGAATGTTCCGTACAAAGCTAGATCTATCAGGTAGACGTGGAATTATGTTAGGATATTCCAGAAAAAGAAACGGATATCGTGTCTATGATATATACAAGAAAATAGTTGTGGAATTACGATCTTAAATTCAATGAATTGATCATGGGAAGTAAATTTTTGGATCACAGTTTTGACCACACACGTGTCACTATAAACTTCAATTATTACCAGGACCATCAGAGGGTTTGTAAAACTTCCTTAAAAAGGAATTTCTCATTATTCCCATCTACGATGTGTGACATCATTTCGAAAGGGGGGGGGGGGAGAAACAGTGGGAAAATACTTTTTGCCGAACAAGAAATTCCTTAATGGATGGATTCTTTTTAAATGAAGTAGGGAATGTTTAGGGACAATTAGGGATTTTTTGTGATTTTCGTAAAAATTCGGGAGATTTAAGAACGAGAGGTCGAGAGATGAATTTAAAATTTGGGAGACTTGGCAGCTATGTGTAATGCATTACAATGGGGCACTAGGATAACCAGAAGTTAGAATTGAAGGCCTAGAATTGAAAACTATGACCTAATTTCCAATTTAAAATAGATGTTGTACGAACATAAATACTCGACTTTCACAGGGTTCATAAAAAATGTTCCCTGACTTTTCCAGTCAAACTATCAAATTCCAGGTCATTTTTGAATCGACAATTTGAAAGTCTTAAGTCATAATTGTTATTATATAATATATGTACATTATTAATTATAATTACTAGAGCCAGGATTATATGTGCTAAAAAAGTGGAAAAATATGCTCTTAAAACATGCAAATATAAACTAAAAACTCCCAAAATATGCACTAAAAATCCTGAAAAGTTGAAAAATTCCGAAATGACAAATGAGAAAGTATGTATTAAAAAAAAAAAAAAAAAAAAAAAAAAATCACCATGCAAAAAAAAAAACCATGTTTCTAAAATGTATATTTTCTATTTCTTAGTGCATACATTCATTTACAAAAAATATTTCCATGTATATATACACATACTGCATATGCAAATAATAACTTCTACATATTTTCCTTTTGGGACTGGGATCACACTAAAAATTTTATTAAAGTTCTGTCATAAAACTTGTAAAATTCAACCAATTAGCACATTGGTTACTCAAATAGCTTTTTCAAAACTTTTACAGTGTAATCCTGGCCAGTAATAAAGCTAATTTCAACACTTTTTTAAATAATTTTAACAATCGACAACTTGGCTTTCCTTTAATATCATTTTTGGAAAAAATTGCTGATTGTCATCATAGTTTTATAGGAAATATGTTTACGACAGATGCAGGAAACTGGCTAAGTGAGGAGATATTGATGTTTCAGGAAAGAAAAATTCATCTCTGCCCTCATGGGGACACGAACCTTGGTCTCTTGTTTACAGAGAATTTTGAAATTTCCTTTCCTGAAACATCGATATCTTCTCGCTTAGCCAGTTTCCTGCATCTGTCGTATTAACAAGGGAGAGTGACGTCTTTCGAAATATGGTTAGCCCACATATATGAAAACTGACATTCATTAATTCAATAGTTTAAAATATTTTGAAGCAATCTTAATCAGTGTTTTGCTGCCTAATTTTAGAGATCTTTTGAGCACAGAAATACCTAAGGTACACGAGAGTTCAAAACAGGACTCATTGTCTCGTACCTCACTGTTGCTCAACAGCATAGTTTCTCAAACATTTTTGTTCTATAGCCCCTTCTTCAGAGAAATTTTTTTCTCATCACTCCTAACTAACACAAACCCATAGGATCCTATGTTTCACCCGCACTTAATATCACCCCCATGGAGCATTCCATAGCCGATATATTCCATAGACGACATATTGCCCACTTTAGGAAACACTGCTCAACACATTTCTGCCCCAGTGGAACATGGTTTAAAGGGTGAATTTAATTGAGGGGGACAAAAATTTATAGAAAAAAAGTGAATTTTTCCCAACTAATTTTTTTATATTGAAAAATGTTCATTTTTTTCCAGGACTTAATGATTTTCAATGACTTATCACCCTACCCTGTAAGAGGTTGATAACTGTAGTGTTACAACTGTCCATGACAATCATCAAACATAAGTATTCTCCATGATTTCAGCAGAGGTACCCTCACTGTCTCTGGAAGCCAAGCCTATATCATCCTTCACTCTTCGTCTTACGTTCTAGAGGACTGTCAATACTTATGACTTCTCTATGTCTTCAGGTCTAGTGATTGTCATTTCATGTGTTAAATTTTATTCAAGCGTTCTCGGACTTATCTGAACTGATGCCAATATGTAAATCAATTCTGTGCTCTGTTTACATGGAGGTTTACAGATGAGACTAATCTTTAATACTAAAAATTTGAAGCCAAATTTTTTTATTATTTTGTTTTATCCATAGTGTAAATTAAAAAATACTTTTTAATATAAATAATTCACATTAAACATTTACATCCTTTTAATTTTGGTCTCTAATCAAGTTTTTTTAGTTTCCTCATTATTTTTCTAAGTTAACCCTGTTTTGGTCCTATAATTTTACATTTCGAACCTGGGTGAATTAAAAATTAATTTAAAATAGGAAAAAAGACTAAGACACTTTAATACATTTTACATGCAATTTTACATCCTCTTCAAGATCCTGTATAAACAGTAAAATTTACAATTTTAAATATTTTCCTCCAGGTTTCTTTACACTTCATTAACTATGGAAAAAATTATTTGCTCAAAAAAAAATTAAATAGTGCACTGTAGGGTTAATAAGCAGTTTAATTAAAAAAAAATAGTATTTAAATTTAAAAAAAGATTTTTTTTTTATACCTTGGCATATGGCATTTGAAAAAATGTCTTCAATATGCCAATGGTTCATGAAGAATTAAGATTCACAAATAAGCTATATTTTTTTTTCTTCACAAAAAAATCAATAAAAATACATTCTATATGCTATAGTACTTTCAGGCACGATTCATTCCATAAACATGCTCATAATCCAAAACTCTTATATCAAAACAAACTTTGCTGTAAAAAAATTATGGTAACAAACCTATTCATACAAAAAATTTACCTGTTTTTCCCCATGAATAAATATCAGGATGACACAAGTCTGCTGTGAAAACACAAAACTCAAATAAGATAAAGATAAACATTAACAAGATTTTGAACAATTTTTTGCAATATTAATGTTAATATTAACATTTTAATAATTAGGATTCTAAATGATTAAAACCAGGCTTGACAATTAATGAATCAAAAAGATTTCTGGATGTAGCTGTTAATCTCTATTTTTTTGGTTTGAGCAGCTAAAACTTTGAAGATGAGAAGAGCAGATTTGATCAAGAACTCGGCGGAGCCTATCGTACCTCATTGATGCTTTGGTCGTTTAGTGATATCTGATGATTGTACCTAATGCTGATCCTATCAAGAGATTGTGGTGTCAAGTCAAAAAAAAAAAAACCCAGTCATTGCAAACTAGTTGCGGCTCTACAATAGCAACAATGGAATTCATTTGTTTCTGTGTAATGCTTGTTATGTGTAGGCAGATGACAGCACTACACATAACAAGCATTACACAGAAACAAAACTTTACGTCAGGTTGCACTACACGTACACGCACATTCCCGCATGTACCGATTCGTTGGGGGGTTCCGCGGGGGGGGGGGGAGGTGCATGTGTGGTGTAGCAGTAGTAGGTAGGGGCTCGGGGATCCATGATGTTCTTAAGTCAGCCACCTCGTTGGGCAATTTGCCTGTTGTGGCGTTGTATTTGTATTTGTATTGTATTGTAGAGGTCTAATCCATATCTATGCCTGGAGACTTATCAATTGAATGTCTTGATGCATAAAATATATGGCCAAAAGATAGCCACAGTACAATGTATTCGTACGATATCAATGCATTTTCTCATACTGACCAAGCAAATGCACATATAATTTTGAATTTGTAGAAATGCCCCAGCCACACAATTCTTGGTTCACATATATAACTAGGGAAGTCATACACTTAAAATCAAGTTGATTAAAAGTTGAGTGAAAACATTTATATAATCTGTTTTGCAGCCGCTGTGGTGGTCGAGTGGTCATAGTGACGGACTCTCATCGCGGGGACCCGGGTTCGAGCCCCACCGTCGCCACAGTGGTGGTCGGCTGAAGTTGGTTTTCTGTGGTTCCCAACTTCGAGGCGTAAATGCGAGCCGATCTCCCCATTAAAAAGTCTCGCCACAGAGAGCAGCAGTCCTACAAACAGTACAAATATTCAGTCATTACACTTCACTCACTTTATTTCTGAGATATAGATGGCAGCACTGAAAAATCATACACAACACTAGATACGCACTCAGACTGTTAGGTACACACCCTTACAATTCCGGCACAACTCGCTAGGTAGTAAATTGCCTATGGCGATAGACCTGAGTTGTGCTCGGTTGGGGGGGGGGGGGGAATCTGTTTTGCATACGGTCCCCCCCCCCTCCCCCCCAGGTTAAATTTGCATGCATGTTCTTTTTTGCCTGATCAATTTCAACAGGAATGCTGTTTTATTCAAAATCCTCTAGTGCGTTTGTGTTTCATGTTAGACCATGCATTCTTTGATGACAATTGTTTGTATTGGTGTATACTATCACATCTTACAGATTTCCCCCATCTTTTTTAAATCACCCAGTATCATCATCATCATCATCTGGCGTCCCATAAGGGAAGAGCCTAGGCAAATTTTGCCCATTGCTCTAACACCAAGTAGTTTAACATGAGTTGTGGGTCATGAGAATGAAGAGAAACATTATTCTGTGGAAATTTTCAGAGTTTGGTGGCTGCTCCGGGGACAAAAGTTATGGTATCTGGTTACCACATTATATTGAATCTCTGTATATGGGAGATTATGAAAACCGCAACCGGTAAAGCCATATCAGAAAATTTGAGGCTGCTCCTGTCTGCAGTGCCCTTTTAGAAAAGGAGCAGAGAAGGTCTCAGAGATATGGCTGAGAACTCAACATGAAGTTATTAAATAGTAATGCATGAAAGTTCAAGTTAAACAAGTTCAAATCACCCAGTATACACCAGAGAGTTTCTGCATTCAATCATTTTTCAAAATATAGTCAATAATAGGTCATTTCATATTCTTTATGGTACATATATTAAAAACTTTTCAATTTACTCTAAATTGATAAGAAACTTTGGGCTGCTCTAATATGAAGTTCATAATTCAAGTGTTCTTACTATATTTCCTGAAACATTGGGTATGAGCATGTTAGAAACCAATAACTTTTGAAGCAAAGTAGCACCCTTTATTTTTTAGTACAATGGTTCTCAACTGAGGCTCTGTGTGCACTTCCCAGGGGCTCTGTGGCAACTTGAGGAAAATAAAATAAATTTTTAAATTTGATAAATGAAAAAAGCATCCAGGGTTCTGCCATAGAAATTATATACTGAAAAGAGCTCTGCGAGTCAAAAAAGTTGAGAACCACTGTTCTAGCACATTCAGCCTCTAGTCTATCCAGATATTTTCTTAAAAACATTAAACATCAAAAATGTAAACTAAAATCTTAATGCAAAAAATACATTTTTTGTGAGGAGAATACAAGGCATAATTTTGACCATCAAGTTGAAAAATTCTTTTGCATCTAACAGGCATTTGAAAAAGTTTGTATAAAAACATTTAACATTATATTACGATTTAGACTCATTTCAGAATTTCTAGTTACTTTAAATTTCATAAGTGGTTTCATCAGTTAATGAGTTTTAGCTGTATGTTACTAAAAGTTTTTTTGTCAATAAAGAGATCCGATTTTGATACCACTTTCCAAATCAAATACTTGGAAAATTTGAATAAGGTAATAAATAAAAACCATTCACCACTAATAAAACATCATGTATGAAGTACATTCTTTGTAAAATGATGCTGAATGTTTTTATTAATGTCAATCATTCAGTATACTACATCAGATTTAACTGCAATTCTGTAATGTTTGAAAAAAACAACTAACCTTTACAGTTTTGCCATATCTCTTCGAAGCTGATGATTTTTGCCCTTGGAAGATCTTTGACATGTACCAAGACAAAGCTTTCTTCTGTTAATCCATAAACAGATTCAGAAGAATAATTATCTCTAATTGTCCCATTACTATTATATTGAGATTTCATACTAGGAAAATCCTGTAAAAAAGGTAATATTTGAAACATATTTCAAAGAATATGCTCAATACAAAAAGAACTTTTTAAATACTATGAACAACTAGCTTATAAAATATTTACACGGATACAAGATTAGATTTATAGTGAAACTTCAATAAATTCAATTTTCAAATATGGTAAAACTTTTAAATCAAAGTATTTTGTAAAATTAGCAAAAATTTCCCCCAAGAGATTTTTACACTTGGATAAACATTTTTCTTGTAATAAATATAGTATGTATACCAGACTCCTAGATGAGTATTAATCTATACAAGGCTTTGCATATCTGCCTTGTCTGTTGAGAGTCACAGGATCACAATTAAAAAAGCATATCGCTCTCACTGCAGGCAAAGCCATCTTAATGAGTCGAAGCCAGACCAGAGGAACTTTCTGGGGGAACTCTTATTATTTGTAAGTGACCACACTTACACGTTTCAATGAAACTTCAATAATTTAAGGGCTCTTGTTTGATTTGGATCCCCTCATTCGTTAAGACGTGAATGACTATAGTAGCATTTATAGTACAAGCCAAAAAAAGGTTGTCAGACTCTTGTTAGGTGTTAGTTCCAGTGTTTCTCAACACATGGACCCAACACCATTATAGCATTGGGAGAAGAACGGGATATACAGTCAAGGCTTATAATAGCAACCCTTCCATTATAATGACCGGTGGGACAAGTCCTAAATATTTTCCAATTTCTTCCACATATTACCTTTTATCCAATATATAATGACCGACAAATAATCGATTAGAATGAGTGAACACAACTCGGCCCTAGTGTTTTTTTTGAAGAAATGGAAAAAAAAAAAAAATCAGTTGAGTGTTTGACCTTCACATTTGATGGTTGGAAAAAAAAGAAAGGGTATGAAACAAAAGATCAGAGATGCCATTGACGCACTATAGCATGTCAAATACCCAAAATTTTGGGAAAGGATGAATAAAAATTTGGTTCACGCTTCTCCCGGGACATGTTCTTTTCTAGTTCCAAGAAAAAAACTTCAATTTTTCCCCCTTTTTTTTCACAGTCCATCACGATCTCACGACCTTGAGAAAGTGGTTTTACTACTTTGTATACTGTACTATATTGATATACATGCGGGTTGTTGAAGATATTTAATTGCTCATTTAGTTGGGCATGTACAGAATTTTCAGAGTTTCTATTCCCCCGTGGTTACATATCGGAAATTGGGGTATTTTCGTGGCTGTCTACTGGCATTCAAAGACAGTCTATATGGCATAAACCAATAATAATGGATTCAATTCATCAATTCATTAAAAGAATTTAATTAGTTGATTGAAATGGTTTTAATTTATTAAAAAGGTTTAAATTAATTGATAAATTGAAAGGTTTAAATTAATTGATAAATTAAAATGGTTCAGTTAATCAAATAATGAATACGCAATTAAAAAGGTAATTGGTTGTTTATCAATTATTATCTTATGAATGATTAAACTGTTCCAGACCGGGCCATAGACTCATAGAAATTTGATTCACCGAGCCACGGTTCTAAAAAGGTTGAGAACCACTAACTTAAGGGATCTCTAAATGTGCCACGGACCGCTTAAGTGTTCTGCAACTGTGCTGCAGGCCTACTTGAGTGATCTGAAAATGTGCCACAGAAGGCTTAAATGTTCCGGAATTATGCCACGAGTTTTTTAAGCAATCTCTGTAAATGTACCCCATAGTTCATTTTTACAAAACTAGGTGGCTGGCCACATCAGATGATCCCAGAGGGCCATGGGTTGAGCTCAATGGCTTAAAAAGTAGGTCGCAATGAATTTCTTAAAGAGAAAGTTCGAGTTCTTAGCCTTTATTAAATAGCGTTAAAATTAACAGAAATTTATTAGAACAACATACCAATGAAGATTATTTTATTTTAGAATATGACTTAGAATCAATTCTTCCGATATTTCAATTTTTTTAAATATCTTTTGCATTAAAAAAATTAATTTTTGATTGTCTGGGGAGGGCTAGTGATCCCCCTCCTCTTGTGCACGTCTCTGATCCCAATGTGCGTTTGGAGGTAGGGGGCAGAGCTGACAAGGTTTTGCTGACAAGTGGGGGGGGGGGGAAGTCCAAAAAGGCTAAAAATCTGCTGACAATATTTGAATGATCCCATAAAGCGTAGGACTCTCAATCCAGATGTTGCAGGTTTGATTTCAGCTCGTCACGTCTGTTACAATTTGTTTTTCTCACTTTCACTTTTTTTTCTTTCTCTTCAATCACAGTCCCGATAAAAAGCCCCCACTCCTCTGATTTAGGGCCAACCACGATCATCACCAGAAATGTTTAGTGAACAAATCTGCCACACATGGGATTTACTATGGGATTATTATGGCATTTAATTAAATTTAAAATGTCTAAATAATTAGATTTTAAATAATTGAAATTAAATTCAATTGATGTGAATCTAGTCACGTGTCAAACCTAGAAGTTTCACTTCTATATCACGCGCAAAATTCTCAGATTTTTTCAATAGAAATGGTTTTTCTTCTTACCTTCTTCCCGAACTAAACATCTGCAATATATTTGAGAATTACTACATCTGATTTTTTTTATTGCCAGATCTGACAACTTAAAAGCTGCTTACAAGTCTGCAGAGTTTGTGGCTTTGTGTAGCCCGAGTCTCACCTAAAGCTGTATCCATATTACCCACAGACTAAACACCTGTTCCATAGACTAAAGATAAATATACAGTTTTCGTCTATGGAGTGTCGAGTTCGTCGGGAAACATGCCTGGCTCTCACTTTGTTTCTTATTCACCAACATGCACTCCAACCGTAGCTTCACAATTTTCAACCATACATGATTTGGAAGGTGTACTCCTTTGATGTACTTACACCCTTGTTATACTAGAGGTTCTCGCTCTTTTTTGGCCGTAACCCAAAATCCACAATGTGATCAGCATCGTGACCAGTGGATCTATTTTAAATTCAAAAATTTTGATTAAGTTATTCCTCATTAACAAAATGATTGATTTTTGAAAGTATTTTAAAGTATTGATTTTTTGTAAGTATTGATTTTTTGCCACTTGGTTGAACACCAGTGGCACAAACATGTGAATTTATCGAGGATTCGTACATTCATTGCCGAAGACCCGGTGACCCAAACGATCTTATTGAATCTGACCCATAGGTTAATATTCCTTGAGATAAGCAACGAATTGGCAGTTCAAGATAGTCTATCTCGTAACTTGTCTCTCCACCCACACATCCCTATCAGCCCCAGTAGGGCCCGGAACAATGACTATCATTTTTTTATTATTTTTATCATTATCCTGCTTCAGGGCCTTTAAGCTGGGATCTTTCGCAGGCCTCAAGCCAGATTTTTTACGGGACCCTTCTACAGTTAATTTATATTGTGAAAAAAAACAAATATGCTAAGAATAGTCCCAAGCTCCCGGGCCGAAGCCGTGTCAGCTACACCCTTGTGGGAGCCATGCATTCACATTTGTGGGAGCTCTGCAAATCACTCGGAGGCGAGAGGCAGCACGAATAGTTTGGAGTCAGTTTAAAGTACACACTACTATGATGTGACGTGTAACCACGTCAGGTCAGATGGCATGGGATCATATAAGTCATTATACGGTGTGTATACACTGATCTGATGTTTTAAGAGATGCATTAAGGGAGAAACACACTACGATGACAAATTTGTGAAATCTTATTCGTGGAAATTCTGTAACGTCCAAATTATGTGACGTGATATCCACGAATCAGAATTTACAATGTCTCTGACAAGACGTGAAATCACATCACGTCAGTATAATGTGTTTCAGCCTTTACGCCATCAGTCGAAGTGAAGCCATGGTGTGTGTTGGTCGTGATATCTACCACTGTACTATTGTTTTGAGAACTGTTTTGAAAAAACAACCAATTTGTCAAAAAGTCAACACCCATGGACGCGAGACGTGTTTTGGATGACCTTGATGAGGAAGAGATGACTGCATTAATCGTTGCAGTAAAGTGTTCGAGAAGAATGTGAATGCATCCCAAATATAGAATATAAATATAATGGAGACCTTGCTACAACGTTACTCGATATAATGATAAATCCCTTAACGAAATTTTTTCAAGTCTTGCTCGGAAATGTCTATACTCGAATGTTAAACTGCTGCCTCTCGATATAACGATAATCCCTCTACAGCGATATTTTTTTTAAGTACGGAGAATATTGTTATATTGAGGTTTCACCGTAATTCCAGAATTGGGATATCGTAATTCAGAAATTATTAAAGAAACAATTCCAGATATGGTGGAATTTTTTTTTTCTATTAGAACTACAGTACTCTCGGTAACTCAACACCTCAAAAGTATCGACAAACATGTCAACTTAAGCGGGTGTCGAGTTAGCAGGGTTTCAATCTAAAATTTTTGTCCAATCGTTTTTGTGTACGTAATTATATACATTCTAACAATTTTATTAAATAAAATGCTAATTCTCATTAATAATTTGGGGCTGTTTCAAAATAGAATCAAAACGTATGATTATTTTTCATGAGGTAAATTTTTTTTAAAGTATATTCACTTGTTATTTAAGCAATAATTAAAAAGCGGTTGTTCGGCTTTTTCCGAAGTGACTTATCACATCTAGAGTTTTTAGTGCATCATGAAGAGATGGTGCAGATACTTCATCTGAAGTCTTTGATTTTATTTCGAAACATGAAGCACTTGCTTTGGGCAATTTAGCAGATGATATTCTAGAATCAAAGTCCTGAAGTTACAAGATCAGAGAGTCAATACTCATAAATTCATCGTCGATACAATCACCCATAGTGCTATTTATGCTTTCTTCACATTTAATCTAGGAGGAATCTTCAGGAGAAATAATTATTTTAATTAATTTTCTTTGGAGAAATAATCATTCTCCAAAGACTCAGAACAAAAACTAACATGACTGAAGTAGTTCTGAATCGTGGCACTCGTGCCCGAGTTCCATGTAGAATCAATCATTTTAACTGCATCTAAAACAAATTTTTGCATCAATTCTAACATCCACAGATTCAAATTTTTTGTCTAATTTTTCTGTAAAAAGTTTTCATACTTAAGATAATTCCTAATTTCCTTGATCAAAATCTTTTGCTTTCCTTGAATTATTGATCCTGATAATGGGATTGAGGGATTTGAACCACAAAAGAATTGCTTCCTCTACATCTGTGAATTCTGATTTCTTATGAGTTATCTGCTTGGTTCATAAGATTCAAATGATGAAAAAAAATTTCCCTCATTTTTAGCAAATGTTGAAATTGGTTACGTGCATCTCTATTCTTCTGCGAGTTCACTCCGAGTTTTTCCAGATTCTAGTTTTTTGAAAATTTCAACTTTTGATTTTAAAGTCAAAGTATGAAGTTCGCATGGAGCCATTGCATTCACGGCCGTTGATACTCACAATGATAACCAAATGACATATTCAGCATCTAACCAAGGCTTTAGCTCTTTCTTTTACTCCTTTTCCAAGAAATTGGAAAACCGAGTTCCGCCAAAAGCATTCTCCGCAACAGACAATATCAAAACTTACAATAGTTAAGATTTTTATCCCTATTGGATGTTAACAATTTCAACATCCAATAGGGATCACACCACACTTTAGGGATCATCCACACTTCTTTTGACTATTAAAAGAATGAAAGGCCTCTGTCCTGGAAACGCCACTAAAATGTTTGAAGCCTCTTGGCTGGCCTATCATTTTTTCACATGCACGCTCCCCCCACCTATAGCGAAAAAAAAAAAAAAGAGACCCATCATATAGAACAAAGAAATAAGGGATTATCAAAGTACCCACGGACAACGTCAAAAAGTCTTAGAATGGTAAAACCTCATTGTAAAACACGGGCAATTGTAAAAAGCAGCCGTAGTAAAGAGACGAAAGTCGTTAGTCTACTTAAGCGGAGTTAAGCCAAACATGTGTCGAGTTAGTTTTTCCCCTTCATTGAAATTAATATTGGGCCAACCAAGGGAATAATAGATGTCGAGTTATCCACGTGTCAAGTTACAGAGAGTACTGTATATATACACATTGAATTTCAAAATCCACGCATTACCAATTTGGAGCATAGATCAAGGGTCGCAACAAGAGTGGGAGACTCTGGACTAGAGGGGGGCGCCAAACTCACCCTTTATAACTGCTTCTACATTACATGGGGTGTCAAAATATATGTCCTTGCCCGTTTGAGAAAGTATCTAGTTGTGGCCCTAGATAAATGGCACTACTTACTGAACACAAAACACCCTAAATGCTAGGCACACACTCAAGTTTCACCAATACAAATCTAATACAGCTCCTATATTTCAGGTATTAAAATATGTGGCAGTTAAATGGCGACAGATCAGAGTAGTGGATCATCAAGGAGGGAAAATAAAATTCTACCAGGAAATCGCTTCACAAGGATTTATATGAATAGGGAATCAGAAGACAAGCATTTGAGAGAGCACTGAGAAAGAATCTCATTTGCTTTAAATTTAATCAAAAAGATATTGAAAGAGCTAAGATTTTTGTAAAGAAATAAAAAAAACAATCAGAAGGGAACTTAGACTGATTTATTAGTAAATATATAAATGTGTACCTCTAACTTTTAATTACAGTGGATCTTGCTTATAATTTTTTTCAAAAACTGCCATAAAAACGTAAGCAAGAAAACACTTTAAACAGGAAATCTTAATGAAAATTATTTATAGAGTTGGGACAACAAAAATAAGTCAGACTAAGTGGCAAAATGTTCTAAATAGGAACGTTATAAGCAGGATAGACTGTATATTTACAATAGATTTATTACACATGCTAAATTCCACATGTTCAATTCTCAGTGTTAATGGGCTTCTTTGCTTTTCCTACTAGTAGACAATGAAAGTAAATGAACCTTTGGATGGATCATGTTTCTAGAAATGAATTATTTGATTCACAGAGATACCTCCTCCTCCTACCCAGAACATGGCCTGCTGCTGTATCAACAAAGAGATAAGTAGGTGATGGAAGACCTGGGACATGCTGGAAAAAAAATCATAGAATACCAGTGAATTATGGGGGGGGGGGGGAAATCTTTTTTTCAAGATAATTTTTTCAAAAAGGACCCAGACTTTTTGAATACCCTGAATCCCTTGACCCAGGTAAATTAGAGTACAGTGGCATCTGATAGATGATTAAAAGATAAAGTGCAACTTCTACAGAAAACCTGGCGGTTAACTACGGCCATCACTGGAAAAAAAACTTTTGCTTTCCCTTCTTTATTTTCTCACAGGATGGCTCACTCTAAGATAAAATCAACCTTGTGGATTTTTTTGCACAATTTTACTTAATTTCTCAATTTTTCATTTAATGAAAAATAAAGTTTATATAGAGACCATATACAGAATTTTTGTACGTACAATGCACATACTGTGTATGTTTTTTTTTTTTTTTTGTTCGCATCAGGAGAGACAGGGCAACAACTTTCTAACTGGGTTTTGGGAGACAAAAAAAAATTAACTTTTTATACCCCTTGTATTTTATTAACTACACAAACCCGGGAAACATGAATGTGCTTTATCTGAGTACATGTTGTTTGGAAACTTTTTCTAATTGGAAGTATACCTCTAGAATCAACGGTTCACTAGCAAAATGCCATACCCGTTTGCTATGCACCCTGTACACACAAACTATTTTTGTTCCGTTGAGCCAAAGAGTCAACTCCTTCAAGCTCTTTATTCCGGAAATACAATAGTTAGCTCAAACATGATTTCCCATATGTTTCTATGGAAAATCTGGCTGGTCGGGGGGAGTTGGTCAGTTACTTTCTCTTGTTAAAATTCAATGATTTCGCTAATTCTATTGATAAAATAATTGATACGAGTATTGCAAGTCCTACAGTGATGTGATTTGTCTGCTTGTCAACGACTGTCTCCCGCCATCCTCATGGAGCTATGTGCCAATAGTGATGGCCATCGTCATAATCTGGTGAAATCCCGAGATGATCTACTAAAATCCTGGTGTGATTGTTGAGAGTTCATGATCGCTGTATCAAAGATCAGTGCATTGAAGACTAAGCACACAATCTATGTGGATTGTTTACGCGATCATGGTCTGATCCTGCTGAGAAATCATGTAGTTTTCTCCAATTAATAGGAATGTCGTCGACAAACTGGTGAGAATGTTTTTTGCTAAATGTTGAGATCATGGTTAAATTGATTTAATAGTAATATGGAGGTAATAATAAGCTAAGTAATTTAATCACAAATTGTACGTGAATAAATGAATTGATCTGAAATTTACAAGTATTTTTCTTGAATTGCCTGATGACTTATTTCATGGATGTATAAATCATGGGAAATAGTTAACGATTACAGTGGTGTATGAAAATTATTTTCTCACATAATTTCTGAATGTTAGTAGATGTGGTCCTTTAAATATTTTTTCAGACAAGCCAACATTGGCTTGAAGCTGGTCAGTAGTGATGAATGTTCAATTTTCTATGCGGCGGGGTTACCCCCCAGGACAAAATCATATAATACAATAAAAAATAAAATTACTCAAAAATTTATTTTGTTTAATTTTAATTCAAAGTTCATTAAATACAATATTTCAGTAGCAGTGGAACCTAGAGGGCTCGGGCCACATGAGCCCTCTCCCACTTTGTATCAGAGGTCCTATGCCACCTATGATGAAACATTCTTACAAGTTCTAAATAGAATTTTTTGAGAGTGAAATAGAACCTATGCAGTGGGTTGTCATCAGGGGGAAATCCATGCATGGTTCGAAAAGTGTAGGCATTTTTGAAGGGTGGCTATGCCTAAATGAATTAAAAATGCCAACCCTTGTTCCCGCCTTCTCAAAAACATGGATTAAAAAAAGCAATGAAAAATGCAATATTTGAAATAAATAATTTTATATATTTTTACACACACACACATATACATATATATATACATATATATATACATATACATATACATATATACATATATACATATATACATATACATATATACATATACACATATATATACATATATACACACACACACACACACACACACACACACACACACACACACACACACACACACACACCTTCAGATTATAAGCTCAAAAAAGCATGAGAAAAATATATACAAAGTTATTTGATGGAACAAGACCGTAACATGTTTTTGATAGAACAAGTGAGCAGCACTAGCACTTGTCATTCAAAAAGATACTTTTTCACTTCCTCTTTTTTATATACATCTTCATTTCTCTTATATTTTTATCCTAATTATAACACACACACACACACATATATAAAAATGAATCTGGTAACTTTGTAATTAGAAATCATTTTATAAACTTAAAGGCTTACCAGATTTTTCTCCATACGTCCCCGTGCTGGTTTTAATAGTCTCAGAATTATACCATCGTCATCTCTAAAAAATTTTGGAACAGTTAACACAGAGGTCACTACACTATTATTGAAGGTGCCATACCATATCTGATAACCACTGTTGACATCTAATCCTACCATCTGATGAAAAATACATTGTGAATTCAAAGTTTTGCTATAGAGATATACAAAATAGCTCAAAGCAATTTAAAGGAATTAAATATTTTAAGCAAAAATTAAAAGTGCACTTGGAATATTGAGAAATGATATCAGTAAGTGTTCTCAATTCACAAGATAATTTTTAAAACACTGCCAAACCATTTTAAAGTCAATATTTAAGATTCTATAAAACCATTTTTTGCTGAGAAACTGCTGAAAAGTAACATATGAATGGAAAAAATTTTAAACATCAACATAAGTTTCCACTAATATGTTGATAATGAAGGCCTTTTCATCAGTGTAATTGAAACTGAAGTTTGTTGTAACATGTAAATTATTTAATATCAAGAAGTCAAGAATTTTGTTATTGAACTATCAGTATTGCCATTTTTACTTTTGAGACAAGCTTTTCAAACCTATTGATAAAGTAAGGGTCAGGACCACAACTATGCCGGGGAAACATCCTGAGACCCGGAATTTCAGAACTCAAAGTAAGCAAAATTATTTAGAAGAACTGAAAAGGAGAGGCTTATGGATGTAAGAAAATGTTTCAAAGTCATAATATTCTATTCAAAAAATGGTTTATATCTTCATGTATAATTGAATTACTTTCACATATTGAAAAATATTACAAATCAAAGTAGAAGTGTTTAGTTTAGCACCGATAGCTTAGAATTTGGGAAAAAGTTGTAATGTGAAAGCCATTACAATAAGTTCATTTGATAAATTTTTATGTAAATTTTTATTTTTAAGTTTTAAAATACCAACAATTATTAAAATTTAATCCAAAAATTAGAATATTCCATGAATCAGGCCGGGATTACACTCTACACTATATTAGTTTGATAAAAGATCTACACAACTTGAAAATTGCTTGAATGCGACATATGTTGGTTGCACATTTCAAGGTTTTATAAAAGAACGTTTCTAAAACTTTTACAGTGTACTCCTGGTCTTACAAGGAAAGGGTCAGAAGGCGTCATCCTCAAAAAATTATGAAAAAATTTAAGTACATTTTCATCTCACGCAGAAACATAAAAACAAAATTAGCAGCAGAGTTCAATTATTAAAGTTGCAAAAAACTATTAAAAATTACAACAGTCGCCTCTCGAGCTTATTGGCTTTATATTAGTGTTGAACTTCTTTTCCAGCCTTTCCCCCGTAGAAACTCTAGTAACAGTGGAACCTCGTTTATACGACGTTCAAGAAGCTTCCAGACCAACAGTGGCTCCCACTGTTCACGCAGAGCCAAAACGTCCTATTAATGTGTAGGTCTTTTAGGAGACTTTTTAAAGAGAGAATGACTTTCCCCCACCCCTGCCACACAGAGGCATTAAAATATTATAAAATTCAGTGTGTTTAATTGCATCTCCATCTGGTTTAAAGAATATTTCAATAACACTTGAGGGAAAAATAATTTCAAATCACTTAAAGAAATAAAATCCAGGCGATCTCATGACCTTTGCAGCATAATATTGGGTAAAAAATTTCAAAAAAATCTTCAACTTGGGAAAATTTCCCATCTTTAATTATTTTTGCCAGTAGATGATTTGCAACCACCATCTTGGTCTTTTTGTTTCTGTGCTTTAAAAATAGTTTTCAAAGTTGACAGGGATATTCAACTGTTTTGCAAGATCGAATTTCATCATGAATTTAAAATTTGTTGAATTCTTCTAAAATTGAGTTTTTAGAAGAACACTTCGTTTTGTCTATATCATGAACGGAGGATTTGACACAGCCAGCAAGCAAAGCACCATAACAAAAGAAAATTCCACAGGAAACAATCCAAAAAACTTACTGTGTATGTGTACCGTATATGGATCTTTTATCTGCAGACCTGTACCCTCCAAATGCTTACAATGTGTGGACTTTACCTTTTGAGGATAACGCTGCACGCACGCACACGCACACACAAAATTAAAAAGTCCACTCTAAATATCCATTAGCCAGCACACTGGCTATTTTCGTATATGTCAGCGATCATCCCTAAAATTTGACAATTGCGGTGACAATAAGCAAGAAGTACTGGCGTAGCAATGCAGTTTCACTGCATACAAAAATTATGCTCATTTGATAGATGTTTTTTTCAAAAGATTGAGTTAGAGTCGAAGTGGAAAATGTCGAATAATTGAGGTTGTGTTGAATAAATGAATTATTTTAATATTAAAATGTTTAGGAACCAATTGCAAAGGAAGCTAAATGTTGTATAAACGTAAAAGAGAGGTTATACTTATTCTTTTTCTTTACTGTACCTAATCATATGTTTGAATGATGTTAGTAAGACTAGGGTTGTGGGATTTCATATTTCAGGCTTTTCAAATTTCTTGGCCTCTATTAGCATTCAAAATTAATATTTTTTGAGTGACCTATAATAATCTGCCGGATATTTATATTTTTGTGCATATTTAAATGAGTAGAATTAGTGGTAATTTTTTCGAAGCTTTTTGAGGATGACATTTCAGACCCTTTCCTTGCAAGTCAATTTCTTTCTTTGGACCTTCATTCATAATCTCAAAAGTTTTAATACCAACATAAATGGCTCAATTAGTTACATGAAGCTGATAAGTAATAGTAAGTAACCAATGAAATACATATAAGTTTCATTCGTAGACTCAGTCTTGAGAAAATCAAAAATTTTCAGGAAGGGTCACAGAAAAAGCAGACTTGCTTTTCACGCACAGTGCTGCGGACAGGAGTGCTTTGGAAGCTCAAAGATTATACTGGGAGCGTTTGACAAGATTCTCAAAACCTTTGAGCAATTAGTCAGGCGTTTGTGCGAAACAGGCTTCCTTGTCAGCAGCATGCAGGATACAAATTACGTCAGGATGTCACGAGAAGCCAGTTTTTTTCACAGACACTGGTTCAATTTGCCAAAAAGGTTCTTCTATTTGACACAAGAGAGCTGTCAGAAAACCATTTCTGTTAGTCTTTGAACTTTCAGAGTCTACAGCACCATACAGGAAATCCATATTTGCTTCACCCTGGTTGGTGAAACCTTGTAACAACTATAGTAGTACAATAGACTTCTGGTCACAGTGCTAGGTTCTGTGAAACCACCCACCCATAAGCTATAGTATAATCCCCACATTCCTTTAGCAACTTTTTTTGGAGAGTTCCTTACCGGAAGCAGGTATTTTTTTTTTTTTTTTTCTGTTGGTGCTGGGTTGCCGTTTTCCCACTTTCCTTCTAGATCCTTTTGAACTTTCTTTTCATGGAAATAATGTATGTAAATATCACAATGTGCAATAGTTCCATCTGCACATGGTGCAGATGGAACTATTCTATGGGGTTTTCAAATGAGTTTCCTACCGGCTATTATTATTTCCTCTAGAAGTTCACTGTGATAATAGGTCACAACATTTGAGTTTAGTTCGTTAGTTTCCACATGCACATTTTTGGAACCTATTTGTTCTATCGTATATTTTTTCTGAATTAACTTATGGGGATTCTCTCAGGTTGTACATATTTCGTATTTTAATTTTTTGCGAACTGGCAGTTATATCCCACAATTGTGTTTTTATTGAACCCACAGTGTTTTGTCCTGACTGATGTACTATTTAAAGGAGTCCCGGTTTATATAAAAAAAATTATAAACTAATTATTTTCAAAAAGTATTCCAGAGAATTTTGAAATATCCCAGAGAAAAATTTCCAGGGAGGAGATGGATGTTTAGGGATCATTCAAGTATTACATCAGCATTGATGGGGGCAGATTTACTGACTTGATGACAAGGGGTTTGGATGATGCCTCGTCAACCATCCTTTACAAAAATATGAAATATTCTTAATGGCATCTTAGTGCGTTACATATGAAAAAACCTTTTGCTAGTTTCTGGGTACCTAAACTAACACTCTCCCTATTGATAAGTCCCCCACAGAGCCACTTTAATAACATCTAAATATTTCACAGATCCAAGTGCTCTGGAACTGTGCCGCGGGTCACTTCAGTGATCTGTTAATGTGGCGGTTAGTTCATTTTTACTAAATTAGGTTTGAGATGGCAGGCCACATCAGATAACCCCAGGGCCACATTTGCTCCGCAGGCCAAGGGTTTACCATATATGGCTTACAGGGTGGATCGCAATGTATTTTTCTTAAAAAGAAATAGAGTTCTTAGCCTCAAAATAACATTGAAATTAACAGAAATTGATAAGAAAATATTTTTTCAAAATTTTAATTTAAAAATGTTTTTGGCATCAAAAAATAAATTCTTTTGATTGTCTGGGGACACGAGCCCTCCATGCATCTCTTGTAAGTCTCTGATCCTCCCCCCCCCCCGACGTGTGTTGGGAGGTAATGGGGCACAGCTGATGAAATTCGGGGGCGAAGGGAGATCAAAAATGACTAGAAATTTCCCGACATAAAACTTGAACGGTTCCTTACGAGAGGCTTGGTTTTTATCATTTTCAATCCAGTACCTGGTCTAAGGTGTAATATTTATAATTTGCATCCCTTATTTAGTCTAGAATGTTTTATTTTTAACCTTGATCCCTTATTTAGTCTGAGAATGTTATTAAAAATAAGTTTGCCCACTAGATGTCACCACTATGCAGTTATGGGTACCTATGCATCAAAGCATATTAAAAACACTTTTATTAATAACAAATTATTAATACGCTTTGCTATGCATCTTTACTGTGGTGTTACTTTAATAAATTCAGGCTACTATCATAGAGGTATGTTGTGTTTTTTAGCTCTCTTCTCCTTAAGGAGTCCTTTTAGGTTATGGGCCCAGGAGCCCAAAGGGGGTTTAGAATAAATATGCGTGAACAGTAGTAAATGTTATGCTTAAGTTTAATTCTATTGATAAACTTTTAGAATTAAATAAGGGGATCAATGTAACCACATGTTGGTAATAGGCTTAAGTAGTAACCATGTACACATTATGCTTAACTGGTAGAATGGGAATGAGGCGAAATAAAGCTGTTTTAAATTAAGATTGTTCCAAATTATTTCAAAATTGAAATAATTTTTTTATCCTTTTGTCCAAATTGAGAGATAAGAAATAAATGTCTGGGGACCAAGGTGCATTTAGCCACAAGCAATTGACTGGCAGAGCAAACTATATGGATTGGAAGTTTGCAATGAAAATGCATTTGATCAAAAGAGATCTATGGGCTTATGCAACAGGAATTGAAGATGTAGCAAAAGATGCCAAAGCTCTATTATATATAGTAGAAGGGGTAAGTGAAACCATCTTCAATGATATTAGGGAACTAACTAGTGGTAAGGAAGCTTGGAAAGTTCTAGCTGAGACTAATGATAAGGGTGTTTCTAGGAAAGTTTCTATCATTAAAGAATTGGTAAACACTCGTTATGTGGAATGTAAAGATATGTCAGATTATCTCCACAAAGTAATTTCAGCTCATCAACAGTTGAAATCAACTGGGCTCAATGCTGATGAAGAATTGGTAGCTGGGATAGTTTCAGCCATTTACCAGATAGATTTGAACGCCTTATAATGGCTCTGAAAAACTGGGAAAAATACAGTTGATAGCATCAGGACTCTTTTAATGGCTGAGAAGAAACCTCATAATGATGACAGTAAAGAGCGTGTATTCTTGAGAAATTTAAAAAGGGAAAAAATCCTTTAAAGGGAAATGTTTCAGATGTAACATTCGGCATAAAATCTCTGAATGCAAGAAAGAACCACAGCAGAAAGGTTGGAATAATGAAAGCATATTGAAAGAAATAATATAATGAAAGATATTGGCTGTAAACAAAAGTAAGGGAGGGGCAAAATAGGAATAGTAGGAGAGAATTGGAATAAAATAGGACAACTGCGACGAAAGTAGGAGGGCATTTCTAAAAAATAGGAAAAGTAGGAGCACTGCGAGGTCTGTATAACTGAACCAGATGAGTTTTAAAAAACCCATACGACAACCAATATTGGTTTGTATTTGATATCACATGCATTGCTAATACTTTAGAAAATAATACAATCGGCTTAGAAGTGCCAGATAATTTCTATTTTCAATTAGAGCTTTGATTTATGGCTGTGATAGAATCTGAGACTGAAATTTTAGTCAGTAAACAAAGTAAAGGAACATAAACATATCTATATGTCAATACAAGAAAAACAAATTGTATCTTCGTCTTACAATATATCTTGTGCATCATACTGTATTAATGGGGGTTTTTGTCAAAGACTTGTCAGTTTTTCACCCATATAGAGAATTGTTTTCTACATTTCAAACAACAATCTTCAGAATGGTCAAACGTGGTTAGCTGATTAATTTTATTTTACTTGGGGAAAAAAGACTAAAGGCCACATGCAGAATTATTTGGAAAGGAGAGTATCCTCCTCATATATTTCCTCTCTCTTTGTAACATGGTCCTAATCAAGCGATTGAACTATGAACTGCAATAATTTGAAGTTTAATCACTTGATATATTAGGCCAGCTCTATGATTTGATTTTACTTTAATGGAAATTTAAAGTTCACTAAAATTATATTCCACTTGTGAATCCCCAATCGAGACATTAGCTGCGAGCTTAAAAAAGTTGTGTAGTTGACAGCTACATTTGTTATATACTTATAGAACGTATAGAGTAAAAGCATACGTGGTTTTTCAAATACATGCTAATTCCCAAGCATGTAGCGACCCAAACAGATAACTCATGTGGTGAGGGAATATAAATATAAAACCTAGCGACTAGCACATGATTGGCAACCCTCATATATTTTAGCTATTTAAAAAGACATTGAATCAGTACATGTTTAATTCTGTTGAAAAATTCTTTTAATCACTTCACGTACAAGCGTTTGGCAAGAAATTAAGATCATCTCTATTTAAAAAAATCAATATTGTTACCTTGTCCTAACCTAACCACACATTAGAAAAATGAAGGGTAGAAAGGAAATATATAAAAAAGGAAAAAGTATAGATAAAAAACTACCTCTTAAGTCTTCTTTTCATCCTCATCCTACGTGTTCTCTTTCGCTCTTACATAGTAGAAAGATACACAATGTGTGTGGGAAAAAAAAAATCTTTTGTAGATAATAGGGTTGCTATTAAGCTTTAGTGGTTAAAAAAGGAAGAAAACTTGTTCGAATTGATTCCACTGGAGTTTGTGTGGATGTAATATTATACCAGTGATCATAAAAAGGTTAATAGCTACATCAGCTTATCTGATAATTTATTTGACGCATAATAGATACCACACTTTAAAAATTGCTAAGCACAATCATTAGACATAAAAGAACAATATTTAATACAAGAAAAAATTAAATATTGTCACAATTCATTAAGAAAAATATTCATACTTGAGAAACTGATCTATCTGTGGCCAAGAAAACCAATTCAGATGACGATCTATCTAAAAAACTTCCTTGCGCTACAAACCTAAAAATTATAGAACCAGAAATCTTGAGTATTAATACTAGAATTATGAAAAGTGTTGAAACGACATGAAATTACAATTTTTTTTCTAAGAAACATTACCTTCATATTCACAAATGGGGCAGAATGTAATGCTGTTCATCAAAAAAAAAAAAAAGAAAAAAAAAAGCCAAATAAAAATTCTTTACCCTACAGTCAATATCAGTGACTATACCAAGTGTATACTGAAAACAAGTTTCCTGCAACCACGCGAATAGGTTATAGGCCTTTGTAAATGTGTGCTGTTGTATTCATATTACAGATGAACTTAACAGAACTGTACTTGTAAGAATAGGCCACAGCCAAACTTTGCTATTTTTTATAAATTTATAAATCACGTCCATGCTTCAAGTCAGTCTTCAGTCTCAAGTGGCAATAAACTCCAAGAAGTCAACCAAACAACTCGGCTGGTCCGATGTTCCCATCATGGAAGTTCTTTAAGAATGCCATTCAAGGATGTCTAATGCTCATTCTCGATCTTAATACTTTCACAGATCTTGCAGACTGCGATCTGGTTTGGTCTATAGCCGTGATCTGATACCGCCTCCTCGTCAACGCCCTGGGTTCATAACAGAGTTCCATGTGTGACTACTGGCATCCATGGTCGAGCATTGTTTCCTGATGACCATGGTCGAGTGTCACTTCCACCCCGGCATCTTCATCATAAGTATACATTGCATTTTTCCTGTTAGAGAAGGTTTTTCCTTGATTTAATGCCTTGACTAATGCATGTCTTAGTTTGTAATAATAGTAATAAATAGATTGTTCGAAACTGTTTTGTTCATTGGCAGAGACATGCGTTGCAACCAATGGGTCTCTTGTCAGCTGCCTCCCTTGTGTAATCCATGGTTCATCGGCAGCTTTCCAAAAAGTTTCGCAGATTTTCGAATATAAAAGAACCATTTAAAAGCATAAATATGTGCACAAATCAATATTTCCAGCTCGCCACAACACTCCTAAGAGCAGCGACGCACACTTTTGGAAACACTGTGGTATTCCTTTAAATTTTGCCTAAATAGTGCATTGCAACACAATTAATGGCAAATGAGTCCGATGTCTGTCTTCTCTTCAACTCTCATTCTGTCACATGCGTATATTGTATGATTTTGTCGTTTGCTGTAACTAGTCGGTAAAGATCAATGCAAGTAAAAAAAAATATATATCGATTATAATTATTTAAAAACTCTTTCGTGGGGGAAAAAAATTAACGCCTTTTCACCTGGCCTCCACAAGAATAGGGCTGACAAGGCTGCAGCCCTAAAGCCTGGGACAATCACACCATCATTGTTTTTCATGCTGTAGATTCACAACAGAACCCCCCCCCCCCCCATGAAAATCCTGGCTTGCAGAGCTGCCAAAAATCCAACAGACCTGCTTCACAATGTGCGGGGAAAGTTGTGCCTTTTTACAGAAAACCAATATTGTTCCCAAGAGGACGCCCAACTGTCCTGCTAGTAAACACACCCCTCTTGGAATTAACACTCGATCCCGAGAACACTGCTTTTAGGGGAATATTATGGATGTTCAGAGGTGTGGACAAGCAAAGAAAGAAAAGTTATTTTTTTGCTCATCCAGGCTAAATAGTTTTTTTTTTACTTCACCCATATAATGTCTGCCCTGATGTAGGTGACTACACATTGACATTGTTCTTTTCTGTTGCTACTCGCTCCTCCATATCTCCACAGCAAAAGAAATAGAAAAGAAACCTGAGAGAGAAGAAACAAATATTGGATGCCAAAGCTTCTGCAAAGCCTAGATTTTAAGGAAAAAATCTAAAAAATCTCTGGAGAATAAAAAAAATCAGTGACCTTCACTCAAATTTTGTGACTTTTTTTGGGACTTTCATGGAAGAGTGGCTTGCTGCCTTCAATATAGAATCAAAAACGACTCGTACACACATTGTTATTTCTTAACAATGGGCCTTGCCATCCTCAAGTTGAACTTTGCAGTGACTGGCTTTTTTCTCCACCTAGCACTAGTGGCACATAGTGTCAAATCAAAGTGATTCACGTCGTGAAACAAAAATTACTAAAGCTTTGCAATGCAATCACTGTTGGCAAAGATGAAAAGTGCATAAAGTTTATCATAATTAACAATCTATTAACATAATTGATGGGATATTGTGACTCAAAAGCAGGGAAAAAAGTTGATACTGAAACCATAACATCAGTTTCGTCAAAGCAAATTTCCCAGGAGAATGACCGATTCTTTTATCAAATTAAATCATGAAATTGATAAACTGCATCTAATGCCACTTTTAGATGGCTAAATTGAATGCAATAGATTTGGTAAAGGTAAATGATGAAATAGCTATAGTAGCACCATATGAAAAATGTATTGAAATTACTTTTCCAGGACAGCTCACCGATGAAAGCAGCAGTGATAAAGGGAAACCAGGGGTGGGAAATGGCGAAGTCTATTTCGGAACAGCAAAATATAGGATTCTGAGCAATTTGGAGCAGATATTTATAAACTGGAGCAGCGAAATTTCACTTACAAGAATATATTTTTGGTAACCCTCACCCCTTTTTCAAAATAAAACTGCACAGTCTTGTTATCAAACATCTATTCATCAACCTGTTTTAGTCTGGTGTTTCATACTTTTGGACACCTCGTTTGAAGAAGCAGCTGTCATAAAACCATCTGGAAATTTTGTTTTTGCATCAAAGCATGAAAAATCATTGTTACTAATCAGTTTTACGCTTTACTTTTGACTACAGTGTACATACATGAATACTTAATAACCAGGTTAAAGAGAGGTGGAATGCTAATAATTTGACAACCATATTTTTTTTTACACAGCTTCCCATTTGCTCCTTTGTTTTTTTCTAAGCGGGACATTATTTCCGCAATTTTTTTATTTGAATCTGATAGCAAAACTCCCCATTCTGCATCTACAACATTTGTTTCAGTCCATCACTTATGGATTGCTCTGCTTCTTTGGCAAAATTTGTGTGGACTGCAACCTTCTATTCAATTCTTCAATCTTCATAGCGTCGCCATGACATTGTCACAGCAGTTAGAAGATTTATATTCATAGAAAAATTTCCCCACATTTCTTAGCCGCAGATTTGATTTTCTTAATGCTGCTTTTGGATTGCAAGATGTTATTCAGACTGAAACCTCGCTCACAATCTGTATTCCCATGGGCCAATGTTAGTAGCACGCTTTGATTAAAATGAGCAAAATGTATTTGGCATTATCCAATGTATCTTTATGACTGAATATTTCTGACCAATATTTATCAATTCTTTTAGAACTCTATTCATTGGTTTCAGGATCTGATTGGTAGATGACCATTCATCTACTCCGTGCTTGATGCACTACTGGGTCCAATGATGGTGGGTACAGATGACACCAAATGCATGTCAAGGATGATGCCTCGTACTTGAATAATGGATATAGGCATTTAAGCCACATCAAACTTTTTACCCAGTGGCAAAGATTTCAAAAGGTGTTCGATTCAAGAGATAAGAAGCTTGAGCTCTTTTCTGGGTTACTCCAGTTTGCCATCTCCCTGAGAGTATCACTCCCAACCTCAGGTTTTTCAACCAATTTTCTCCTTTACGCAGATCAATTTCCTTAAGCTGGCTGCCATTTTTTTCTATAAAAGTGGTGCTAATCAAAAATCTTCAGAGAATTTTTTTCTGGAACAATAGTAAAAAAACTTGTGAACAAGTTCGATATATTTTGCAAAAATAATATCTTTGCATATATTAGTCTTATCTGTAAAGGCCTGACAAAGTCTACTCCATCGCTGGGCGCCACAAGCATTACATTTTTTTAAATTCTTTATTTAAAAAAATGCTTCCAATACAGGGAATTGTTCTATAATATTACAAAGGGATTGACTTAAGGTCAACCATCTACTATTTACATGCCTCATAAAGATGTGTCCATCGCAGATTGCAAATTTAATTCGCGGATTGCAAGTCATCAGTTTATGCTGCTGACCTTTTGAAAAAGTAATAAATGTCCATTACTAACAATTTGATATCACTGCCATTAATTAAATCTAGCAGAAAAAACATTGTTGACTTTATGGAGTGAACATTCCCCTAATGTCTAGCAAATGATGATTCACTTTCTTCAGCGACTTCATGACATTTGGCCCATTGCTATAAAAGGCTAGAAGTTTTTCAGATGAAGCTTTGTTAGGGCTTCAACAATACAGTCCAACATATTTAGTGATATGGCATGTCCAATATGAAATGATTCTAGATGTTCAACAGCAATTTGCTGACACTTCTAAAATAACGGATAAGAATATCAAGCTGCTGCACTCTTCTCAGATACAGGTGTCTCGTCTATTAATAGAATAGAAGGCTTCAGATTTTGATATATCCGTTATCATTTCCTCTTTCAGATAAGGTCCAATTCCATCAGAAAATCATGAAAAAAAAAACTTTTTTTTTACAGCAAGAGAATTCTTTTGCAATTTTAGAATCGGGGAGCATTTTATAAAAAGTATCACTTGGTACATCACCAAGAGTATGTAGAAGGTCTTTCTGTGCAACCGTGAGAGTGAATCTGGTTACTGCAGCAACCACATCATCTTTGCCTTGATTCAGATTGTTCAAGTTATTCCATGAATTCATAGAGTTGCTGCTGCTGCATACAATAATACATAGCTCAACATGTCTCTTTCCAAGTGCATGGCGTTTTACAGCGGATATGCCATTTTTGCAACTTGAGACATTACAAATCATGCATTGTGCTTCGGGCTTGAATCCAGCCAAACACCAGCTGCAAATATAGTCTCCATTACTGTCAATCTCACCCAGCACGGAAGGATTAAACTCTGTGCATCTTCCTGCAACATAAATACAACATTTAAGAATATGCTCTTTTAAAAAGTTACGATACATTAACTGAATGAAATGTAACATATAATCTGCGAGCACACGGCCAGAACCAGGGGAAAGGCGGAAAGGGACAATTGCTCCCGCAGTATATTTGAGGGGAAAGAAACAGCATAAATCTAGTGACTTTCACAGCCAAGGGTATGGGATAACGTTCACCCTCAGCATCGCAACTAGAAATGGAAATTCACTGTCGCCTGGAGTTAATACCTATTTATTTCCCCCCCCCCACTTCCCATTATTTTGAACAGAAAAAGAGTACACTCTGGTCTAGCGCCCGGAATACCCGAATCCAGTCTTGTTCACCCACACCCCCAGAACATTTTTCTGACTCCCAATTACTAGGCTGACCATGTTTACAAATTGGGATGGAAAATGTGGGACATTGCCAATTACAGCCAAAAATTATGCTAAAGGTAAGCAAAGTTGTAATTATTACATAAATTACCTCCAAAGTTACTGACAAAAAATTAAGCATTACAAATCGCAATAGATTAAAATGAATTCCATGAAACAAAACATTAACGATGACAAATATCCAAGATGAATATTCTTAAAATTGTAGTTTCTGTGTAATATAATTTATGACTTGGAAAATAATTTCAATAAATAAAAATTCAAGTAGTCTTTCATGAAAATACGCGAAAAACTGGAAGTCAGAATCGCGTCAAGAATACAGAAATGTCATGGGAAATACGGGATGTATGGTCACCCAGTTATAGCTTTTCTCTAGGTTTTACATGAGGATAATATGTCATGCTTAAAACACTGGGCTATTAGAAAACCTTAATTTCCTGATAGCTCAGTGATCTGAAAATGTCCAGCGAAACAATGCTGATTTTTTTCCCTATCAAATTTATATATTTAAGTTGAGGATTTTTGACATTAACGATTTTAATTGCTTCCTCCATGTGTTATGTTAAAAAAAAAATATTGGAATTTCTTAGTGCAGATTTACAGATACGTTTTATCCAAGGGTGGAACTAGGGGTACAACTGTCCCAGGCGGAAACTTTAAAAAGGGAACAAAATACCATTGAAGAAATAATTGAGTTTCATGGGGGAAGGAAGGGGGGGGGGGTGAAATCCTTTGTTTCTTCACAAAAAGCGAAGTTGTAACGGCCTTGGTTTTATCTGTTAATTGTTTTTTTCTCCGATAGGTTAGGACAAATAAATATTTCCAAAATTAGTTAATATTAGTAAAAACCAATATTTTTGAAGATTTATGGACATACATAGAAGAAAAACCTTGTCAAAAATTCCTTTCATTCCCCTTTAAGGTTTTCTTGATACATGACATTTGTGTATCAAATACACGACTGAGGACTATAAGACAATTTTTTCTCCTATCCTGCGGCTTTTGTACAGGCAATAATTGGTTGGTTTAAATAAATTCATAAAATTCAAATAAATTGAAAAAACAAAAGTTTACAAACAGAAAAAGCAATAGATTTTATTCACTACCCATTTTAACCCGTTAACTGTGACATCCGAGTCCAGTTAGGGCGAAATTTTTTTTTCAAATTTGATGTTTTTTGTAAAATAGTGTTTAAAATGCAAACTTTCTTTTCCTTGTAGCCCGAAGAGTTCATTATCTTTTTCTAATTATATGAGGCACAAAAAAGAAAAAATAATTTCCGTTTCTGGTGCATTTCTTCTGAAATAAATTACTGTCAAGGGGTTGTAAAAATCTCAAAGAAAATCACAAAATGACTATTTCTTGCGCCTTAATAGTATGAAATTTATTGAATAATTATTTTTGAGAAAAGAGATGGAGAAAAAGATTGCTATTTCTTAATTTCCGCCGTGCGTACGTTTGTTCCTGTCAATCATTGCCTTAGATTTTCAAAAATCATAAATTGTACAAAAGAACCTCAAATAATTTAAATAAAAGAATCGAAATCTTACCTTTCAATTTCAAAAGACTCATCTTGATTTTTTTTCTCACTCACGAAGTTAAAAACACGGCATCATCGTAACACGTGATAACCAAAAAAAAAAATTAAAAAATGTCAACTTCTGCTTCTCCTTCCTGAAATAAAAATACCCAAGAAGGTTGCAATACACTTATTCTTTGCTCTGTGAAAGATACCACTCTATTCGTCAGCAGAACAGCAACGTCTTCCTCTGTGGGTGACGTATGTTTTCCCGTAAGCCAATCACAAACACTGAGAAATAAGCTGAAGCTTCTACATTAGCTGCAAGCCTTAGAAGCTTCTACATTAGCTGCAAGCCTTAGAAGCGCAGTGCGATTTTGGCGCAAAATCAATGAGCAACCATCAATTTTGGGACAGGATATTCATTTTAGCGCACTATGGTGCAGAATTCCCACCCCTGGGAAACCCAACAGTTACAGAAAAAGATCATGATAAATTCATACACAAAGTAAAGTTCAGCATCTTTCAAACTTACAGGACTTTACAGCTCCCAAAGACGACATGGAACTTCTAAGCATATTCTATTCTAGTACAAGTATGTGAAAAACTGAGAATGGCGCTAACACAGAAAAACTACTTGCTAAATCAAAAAGATTTCCATATAGGTAAATACTGTTCCGGGTAATTTTCCACAAGACTTCGAGATTGTCCGTCGAACTGCTTCTTGTTTTGCAAACAGATTTATTTACAGAACAGCAATTTACACGTATTTACAGATTAATCAGAGAGCTAGCAACTTTCTCGCAAAGTTTAAACACAACTGACTTTTCATAGAATCTCTCTATTCAGGTCTTTTTGAGCTGTGTAGCCTGCTTGAGCCGGCCCTCTTGTGAGCGCCAGACTATTTATAACCACGACAGAAACTTCAAAAAATAGAACATTCCACAAAATCCCATTTTACAGTTTCCTAGTCTGCAGCGCCACCGTACGGAAGGGTTGAACCAATGTCTGGAGGAGCGGGACTTTCTAGAATGCTCTCACCAATCGGACCTTTTTCCGTTGGACCAAAACTGGCATCAACCGATTTCGATATTTCTGACAGCCATCGAACAAATCGCGCCATCTATCGCCCATAGTTCATAACATTGCCCCTCTCTTAGAATTGTTCGTCCTGACAATTCAGTTCGGCGGGTTGTCACTGTGGTAAGAGGCCAGTCTGTTGAAGTGGACCACCTTGCACTTCGAGGATGGCGTTTTCTGGATCCGAGCTATGACGTCGTTCAGCCTCTTCCAAGACTCTAGGGTCCTTCCCATGATGTCTGAAGTTTCCGGCACAGTCCTTTCCAGCGCTTCCGGTTCCACAGCCAGACGAGGTCCCCATCCTTGAAGTCATGAGACCTCACATCGTAGCTGTTCTTCATCTTTTCGTGGCCGATGTTGATCCGGTGCCTGGCGTTCAATGCATGTCCTCGAGGTGCTTCTGGAGGACCTAGACGTGTTCTTCTGGTAGAAGAGCAGCATCTATCGGTCGCCAGAACATCAGATCGCCTGGCTGTTGCAGGTCTTCTCTTATCAGCAATGACGAGTACCCGGTGCTCTCGTGGGCGGTCCTTGGTAACGGGCACAGGATGTTTGGGGCGATTCCTTTGCGGGCAGCGCAGGCGTCGCAGTTCTTGCACCACTCGTGCACATCGGTCCTGGATTTGTCCCAACAGAATTGTTCATGGACCTTCTGGAGAGAGTCTTAATCACTTCGAAATGTCCACCAGTCGGGCCTTCGTGCAATTCTTTCACACGGCTCCTTGGCAGGACGAGTTTCCACCGGAACGTCTTTCCATCCTCCGACTACCATCTGCGGTACAGCACGCCATCTCTCATCTCCAGAGAGTCCCATAGCGCCCAGTATCTGTTGGTCGTCGGACTGGAAGAGGCGACGTCTTGCCATGTTGGTTTACTCCCGGGGGATTCCTTCCACTCCATGATTGGTCGTATGTCGGGAACTTCTAGCTGGGCCTTCCGAGTATTCTTGTTGTTCCAAGGATCGTCACTTGAGACCGTCTCACTATAGAGTTCACCGGTCCGCACTTCTCTTCTACCTTGGGAACGTCGACGGTTCTGTGGACCCTGTTCTCTCGTCAGGGCATCGGCATTTCCATGCACGTTTCCTTTACGAGGCTGGATCGTCCTCTTCATGCCATCTGAGTTTCGTGAGAGAACAGTTCCGGTCCTACCATTGGTCTTCTCTGCATCAGCGATGCACTCTTTTTCTGCCTCTGGAATGTCCATAACTTTCATTGGAGGTACTTCGTCAGGGGCCACATCCGAGCAAGGCGATACACTCCTTCGGAGTGTACAACTGATCATTCCTCATGTCCAAGGAAAATCCATGTTCCCTCAAGAAGTCCACTCCGATGATGCATGGATCCCTTATGTCTGCCACGAAGACTGTGTGCCGATAGGTGACCATGGCAAACTTCAGTGAGACTTCCAATTTTCCATGCACAGTCATTTTCTCACCCGTGACTGTCTGCAGCGTCAATGGTGATGGTACATAGAGAAGTCATTGCTGGAATTTCCAAGCCAGGTCCATCGTGACGATGCTCGCGTTGGCTCCGGTGTCTATGACCATCCTGCACGGCAGTCCATCGATCTCACCTCTCACGTGTACCCCATGGTCTCGTCCGTGCACCTGCGAGACGTGGTACACTCGGCATGCCGCATCTTTCGTACCGGTAGCAGTGACTGAGCATGCGTGCCGCAGGTGGCCTTTTTCGTGGTGTTTCCAGGTTCCCAATGACTTGTATTTCCGGGTCCCACGATCGTTCTTGGCACTCTTTAGATCTTTCAGCTCTCTGTCGGCAGCAGTGGAGGTGTTGACATCTTCTTTCACAGCTGCGCTCGTAGTCTCTATCTTGTTGATCATGACAGCGAATGATTTCTTAATCTTTTCGACGATGTTCAACTCCATCTGGCCCACAAATTTTATCAACTGGTTCAGCTGTTCTCACACCTCATCCATGTCCATCATTTTTGTCTTCATGCAAATCTTGAATTACCCCACTCCTGACACCAAATTGTTCTGGGTAATTTTCCACAAGACTTCGAGATTGCAAAACAAGAAGCGGTTCGATGGACAAACACAGATTTATTTACAGAACAGCAATTTACACGTACTTACAGACTAATCAGAGAGCTAGCAACTTTCTCGCAAAGTTTAAACACGACTGACTTTTCATAGAATCTCTCTATTCGGGTCTCCTTCAGCCTGTTTAGCCTGCCCTCTTGTGAGCACCAGACTATTTATAACCACGACAGAAACTTCGAGAAATAGAACATTCCACAAAATTCCATTTTACAGTTTCCTAGTCTGCGGCGCCACTGTACGGAGGGGTTGAACCAATGTCTGGAGGGACGGGACTTTCTATGATGTTCTCACAAATCGGACCTTTTTCCGTTGGACCGAAACCGTCATCAACCGATTGATATTTCTGACAGCCATCAAAAAAATTACGCCATCTATCGCCTATAGTTCATAACAATACGACCAGAAATGTAGAATCTTTCTTTAACAAACATTAAATGATTGTATGCAATTTCTCTTTTTATTTTGAACATTAAAAATTTCTCTTTTGATAAAAGTGTTCATCTTACTGCTATTCAGGAGAATATTGTATAATGAAGATAAACGACTAATGCATTAATATTAAATTTCAAATGTATAGCAATTTGAAGAAAAAAAAAACCAACAATATATGAATGTTTATGATAGTCTGGGTGATATCAAAATTTAAATTTCACATAACCATAGAAATAAATTTTCAGATATATTTTCTGTGCATATTTATGAAACAAACCTGCCTCGAATAGAAAATAAATATAGTAAAACCTGTATAAAATGGAATGTCAAGAGACTGAAATTAATATGCTTATTCAAAACTGGTTGTCAAAATTACAACTTGCGTAATTCTAGGTATAGTGGAAGCTCTAGTAAAATTCAAGTGTCGTATAGATTCGATAAGGACTGGTTTATTTTAGCTTATGATTTTTTTTTTATAAAGAATCGTAATCTTTCTCCCACTTAATTACAATAGTCTGATCTTCCAGAACAGTTAGAGCCATTTCTTTATCACTTGGCACCCCCCCCCCCCTTCAGCATAGATTCCTTTACCAAATTCTAAACCGTGTCATGAATTTTATAATTTCACCATCTATTCAAAAAAATTAAAGTTTATTATACAGCTGACATATCCCAAAAAAAAGACCAAAATTTCTATAATCATTACGCGTTTGGTGGAAATAAATTTTGCATCACTGGTTGTTTTTAACAAGCAAAATTATAGGCTACATATTTTATCAACCAAATCCTTGAAGTTCTGACAAGATACTTCCCCAAGCTTGTGTGATAATCCACATCTTTCACTCTCTGATCTGTTTAATTTAATCTTAGAATGATTGACAGAAGTAATCTGTTATAAAAAAACTTTATGGATCGCAAAATTTCCATATCTATGGGTTACAGGCAAATACAGTTCAGTAGTGAATTTTCTCAAAACAAGAATTTTATTTTGAAAATGTTTGTTTTTCTAACAAAAATTAAAGTAAAAAAACCAGACAAATCATTTCAAGTAGGAAAAAAAGGTCTAAGTTAAGAAAAAAACCTTGATAAATATATTCAAATTATAGGGGTCTGCTTGTACAAACCCAAAGAGATGTTTACAAAAGTGAGTTTTATCATGCTTGCCTTACAAAATTTGACTTGGATTAAATTTTTGGTGCATCAAGTGCTGCTATTGATGAATCCAATGATTTTAACAGACCCTCTCCTTAAATTTTAAAAGAGTGTCATTTAGGTCATTTTCAGTATTGCATCAAAAAACTTGCACATCTTGAAAGAGGCTCAGCTTGCAAACCTTTGAAATAAAATTGTTTAAAAAAAGATTTATTTTGAACTAACCTCCATAATGAATCATTTTTAAGAGTCTTTTGCCACATAACTCTAACTTTTCCAACTTTTTCTATAGCTAATACAGATATCTGTGATCCTCCAATTAGAACTATCAGGTCACCAACAGAAGTTGTAATCATTTGAAATTCCAAATTTATTGTTGGCTGGATAATATCTGGATATCTGGAAAAAAGATTTCACTACATTCAGACATTGGACTCCCCAAAACATAATATACTTTGTGTATAAGAAACCCCTTTTTGTTAAAAATTGGGTCCCTAAAATAAAAGAGGGTTTCTTATACATGGATAGTATTATAAACAAATTACTCAATCCCTTGGAATTTACAATAAGAATGACTGATAATGAAATAGCTGATTATGAAGTATCAAATGAAGAGTCATGGGGAATTCAATGGTTTCTATAATGAATAAAAAAATATCTGTCTAATACTTTTTAAATTGTTAAGATGCAGTAATTGTAATATAATAAAACCACTAAAAATATCAATTTTTAAGGAATTTTAAATTCACTGAAAATAGATAAACTCGAAAAGTTGCTTGGGTGTGTTCTAAGGCCTGTCATTCAGGAATATTCAATCCAGAGAAGCCAGATATATCTAAATATTGCTCTTTTTTGCTTAATTCAAAAATTGCTACAAATGAGAGAAAGAACAGCATAAACTAATAGACAAGCTCATTATGCTGGTCTTTCTCAACAGTGATATTTTCAATTCAAATATTGCACTTAGAGATATGGACATTTATTTTTAACTTTGGGAAAGAGACAGGACAACGATCTAATTTGGTTTCTCAGGACAGGGTAAAATAGGCAGTTGCAACTCTGCAGGGCAAATAGAAAGTTTTTGCCAGTATGCATCACATTTTACTGGTGAACCGTTAATCCTAGAAACATACTTCAACTAGAAAAAGGTATCCAAATAATATGTAGACCTGATATGTCATTTCATGTTGCAAGGGGTTGTGTAGTTATTAAAATTGCAAAAAAATTTTTAGACATCTTGTCCAGTCTTTCCCGAAGCCAACAAAAAGTTCCACATTTCCAAGTAATATTTGCAAAGATATTTGAATTCAAAAACTGGAGAATGGTTGGAAGGAACAGCATAAACAAGATAAAGAAGCATTGTCCGTTAGTTTATATTGTTTTTCCCAACTTTAAAAAAATTTCGAACTTTTCCCAACGATTTTTGAATTCAATTATTACAGTGAATATTGCATTTAGAAACGTGAGACTTTTGTTGCTGCCTCAGGGACAGCTTAATGGAATTTTCAAAACAGGGCGTCAATATAAAAAGTTTAACTATACAACCCCTTGCAATATGAATGACTTATCCGAAATCTACACGTTATTTGGATACTTTTATTAGAAGTAATGACAAAATGATGAATCAACACAACCGCATATCTTATATCTTCTGTGACTTTGGAACCACCGAATAGCATTAGCAGCTAAGACACCATTTTTTGCGTAAACAATAATGCAGGCATCTCATCTGATAATGCTGGATACTAACTTGTGATGACCGGTGAAACTATAATTAGAATTAAGAAATGTAAAATTACCATATTTTAATGTGTGTAAGAACCCTCATGTATAGGGACCCCTTAATTTTTTTTTGGGGGCGTAAAATTAAAAAAAAAGTTTAAGAAGATTTATCTGTACTGCTACCCCATGTATTAAAAAACCCCACTTTTTGGCCAAAAAAGGCTCGTTATACATGTTTAAATATGGTAAATAGCACGTATTAGGGATGGAGTGCCCCCCTTCATTTCCCCCCGCCACAGGCCTGAACTGTCATACTGACGGTTGGAATCTGAAAACTAGTCTACACTATGTTCGTACCCTGAAGATGGTCATTTGCATTGCGCACGCTTTTCTGCCATTTCCCTTCAATAAAGTAATAAGCTTTCAGTGCTTGGGAGGCACTGAAAGCTTATTACTTTTGACAAGATAGATAAACATAATAAAAACGCAAGAGAACTCAAAATTTGTTCTCTCATCTAAATTCTCCGTGTATCAGCCCTGAAACCAATCATTGTTAATTTTATTAATCCAAAACTGCCTTTACAAATAGTCTTGCTCTAAGATCTGCCTGGACCGCAAACCTCACTGTATTTCCTTCGAATTCAGTCCAAATGTTGTGTTGCAACACAACATTTGGAAACAACTTAATGGGAAAACGATATATCAATTTGATCACCAACCCTATTTTAATCAGATGTTTGTCTTCTCTTGAACTCTAAGATTTTGTTATGCTATAGTGAATCACAATGACTAGGGATGAGGTGAGACTATTTCCCCTACATGTATAAATTAAATGATTGAAAATATTTTCTCTTTTAAATAATGAAAAAAAATTACTAATTCTGTTTATATCGTTAAATATAATTTAGAACAAAATGAAAAAATGTTTCAGGCAATTTTTGGTACAATAACTTTATAATAACTTTTAGTTAGAGAATATTCCGAAAAAATTGTTATAGCGAGAGGTTTCGAAAAGTTATGAAGATTTTGAAAACCTTTAAAGATTAAAAAAAAATTTTAAAATTAGATAAATTTAAGAAATAAGTTCAAAGCAAAAAATTAAACCAAAGTTGATGACAAAAGCAGCTATTTTCATAATCACCTTCATTCTTAGAAGATACAGAACTTTTTCTTCAATGTACATTCACTTAAATTTTTTTTTTACGTCACACATTCACATGTATTTCTTTACAAGTTAAACAATTCAACCTTGTCGGTTTCATTTTCTAGCTTTTAAAGTTTAATATTGTTGGCTACAAACTCCAATTTTCCGTCTTTCTATTGACAATTCCTTTCTGCTGCATGTACGAGGTTCTGAAAGCTCTTTTAGAGCAATTCAGAATACAACTTTTGTCAAATTCATTCCAATGTATACATGTTCTTTTCCACCACAGAACAGCAATGTCTTCTGCAGATTTCTTATATAACATACATCTTACCAAAAGTCTTATTTTTCTGGATATTTGGGTAGTTCTAAAAATATTCCCTTCAATGGCATACCTTCTGCAGTTGTCAAATTATGAATAAACTCTCATCCACGCTTTTATTTACTTAACCCTTTATCCACTGATACTTTAAAGTACCAGGTTAGATGATCTATCACATTTAACATATAAGGAATTGAAGGATTTTCTTTTCATGAAAAATTTGTTACACTATCTCAAGTCCCCAGGGCATAAATTTTTCAAAGAGCCTACCTGGTAAATTTACAAGCTTACTCTCGAAAACTTTGAGGTCCTTTCTTATTAAGGCTCCCATGCATTAAGATGGCACTGACTCAGGGTCACTATTACCAGATGCAGGGAGAAAAATATTCTCTGGTTGCTTTTATAGAAAGAATTTTAATTTATTAGTTAATATTCAAAATATAATGCTTTCATGGTCGCAGTGCAGTTATCCTTATATGCTTTGTTATACAAAATTTTTCAATTATAATATTTATTAAAGAGTACTTGGTGTAGTCTTGTCTTTCTGTGGTTCTGCCCAAACTTTAACACATTCACAATAAGGGTGTCATTTGATTTGTTTTACAATAAATATCCCCTCCCCACAATATTTTAGAGAATTAATAGCTTATAATCTAAAATATAGACATTTTCTCTCTTTATATTATATTACTTATATAATTTTTAAAAGTGAAATTTCAGAATGATAATTACATTGAAACTACTCCAAGACTGCCACTCTGTTCTCCTCTTAAAAGTGGCCATCTGCAAAGGTGACCGCCTGTGAAGCCTCGCAACAAAGATAATGATATAAATATCCTACTACTACTACAGTATTTTTTCGAATTGTTTGGAATAGCCTATAGTTTGTAATGTTAAACACCTCTTGATACGATATATTCCTTCACTATAAACCCCACTACAACAATATATATGTTTAGGAGGATTTTGAAACTGCTATAACATTATTTCATTTATTTTTTGCTTGAAAATACCCTTCAGTATATTTAACTCATCTCCTATGTTTTAGTATGTTTTAGCTCTTCCGCGGACATCTAATATTGATATTGGGCATCACCTAATCACAAAAAGTCAACGGCATTGCTACTTTTGTGTAATACACCAAAGTGTATTGTGTAAACCCCTTTAGGAAGACTAACTGAATTTGTTTTACCAGCTAATCAATTAAAATATTTTGCAGCGAATAAATACTCAAAAGCAAAGTTTTTTAGTGGTACTAACAATGCCATTTCAGAAAAGACATCAACAGCAGCATAAATTTGATGACACGTGATAATGTTGCTTCTCTATATAATAATTCCTTTACAAAATATACTTTTCATGGTCTGGTATTATGTATATCGAGGTTCACTGTATTTTATGCAGAAATACCAGATCATCTGATCAACTCCTTAATCTATGTTATCCGGGGTCTTTTTTATAGCAAGCACTGTACATGTTCTTTCATCGCATTTTGTTTACTCCCTAACTGTTGTTGTACTGAATCTCTACATGCTAAATAGTAGTATCCACAAAGCCAAAAAATCTGTATCCTTCACTTATTCAGTAAAGATCATAGGTTATTTGTCTGGTTTACTTCGTCACTCCAGGAGCAAGTTTTTAAACTGTCTTATCAGCCTGCAGCAATCATAAATACATCATTAACCTTTGTTATCCTATTTAAATATGCTTCGAACCTGATAGTGTAACACGAACAGAAAATCCAATTGATCTGAAAAAGGTATTTATGCTGATATATAAAGATCATACAAAAAGAGAACTACCAGCTCTGAATGCATCGGGGGGGGGGGGGAAACGCACAAAGACTTGCTTGTTTTGAAATTTTATTTATAAGAAAGTGGCCACAGACAGTTTGGTCACTGATAGCGGAGTAGGAGTGACTTTTGTATTATGTCTATGAAGCCTATTGTCCATTCCGAGAAAAACTGGCCGCAAAGGAAAGTTGGCGGCTTATGGAAGTTTGTGTATTTTGGAATCAGATGATTCTGTTTGAATCATCCTGTATATCAACTTAATATATTGATTATTGTACACATAGAATAAAATTACATTGTATGATGATATAATGTAATTTTATATCATTAATTGTACAGCAAGTAGCTCAGCCGAGTAAAGACACGTTTGTTTTCACAAATATTTTAACTCAAGTTGCAAAAAATAAAAATAAATTATAATAATTAGAATTTAATAAATAATTATAATTATTAGAAAGTTATTTTGTGAAAACCTTTTGCGGCTCGTTCCACAGTTTCAGAACCACTGCCATAGATCAATTTGGGATCCAGAAATTTTGCCCCGACATTTTGTCCCCAACTTTTTGCCCCTAGAACGTTTCATCCCAATCGCATTTCACCCCCGGAAATTTTGCCTGACATTTTGCTCTAGGACGTTTCCCCCCGAAATTTTCGTACCCGATATTTCACCTGCCCTGAACGCATGACTGATCGTATGAGTGAGTGACCATGTGAGTGTGAAATCGGCTTTAGGAGTGAGTTAGTGACCATACAAATGACTAAGTGGCACAATGACTGACCACATCAGCGACAGTATGAGTGGAATTGACTGTATGAGTGAGTGACAGTGTCCAAGAGAGTGAAAGTGATTGACCATGAATGATTGCATGAGTGACCAACTGAATGCTTGCGTGAGTTTCCGAGTGATGAAGTGATTGATCGTGTGAATGACCGTATGCGTGACCAAGTAACTGAGCGATTGCTTGTACGAGTTCCAATGTGAGTGATTGACTGTATCAGTGACCAAGTGATTAACCGAGCGATTCAGTGTATGAGTGACCAGGTGAGTGATGGTACGAGTGTCCAAGAGAGTTAGTGATTGACCATATGAATAATTGACCAAGTAAGTGACTGTAGGAGTGATCAAATGATTGACCATATGAATGATTGTATGAGTGACCAGGTGAGTGATGGTACGAGTGTCCAAGAGAGTTAGTGATTGACCATATGGGTGGTTGAATGAGTGCTGATTTGAGTTTCCGAGTGAGTGACTGTGGTTCACTGTATGAGTGATATAGTAAGTGACCATAATAATAAACAAGTGAGTGACCATAATAAACAATTGAATGATCGTGTGAGTGACCAAGCAAGTGACTAATAATAACCAAGTGGATGACAAAGTGAGTGACCAATCAAGTGACCGTATGATTGACCTGATGATTGTCTGCAAAGATGATCCCCCATCTTATAGGTGGTCATGTAATAACTTTAATGGGCCCTAAAAATTTGGAATTTGCTGTGAAGCATAAAATAATTGTTTCAAAATTTACGTTGCAGCGAAATTTTTTAACATAAGCTGGAGTATAACAGTCTTGAAGAAAGACATTAAAATTCCCCAAACTACCCCCTCCCCGTCACACTTAATACGTACAGCAATGCATCTGTGAGAGCAATAGACATTATGCTTTGTGCAAATTTCTGCCGTATACTCACCCAACATTTACACAAGGGGTGAAATGTCAGGTTTGAAATGAGATCCGGTTCAACTCACGTAGTTGCTCACTTGGTCATTCACACTGTCACTCACTTTGTTACTCCTGTGGTCATTTCTACGGTTGCTCATACGGTCAGGGCAGGTGAAATGCTAGTCGGTAAATGTCTACCGATATAAAATAACACTTGATCATTCATGCAGTCACTCATACAATCATTCATATGTTCACTATATGGTCACTCATACCATTGCTCATGCGGTCAGGGCAGGCAAAGTGTCACAAGTAGATGTCAAACTCACTTTTTCACTCATGCGGTCACTTACATGGTCATTTTTACCATCAATCTGTTCACACGTACCATTGCTCATACTGTTAGGGCAAATGAAATATGAAGGGAGTAAATTTCCAGTTCACTTGATCACTCATAGGGTCACTCACACGGTCAGGACAGGCAAAATACCACAGGGAGCTAAATGTCCAACTTACTTGACCATTCATACGGTCACACCATCATTTACATGTTTACTCATACCATAGCTGCCAACTTTTGAAAATGAAAATTCTGGAGATTTTCGCACAAACCCGTATTTTATGTTTAAACCATTCCCTAATAAATAGAATAGGGATTTTTCCATATAAAATAGGGATTTTTCCAAATAAAATAGGGATTTTTCCAAATAAAATAGGGATTTTCCAAACATAAAAGTTAAAGCGTAGGGAATAAAATCCCTACTCAAAAACTGAAGTCAAATTAAAATAGGGATTTTACACACATGGAAGTTAAACCTTGGGAATAAAATTCCTACGCAAAAAACAAGTGAAATTGGAGGCCAAAACTTCAATGATGTAAAAATAAATATTGTGTTCAATCAGAAATGCTGTGAACAAACATTCTGCGCGAATGACCCCAAAATCATCGGAAGATGAAGGAAAAACACCAATTTTTGAAGAACACTGACTTTTTGTGACACTTGCTTGATGCTTTTTTTCTAATTTCACGAGTGATGATGGTAGTCTTTCCATGCCCGATATTTATGTCCGTAACACAACTTGTACAAAAAGGAAAAGTCGGCCCTCTTCTGGAACGTTTGATGAAAGGAAATTCATCGGAATAAGTATCTTTAAAATTGATTAAATATGTTTTTGCTTATCAGCAGGGTTGTTTGGTTTAAACCTTGGTTTTAACCAACTGGTTTTTTTAAAAAAACCACTTTGGTTTTTTTCAAAAAATCAGATAAAAGTGGCCTAAATATTATTTTTTTCCCTGAAAAATATCATTTGTTCATTATTAGCCAAAATGTTTCATATTTACCTCCTTTTATATCCTTGGGGTACATTCTGACGGTATATCTTTAAATGACATAAGATTTTATAAGTGATTTTTTTCAAAAAGTCTCATAAAAGTGGCCAGAATATATATATATATATTTTTCATATGAAGTATCTTAGTCATTTAAAGTTATATATAAAAGCCAAAACTTCTCATTCTTACAACATTTTCTAACCTTTGGCTACATTCTGATGCTCTATCTTTAGCAAATTCATGAATAAGGATTGCATCACACATCTAAATGTAGTGGTGTATTACATATCTCACGGGGTTTCTTTTTCCCTTCACAAAGAAGCAGCTACAGTAGTGACACCATCATTTTAGGGACAGGTGGTCCTATAATCCAATAAAGACACCAGCTGTCCTTAAAGGACAAAGACTAGTGTACTAGTTGTCACATTACCTCACATACATTTTCATTCCCATAAGAAGTAGCACATCTACTGTATATCTCCCAGTCTTAATATTCAATAGTTGTTTTTTTATACTTTCACACACACACTGTTAAGCCCAGTTAATCAAGGTTCTACTGTATAGTAGTAACAGATTTATAAAAAATAATCAGCTATATACAGGGTGATTATAATTTAAGTTTTGATTCCAAAACTATACAATAAGTACTGATCGAAATGACCTGAAAATTTGCATGGATACTCCTGAAGCAATGGACGTTTCTTTCGAAAAAGAAAAAAGTGCAAAATGTGCAAGTAGATGATGCTGTACTTGGCCAGCAGTATAATCTATTTTGTGCAACCACATCATTTCGGCACTTCCACAGCATCAGTGTGTGGATAGAACTTCTATCAAGATGCACATTGCAATACCAGCAAAGCAGCTGCTGAAGACCCATTTTGACACCTTAACCAATTACTTCATTTTTTTTTGTGATGTTTCCGTGAATTATGGACTCGTGCAATGCTATAATTAAGTTATAATTTTGCCTTGACTGGCTATCATTTCCATTCTGCGAGCAAATTTCCCACTTTTTGCAAAATAGCTTCGTAATTAAGTATACTGAAAGTAACTGGAGAAAAACCTTTATATATATTATATGATTAATAATAACATTAAAAGAATTTTCAAACACATAGTAATCCATTGAGTTAAGCAAAAAATAATTAAATGGCAAAAGTTGGTTTTTGTTAAAATTTAATAAATATTTATTGATTAATTAGCATGGGAATTGTGTTAATTACATTAATAAACATTTTATTTTTGTTAATTATTGGAAGTTTGAATGATTTTTCAGAAATTTCACCGTTTTTAATGTTAATACTATTTAAACCAAAAAAACCTGGTTTAATCCAAAAAAACCCGGTTTAAACCAAAAAAACCCGGTTTAAACCAAAAAAACCCGGTTTTTTGGTTTTTTTCAAAAAAACCGTTTTTTTTACCAACCCTGCTTATCAGTATTCATGCTTTGTTATATCGCACGTACGTAACTTCAACAAAAGAAATTTTGACCATATGCGCGTCACTATAATCTTCGATTATCATCATCGACTATTGGCTGCTAAGCCATTTCCCTGCACGATAAGACAAACAACTTTCTTGTTACCATCAGAGGGTTTGTAAAACTTCCTTAAAAAGGGAATTTCCCCATTTACGACGTGTGACGTCATTTCGAAAAGGAAAAAAAGATGCCCCACAAGAAATTCCTTAGGGATTGTTTTCATAAGCGGGGATTTTTTTTAATGAAGTAGGTAATTTTTAGGGACGATTAGGGATTTTTGTAAAAATTCGGGAGATTTAAGAACTTTCCGGGAGGTCGAGCGATGAAGCTAAAATTCGGGAGACTTGGCAGCTATGTCATACAGTCATTCACACGGTCAGAGCAGGTTAATTGTCACGGATAAATGTCCAGCTTACTTGATTATTCTTACGGTCACTCATTTGGTCACTTGTACCATCATTCATATGTTCTCTCATACGGCCAGGGCAGGCAAAATGTCAGGGGGTAAGTAAATGTCCAACTCACTTAATCACTGATAGGGTCACTTACCGTGTCGCTCATATGGTCCGGGCAGGCAAATGTCAGTGGTGAAATTTCCAGGATCCAAATATACAGGGGCGAAATTTCCGGGGGCCAAATGTAACGGGGGCGAAATGTTGGGGCAAGGATTCTGTGAACTGATCAATGTAGGGAAAAAGGTCCATCCAGGACAAAAAACACATATCGCAATTGTTCATGTTTTTGAAACATGACTAAGCAGAATCGACCAATTTTCTAAAAACAAGATTTGAGAATTGAACAGTTTAGCATATTTAATTACTTCCTCTTATTTCTGTAGCATTTTCTTGTCCTTCCTGTTAATATTCAACAAATGGGTGCATAAAATAAATTTTAAAAGCAATTATGATATATCCCATAACAACTCCAAGCGACCAAACATTTGGTTCACTACATCCAATCTATAAGGGAACATCCTATAAGACTAAAAACATTAACATTTGTGGTATGTGGTAATGCAGCCTCTATATATTTATATATATTATATACAACAATCTCTCTACAACAATATTTTTTCTTGGCCTGCAAATTATTGTTATTGAGATTTCCCTGCATTAGTACAGTGAAACCCGCTCAAGACAGACCCTTTAAGGAAATAAAAACTTGACCGTTAATCCACCTTTAACAGAATCTAAAAATAATGCCATCGATAATTAATGCTTTTATCATTTATGGTAGCTTTTACACATACACACTTTTCTGAAATTCTTAATCTTAAAATTTTCTGCTGTAATAAAAGTTTAAAAATACTTGGCACATGTGCAAAGCTATGTATTTAAAAAGAGTTAAGGTATTGAAATATGGCAGATATACATAAGAATCTTTCTTGGCAAACAAAAAGCAAGTCAATACAGTTTGTTTCACATCATTTGAATTTGGACAAAACTTTTTGAAAAATTACATACCTATATAATACAGTCAAGCCCATACTGTCTGTTTTGTTATATGCAACATCACAAATATCTTTAACAAACGACAAGAATAATTGCCCTACAATAAAATAATTCATCAAAACATTTTTGAAGTAAATTAGAGAAACATGATCAATAATTTCAAATCACTGTTTGCAATTAATATTTCAAGAACTAATTTTTACAATAAGGAAAAATTTCACAAATATTTAACACTTGTTTTCACTGTCAAAAAGATAATAGTAAAATGGGAAATAGAAAATATTCATCATTCACTTTTACAAACTGACAGATTCTTATGAACTAGTCCTAGGTCTCAGTGGTGTAGCTAGAGGAGGGGAACAGGGGAACGATTGCTCCCCCAAAAATCAAAATTTTGCCTACCGACACTCTCCTAAATGACTTTCAATCTCTAAGAAAATGCGATGAAAAAAAAATTAAAGGTAGAAAATGAAAAATTCAATGACTTTCATAAAATAAGCGAAAAAAAAAAAAATCTCCACTTATATATGCATCTCTTGCAGTTTTACAGTGTTTGTACGAATTTGAGAGAAGAGAAAAAAAAATAAAAGTGAAGGTTTGCCATTACCAATTTTGAAAATTGCTTTCAGATGAAGAGCTTGAGAGCATATTTAGAACAGGCCCTTGTTCCCACCTTTATTAAAGCCCACTTTATCTGGCCCACTTCTCGCGAAGAACTGAATGGACAAGCATCAAAACACCAATGCATTGCTACACCCTCAAAAAAGGTTAGTGATGAACATGGGAGCCACGAGTGCGATGCACACTGAGGATCTGTGGAATATATTTCCAAAATAAAATATAAATACACTATATTTACTAGTTAGTTTTTAAAGCAGAATTTCAAGCATTATTTGTTTTTGTATTTCTCAACACATTGGTTGTCTACGCAGGGCCTATCCATCTTGCTAGCATCAGATTTTTCTGGAGGCCCCTCCTAGCTGTTTAGAAATGCCCAGCCTAGCAGTTTACTCTCGAAAATTTTAACTGGATCTCATCTTTAAGAAGCTCCTTTTGCACTTAAGGCACCCAGACAGGGCATGACAATGAATTATGTGGAAAGCTTGAAAGTAGCTAAGATATAATTTTTCTGAAACAGTATACATATGTAAGTGCCGTGAAATGTTGAATCTATTTTTAAAAGATTAATAAATATAAATAATTATATAGTGATAAACGCACAAAATGGTACATAGCAAATGGAGTAAGACATTTTACTGGCAAACTGCTGGTTCTAAAGGTATACTTCCAATTAGAAAAAGTCACAATTTGTCACATTACTATTAAAGAATTGAATTTCAGGTAAGATTTCACATTTTTAATTTCCTATTATTACCAACTTTTTAAGCACGCTTTTGTGGAGGTGTCCATTAAATATTGCGCTACTAGTGTATTTTTCGTGGTCTTTCTAGTTTTTTTTTTTAAATTTTGTATTATTTTCTCTTTTTTAACTTCTAAAGCTTGTTTTTGCAAAAATGTCAGGGGAACTGATGATAATTCAATGCCTTTCTTTGGTTTACCATCATTAAAAACATTTTTGCTTCTTGTGACAATATGGGGGTTCCCCCTTGAGAATGGCCTCATTCTTCTATTTATGTTATTGCGTTTTTTTCATTTTCTTTTTATTTATTATCCGTAACTATGGATCATTTAAGTAATCTGGTAATGGGCTACGGGTAACTTGAGTGATGTAGAACCACACTGGGAGCCCCTTAAATACTCTAAAACTGTGCCACATGTCACTCAAGGGATCTCTAAATGTGCCACGGATCGCTTAAGTGTTCTGGAACTGTGTAACAGGTCACTTAAGTAATCTGTGAATGTGCCACGGGCCTACTTGACCGATTTGAAAAATGTGCCACGGGCCACTTAAATTCTCTGGAATTATACAACAGGTCACTTAAGTGATCTGTTAATGTGACGGTTAGTTCATTTTTACAAAATTAGGTTTGGAGGCAGGCCACATCAGATAACCCCCAGGGCCACATTTGGTCAGCAGCCATGGGTTTATCATACATTGCTGGGTGGGTCGCAATGAATTTCTTAAAAATGAATTCAAATAACATTGAAATTAACAGAAATTAATTGTAATAACAAAGGCATCTTCCGAAATGATAATTAAAAAAATATTTTCGCATTAACAATAAATCTCTGATCAGAGGGGTGACTAGTGCTCCTCCCACATACATCTAATCCCACCAATATGCGTTAGAAGGCAGAGCTGACGAAATTTTGCTGACAAGGGGAGGGGGGGGGGGGGTAAAAATTTGCCGATGTAATACTTGAACGGCCCCTTTTATATAAAGTAACGTTGTTTGGTTGTTGTTTAACCACATGGTATTTTTTTCAAAAAATGACAAGTGGCTTGAATATAATTTTTTGCCTTAAAAATACATTTGTTCATTAGACAAAATTTTATTTTTACCATATTTTCTATTTTTTGGGGATACATTCTGATGGTATATCTTTAACACTAGACCTGCAGAGTGGGTCAATTTGACCAAAATCAAACTTTGTTTTCATTTATCTCAAACTTAAGCTCAGATGATAAAAAAATTTAGTGACTTTTCACGATATCATACAACTATTAAAAAATTCACGAAAATTTTATTATCTTCACATTTCGTGTTTCAGAGCTATAAGCGTTTACACCTACAACCGCGGTTTGGGTTATTTTGACCCAACTATAGGAAAAAGGGGTGTATAGTTTTCTTGGAAGTGGTTACCCTTTCTAAAGTGTTTCTAAATGAAGATAGTGAAGAATAAAAAGGTCTTACAAGGTAAATTCATTGTCCGGGGAGATTATCTTTATTTCAATGAAGGAATGGCAAGTAGAACTAAATATTTTTCCCTTCGTAAACTTGAATACCTGGAATTCTGACAGAACTCAAGAAAAGGTTTTGGGAAAGTAAAAGCTTAACTCATAATTATTTTATATTGCTTATATATTTCTTACTTTATTATATTTATATAATTACCTTTTCTTCATGAATAAGACAGAAGTGTTAAACACAGTATAAAAATGTCGACAAGTGATCATACATCAGTCAAAATGAATCTATTTAGTTAGGAAAAAGTTGGGGAGTTTGACAGTTTGGGGAAAGAATGCATCCTTGTTGAACCCCTTTTTGAATTCTAAACCATTCAGTTAAGCCATAGTTTGTTCTTTACACTTGCCTGTTGGTTAATATATAAATTTTTGATCAAGCAGACGAGGTGATTACACTCTCCCATTGTTCCAAGAATATCTCAAAGCTTATCATGATCAACACAGTCAAAGGCCTTTGTATAATCCATGAAACAAAAATAACTTCTTTTGACATTTTTTTTGCTGCCTCCATTATCCATTTTATATTGGCAATTTGTGTGTGATCTTTAGTTCCATTTCTTCTGAAACCTGCTTGCTCCACTCTTTCTATAATGGTTTCGAGTCTTTCCTGAATAATTTTCAGAATCTTGCTAGCATGTGGTATTAGGGAGATTGCTCTGTAATTGGAGCATTCGCTAATATCACCTTTTTTGTGAATATAGGTCTTTTCCAGTCTGGGCCACTATTTTCTTCCAGATTTGTTGACAGAATGATGTCAGTGCATTGATAATATTATCCCCTACCTTTTTCAGAAGCTCTGCTGGAATATCGTCAATACCTGGAGCTTTGCAATTCTTTAGTTGATTTGTTGCCTATCTGACTTTCTTTGTAACTGTTGGTTCATGATTTATTTCTATATTGCTATTCACTATCTTTCTATCTGATTTCTTAAAAAGATTTTCTGTGTATTCTTTCCATCTGTTTACAATCTCCTTTTCAGAGTTCAAGACATTTCCCATTCTTGTCTTTTATGATACTGAAAACGTGAATTAAAATTACCAGTGAGATTTCATTAATCCTCCTGTAGTTCTCTCTAGTGTTTTAATTCAAAATGCAGAGAAATTAAAGACAAGAGTATCTTTCCTCGCATCTTTGAAATTGTGCATTAAAAATTCCTTGGTTTCATTTACTTTTCCAGCAGCGTTAGCTATTCTTTTTTCGGCAATTTCAAGAGCTTCTTCTGACAGCCAGAGTGTTCTTTTTATTTACTGGACTATTTCTCTGCTCCTTTCTTTAGTATATTTTTAATATCAGACCAGAGTTCTTCTGGTTCCCTATCTACCAGATCAAGGTCATTAAAACTGTTTCTTGTTGAAATTTTATACTCCTCTGGTACATTATCTAACCTGTACCTTGCTGGCGCTTTTCCTTTATTGATTTTCTTTATTTTAAGTCTCATCTCTAAAATGAGTAACTGATGATCAGACCCACATACAGCACTTCGCAGAGTCTTGCATGTTGTCAGAGCTTTTCCATCTTTTTCTGCCAATTACATAATCAATTTGGTTCTTGTACATGCCATTTGGTGATGTCCATGTGTACATTCTTCTTTTAGGCTGCTTAAAGTAAGTATTAGCAATGAAAAGATCATTTGATGAACAGAATTAAATTAATTTGTCCAGCTTCATTCCTATTTTTCAAGCCCAAAGTTTCCTGTTGTACCTGCAACTGCCATACCTCCAACCTTTGCGTTTAAATCCCCAATGATCATCAACATATCTTTACTGGGTGTATGATCAATAATTTGTTGTAGTGCATTATAGAATTCATCGCTATCTTCAGCATCAGTTGTTGGCACATATACTTGCATGATCGTTATATTTATTGGACTAATTTTTATTCTGATTGACATAATTCTATCATTAACAGGGTTGTACCCTAACACTGATGCATCGATGTTATTTTCAATAATTATTGCTACTCCTGTATTTTTTCTTTGTTAAAACTCAGATTTCCTAGGAATTTTACCTAATGATGAAAGAAACTAACAGCTTTGATCTATCTAAGTCATTATGGTCAAAAGACCAGGATCTGCCAGGATAGTCCTGTATCTTCCCACTAATAAAGTGGTTGCTTTCCGACCTGGTGCCATCTTCCGCCAACATGACATATCTCCTTTTTGAGCCTTATCCATAAGAGTTTTCTTGGCAGTGATGAGAAGTAGCTTGCCATTGCTTTCTTCTCGCAGTGCTATCCACATTTCTGTGAATAGCCATCTGGTCAAAGACCAGTACCGACATTACTGCTGCCTAGTGTCAGGATAGTTTGGAATCGGTCTACCATCTCCTAGACACCTTAGTCTGGCTCCTACCCCACGAAGACCTGAACCTAGAAAATCAGTTTAGGAACCTATAATTTCACATGCATCATTGCTAAAATGAAGTAAAGTATGACAATGACAATTTTTTCGATGTTTTAATAATGTAAGCCCTGGAAAAATAAAAATGTTCAGGACTGCATTTCTTGGGGAAAAACATGCTTTGCTCCAAACAAATTTGGATAACGCATAATTTTTTTTGATTTGTTCAGCCTTGGTGGATAACACAACTTTTATAAAGTTGCACATTGCAGCACCAGCAAAGCAGCTGCAGAAGAACCATTTTAACTATAACATGATGACACGACACCTGGCCGCCATGTTCACCTGACAGGTGAATGCTATTATAAACTGTTGTAACTTTTGGGCTTCTAACCCCAAAATGCTATGTGCAGTGGTCGGATTGCAAACTTCGGTGAATTGAAAACACATCTACATCATTACCATGACATATTCTGATCTGTTGTTGAACAAGCATTTTTTGCACTTCCACTTTACAGCTAGAGAACATGGTGGACAACATATTTAACATTTCTTGTGCAAGTTGTAGTTTGTTCAAATGACTTCATCTTTGTGGTTTCCATGAATTACGAAATAGTGCGATGCTAATCAAGTTATCATTTTGTCCCGACTGGCTATTGTTTCCATTGTGTGAGAAAATTTCCCCCCCCCATTTGCTGGATGAGTATAGCGCCTTCTTCTATTTTACATTTTAAAGTACTTTTCCCCCTTCACCATATAAAATTCCATTACTTTAGAAATATTTTGAACAAATTTAAATCATTCTGACCAGTTCTTATTTTACATTGCTTTAAAATCCGAACTTCAGTTATATATAAAATCACCCTGTATATCATAAATCATCGCTAATTAATTTGCATTTAGAATGCTCTATTAAACACATTGTATTTGCCTAATTATCACTTTTTTCAAAAGCCTTCCTAATTAAGCATATTAAAACTGGAGAAAACATCTTTATTATAGGGTTAATATTATATATAGAGAATTTTCAAAAATAAAATAAATTCCTTGAATTAAGCTATAAAATAATTGCAAAAGTTGGTTTTTAATAAAATTTAAGAAATATTTACAGATTAATATGGGAATTGTGTTAATTGCATCTAATAATTAAAATAAAATGGTTATTGAAGTTTAAACAATAAAATTTTTTAAAAATCATTCAAGGTAAATGCTATTTAAACCAAAAACAGATTTAGGAAAAAACTTTTTTGCCAACCCCGTCATAAAAGGCAGACATGATTGGAAGCAGCTTACCTTTGAAAAGGATCCGATTTGGTGTAAAGATATATACGTTATGCGATTTTTACAGGCAAAGAAAATTTTTGCTAAAGGATTTCTGAAGCCAGAATTTTCTGAATCTATGCATGTGGTTCTGATGCTAATAAAGCCTTTACTAAATAAGGGATACCCTAACATTGGATAATTATTATTCTTTTCCAATTTCGACTGATACACTTGTCAAATACATAACATAAATACTTATGGGATGATCAATTTCAATAGAAAAGTTCCTAATAATGTGAAAACTAAAAAAGGTGACACTGTAGCATTTCGACATCGGAAAGCATTTTTAAAATGGAAAGAAAAAAAAAGATGACTTATTTGAACTATTCATAATTCAGAGACGAGTGCTGTGAAATCATTTGCAGAAAAGCTGAAACCAAAAAGGTGGTTGTTGACTAAACTGACACCATGGATGGCGTCGATCATACAGACCAAAATTTGGCATGTTACGCCATCCTAAGGAAATAAAATATTTTTCATAATTTTTTTCCTTACCATTTATTTGATCAATGCATTTGGAATTCTTATTCCTATTTAAGAAAAATGGGGGTTCTATAACGCAGCTTTAGTTTTGATTAGATTTGGTAAATGAAATTATTCCAAGTGGTACTTTATAACCAATGTCCAGCAAAAGAGGTAGGCTGTCATTTAAAACACCAATCAGACTAACCGAGACACATTTTGTAAAATTTATTCCACCAACAGAAAAAAAAAAAAAAAAAAAAAAAACAGCAAGAAAATGTACCATCTGTTGCAGCTAATGAGACAGTAAAGGCAAAAGGATAAGAAACGAAACAAGATACTATTGTGAGCAGTGTGATGTGGGACTCTTTGGGCTGTTCCATGTTTTGAAATTTTTCACACGCAGCACGATATCTGTTACAACGTACACTAAAAAAAAATTTAATATAAAAAATATCTTAAAGTAAGCAATAAAACAATCTGCAATAAATGATTCCAATGTGTTTTTTCTTTGATGGCCAAGAAAGATTATAAAGCTGTTTTCACGGTAAGGTTGTAAAACCATTTTCCAAAACATTTTGGTCATTTTTAATAAAATTCTTTTTATGTAGATATTTATCTTTAATTCCTCAAAGCAATAGATTTGATAAATATAATATTGGACTTATTTAATTTAAAACTTGGGTGCATTGCAGGAAAAACTGGAGATCAGTGAATAAGATATTACATGTATGACCACTAGTAGGTCAAGCAAAAAAAATTTTACTGACAAAAATATTTTGCATTTTCGAATTCCAGATAGAGGATGTATAATTTTCAGCAATAATAATAATAAAAAAAAAAATGTTTCTGGATCGGAAATTCAAAAAAAAAAAAATCCAACCAAAAGGGTTAACTCCTTTGATCAAGAAATAGTATTTATATTTAAATTTTGGAAATGTTACCTTTTGAATACAGTTGGAGCTGGTCAAGTCCAAAAAATTAAATTTTTATACCACTTGTAAATTCCAGAAATTTTCACCTGGTACAGGAAGTTATGCGACAGACAAGAGAGTAAGGATAAGAAATTTGGTCATTCTAAAAAATTAGACTGACACATTTCCAGAAGCGCTTTCATTTTGAAAAAAATCCTTTAACATATAGGATAACCACTATGTTCCCTTTTGAATGAAAAGTCACAAAATGAACGAGATGGATGTTTTTCGATATAGAAACGATAAACTTTACATAGTGATTTCTATCAAAACCTTCCAGTTTGAAGAAAAAAATGTTACATAATCCGACAGAGCTGGTCCTAGAAATTCAGAAACCATTAAAATGTGAATTTTGAAAAAAGAAATTTCTTTTGAAAATAAACTTCTTTGATGAATCATTCACAAGAGGAATGGCTGCAAAAAATGTTTTAATCCATTCAGATTGAAGAAATAAACATGCTTAAAGTTTTTCTGACTAAATTTTCATTCATACATCTAGTGAATGCATTGCACCCGATTATAAACTTTTAAATCAAGCCTGACAGAGTTAAAATATTGAACGGATTAAACTTTTCTGACAAAATAAACCTATTGTATATGTTATAAAAATGAAAGATTATATTTTATGGTCTTCAACTTCATTACATACTGATAAGACTAAATCAGCATGTATCTTACAAAACAAAAAGATAACACACCTGCTTTTCCACTATGACAGTAAAACATAAATCCAGTTTTATTCCTTATATTCATAGTTGTCTGACCAATAATACGAGATGTACAATGCAGAAGTGGGATAGGCAAACCAATGACTTCTCCTTTTGCTCCAGACACCAATATTAAAAATACAGAACTTTCACCCACAGAAGATGAATAAGAAACTGCAAGATCTGGTATAGCATCTTCATCACAATCTGGCAACAGCATAGGATCAGAAATGTTGTCAGTAAGTTTCTTTAGTTTGTGACTATGAATATACCATATACTGACACCTGCGAAAAAAATTTTATGCTGTAAAAATGTGATGTCAAAGTATTAAAAATGAATAAAAACACTGATGAAATATGGAAGTTTATGTTGGGAAATTAGATACAAAAAATTACCTGCTTTACTCTTCAACTAGGGCTGCGAATCTAAAAATGTTCAACTCTCAAATCAAAATTGAATCTTTTTTAAATACTAACCATTGTGTTTATTATCAACTATATAATACATTTTTGTAAAATTGATTAATATACATTTCATGCACTTATTTGCTAAAGAAATATGGAATAGATTTTATTAAAAAATTGTTTTAATTTCTTAAAGTTTTGAAACTGGATTAATCTAGTCCAATAAATCAATTAAAATTTTTTAATTGTAATTAACAAATGATCTATTAAAATCGATCAAATCAAACCAGCAAAATTTTTAAAATCGCTGCAAGTGACATTTTTATGTACTTTTGTTAATGCATTGACATTTCCCCTCATCCTACAGTCAGTTAGCAAAACATGGTGTGCAGAAAATGCTATTTAAAGCATCAGTTGAAAACCTAACTTTTAATTCATGTGATAAAATTGTTTTTTAACATTCCACATATAATTCATACATACTACTTCCAAAACAAATTTTTTACAATTACCAGATTGCTGAGGATTGAAAGTGTTGCCTTTCAGTATACAGAAAACTGACCTGCATAGGTGAAAAATTTAGAGGGGACATTTGGTTGCCAACTTTTGCTTTAATATTACCTATGATTACAAAACATTGCTATACAAAAATATGTATATCATAGAAAAATGCACCTTTACCTCACATACTAGCCATTCCTTTATGTACCAAGATACAGGCAGTTTTTCACACGAACAGTGAATGCAAATGTCTTAAATTTTAATAAAAAACTGCTACTTCAATAATAGGTTTGTTACCAGCAAAAATGTGATACCCTGATTTTTTTTTTTATCAGAGCCAATCCCTCAAAGCAGAATTTTTTGTAATGTTCTGCAATGAACCTTCCACCGACTGAATGTTATGTGGTAAAAATTCTCCATAATAATGTTTCTATGCAGAAGCATTTCTTTTCTAGAAATTCTAAGATATTGTTCTGCAACATACTTCATAATTTTCTCTCAGTATCTTGTGCTTAAGGACCTGCCATCAATATGCTGCACAAGATTTCAAGTTTACAAAAACTTGTCACAAAAGAAAATTGAATCTTGAACATATTGGTGCCATTAAAAGTAAAATGTGAACATGTAGTTGTCAATTTTCTTACGAGACCTTGACCAAAAACTTTCTAACCATTCCAGGACAAAGGGGAAAGGTGCCCAGGAACATCAGATTCAGGTCTACTGTTATATAATAATAGTTGTTACCCGCGGCTTTGATAATCTGAAAATTACTTTGCGATGATTTCCCCCATATAATATTTAAATGCCTCACGACCCTTTTAGAGGTTGAATTTTCAGAAAACTCATTTTAATGGGTACCTAGGGGTCCTTCATGAAACACCCTATAATTTTGAAAATAAATGCCATCTATTGGCATAATTTGTAACTAAAATTGAGGTTTCTGTATCAGATTTATGGTTTTATAAATAAACATGCCACCGGTTTCATCATCTATCTATCACCGTTTCAGAGTTATTTATTTTCAAAGTTAAGGGTCCTTCATGAAACACCTTGTATATTATGAAATATAATAGACTCATATTCATAGTTTGAACGGTTTTGGCTTGGCCACAATTACCCCTATATAACCTTTGAACAGCCTTACGATTCCCCCTTCAGAGATTGAAATTTGAAAGTCTTTAATGAGTCTTGAGATCATAAAATGAAACTACTGACTAAATTTCATATTTACAGATTCAGCGATTTTTGCTCAGCGATGATTGCTTTCATATAACCCTTGAACCCCACCCTCCCAGGAGGTTGTATTTTTATTTTTTAATGAAGGGTTTTAAAATTAAGACTAAATTTTGTATTTATAGCTTCAACAGTTTCGGCTCTGTGATTATCTACCTTTTAGATCCCCTTATAGGTCAAATTTCTAAAACCACTTCTTAGTGAGCCTTTATGTCATGAAGTAAAACTACTGCCCATTTTCTATTCATAGCTTCAGCAGTTTTGGCTTAGCAAATAACACATCCTCACTGACTTGTCAAACCAAAAACCTATACACATTAGGGCGTATCACAAAAACTTTGAAATTCAAAATTTCAAGTCGATGGTCACATATTTACCAAAAAAAATTTCAGTGAAATTGAAAAATATTTAGGTCTCCCGGGATGGGCCTAAAGTTATTTTTGTCAAAAATGTAGATTTTAAATTTTTAGAAACAAATATAAAGCAAATTTCTGTTATCAAGTACAAAAATGTAAAGCTTAGAATATTAGTTAACAGTAAAAAAAAAAAAAAAAAATCATCTGTCATGTAACTTTTAAGTCTCCTGGAATCTATATGGAGACCTTAATTTTTTTTACCATATACACATATTTTCAATTTTTAGTCCATCCTTTAAATGAAGGAACTGAAATCAACCTATAGTCTAGGTACAGTAGTACAACGTTTGAAAAAAGTGAGAATATTTTATGTAATGGGTGAATATTGCACTCAGGTGTCAAGTCACTTCCACGCAGGAGTGGAGACAAGTGCAACGCGCATGCGCCATGGGAGACACGCGATCCTTCTCCCACTCCTTCTCTGCTACCCCTTGATGATCACCTTCACTTCCTTTGTCAGTCGGCTCTCAACACCTTATGTTTAAAGTTAAGTATATGTGCATCGTACGTTGATAGTTAACGAGTTTTTAGTTTGTGAGTGGTGAATTCAGTGTGGTGTTTTTCATAGTCATGAGTAAAAAAAAAACTTATTCTACAAGAAAAACTACTGATGCACCAATAATAGGCCAACCTATTGATAAGTGATATCAATAATTTGCCTACTAAAGGTGATGTGCTACAGTATTTTGAATGGGTGAGAAGTCAACTGAAAACAGGGATGTCAACCAAAAAAAAAGGTAATTGCAGTGCGAGTGGCTTTTTGGAAGAAGGCTTCCATTCCTGTTTAAAGCACAAACATTGTTTTTATGATTTTAAAGCTACACGAGCGATGTGAAAATACAAAAAAAATCAGGGTGTAACAAAAAAGGCAAATAGATTCAAAACAACATTTGAAAACTTCAAATCAGACATTCTAAATAACCTTTTTGATATTTGTTCCTGTAAATGTAGTGATTTAGAGAATTGTTTGTGTCCAGCTCGAAGAAAAGTGCCACCATTGGAACAAGAGTTCTTGAATGACAAAAGAAGCCCGAGGGTTATGCTTATCTGACGTCATGATGCATTAGAGAGTAAAAAAACTCAAGAAACGTAATAAAAGAAAGGAAAAGTCTTTCCAAACAGAGCTAAATAGAAAAAAAAGTCTCCTACTAACAAAGACTAGTTTTGAGACATGAAGGCAACGTTATTGAAAATTATTCAATGTCAGAGAATTTGAGCAATGAAAGTATTTGATAGTAAAATGCTTTCACAATGAGAAAAGCCAGAAAGTTCAAGTGTTTCAGTGAAACAAGGGCTGCCAGAAAACCTGTTTTTTTTTTTTCCAAGGCATGTGACCATAGATCCATTTCCATTAGAGCAGGAGCTCAGCTAGCAAGTGCTCTTTTGCAGGATTTAAATGTTATGCCAGAAAATCAGGCAGAGCAATTGATAAATTGAAGGTTTTTCGGGAAAGGATGAAATATCATAAAGGTATTGGTTCAACTCTCACCTCAAGAATACACTGCTGGCCACCCAAATTGCAACACCAAGAAAGACAAGAGATATCGCAACAATATTTATTTTGTAAATAACATGTTGACCAAGCATCAAATGATTAAATTTATAGACTTCTGTGAAGTGTGGTTCCTGCCAAAATCAGTAGCCAGAGTAGCCACCATTGTTGGAGATCACCGCTGCCACACGCCTCGGCATTGATTCAAAGAGACTTTGGATGTGTTCTTGGGGTACAGCAGACCAAGCAGCTTCCACGCATTGCCAAAGTTGATCTGGTGTGGCAGCTGGGGATGTAATCTGGGTCAATCGTTGAGCAACCATGGACCACATGTTTTCTATCGGCGAAAGATCCGGAGAGCGAGCTGGCCAGGGAAGCAATTCAATCTGGCGATTGACGAAGAACCTTTGGACAATGCGTGCCACGTGTGGTCGCGCATTATCCTGTTGAAATATGGCTGTGAGCAAGCCCTGAAGGTAAGGAAGGACAACTGGCTCCAACACCTCGGAGATGTAGCGCTGGCTTTTTAAAGTACCGGCAATGCGTACTAGAGGAGTGCGAGAGTGATATCCAATACCGTCCCATACCATAATACCCGGTGCAGGACCAGTGTGGCGGTGCATAACGCAGCTGTTCAGCATCCTCTCTCCACGGTGTCTCCAGACTCGAATCCGACCATCGTCGTGTTGCAGACAGAAACGTGACTCATCAGTAAAGACAATTTCATTCCATTGTGCCGTCCACATCCTTCTTTCATCGCACCATTGGCGACGGAGACGTCTGTGGTTCTGCGTCAAGGGTAGACGAAGCAATGGACGTCTTGCGGACAGACCACTCTGCTGTAAACGGCGTCGAAAGGTACGCGCAGACACTGGATGATGCGGTACAGACTGAATGTGCTGTGCTATGGTTCGTGATGTGGCTGAGCGATCTGTCACTGCCATACGCACAACACGCCTGCCATCATGTGAAGTGGTGCACTGAGGTGGATGCGATCGAACACGTCGGTCCGTCGTACCCTCCTGCATCCAACGATCACATATCCGCATTACAGTTGTTTGGTTTCGTCCAACACGACTACCGATTTCCCTGAAAGATAATCCACAATCTCGGTAGGCCACTATCCTTCCTCTGTCAAACTCTGATACTTGATCAAAAGATGATCGCTGTTTTCTACGAGGCATAATTGATCGTTTTTTTGAAAAAACCACAAGAAAAACACAATTGCCGTACTTCAAATCGTCGAAATCTCCAAGCCTTAAATAGCGCTTTGAAGTGGCGCTACAGGCACGCGTGATGTGCGTCTGCGCTGAAATACTAATCATTTGCATATCTCACCTCCGCTAATGCATGCTGTAAATTTCATATTATTTGCATGCTTCCTTCAGGGTGTTGCATTTACGGTGGCCAGCAGTGTAATTGCCCTCTATTTTGATGGTCAAAATAATGAAACAATGAGTTAAGAAATTTTAAGTGATAAATGTGTCAGGAAAACTACTAGGAGAACACATCTTTGATTGAAGAACCAGGTTCAACATATTTAGGACACATAACTTAAATAGTGGCTCTGGGAAAAAGACAGTTATCAATATTAAAATTTATGAAAGAAAACTGCATTGACAAGAAATTAAAGCTCTTGGTTGTGATGTTACTGCAAATACTGGAGTCTCTAATGGATTAATTTCATTGTTCGAAAATGCTTTAAAACATCCAGTACAAGCAGTGGTTTGTTTGCTTCATTTAAACGAATTGCCTCTTAGGAAAGTTATGGTTGCCCTTGACGGTCCAACTTCTGGATCTATTTCTTTTAGTGGTCCAATAGAAAAACGTTTAACAAGTTGTTAAGATTTACCAGTTGTGTATAATAAAATAAATAGTATTTTTCCAGACGTTGATTTTAAGTAGTTGAGCCCCGGAAATTTCGCCCCGGACATTTCACACCAGGAATTTCGCCTGTCCTGACCATATCAGTGACCCAGTGAGTGACCATATGAGTGACTCAGTGAGTAATCAAGTAAATCGGAAATTTATCTGATATTTCGCCAGCCCTTATCGTACGTGTGACTATGAGTGAACATATGAATGATGGTGTGAGTGACCACATGAGTGATCAAGTGAGTTGGACATTTACTCGTGACATTTTGCTTCCCCTGATCGCATGAGTGACCAAGTGAATGAATACATGAGTGATCAAGTGAATTGAAAATTTATCCCCAGACATTTGACCTCCCCTGACCATATGAGTGACCCAGTGAGTGATCATATGAGTTACTCAGTGAGTAATCAAGTGAATCGGAAATTGACCCCCCCCCCCCCCGTCATTTTGCTTACCTTGACCATATGAGTGAATATATGAATGATAGTGAGAGTGACCACACCGGTGTGAGTCGTAAATTTGGGAAAAATATTTTATGCTTAAACTGAAAATTCTAAATTCTTAGAATCCAAGTGTGAGTCACTTGGTCACTCAGTGCTACGTAACCACCTATAAAAAAGGAGGGGATGAGGAGGATCATCTTTGCAGACACTCCACCCTCGCACTTTGCCAATCACTCAATCGCTCACTCTGTCAATCACTCACTTTGTCAATCACTCACTCGCTCACTTTGTCAATCATACGGTCATTCACTTTATCAATCTTTCGGTCACTCATGCAGTCACTCACTTGGTCACACATTCACTTATGCGTTCCATCACTCAGTAACTCCCTTGGTCACTCACTTGGTCACTCATGCGGTCAGTCACTCGGTCACTCATGCGGTTAATCACTCAGTCTCTCCCTTGATCACTCATATGCTCAATCACTCAGTCACTCGCAAATTCATTCAAGCATTCACTCTGTCTTTCATTCCGTCAGCCACTCGGTCACTCATACACTCAATTATTCACTAGGAAACTTACACCAGTATTTAATTAGCCACTCACTTGGTCACTCATTCGGTCAGTCACTTATTCACTCAAACGTTCCATCGCTCAATTCCTCCCTTTGTCACTGACACGGTCAATCCCACTATCACTCACTTGATCACTCATACAGTTAATCACTTGGTCGCTCATGCAGTCATTCATTTGCTCACTCATACGGCCATTTGGTCAGTCACTCATATGGTCATTCACTCATAAAGTCAATTGCACACTAGTTGATATGGTCACTCACGTGGCGAGTCATTCTGCCACTCGCTCAGTCATTAGTACGGTCACTAACGCACTCCTACAGTTCATTTCACTCACTTGGTCAATCGATCATTCACACGGTCACTCATACAGCCAATCACTCATACGTTCAGGGCAGGTGAAATGTCAGGTGTGAATTTTTCGGGGGCCAAACGCGTCAGAGGCGAAATTTCCGGGGGCCTAATGTAACAGGGACGAAACGTTCCAGGGGCGAGATGTCGGGGACAAAAGTTCTGGATCCCATGGAGACAACCTCATGAATCCATGGACCCTACATGTCAACAGGGGACTGTTCAAACTGGTGGAAGCTCTGTGATGGAATGGGGTGTGTGCAGTTGGCGTGATATATGACTCCTGATACGTCTAGATACGACTCTGACAGGTACGTAAGCATCCTGTCTGATCACCTGCACCCATTCATGTCCATTGTGCATTCCGACAGACTTGGACAATTTCAGCAGGGCAATGCGACACCCCACACGTCCAGAATTGCTACAAAGTGGCTCCAGGAACACTCTTCTGACTTTAGACACTTCCGCTGGCCACCAAAATCCCCAGACATGAACATTATTGAACATATCTGGGATGCCTTGCAACGTGCTGTTCAGAAGAGATCTCCACCCCCCTCTTACTCCTACGGACAGCCCTGCAGGATTCATGGTGTCAATTACCTCCAGCACTACTTCAAACATTAGTGGAGTCCATGCCAAGTCGTGTTGCGGCACTTCTGCGGGCTTGTGGCAGCCCTACACGATATTAGGCAGGTGTACCAGTTTTTTGGCTCTTCAGCGTATATAAAATCAGATTTTATTAGTTAATTTATCCCATTGCAAGTTCCATTTTAAATCATCCAGTATAGTAACTCCTAAGTATTCATATTGGTGCACTCTTTGTATTTCATTACAATTGCAGTTCCGTTTTGTTTTTCGGTGGCAAGTGTGTATTATAATGGAGATCTCGAAATTAGAGTTTGTTTCTTGTTTTAATGCATTGATACTGGATTTTGTGTACGTTTAATTAGAGTTTTAATCAGTGGATGACTGAAAACACATGTATCTGACGTCGCTTTGTTTTTTCTATAAGGTTCTCAAAGTTGTCATCTTGCACGTAAAGATCTGTATCATCAGCAAATAATATAAGTTGTCCATTCAGAGTCAGCAAACAGAAGTAATTAATATAAATCAAGAATAATGAAGGACCCAAAACTGATCCCTGAGGGACATTCTTTTGAACCTGTAGGTATTCGCTTATTTAAGAGGACTGCCTGTTGTCTTTTACAATAGGTTTTGAACCATTCCAGAATACTTCCTCGAACACCAGCTTTATGTAACTTTTGTGTTGGTATACTTAGATCAACGTTATCAAACACTTGTTTTAAATCCAGGTAGATTATCATAGAATGTGAATACATGATACAATAATAATTAATAAAGTACTGGGAAACTGGGGATTCCAAAACCGGTAATGGACAGCCGCACAAAATTCAACTACATCGTGGCCCATCTATTACCGGAAGCCGCTTTCATCATCTGCAATGTCATCCCGAATCCAATGGCAAACGATTCCTACAGACACATATGGAATTGTATTTGATCAAGCGCAGTGGTGAATCATCACAGCAAGATGTATAGAAACTTCTCAGTGGGGAACAACTTGGTAATCATTACCCAAGTGAACTTTTATGTATTATGCGGCATGGTGCCGAATCACATACAGGATGAACTCTTGTTGGAACTGTTTCTCCAGCATTTACAGACATCTGTACAACCCATCCTGTCTGCGGTCACACCACGTTGGACAAAGCGGCCGACATCGATGATTGTGTCATGGACGTAACACCACAAGCGGTAAGTGCCTGTTCTAACTCTTCCGCGAATTACACAGAGGAATGTTTGTTGTCGGAAATCAAAAAGCTACATCTGCGAATCGACGAAATTTCCCGAGGGTTGAAGTCTGACCCATACTGAAATCACTACCCGCGACAGTGTAGACAGATCGAAAAATCACGCAGAGTGTTCGGCTTTGTATCATCGACAATTCAGCACCAATGCCACGAAATGTGTTGCTTTCTAAATATTTGGGGAACAAGCTCAGAAAAGAGTAGGGGTAACTTTCTCTTTGCCACCTACATCATGTCGCCTGTTCGTAAAAGACACGAAAACGAACCTATCTTTCCTCGTTGATACGGAAGTGATGTTTCGATCTTGCCAGCAAGGCTCTCAGCACATGCAACAGCCTGTTCAAGCGTTTGCAACCGCAACTTCATCATCCATCAAGGTGTACAGCCAACATAATCTGAAAATCTCAACAGAAAAAACACAATGTTTCACAAAAAATAAATATCCCCAGGATCAAAATTAATGATAAAAATATTCAATGTGTAAACAGTCTCATATTTAGGCGTAACCATCCAAAAAGACCTCAGCTGGGAATCTCATAATAACTGTAAACTGAAAGCTATTTGCTTCCATCTTAAACTAACTAAAATAACAGGCAAATCCTGGGACATCTCACAAAGCATTAGGAACACCATCTACAAGACGGTAGTTGAGAGATTCTTAGCCCATGGCGCCTCAGCTTGATATAAGCATCCAACCAAAAAACAACAGGTCCTAGATAGTGCACAGAGGAAATTTCTTTTAACAATAACCGAAGCCTCTGACACAACAGCCACGATTGGACTCCAGGTGATCACAGGCAACTGCTCACTACACCTGAAGTACCAAATAAAAGCAGTCTACACAAACGCAGTAATGTTTTTCCTAAACCTTCAACCAGAACTTCTAGACTTTGACCCCAATAACTTTGAAGCACAGGAGCATGGCTGGCACCACCACTCCTCCTGCTCAACTATCCCCCAATCAAATTTCGATTAACGGCCATGATATAAAACTAGCAAACACCCATATATACAGAAGATGGCTCCAAAACCGATGAAGGCGTCGGGGCAGCCTATTGTATATACACAAACAATACAGAAAAGCAAACGTGGCAAGCAGTGCTAGATAAAAACAATAGTAACTTTCAAGCAGAATTGATAGTGATAGAAGCAGCAACACAATACGCAGCGGGAGCAAAAGAACGAATTCTAATAATAACTGATAGCTGCTACTCCCTTCAAGCACTTCGAGATCCAACAAATAGAAACACGATAGTATGTGTATTGAAGCGCCGTCTATTAAATAACCCAAAAATTTTCCTAGGTTGGACCAAGGCCCATTTAGGTAATCTTGGAAACAAGAGAGCAGACTCTAGCCAAAGCTGCAATCAACTGTGATAATAAACTTGATAACCCTTTCCCATTAACGCTCCTGAAGCGACAAATGAAACAAGCAATCCTCCAGAAATGTCAGCAAATTTGGGACCAAAGAACACACACAACAGCTAAGAAAGTGCACAAAATTGTCCCTCGAGTCACATACAACACACTAAACTGGAATAGGGAGGTTACTATTTTCATAACAGAACACGGCCCATTCCCTATATATCTGCATGAACGGAAACACAGATGAACAGACAAATGTGCCTGCGGTATGGTGGGTACTCCTGTTCACTATGCCACAGAGTGCAAATTTACAAAACATCTACACATGTACAAATATTCCGAAAACAATAGTTCACTCAAAAACAAAAACACAGCAGCAAGGATTGCAAGCCCTGTCAGATATATACACACCAAATCAATAAAAAAAAAAAAAAAAATTGTCCACCAGATTTATAAAATATTTTAAAATGTTACAAAAATAAAGGGGAAAAAAAACAAATGGATAAAACAAAATCATATCCACATCACTGCCACTACTAATACATGACCATTACATGTACAAGATATAGCATGTACTAACGAGACCCGAACAAGAATTTTTAAGACATTCCTGTTACAATGATGTAAACGTTATAACATCACAGGGCGGGGCGACATACACGAATGGTTTCATATAACACACACATTTTTTTTAATATAAATATAACCAGCCAGAGCGAGTCAACCAAAACACCAAGCTGATCCTTAGCTAAGGCTCTCTCCAGACAATCCCCCATTTAAACCAAGTCCACATTGAAGAGTTGATCCACTTTGCCCAAGAATATTTAGAAGACACCAACGAATAAGGCGAATACACAAAAAATAATAAAAGTCCTAATGCATTTCAACACCAATGGGTGCAGTCCTCAGAGGAAAAATTTAACCACTAGTTTCGCGGACCGAGTTTCCCATTTGGGTTGAATACCAAATCGTCACTCTCTGTTGCTCAGCGGAAGAAGTACGTCTGTTCACTTCAAACGTCGTGGTCAGAATGAAGCTGTGAGCCTGCGTGAGATACTAATGCAGCGTCCTGATTGGACATTTGCGGAATAGTGCTATCCGATTGGTCCATTCGAATTTTCTTAGAATTCCTGCTCGAAATGAATTTAAGCCATGGTGTTCACAGCCTCTTGAAAAGGTCTTAATGCAGCTTTGAAGGTGTTGCGATCGGTGGTGTGATTTATTATCCTTTACTAGTATATTTTTGAAGGCCCGAATATATGTGCCTTCGTAGAAATCTAGATCAACTGTGGACTTGACTTTGTGAAAAACTCTCGCTTCATGAAATTTGAATTTATGGCCTTCTTGCCAACAGTGAGCGGCGATGGTAACACAGCGAGCGTGTTCATTTAATCTTGCTTTTATGGGTCTCCTTGTCTGTCCTATATAACCAAGAGAGCAATCACCACATGGAATGTAATAAATGCCCCATTGTTTATTCTGCAGTATAGCATCTTTAGGGGCATGAAACCAAAGTTTTTAGTGGGTACGTCTATGGTTGTTAGATTAAACTTTTTAAGAATCCGCTTGATCTTCAGTGAGAGTATTGGATCGTAGGGTATGACTACACTTTCTCTGAGTGGTCTCTCTAATATTTTCTAGAGTAGTTCCTCGTGCCGGTTTCAAGAACTTTCTACTTAATTCGTCAACGATCTTGGTGTTGAACCCCCTGTCTATCGCAATTGCTCTGATGGTTTCAAGTTCATGGTCTAAAGTGTTCCGATCTGAACAGATGTTAAATGCTCTCGCTACATAGGTGCAAAAAGACGAAAGTTTCTGTTGCATGGGATGGCAAGATCTGAAATGAGGTGGTAATGAGACTGCGAAAGGCTTACGATAGACCGAGGTTTGGAACTGTGATTTCTGTTTCGTTACTAATACGTCCAAGAAAGTTCATTGTTAGTTTCAAATTCGGCTGTGAACTGAACGTGAGGGTCTGTCATTCATAACGAGTAACAATTGTTCCAAGTCATCTTTAGAGCCGTCCCAAAGCACAAAAGTATCGTCCACGTATCTTCGATAAAATGAGAAGGGCACAACGTTCAATAGCTTACTCTCAAAGTCGTCCATATATATATATATCGCATAAAATCTGCGAGATGGGATTGCCCATTGCTAGACCATCTGTCTGGGTGTAAAACTTATCGAAACTGAAGACTGTTTGTGAGATACATGTGAAGGTGAGATTGCAAATTTTTCTACTTCAGGCTGTGAAAAATTATGGGTTTTAAGTAGTCTTTCTAGACAACCGATACTACCACCTATGGGAATGTTCGTAAACATTGACACTAAGTCGAAAGACACCATGTTGAGCTGTTTGGGTTCAATTGTACATATTATCTGAGCGAAGCTAGATGAATTTCTAACTGTATTATTATTTGACTTAGTGAGTGGAGAGAGAATTGGGACAAGGAATTTAACAAGCTTGTATGACGCTGTGCCAATGTTAGAGACTACAGGGCGGAGAGATAGTGTTGGTTTGTGCACTTTGGGTAGGCCATAGATCCGTGACGAAATGGCATTTGATGGAATTACGCTCTTTTTTGCATGCTCGGGAAGAGAGACACTGGTTTTTACCACTTCTTTCAATTTTCTCAAGTGAGAATCAGATGGATCTTTCTTCAATTCTTTATAAGGACCACTCAAAATATGTGATGTCATCACATCCGAATATTGCTCTTCAGGCATTATCACAATTTGCCCACCTTTATCTGCTCTAGATATTAAGATATTATCATTTTGCAGTTGTTTGATGCTTCGACGTTCGTCCGGTGAGTAGCCTACAGTGACCACCTTGTTGTTCTTTCGCTCGTTATCCACCAAAATGTTGGATATGATATGTCTCAGGCTGTCTTTGTTCACCCTGGAGTCTTGAAACCGGAACGAGGAACTACTCTAGAAAATATTACAGAGAGACCACTCAGAGAAAGTGTAGTCATACCCTACGATCCAATACTCTCACTGAAGATCAAGCGGATTCTTAAAAAGTTTAATCTAACAACCATAGACGTACCCACTAAAAACTTTGGTTTCATGCCCCCTAAAGATGCTATACCGCAGAATAAACAATGGGGCATTTATTACATTCCATGTGGTGATTGCTCTCTTGGTTATATAGGACAGACAAGGAGACCCATAAAAGCAAGATTAAATGAACACGCTCGCTGTGTTACCATCGCCGCTCACTGTTGGCAAGAAGGCCATAAATTCAAATTTCATGAAGCGAGAGTTTTTCACAAAGTCAAGTCCACAGTTGATCTAGATTTCTACGAAGGCACATATATTCGGGCCTTCAAAAATATACTAGTAAAGGATAATAAATCCACACCACCGATCGCAACACCTTCAAAGCTGCATTAAGACCTTTCAAGAGGCTGTGAACACCATGGCTTAAATTCATTTCGAGCAGGAATTCTAAGAAAATTCGAATGGACCAATCGGATAGCACTATTCCGCAAATGTCCAATCAGGACGCTGCATTAGTATCTCACGCAGGCTCACAGCTTCATTCTGACCACGACGTTTGAAGTGAACAGACGTACTTCTTCCGCTGAGCAACAGAGAGTGACGATTTGGTATTTAACCCAAATGGGAAACTGTCAGCAAAACTAGTAGTTAAATTTTTCCTCTGAAGACGGCACCCATTGGTGTTGAAATGCATTAGGACTTTTATTATTTTTTGTGTATTTGCCTTAATCGTTGGTGTCTTCTAAACAAGTCCACATTGCTTACCAAAATAGGGTTAGGGTGAGATGACTCGAGACTTGGCAGATATATAGATAGATTATATTCTTTCTCTCTCACACACACACACACACATATGTATGTGTATTTCTTTCCTCTATTCAAGTTTGTCCACAACATACGTACTCATATTGTCATATTCATGTTGCTCACTGAATAAGGTGCTAAGCGAGATGGCACGGGTGATCCTTAATTGTATATATTCCCCGCAAAATACTTCTATTTTGTATATTTTCATTAAATCCACCGGAGTGAGTGAACTCAACCCAATAAAACTAATGCTGGCTTCTAGTTCGCAAGTTATTAAACCAATTTGTCACCAATAAGGTTAAGCGAGATGACTCGCTTCGATGTGGATATATTTTTTTATTTCACACACACAATAAGATTCTCATTTTTTTCTTTTTGTATCCTGTGTATATATGTCAAGTGTAAGATAACAGATGAGATGGCATATAGGGGGCCCTCAATTACTTTACAGATGAGATGGGATTAGGAGTTGGAAAGTTTCTGGGTTTAGTAATCACAAAATTTGTTAATTGCGACAGTACATAATTGTCCAGGGAAAATAAATTGTAAAAATTTTATATGTTTTTTTTTTTTTTTTTTACACAAAATAAAGTGTTCTAGACTTTGCCACGAAGCATGGCTGGAAGAGATCTCGGCAACGGGATAAGTCTAGTGGCAAAGTTCTGGCATTCATTCTTTGGTAGGTTAGCTCCAGACAGATTACAAATAAAATCTGAATTCCATAACATGCTGCTACTGGGACTTCAAGGAGTAATTATGCATCACCCCTTCATATGGTTCCAAAAAAAGATACCTTGGAATGGAGACCTGCTGGAGATTACAGTGCTTTAAATACACAAACATTAAAAGATAAATATCCCATCCCATGCGTACTCTATTTTACTGCTGAACTGCATGGTAAATATTTTCAGCCATGTGGATCCCGTAAAAGCCTACCATCAGATCCCAATCAATCCTGAGGATATCCATAAAATAGCAATATGCACACCTTTCGGATTGTTCGAAAGCACTAGGATGCAGTTCAGATTGTGCACCGCTTCTGCAACCTTCCAGCGATTCATAGATGAAATGACCAGAGGACTTCCTGGAGTTTACGCATTCATCAACGACATCCTGATTGCATCAAAAGATCCTGATGAACACATCCATCATCAAGACTCTTCAACAGACTTCAAGAATATAGACTCTGCATCAATGTCTTCAAGTACAACTTTGGTAAAGAGACCAGACTTCCTTGGATGCTGGCTATCTACAGGCAGCATTGAACCAAGAAAACAAGCATTGAGTGGAAAACAACTGACAGATTGAGTGTTCAGTGTATTTTGGATTATCCACAGCCAACGACCTTGACACAACTTCAATGAAAATTACACATACCAAAAAATTATCGATGTTTTATTCTGAAAGCAGCCGATTCATTACATCCATTAATAAAATTTCTCGAAGGCCAAAAATAAAGTCATCCTTCTGCTCGTGCCAATCATTGGCATATGCAAAAGCGAGGTTTTGAGGTTCTAACCCCCCCCCCCCCCAAGTCGAGAGTATAGTGCAATTTTGCAAAAAAATTAAAATCCAAGTCTAAAATCCAGTGACACACAAAAGCACCTCCGCACTTCCCGACCCTCGTTTTTCTCAGGTGCACATAGGTTCTTATCAACCAAATGGGAACATCAACTGTGTCACCACGATAGATTTACAAGATGGCCCGAAGTAACACAGATACCGGACATGTGCCTAAACCATCTGCAAAGCATTTTTTGATTCATGGAACAGTCACTTTGGTTGTCCCTCAAATGACCACAGATCTCAATTCGAATCTAGTCTCTTCCAGCAGCTCACAACACTTATTGGAACAGATCGCATATGAACTACTGCATACCATCCGATTGCCAATGGTCTGATCGAGTGATTTCATTGCACCCTAAAAAGTGCTCACGACAATACGAAATGGTCAGAATCGCTTCCCATAGTCCTCCTGGGTCTACGATCCGCTTTCAAGGAGAATCTTCAAGCTACCTGTGCCAAACTGGTGTACGGAACCACTCTTCGATTGCCATCAGACCTACTTTTTGCGAGGTGTCTAAATCTGCGCCAGACAGTGCCGTCTTAAGGCATGGGCCCACCTGGGCACCTCAAGCGAAATGGGACCTCACAAAAATGAGATCTGGTTGAAATTTGAGAAGTTTGGTAGGGCTTCAGAAAAATCAATTGGCCCAGGGCCCATGATAATCTTAAGACGGCCCTGGCGCCAGACACTACCTATGCATCGAATCTGTCTTTGCTTATGAGAAATTTATCACCTATTTCTCCATCTCATAAGAATACTTTCAAGATTTATGTTCATCCTTAAAATCTTGTTCTCATGTGTTCTTAAGCATAGACAAAGTTTGGCCTGTATTAAATACACCCTACACTGGACTATATCATGTAGTGCAAAGGCCCGACAAAGTTTTTGTAATCAAAGTGAATGGTAAATCCATCTCAGTCTATTGCCAGAATCAAACCTGCTTTCACAAGGGATGACAGAACCACCTTCAGTCACCAAACTACCAAATTAAATTGGTTCTATAAACTCCAGTGTCAACTATAGAAAACTCGTTATGGATGAAAAGAACTTGTTCTGGAAAATGAACTTATTTTTAATTGCATGTTTTTACACCCATTTACATTGTATTTATGCCTTTACATTTTTTTGCATATGCGTCATTTATTTATCGCATCCTTGCTAGTGTTTGTTTACATTCCTCTCTCACGTGCGCGCGTGTTTTTACATTGTTTTTTAAAATCGTTACAAATGTGTTTACATTGCATACATTCATATTTTTCATTTGTATTTGCAAAATATTGAATTCTAACCTGTCGCATATATTTATACACATATGTGCATTACTTATTATTTCATTGTTAAATTTTTGTATCATCAATATGTGAATCTCAATCTTGTATTTCTTACATTAGCGTTTGCTCGCTCACTGGGGGATAGTCTGTGCCGTCGCTGCCAACACGTGTGGGAAAAGAAATTCACTTCCCCAGAGCAGTGGTTGATGTACGCACTCAAATCGCAATCATGTCATTATTTGATCTATCACTCATTGTCAGTTTGTGGTGTAAATAAAGTCTGTCCTTTTATGTAAGATAAAATGTATGTATGTCTTGAATTTAACTCCCGCAACCGTCACATACGCCCCAAACATATATATACACACAAGAGAGCAACAGCTAATGTCATCATAACCTTAGATATACAAATTTAAAATCAAAATTTAATTATTAACTTCATTTAATAAAAATAATGAACTATATCTGCAAATATTTAAAAATTAAACTTTCATATTTAACATAATTGCATTAGAAAAAAAAAATTAAATATTCTATTTTATTCTGATAATTTAAAATCTTAGTTACCTTTTTGAATATCCACAGCTGTTAAAAGTCCGTTCTTACCAGTTATTAAACAATCATACACACCATCACTATTAACATCAATAGAGTTACACGACACCGATGTTGCCACAGAATGGAGAGGTATTCTCCAAATCTCAATACCATCAGACTTTCGAATAGCAAGCACACCTTTAGTAAAATATGTTGCATTTTCCCATCTCAAATAGCCAAATATAATCAAAGGACTGCTAAAATAACTTGTTACAGCAAGTGCTACGTTGGATGACAATGCTATAAAAAAAAATTACAAGTCCAATTAACCCTTTATATTCAACATAAAAAGTAGAATAAGAAAATTATAAATTAAAATAAGAGTATAAATGCAATGATAAATATTTATCATTGCAAATTATTTGATAGGTCATTCAAAAAAGTTTTTGAAACAATTAGTTCAAATTATTTAACCTGGTACTTTCAGGATATAAAACGTTAAACCACACATAATTGATGAACTCATTAAAAAAAAGTAGCCAACCCTCTTGTACACGCAATCCTCAATTCCCTCCCAGGAATTTGTTTTTTGCTGTATCACCAAAAGAAGTGATTTGCAGAAGCGACTGCTGAAAACTTCTATTCAGCAGTCACTTCTGCAAACTGCTATTTCTCTATGGAACACTGAGTGGCTGTCTTAGAAGTTTTTACTGTAAGTCAACTGATTGAGCAATTTGCCTGTGGTGGTCATAAATTTATTTTTATAATCATCCTGTATAATTAAAATGACTGAAATTTACACTGATCTTTGTTAAAAACATTATTTTCACAGAAGGTATCAGAAGAACATAATACTGTGGTACCTTTGAACTCATGACTAGTGTCAAAAAATTGACAAGTACCAAACTCTTCATCCAATAATCTTTTGAGCTTTAAGGAGCAAGCAGAGGCATCATTTATAAGCAACAAAGCTTTCAGATCACTTCGTTCTAAATGGGCGGAAAAGATCCAAGTACATCCCATAAACACTCGTCTAAATATGATGAGTACCAAATCAAAAGAAAAATTAGGTGACACTCAAAATTTTTTTTTTAAGAGCCAAGAATAATTGAGAATAGGAGTCCAACTTTTTACCTTGACTTTCCAAAAACTTAAGATATCCATCAACATTGAACAGGGCCAGTCCTAGAAATTCTACTGCCCGAGACTAACAATATTTTGCTGCTCTTAAGGTACGACACAATCTGAAAAGAGGTTTCTTTCTTCGCCTCTATTATTTTGATAGTGGTTCCCGAAGTGTTAATCATGACCCCCGGAAAGGGGGGGTAACGATGATTTAAGATGTTGCAAGAAAATTTCCTAAATAAAATTGCGATTTTCCACGTTATGTTGCTTACATGTTATGTGTTGCGTAACATAAAGATAAGTTTTTCCTACCTTGTTATTCATACATTGCTGTGAAATTTTCTAGCAAAGTAACATCCCAAATTTCACATGTTTGTGACCAGAAGCGTATACAGGAAAGAACATGGGGACCCGTGCCCTCCAAGATGATCAAAAATTAAATATTTTTGTGAAAAATTAAAATAACATTCAGTATATATAATTTTCTTCCGATATCTATCCATTTCTGTTAATTTCAAATGCTTTTGAAGGTTAATAGCTCAAAAAAAAAATTGCTCCAAGAGATTCCTCTTGCGCTCCCCAAACCCAATGTATCCCCCTCTAAAGGTTGATCTTGCTTACGCCAATGCTTGTGACCAGGGTATCGTAATATGGTAGGTCTTCTCATGGTGTAACTTGGATAATACAAATTCTACCACCAGTCATTGTAGGGCTTGATCATTGTTTGGCGCAGCATAACCTAGATGGGATACTTACGTGTGTGTGTGTACCAATTAAAAAAAACGAACTCCAAAACAATTGAATTGGTTGTTGGAAAATAACAAATCCGTCGGAAAAAATACAAAATTAGTTTTTGGTGAAGTGCTATTGTGACCTTTATCACCCTTTTTTATTATTGAGATTTGACTGCACATGATCAAAACTGCCTGTTTTTTTTTTGGTGTCTTGCATCACCTCTTAAAGAATGAATTTAGAATCACCCTATATTACACGCGAGAAACATCAATGAACTGGAACCTGACCAACACCTTCTAGAGCAAGAAGCCTTCGCTCGCGATTTTTCGATGCTGTGAAGTCATCACACTCCGGCTTAAAACTCCGGCCTGTTTTTTCCCCCGTCGATTCTTCCCCCGCTTTTCTTCCCTCTTCCCTGACCGCCATATTGACAAGTGACAACAGTAAGCACTCACGTGCACGCAGTTTTTTAGTGATAAATTTCTATTTTAAACATTTTATTAATTTATGGGCAAGGTAATAAACAATACTGTTGCACAAGCCCTTTAAAAAGAATAAGTTGGAGAAAACAACAGTTAATCCGGCCACCAGCGAGCTTCGTGGAAGGAAGTATAGGCCTATCTGTACAGCTGCATATAAAATCACACAGGTTAGTTCATTTTTTACTATTACATGAAATGCATTGATGAATATTCTTTAATATTATTGTTGCAAACATAGTTAATTTCATAAGCCCAATTTTCATAAACTCAGTGCTTTACATAGGGATAGGGCTTTATTAAGTTAATTGATAATTGGCACTGTGCTATTTGAATTTATTTTTTTTTTTATGTTATCCTTAAACGTAAGAAGTTTTTGAAGAATAAACAGTTGGAGGGAATTTAGAATAATTACAGAAAATATATTTCATTTGCCGCCACCTCACATCCAGGAGCCGGGGTTCTATAAAATTTTTAGTGGATCCCACTCTAATATTTCTCATTGGAGCCTTTGTGATGGAACTTGAAATAAAATATTTCCTATCACATAATTATTTGATGCCCCCTCCTGAAACTGGGTCCCTTGGTAAGATCTGCTAGGGTCAAAGCAATGAAAATTCTAAATTTTTTTCAATGTTATAATTTCAGCTAAATTTCACAAATTTTGAAAAAATTCAAACGTCCAATGATGCTTTTATTTCATGTCAATAGGTGTGTATGACTTGGACAGTATCATGGGATGAGACCAGAATCATGCGAATTTGCTGAGCGCCCAAGAAGAGTGAGGACTGGATAGAACCACCAGACCAGAATCAAAGTTTTCCCACTGGCCAGCTCCATAAGGGCTGACTGTGGGACTACAGACGGGCCCAGATAGGCCTATGAAGAAGGGGAGATATGTGTTTTGTGCAAGTGTATGGATGTGTGTGAAAGAGAAAAGTTGATAATTTCGGGATAAATGGGCCTGTTCGGTCATTGCTAATGAAAATTTTAGCCTTGGAAAAAAAAAACATGCCACCACAACATTTGAGCCTTTTCCTAAGGAGAGAAACAGTTCAAGAAAAATGATGATACAGTGGTCATTTACACGAGAGTTTAAAGCAAGCTCTGTATAACTCATTTTCTAGGTAAAGATATCATTTTTTACAAAAACCTTAATTTGCAGTGAAACCAAGCAGGCACCACCATCACCAGTCAAATCACAAAGTTTGTAAAGATGTTATACAATAGTCACTCAAATATCAGTCAAACCAACCCTATTCGCCAGGGTGATTTTTTTTTTTTAATTTTTGATATAAATATGATTAGTGCACACATCTATACTGGGATTACAATGTAATGTAGAACTAAAATAAACTTCAAAGGTAAGTGTAAAATATGTGTCTCAAGTTTTATATCAAGAAATATTCAAGTACTGATGCACAGTTTTTAAAATTTCATGAATTTTCCCTTAAAATTAAATGAGTGTTGAAATATTTATAGAATAACTAAGAAGACAAAGTGTTTCATTATAAATGTGTGAATTTATGTAATGAAGCCCCCTCTGAAACACTATTCCAACCATATTACCTGTTATAATACCAAAATTCTTTGGGACAGGGGTGGTGGAATTATATCTGGGCTAGACTATTAGGTTAAAAAAATGTCAATTTATTTTTCCATATAAATTAAGATTTCTCAATACACAAAACAACTTAAAATATTTGAGTGATGATTATATTGATACCAACGTGAGAGTAGTGTATAATCATAGAATATTAACTAGAATTTTTCCCATGTCTATATAAATTTGGTCAGATACATAGTTTACCTGTCTTGAACATATATGGCTCGTTGCTTCATAATGTAATTCTCAAAATTGTGTGATCCACTTCGGATGTTATTGGCTTTATTGTTGTAGCCATTGCAACTGATAATTAATTGCATTAATAACAAAATACTGGGTTTGTCTATTAGTCCCCATATAAATTTCCATGTTCATCCTCGCCCTTCAACATATAGGGCCAGACCATTTTTGCCCTGATAGTGTATCTGATTAAAATTATCAGAAAAGCTGGCTGTATTAAAAAAACTGAGGGTTTTTTTTCAAATAGAATTTCGTCCTGCCTATAAATTTCGTGAGGTTCATGTTTTGGCCTTCTTGACCATAGATCACATGTTGCTTCATAATATAATTCTTAAAATTAATCTACGTTTTCAGTGATTGGTACAGAAGGGGCATTTTCGAAATAGACTTGCAGTGCGTTATGATGAACAACTTTGAGTTCTTTAGAAATTACAAAATACTGTATTGATGAATTAGGTTTTCCATGTTTTAACTGGAAAATATGTACAAATACGTATTCAAAAGCCAGGTTTGGGAAATATAGACAGGTACTAACAATATATCTTTGAGGTAAGTTTTAGTATGTGGGAGGGGGTAATTTTCTGTGGAGTTTTTGTGACGTATTTCTAAAGAACCTTCAAATAAAAATGCACTTTTAAAGGAAAATTATTGTCAATAAATTTTATGAAAAAAAAAAGTGGTGACATTTTCAAAAAAGCACTATTTTTGATTTTTACTACTTTAATCTAGAGATACGAGGTGAGAATATTCTCGGAGAATGAGAATATTATCAATATTATTCTGGATGTAAAAATTGGAGAATAATCGAGAATATTCATTTTTCTTTTAAATTTAATTTTTTTAATTCCCATCTTGACGGGAGGAGAGACAGGGACAGAAAATATTCTCTCAAAAGACAACTATTATAAATTACTAGAGAATATTCTCAAGTTATTTATCAAGATTATTGTAATACATGTTATTACATATATTCTTGATACTCTCTGGAAAGATTTTGGTAACTGAAGAATATTCTCTCTGCAAGCACTATTATTAATAACTTCAGAATAATTATTTTCTACATGAAAATCCCAGTAATTTATGAAAGTCCTTCCAGAGAATGTTCTCAAGGATATTATATGTAACTATATATTATAAATAACAAGAGAATATTCTCATCAAGAACTCATAAGTCTCACGTTATTTATTATATTTATTTCACGAAAAGTTCCTTTTACATATTTATTTTTTTTATAAATGACTTAAAATATATATTGTATGTGTTGAGAAATAAAGGATAGTATATAGTTGAATTGGTCTCAATTTTCTTTTGGTATTCAATGGATATTTTTTTGGTTAAAGTCAACAGAAATGAAGTTCTGAAAAATTAATGCTCTTGGGGAAGTTTTGAGGTCAAGAGGTAATTTTTTTCAAATATTAAGTTTTTATCAAAACTCTGGCCCTAATTGATACTTGGAAGTAATGAATTATAAGTATAAACTTGTCTATTTGAGTGCAAGTCTTTAATAATTTAGCCTCTTTTTTTTATATAACATTAAGAAAAAATATAGCAACGTGGGTCGATGTGTTATAACACATCAGCGTTAGTGTGGTGCTGGAAAACGATCTTACAGGGAAGATAGGTTTCGTAGGACGGAATTCGATGACGTCACGAATCTCGGGGGCAGGCCTTCTGCTTTAGAAGGTATTGACCTGACCCACCACCCATGAAATAAAACTTAAAAAATTTAACTAAAATTAGCACAACAAGATTTTCATTAAAAACAATAATATATGGTATTAGTTAATTTAATATTACTGCTTATAAAATATTAGAGTTTGCCTCAAAATTTTAACATTTGTTATTGGTGTGAGGTAAAAGAACATTAGTAAAACTCGCAAAGTGATTTTAATTATAAATATTGAGTTTCACTAACATTTTACCATATACAAATAACTTAAAATTCAGGAGGCAAATTTAATAATCCAACTGATATTGTTTATAAAAAAATATTAATATTGTATATTACTTTTTTCATGCAGCATAATCAAAATCAATTCGTGCTCTAATTTCAATCTAAGAATTTTAAGTTTTATTTGATAGGTGGCGGGGAAGAAGTTCTAGTTCATTAATTTTCTCACACGATATAATACTGTACTGTATAATTGTTTAAGATTTTCTAGAAGGCATATTTTTGTTGATGAAATTTTATTTTTATCCGTTTATTAGTTAAAGATAAAAGTACGCGAGAAAGAAACTTTCCACATGAAAAAATAATGCAACAAAATATGGACTTTAGAGTCCGGGAATACTTCAGTAGTTTTTTGCTGGGCAGAAAAAATTCCCTGTATTTTGCATATGGCAGCATGTTATTTTGTCACTCTGCACAAATATCAAAATTCTGCGAGCAGAGAAACAGGCCTGTGCAGGTGAAATAAAAGGGTAATGTGCCTGCTATTCGGAAAAAGTTAAAGGGCTCATTTCAGGTAAGAATAAAATTTTTCCTTTTTAACTGCGAGCATCTCTCAGCCACTAAGACAGATATTCAATGGGGTCTTTCTCTGTAGTGAATTTATAAGTAAAAAAAAAAAAAAAAGGTTTGTCCCAGACCTTCGTACTAGAGCCCTGCCAACCCTACCCTTGTAGGGGATCATAGTGTTCACTTAAACAATTGGAGATAGATGCTTTATTTTGCCCCCGATATTCATCAAGAACTCAGATGACCACCCTATGGTTCAATGATTATCATGATCATTTCATTCAAAGCTATATGTCAGTTCTTGCACAGGGCTTTCCGTCTGGTGATGGTTATAATCAAATCTCTTGATTCGTGAATATGCCCATGGAACCCTCATCCCACAGCAGGGCCCCCTCTATTATACATTTGTGGTCCAAAAAAAAAAAAATAGAATCCCATCCGATGAGAATCATCGAGTCCCTGCCAGACTCACTTCTTTAGTAAAGATCATGCAGGGACCTAAAAAGTGAAGAGAAGATCTGGTACAATGATTTATAACAATATGTAAATTAAAGTGCTGCCACCTAGGCCCCGTTATTTTGCCCTGGAACTATGATGTTAGGACGGCAGTAGGGACACTTTTTAGATATTCAAATATTTGAGTACTGTAGAACATCAAAGGTTCAGCGGAACTGCCTTATAACTATCAAGGGCTCTGCAAGAAACTTTACGTTGGGAAACCTGATGTAGACAACAGATATAGGTGAACAGAAATGGGCAGCCAGAACATTCTGGAGCATTCTGGAACATTCAATGAAAGTCAATCAAAAAAAATTGTTAAAGAGAACAAAAAGATCTTTAAAAAAACCTATTTTTTTCCTCCCTAAACCAGCTTCTCTGGAGATACTTTTTGGAAGTGCAAGAGCGGAGTGTGTTAAGATGAATTAGGCATTGAATAACAAAGTTGAATAGCATTTCAATACTGAAAACAATTGTATTTACCTGAGCTTATTTATCTATTCGCAATTCCCCTTAACACTTTCAGGTCTTAACTTTTAATCTCGCAGCTATAAAATAGCTGAATATGTGTGTTCCCAGTGTTTTTAAACAATCTATAAATCTTCTAGTTAAAAAAAAGTTAGATGACAACCAAAGAATCTAGCATTATGAAAAGATGTAGAAGCAAGTATAGTTGAAATATGTCTTCCTAGGTAAGGTAGCCATGTTTGCTGTGTTTCGCGATGTCTCATAAATGATTGACTTATCAGATGATTAGGCTGATCTTTGATATACACTGCTGGCCACCCAAATTGCAACACCAAGAAAGACAAGAGATATCTACAAAATAAATATTGTTGCGATAACATGTTGACCAAGCATCAAATGATTAAATTTATAGACTTCTGTGAAGTGTGGTTCCTGCCAAAATCAGTAGCCAGAGTAGCCGCCATTGTTGGAGGTCACCACTGCCACACGCCTCGGCATTCATTCAAAGAGACTTTGGATGTGTTCTTGGGGTACAGCAGACCAAGCAGCTTCCACGCGTTGCCAAAGTTGATCTAGTGTGGCAGCTGGGGGTGTAATCTGGGTCAATCGTTGAGCAACCATGGACCACATGTTTTCTATCGGCGAAAGATCCGGAGAGTGAGCTGGCCAGGGAAGCAATTCAATCTGGCAATTGACGAAGAACCTTTGGACAATGCGTGCCACGTGTGGTCGCGCATTATCCTGTTGAAATATGGCTGTGAGCAAGCCCTGAAGGTAAGGAAGGACAACTGGCTCCAACACCTCGGAGATGTAGTGCTGGCTTTTTAAAGTACCGGCAATGCGTACTAGAGGAGTGCGAGAGTGATATCCAATACTGCCGTATACCATAATACCCGGTGCAGGACCAGTGTGGCGGTGCATAACGCAGCTGTTCAGCATCCTCTCTCCACGGTCTCTCCAGACTCGAATCCGACCATCGTGGTGTTGCAGACAGAAACGTGACTCATCAGTAAAGACAATTTCATTCCATTGTGCCGTCCACATCCTTCTTTCATCGCACCATTGGCGGCGGAGACGTCTGTGGTTCTGCATCAAGGGTAGACGAAGCAATGGACGTCTTGCGGACAGACCACTCTGCTGTAAACGGCATCGAAAGGTACGCGCAGACACTGGATGATGCGGTACAGACTGAATGTGCTGTGCTATGGTTCGTGATGTGGCTGAGCGATCCGTCACTGCCATACGCACAATACGCCTGTCATCACGTGAAGTGGTGCACTGAGGTGGATGCGATCGAACACGTCGGTCCGTCGTACCCTCCTGCATCCAACGATCACATATTCGCATTACAGTTGTTTGGTTTCGTCCAACACGACTACCGATTTCCCTGAAAGATAATCCACAATCTCGGCAGGCCACTATCCTTCCTCTGTCGAACTCTGATACTTGATCAAAAGATGATCGCTGTTTTCTACGAGGCATAATTGATCGTTTTTTTGAAAAAACCACAAGAAAAACACAATTGCCGTACTTCAAGTCGTCGAAATCTCCAAGCCTTAAATAGCGCTTTGAAGTGGCGCCACAGGCGCGCGTGATGTGCGTCTGCGATGAAATTCTAATCATTTGCATATCTCACCTCCGCTAATGCATGTTGTAAATTTCATATTATTTGCATGCTTCCTTCAGGGTGTTGCATTTACGGTGGCCAGCAGTGTATATATTACTACACAATTCTTTGTCAGAGTTATCATTCAGATTGATCCTGAATACTAGCCAGTTTGTATAAAGGATTCAAAATCGCAGTTCTCAGATAAGGATAGCACCGGTAAATATATATTTTTGCTTTTTAAACAATTTTGTGTACATAAAAAACTTATTTTTTCAAATGTTTTAGGACGTAAATATTTTACAAAATTATTCATTTTAGATGAGAAAGAGCAACTGAGCAAATCAAAAAAGGTAGAAACTGGAAAAAGATTAAGGAAAGAAACTCAAACTCATTACAAACCTTTTGGTGTTGCTCTGTACGAAAATGTGTTTTGAAGTTACCATACGAAAGCAAATTTTACAAGATTTTTAAATAAAAACTATTTTTAGATATTTGTAGAACATTTGGGTAAGTTTTTATTCAGAATTGTTTGCAATTTTATATTGAAAAATTATGTTTACTTATGTGGAACTTTTTTTAAACTCTAAAACATCCTTTAATTATTTCTCATTAAATATTAATTATTACCTTTAAATAATTGCTATATTACGATAGAAAAGTTTGAAATTTCTAGCTAAAAAAAAAATATGTTAGAATATATATCTTAAGTATTTAAAAAAAAAAAAAATATATATATATATCCATGAAAAGTGTCAAAGCCCTCAGTCCACAGGGACAAACAGTCGAAATAGCACAGACCCAAAAGTTAAAAATTCTTGATATATAAAAATTGTGCGCGCGAGAGTGAAAACAGTCATAATAAATCCATCAAAAAAAATACAGCCCTGTAATCATGCCGCCTCATGACAGCCACTCCAATTCAATAATTATTTAGAAACTTTATACAATTTTACAAATTGGCATTTGTGCCTAATGACCTGGAATCTTCAATTTTTACATAAGTTATTAGATAATACAGTCTAAGCCTGTTATAGAATCCCGTTGTGGTGCCAACCCTACTTATATATTGCCACAAATTTTCAGTGAGTAAATCTTCCCTATAGAGATAATATAACAAACCCATTTTAGCGCCAACTCTATATGCATCCAAACAAGAGTTGGCATTATAAGTCAACGTGCCATTTTCCCCAAGAGAGAATTTTCATATTTCTCCTCCCATCCTTTAGCTTTTTTTTCCGAAAAAAGTTGGATACTATTCTTTTTCATTCCACTTATTATCACTCGCATAATAGTTTAGAGCCAATGACACAAAGAATGATGTCATCAAGGTGTCTTAAAAAACACATTGAATATCAGCCTATGCAAGGACCAAAACCACCAATGTATTCAAAGATGTATTCTATTGATAATGGAAAATATATAATGAGCGTACTGCACCAGTCTGTAAAATTTTTCAACAGTGAGTGTTTTTTTACTCACTGGTCATTACATTTCTTAAGTGCTATCATCTCGCTCAATTTACTCTATTCAAATCATGTCAAAAGGAGTTCTTTCAATATCTAAGAAATGGGAAATTTGATTATAAAACCAATGCAAACTAAAAAAAAGCCACTTATTTCCCTTTGTTTTTTTATGCTCATAAAATATATCATTAAATTTATGTGGAATTAACACAATGTGAAAAGTAAGTTTTCCTGTTAAGTTTCTATCAAGAAATATTTAAATTCTATAGTGTTTTACAAATTTTCCCATCTTAAAAAGGTATCACAAATGTGTATGAAATAGACCTAGGTTATTTTATTTATAGAATAACACTAATGAGACAGATACATAAGTTCACAACTATTACGAGCTGCTGTAATAGCTTTTCTGAAACACTGACTACGATCCGATATAATGCCAAACTCGTTATAGCACCATAATTCTTTGGGACAGAGTGGCATTACAAGGTTTGTACATTACAGGGTTTAACTGTATTTGAGAGCTGCACAATGTTTTCAAGAATATTTTATAAATACAAGGGGGTTTATGGGAAGTTAGCCGCCTAGAACTAAAGTGGTTAATAGGGAGTTGGCCTCTAACTGCAGGGGTCTGAGCTTGAAGCCCTGTTCGGGAATGGGAGTCTATTAACACCAACGAATTCCCTAGACAGATCATTCTTATCCTTGAGAATACACAAGGATCACTATATTTAAAAATATACCAGCTACTATTTGACCTCCTCGGTCCCTGTGTCGCATATGGGAGAAATTACATCACACTTTCAAAAATATGTACCTAGCTAAATAAAATGCTCATAAAAAGGTCTTAAAATTAATTCTAGATGTTGTAAACATTTGGTAGTAACTTTTACTCATCTGTCAGCAGAAATCAATTGAATTGGTGAGAAGATGAACAGCACAAATCAAAATCTCACCCTTCTTATGAATCTATTCAATATAGATTTATACATTGAATATAAGCATTACCATACCAGCCTTCCTTCGACTCCAGGCAATTTTGAAATTTAAATTAATACACTCAAAATGCCAGTTTTGAAACCTGGTACTGGATAAATTCTCTCTCTCACACACTTATTTGAATGTGTATTAGTTTTTTTGTGATACTCTTATTTTGAGTTGCTGTTCCGATAAGATTTTACATCTATATATTTTTTTTTTTATGGGAATTTTTTCAGCTACCTCGTTGGAAAATTTACCTGTTATGTCCTTTGTATTAGCATTTTTGGTTTATTAAACATCTATTGCAAATTGTTCACTAGTTCATGCATTATTTTTCTGCATAGTTACCACCATTGCTAGTCCAGGCTCAGTGTAACAATGATAAAAGACTGAGAAAAAAAAGCTAAAGGATCATTGTCAAAGTCGGCATTGCCACTATATGCAATAAAACCTTTAACCTACATAACGTATAGGCAGAAAGGTAATTTTAAATATCATTGCTTTCTGAAAACAATTCTCATATATGAAATCAAAATATACAAACAATAAATTGAGACAAATACAACAGCTTATATACAAGAATAACAAACTTATAAAAATGAAAATATGAACATGGAATTATATCTAATCCAAAGATCGGATCACTAAAAGTTGATGTTTTAAACATTAATCCTACATTAATTCATAAAAAATTACATTTAAAAAATTTAATATTTTAACCTTTTATGGGCTGTGGAATCTACTTCCCACACAGACTTACCCTGTTTAATACTCCATTCAGAAGTGCATTTCCCACTATAATAGTTTTGCCTTGCCATTACATTAGTGGGATCACTGCTTGCCACTTTAAAATTATGCATTAGATAATGTTATTGAAAAAATTCTGTAAGGTCCAAATGCAATTAAAGTATATAACGAAATCTTCTGCAGGATTGGCCATTACGATAGAAAAATGTGAAAAAGATCCATTAAATAAGACATCAACCAAGAAAAAAAAAATATATGGTAAGAGTGCAAACAAAATTTGACCAGCTAACATTTTACCTATTTGTTTATCAGCTAATATTTCTTATTCTTACATTTAAGAATAAATTTTTTACAGGCCAAGAAGCATATTCTAATACAGAAGGGGGATTGCATTATTTCTCCTTCCCATGCGAGGAGCTTTTATCTGATTATGCATGGTATCTTAATGATATGCGTTTAGGTGGTGTGTCAGAGCACACATATCAAAATCTATTCCTCACTAAGATACAGAAAAATGCAACACAAAAAGGTCCAGGAACAAAAATTATATATTACAATATATTGTTCAGAATGTGATGGTTCACGTATCGTTGCGTATTTCCAGGCTTTCAATAGAAAGTAACTATTGAGATAGATTCCAGATAGTGCTGGTAAGAAATACTACCCACCCACTAAAAATTTATCGAAAACAAACTACAACTGTTTCCTTGAATATCCTCAAAACTATAATCATGAAAATAGAATTTTAAAATGAAAAAAAAATGGCTTGCAAAAAGGTTATGTGCTATTGTGCAATTTAATTACACACAAACACAAAAGATTTTTTTTTAAAATCTGGACGATAAAAAAAAAAAAAAAAAGTTTCTAACTACACCATGCTGATGCCAGATTGAAAGATCACAGTAGCTCAATGATTAGGGTTATTATCTCTTGAAAATGTTTTGTACTTCTGATTACTTCTACTTTCAATGCATATCTGAATATTCATCCCATGTCCTAGTTTAGTCCTTTTGCCAAATATTCAGTTCAGTTGAATAATGTTTAGGTATTCAGCCAAATACCTGTAAATCTAAAAGCATAAACTAATTAAAAAAATATATTAATTGGAATTTTTCCCACAAATTAAAATTTACTGATATTTTATTGTGTCGTATCCTTTTCTGCGAGAGGTTATGTCAGGGCAACATAATTTATTGAAAACAAACAAAAGGTATACATGGATAAGGAAAACATGCAACAGATAATATAATCCTACTGCAATAAGGTGGAAATTAACATGAATTATACACAAGTTCACTAACTGAAGAATGTACCTAGACAAGATATGTATCGAGCTATTAAAAAGGCCAAACCATAAAGAAAAAATAAGAAAAAGTCAAATTTTATGATACATTACTAGTTAAAAATAAATAATGGTCAACATTTTCTTAGATGTAAAATTGTGAAGTGTTAAAAAAAAAAAAAAAAAAAAAAAAAATGTGATTCTGTAAGTAAAATATTAAAATGCACCATACTGTTAAATTTTATTGTCAGTATCATAGCAATAAAAATCTTTCAATTAAGAGTCAATATTTAAATTGACTAATTAAAATTCAATATCTAACATTTGAAATTAAACATTTAATTTTAATAAAAAAAAACAGTAATTTTATTAATTATGTGAATTTTTTTTAAGTCGATATTCAGCCAAAACATTAGCCGGTATTCTGCCAAATTCCTATTCACCCTATCCCTAGTACAGTCGGACCCGGTTATAACGAACACGTAACAAATTTTGACTTCAATAACAGTTTCTCTCCCCCCCCCCCCATGTCTTGTAAATTTCTTATTGCTTGCATGTTATTTTGATTGCTTATAAAGAACACAGATTTCACCAAAGTATGCCTATAATGAATTTTCAACCGGTTTTCAAACAAAAATTTCTTTGCATTCTCATCTAAATCTTATATGAAAATTTACCTTTCTATAATATTAGCCATCTACTGTATTAGCTACAGCTAAAAAAAATATTTTTCCCCTAGAATACAGTCTATTGATGCGGTTTTTGGTATTTATTGTAAAATCATCTCTCTTCAAGAAAACTAACTCGTAGAACAGTAAAAAAAATAAGCAAAGATGAGTAAGGTTTTTTTTATTCATATAGCCACTAGATATAGCTTATTCCAGTCTCCTTATTCCTGTGGGTGCTCCCCCTACAATATTTTTTATCACGTATCGGAGCAGCTCCAGAATTGATTCAGAAATCAAAAAGTTTCCTATATAAAACTAATAGAGCACCCACAGGTCTGAAACACTTCTGATGCCTGTGTCACTTTTCTTTAGCTAGATTCCGACATTCATTGTAACAGTGTTATTGTGTGCGAGTAAATTGAGAATATGCAAGCACAAAATGCTTCCTATTGGTTTCAAAATTAAAGCTATACAGTTGACTTAAAGTTAAAAACAAACAAAAAGTGAGGTAAAGAAATTCTAGATTACACGAAGTTAGTTATTCATGATTTTGAAGATAAATTCTAAATCGAGAGACAAGAGGAATGCAATGGCGATCTGAACATCTAAGAGATTCAGAGGAGCCGACACAGATACAAAGATGACTCTTGCATTGCTCGAAAAAAGTGAGAAGGAAATGCTCTGTAAATATGTTTCACTGACCAGAGCCCCTACAAAAAGAAAAGATCATATTTGACGTGCTTATTAGGCAAATATGTTTTTAGCTCAAAACATTCAATGTCTGAAATCATAAAAGGAAAAATAAACTAGTAACGATTAACATATTCAATTATATAAAATTTCAATCAAATTTAAATAATAAAAAAAAAAAAAAAAATACAGAATCTTTATATAACAATATTTTTAAAAATTACTTGTATTATTAAAAAATGGGCATGGGCTTATAAATTATGTTTAATTTTGCATAGTCGTGCCATTTTCCTAGCCAGTACAAATTTACCAAAGTTCCCATATATAACAAACAAATTAGTTTTTTTTTTTTTTACTTCGTTATAAACGAGTCCAACTGTACAAAAAGCAACAGACTTCATTTATCTACAATAAAATATTACACCTAGGGTTACCAATCATCCTCCTTTATGTATCCAACATGTCTTTTTTAATGTCATTTCAAGTCTTGAAGTTTTGGAAATTTTAACCTTCCATTTCAGGTTTCCGGAACTTTTTCTGGGGAAAATTCCCCCCCCCCCCACTTTGAGAGAAACACGCATTTCTTCACTGATAAGAGTTTTTCTTCCCCTTATACATTCACCAATAGCCAAGGAAATTCCCAGAATTTGTTTTTTTAACAGTTCTGTTTTAGAATTAAGAAAAATTGTAGCTGGTTTTATTGGTCAGAATAGTGGCACCATGTGTGAAAATTGGGATGTGATGTCACTAAAAGTTCATACACAGGTATCCACCTTTTTGTTTTTGAATCTAGTAACCTTAACTACACCGATACCAGACATAACGATAAATATCTCTGCTATGATGCCAAACTGTAAGGTTAAATTGCTGACTCAATGTGATAATTCCTCTACATCAATATTTTCTCTTGATGTGCAGAGCATCATATCCAGATATATATAGCACACCAAGACATGAAATGAGAAGAACAGCTAACTTGCTAATGCAAGTCCAAACTAACTAGTCTGGTTTAAGGAATAATTAAATACATCAGCAGCTAATGCTTGGAAAGCAATACATTTGTATATTTCCACATGCTAGTTAAACCTGTTTCATTGTATAACAGTCGTTTTACTAGTTGTGTGACCTCCCTATCAATAATTCAAATTATATAGTTTATGCTTATTTTTACAAATTCAAATAAAATAGGTTTGTAAATAACCTATTAGTCAAGAGCAGATGGCTAGTTCAGAAAAACATGTCAATTTATAAAACCGAGAGGCAACTGTATTAGAAATTAAAAAATAAAAAGGCTCACATATATTTGGCAATAGTGTTGTCCATTTTTCTAAAAGATCACCTATGTTTCCAACACCTAATGCTTCAGGTCGGCAGGGTACCAAAAACAAGAAAGCAGCAATAAACACAAAACACATACAGAGTGAAAGTGAAAAGGCTACAGTTCTCCATGGAGACATGGGTGAACATTTTTTAACCATGTTATTTTGCTTTGGCAACTTCAGTGCCTTATCAAAACTCTCTGGAAAATCAGAGTTCTGGCAACATTTCTCCAAGTACTTGACAATTTTTGTTCCATTCTCTTCATCATCACTCTGATTTTGAGAAAGTGGCATGTAATGACGTGGAGTTCCATTAAGCTTCATTTTATCTGAAATAGATAAAAAATTTATATTCAAGTTACTTCAATATCAATGTTACACGCAGGTCTTGAAAAAAGTTCATTGATAATCTGGCACCCAAGATTATGAAATTAGTTTTGACACTTTACTTTCCATGCACAATTATTAAATTTGAATCCAATGACAACACAAAATTTGAAAATTTGTCACCAATTATGTCAACATGTCCGCCAACATACAAAGTAAAGATGGGACGAATATTCAGCCTTTATTGTTTTAATTTTTTACATAAATACAAGATGGAAAAAAAAAGCGCCAAGAGATCTAGAGACCCATCAAAAGAAACTATCACTGATTGAAAAAAGATAACCTTTCAAAAGACACATGAAGCAATATAAATTAGTTTTGCTGAATATTCTGTTTGGAAGAAGAAAGATTTAGATATTTGGCCAAATATCTAAAGCAAAGCACAAATTTTAAATTATATTAATTGGAACTTTATGCATAAATGAAAAATTTACCGATTATATTTTACAATGTGTATTCCTTTCTGTGAAAGGTTATGCCAGGACGAAACGTGAAACAAAATAGAATCCTACTGCAGTAATGTGGAAGCAAGCATAAATTACACAAGTTCACTAACTGAAGGATGTACCTATACAAGATACGAATTTAGCTACTGAAAGGAACAAAACCATCTAGGAGAAGAAAATAAGTCAAATTTTACGATGCAATTACTAGTTGAGAGTAAATAATAGTCTACATTCTTTTAATTGGATGTAAAATTATAACAAGTGTGTAAAAAAAAAAAAAACAAACAAACACACACACCCCACTGTACGTTTAGATTTACTTTGTCTTTATCACTTAGATTTTCCGGCTAACAGATTTTTTAATGATTTTTCTTTTTCTGCCTCGGCTAATGAATACAGGTTCAGCTAGCAAGCATTTTTGATAAGAATGTATGCATGCACTAATCTAAGATAACCATGTCCCCCAAAGCAGAATATGCCAAAATGTGCGACGTACGTCGCAGAACAACCAGTGCTGTTACAGAACAATCTGGAAGAATAAGAAAAGTGTAGAAAAACGCTATTATGTATATTCGAATTTTTACCGCAGAACATTTTCAGTCAGTTGAGGGCTCGTTGCAGAACATCACAAAATATTCTGCTTTGGGGACCATGTCGTGAACTGGATTTTTGTACCAAATCATCAGAATTACTGTCACTAGAGCCTGATTAACCAATTTCTGAAATTTTCTTTCTGAAATTCTTTGAACCATTTCATATAAAATGGAAGACCAAGATAGAAAATGCATTGGGGAAAAAAAAGAAAAAGAGACCATGTTTTCAGAACACATTCTTTCAGTGCAAGACAAAAAACAATCTCGACATTCTAAAAGATTATCTTTTCCATCTGCACATCAGACACAGAAACAAGCTGACCAAATCACAAATAGGAACACTTACAAACTCTATTGGGTTGTGTTAACTCGAGCTTCAGTAGACTATGCTGGTGTTGGTTGTGTACATACTGTAAAATAAAAAAGATAATGTTCCTGTAGATTCTCAGATTCTCATTTATTAGATGAATTTTATGAAAATGATATTCAGCCAAAACATTTGGCCGCATACTAAATATTTGGCTAATCACTATTCATCCTATCCCTAATACAAAAAAGGTGTCAAATAAGTTCTGGAGAGAAAAAAATATCTGAAGAATTTTGATGGGCACCTGAATTTGCCCTTCTATGCAAAGTCCTGGGTATAAATAAGATTCAGAAAAATATCCCATAAAGCAAATGAAGATTCTTGAAGATGCCAGAGTTGAAACCTATATTGGCATCACAGGAAACAGGGCTTTAACTAGGATTTTTTTGGTGAACTCCCATTACTATTAGAACTTGATTATACAATGGTTTTGTTCTTAAAATTTTCCACCCAGGATAACCAGCTACAAAAAAAGATAATCACAATTTAAAAAAAAAAAATTTTTAATTAACCGACTGCTTATTATAAAACAAATCTTAATCAGTGAGAATGATAAAATTAAAAAAAAAAATGAGCAAATTTAATTCAGCATTAATGAACTAACAAAACAAATAAACAAGAAATATGAACACCAAAAATCTGTTTAAGTAACGTAAAAAGAGCCTAATTAACTTAACATTTTCCTTGTAGAGTGTATTTATGTACGAGAACCCCCTAAAGTAAATGCCTGGTGGCAACTCAATATCGCATATGGTGCAGGTTTCTCAATTCACACAATGCACAACTAGAGTCAGTCTGGTCTTAATATTAATTAAAAACACATTCTATTCACAAAATTGTTTCTTGCACGATTTATGGATATATTTATAATGCGTTTCCAACTTGCATGATGTTACTTAATAATGTACACATTTTTATTCCTTTACAGATTTGGTAAAATACAAGCAAACTCAAAATTTTAATACAAAAAATGAAAATGTCTAATGGTATTTATATGGGTACAATATCTATTATATTTAATCCGCAATTAGAGCACAAGTAATATTTAAAGCTTTATATAAAAACTTTTTTACTAGAGAAACCCTGGCGCTCCATTGCAAATACTTAACACAGTTAATCAAAGTTTAAGTCCCTGGATTTTTATGCAAGTTTTCCTATGCACGAAATCTAGAAATAGCTCCAGTACAGAAAGATAGAACAGCTATCTATAGGGATTAAGTTAAGAGTATATTTTTACCAGAGATCTTATATATTTCTTTTAATCAAAAACTTTACTATACATTTCAATAACATGTATACCATAGGCTAATAGATTACTCTTTTACTTTATTGAACTTAAATTTAAATGGACGAAGCATGATTAATGAAATAAAACTTAAAATCACGATTTAAATTGATGTACCCTGCAGGGTATAATTGTTTCTTTTGCCCCCTTCCTTCCTCTAGCTCAGACCCTGACAGGAAACATAAGAACCAGCAGTACATCACATCCAAGCCAAACACTGAAGATAAATGTCATTTCCCCCTCCAGCTACAACTCTTTAGAATGGCTTGTGGAACTAAATGGAACACACGCACACACACACGCACACACTTCTGTGCCCCTTGTAATATTGAAGGAGGGGTTAAAGGGTGTAATTTACGCCTTATCTGGTCTGGCGCCCAGGGCACAGACCCGTCCCCTAGTTTCCTGGCCCTGTATTACAGGGGGTGGCTCTAGGACTTGAGACACATACTATTGCATGGGACACCAAATCAGCGGTAAAAGAAAAAATACTTTCAGGAAAATTTGGGGAAAAAAATGTTTTGTCTAAAATTTGAAACATTGAATATATTAGATTTAATGATTCATGATGAAAACCAATTTTTGATGAATTTCATCTAGCTGGGAATAAAGCTGCCAGTTTTTAATCATTTTACTGGTGTAGCTTACACAACAGAGGGGTGCTAAAATGATATCTTGTACAGGTGAAAATTTCCTTGAGCAGCCCCAAGTGGGAAGTAATTGAAGAAAACATTTGAGATGCCTGTTAACCTGTTTTCGTATCAACTTTTTATAATGAAAATAAAAGTTTCTTGAAATAATGAAATGCCTTAGGCTGGTATTACACTATAAAAATTTGATAAAATCCATTTTATAAAAAACTTGAAAAATCTAACCAATAAGGTTATTGGTTACGTTCTAGAAAATACAATCGTTGACTTTATTGGCTGCATTTTTCAAGTTTTATAATAGGACTTTTATCAAACTTTTGTAGTGTAATACCGGCCTTACAAAAATGGAGATAATTCAATGAAATATAGAAAGTGTCAATGTTCATGGAAGATTTTCAAAAACAAGGTTGATTTCAGATGTTCGACATAATATAGAATTAGCAAATTTTTACCATTATACATGCGTACTAAAAAAAAAAACTTTTTGCTGTAATACATGTTTGAAGAAAAAAAATTATCTTGACCATTATTTTATTTTCAATCTAGTTAATTCAGGGTTCCCAGCAAAATCTGCCTGATCATTTCTCTGACCAAAGGCGCATACTGTCACCTGCATATATAATTCTAAACCATCCAATATCATGAGCCCCCTCTAAATTATTATCGGGCCCCCTACTGTATTCACGGGGGTTAAGTTCTGGGGGGTGGGAAAATACGAGAAATCTGCGAATAACCAAAACCATAGATTTTGGTTTATCTTGTTTATTGAACATCTTGAGAAAAGCAGAGTGACGCAAAAGTATAAAGGGAATGTAAAAGAGGGTGCAGCGATAGATTTTTTGTGACGTTTTCTGAAATAACATTGATTTCTGTTTGCTATTTCTTCTTCATATCATCAAGTACATTGGAATATGTTGACAAGACTTCCTCTACTAATTTTTCTACATGTGAAGAATGTACCATAGAGGGATCTATATCATGAAAACAATCTACTGTTGATTTGAACTTGTTAAGCGCTCCTGCTATGTTACTCATGGTGAACTAGTCTTCTACTTCTTTATTTTGATCCTCTTTATCTGATACAGCTTGTTTCACGAGCAATCATCTGTATTAATTCCTCCTTGGTCAATGCCTCTGAATTGCTATTAATTTAACTGTTCGACTTCTCTTCTATATCCATATCACTGAACACTTCTCCACCCACCTGTTTCGCTAACTTGACAATGTCTTTTATAATCTCTTCAGTTGGCTCCGTAAAAATGGTTGTGTCCTGGAGTGCATATTGTGACCAAAGGTCAATCCAACTCGAGTTGACTGTTTCTCTCTTAAGAGCTGCTATGTTTCTAGTGATGACAGTAATGGCATTAATGATAGTGTAATTCTTCCACACCTTCAAGATATTTTCTGCATTTGCATCTTCTATTGCATGCGCAATCATCTGCAGCTGAATGATAGATGTTGTATTAAGAGACGTAACACAGGGGTGGGAAGTGACTAAGTCCATTTCGGAGCAGCTTTGGAGCAGCAAAATTCAGGATTTGGAGCAGATATTTACAAATTGGAGCAGTGAAATTAACAAGAATATTTTCGTTAACCCTCAACCCTTTTCAAAATAAAACTGCACTGTCTTTTATTATCAAACATCTTTTCGTCAGCTTGATTTTTGTTTTTGGTGTTTTAGGCTTTTGACACCTTGTTTGAAAGAGCGGCTGTCATAAAATTTTTTGCACCCGTCTATTTAAGATTTTTTCTTCTTACTGACGACACTATTTGCTGCCTTGAACAGCAGCACTTCAAATGAGCTAAAAAAATTTTATAAGTTTTTTATACTTGGAAAGAAATTGTTGCAAAATGGGTGAGAATTTCGGAAGAATCAACTCTATGTTTGGCGATTCAGCACTCATTATCTGGCGAGATTGGCGATTTAACGCTCGTTATTTGGCGATATTGACGATTTAATGCTCGTTATTTGGCAAAGTCTCTAAACTAACATTCGTAATTCGGCGGACATGCGCTTTTTACTCCCGGAATGAAAATTTTTTTCACGAAACATCCGGATTTAACACAATGACAATCGACTACAGTAATTTCTGCTGCTTCCAGTGACGACTTTTTTTTTTAAACGGAAACACTCGAATTTGCACTTTAAAGATGAAAGGCATTGCAAACCATCTTCAGTTCCACGATCACGGACAATATCGGGGTTTCACGATGGAAAGCCCGATCAGGAGGCGATAGTTTAAGTATAGTGGAATAAAACACGCTCTTCTCGTAAAGAAACATTTCGTGGCATCAGGAACAAAAATTTTTTGGCGTCCTTTCCGAAATTCCGGGCATACTGAAGCAAAATTCGCTATTTGGGACAGAAAAATACGAAAATACGCTATTGGAGCAGGATGGCGCAAGATATTAGTTTTGGCGCAGTGCGACGTAATTGGCGCAGAGTTCCCACCCCTGCATAACACCAGTTTTGAACTCCTTCACATCTGGGTGCCCAAGAGTTTTATTTAGTATCAAAAGAACTTTGAATGGCATGTCTTTACTCTCAAGTACTTCCTGACTTTTGGAACAAAACATCGTTTAAACTAATCCAGGAAAAGTTTTCATAGCTCAAGCTTTTCTATTGTTCATCCAAAATACTGTGCGGGAGTTTTGACTTATCCTTTCCTTTAAATGCTCACAGATTTGTAGATTTAAAAATGAGGGTGGGCCTTACCACGTACCCATTCAAGCTAAAGTATTAGTAATAGCCATACTGGCTGAAAACCCGATTTCTAAAAGGTATCGTAGCAAAAAAACATCTGACAGCCAAGCAGCACTATTGGCTCTTGACAACTTCAAGTTTCAACTGTGTGTAAAAACACACTGATATGCGGAATAACTTGGCAGCATTGAGCAACATCAACCGTTCCTGGTCACGAAAATGTCCAAGGAAATGAACTCTCAGACCAGATAGCCAAAGAGGCAGCGAAACTGAAGCTATCTGGACCTGAACCTTACTATCCTGTTTTGATGTCAACCATCAAAGGAGATGTCAAAGAATAGATAGAAGACAAACATTTGCGGTAATGGAACTCAAGGCAGGACTGCAGACAGGCCAAGCTGGCCTTGGGAACCCACCCGAATATTGCCAAAAACTTCTCATTAAACAGGAAACAAATTCAACAGGTTATACAGAACATCACTGGTCACGCTAACCTAGCGAAATACCTACACAACTGTGGCTATACAGATTCACCTATTTGCCTTGCATGTGGAGAAGATGAAACTCCACTTCACTATGTGGGACGATGTCCCGCCTTCTCTATCCTGAGAAAGAACTGTTTTGGTGATCATCAGGTGACACTAGGTGAAGTTGTAAATGCGAGCATTTACAACCTGGTAAATTTTCTCAATTACACTAAACACCTGAACTAGTGACGAGTTTCAATTCTGCACTAACTTGAACTCTCATGCGTTATTATTCAATAATTTCATGTCGAGTTCTCGGCCATATCTCTCCAAGACCTCCTCTGCTCCTTTTCTAAAAAAAAAATACCGCAGACAGGAGCAGCTTTAAATTTTTTGATATGGCCTTTACCAATTGCAGTTTTCCCATAATCTCCCCCATACAGGGATTAAATATAATGGTAACCAGATACCATAACTTTCGTCCCCAGAGCGGCCACCAAACTCTGGGAATTTCGTCAAAATAATGTTTCTCTTTATATTCACATGACCCACAACTCGTGTTAAACCACTTGGTGTTAGAGCAATGGACAAAATTTGCCTAGGCTTTTCCCTTATGGGACACCAAAGGATGATGATGATACCATGTACCCAAACACATCTGCACAAGCAACATAGTAAGTTACCCTTAACTTGCCTTAAAACCAGGAGCTCGCTTTTCTTCTTGGGTGATAAATGTTCTCTGCTGCATTTTCTTCCAAAATAATGCAGTTTCGTTAATGTTAAAAACCTTGATGAAGTGAATATCCCTTCTCTTCAATAATTTTTGGTAGTCTTTAGAAATTTTCTAGCTGCCTCCTCGTCTGCAATAGCTTGATTGCCAGTGATTTTTACATTGCGTAATCCAAATAATTTCTTAAACTAGCCCTTCCCTTTATAGAAAAGTAAATTAATATTTTTGCTTTTTCCCATTATAATATTACAATCAATTGGACTACTTTCTTTGTAGCAGTCTTGTACCCACAAAAAAACCCTGAATTTTTGATACGAGAAACACATGGATTCTGTAAGCGATGCAAAGTTTTCGCTGCCACAAGTACAGCTACTGCTGATCAAATTTCAGATTCCTTTTTCTTGATATACCTCACAGTAGCTTAGTTGATTTTGTAATGGCGAGTCACAGCAGCAATTGACTTACTTTCGCTGAGCATAGCCAATGTATCTAATTTTTCTTGTAAAATTGTCACTTTTGTCTTTCTAGAGCATTATCAGTAACACTAGACAAATGAGCCATCCTAAACTCGCACAACTCAAATTTTGTAAACAAAACATGTGAATGACGATTACTGAGCATTGCTGAAAAAAATTCCAATAAAGGAAAATAACGGCAAATACGGGGGGGGGGGGAGGAAGGAAATGTATATCATTTCGGGGTAATATACCATTGAAAAACACATCACAGGCAGAATGTTATTTTGCCACAACCACCCCTTACAAAATCAAATTGTGTATATGATCTTGCACACAATACCAGTTTCCTTGGAAATCTCAGAGATAACTGAATTCAAGTCCTTCTTCAACATAAAAAGGTTAAAAAGGTTCTCTACCCACAGGCAGGAAAAAAAAAAAGCAAGAGGATAAAATATTTTTTCAGAAGAGATAGAAAAGAAATTGGAGCTGGTATTGGCTTTGCTTTCAACAATGGAAAGGAGGGTCTCTCCACTTTAGATCCCATCATCTATTTACTCAGAGGGCAGATTGTTCCTTGGCCAACACTGTTTCCCAGTATGTAAAATCCCACCTTTCAACTTAATAACACATTTCTCTCGGTAGAGGATCTGATCCTAGGAGGAAAATGCTGATAAGGATTTTTTTCCCTTTCCCTGAGGATCTGATAAAGAATCTTCCATGGAAAAAAGTGAAGATAAACTACTTGAATGTAGATTTATCCTCCTTGATTTTTTTTCTTTTTCCCCCTCCAGATTTTCCCCGACTTCTCCCAAGTATTTAGAATTTTCAGACTTTTGACAAATATTTCACATTTTCCCCCCACTTTCCCTGACCATTTTTTAATTCCCTGATTCTCTCAGATTTTCCAGGTCGCTGGAAACCCTGTAATTACACATTAAAGGACCCTACACACGCTCAGTTATACCTGTGCAGTTATGCCTGTGCAGGCCAACTGTGCAGGCATAACTGAGCGTGTGTAAAGGCCGTCAGTTGACCTGCACAGGAGACCTGAAGGGAATGGTATTTCGATTCGGTATAACTGTACAGTTATGCCTGCGCAGTTATACCTGAGCGTGTGTATGGGCCATCAGGTATAACTGCGCAGTTATTTTTTCCCGCTTTCTTATATTCACCCTTTTTTCTCTTTCTTCCCTCTTCTTTTTTCAGTGATAATGTAATAGAACAATAATAACTGAATAACTTGTTTTGGAGAGGGAATCCATTTAATTAGAAGAAATTTTTCTAATGGCGTAATTTTCATGATATTTTCTTACAATTTCATATCGAATAAAAAAAAAAAAAAAAACCGAAATAAAATTTTAGAAATATTTCGACCATTGTTAAAATTCACAATTTTGTTTCTGAAATCATTCTTTTCAATAAATTTGCCCGAAATTATGCACCGAAACACACTAACTATATTCAAATAATGTGCTATGACTATTAATTGTTTTTTGATTATTTAGAGAAGAGGTCTCTAACCAGGGTTCTTGGAGATTTTAGGGACCTCGTGACATCAGATTATTTTATTATTCTTTCACATGTACTTCCTTTAGAAATCAAGATTCCTAGAAATCAAACAGGTGTTTATACGAGTTAGTTAATGTTTGCAATTTCAAACGCAGGATTCCTACTCCTTTCTTGACCGAAAACCAGCAAGCATTAACAGGACAAAAATCACTAATTTATAATTTTCTTTTACATTAAATGAATCTCATTGAATTTGTTTTTTGGACACATCTCGTCAGATTGCAACGAATTTCAACTTTCAGCTCAAACATTGAAAGAAAAAAAAATTCAGATGAAATTACGCTAGTTAAAAACGTAAGAAAACAATCGAAAAATTCTTTGAGAGAGATGCGATTGATAATATAATTATATCATTGAATAATACTATGAATATGCATACTATGCTTAATAAGTCAATTTCTAATTGAGTTGAATTAATCGTAAGAGGTCGGTTGAAAATGCAGTTTTCTTTCGAGGAAAAACACTACGTAAGTTACCATAAAAATTTTCAAGTCAAAGAAATTATTTTTTTTAAATCGACACTGTCGCGAGAAAAATAATGCTATCATACGATGCTGAAGGAGCATGTATCCCCTATCTGTATATTCAGAGGAGAAACGATGCTTGTTTTCGAAGATACAGTCGACGCTCGTTATGAGAACTTCACGTTATAGCGACAAAGACTGGTAGGGTAAGTCCCAAATGTTTTATGTTTTACTTATATAACGACTGTCCCAATCGGGCCCGACCACAATCCCAAGTCTCACCCTCGCTACGACCTTGCTCCAAATATAACGTCCATTCTCGATGGGACGAAGGGGTCGTTATATCGGGCGTCGATTATAATACCAAAATTTCTCTTATTGCCTATAAGTATTGTCATAATCACTGTAGATATGGATAGCATTCTTGATAAGCATTAGTAGGCAGTAGTGCCTTTTACTTAAGTCATGAAAATCGGTCATTATGAGAGGTTTTAGTAACATCAAAATACATTATTGTACTTATGGTGTAGATTCAACAAACATCTTCCGTTACAGCAGTCTTCCTCAAAGTGTGCATCACGGCTCTTGGGCGTCACCCCCCCCCCTGCCCCTCCCCACCCACATCCTGCCGCAGGGCACAGAGGCTATTCTCTTTGCCGAGCCGCCACTATAGTGAATTTTTTAACGTGGGAAAAAAGAATGATTGGAATCATCTCGGGCTCTGAAACCAGAATCCTGATCCCAATCCCATCTTCGTGGGGGTTGGGGGGAAATGGCTCGAATAATGGCAATATTCATTAGTAAAACCAGCCCCCGGGGATGCAGGACCTTAGATGGTGTGGAGATCTGGGGCAGTAGGCTTTACCAATCAATTTACAGTTACAATACATCTGGAATGTACAGTGCACATTCAAAGGGAGAAAAAAACACTTTAGCTCTGATGAAACAAGTACGAATTTGTGTGCAATATTAGTTTTCTTTTCTTTTTGCCCAAGGCCCATATTTACAAAGGCTTCCTTGGTAAAATGGTCCAAGTTTTCGAAAACTGATGTTTTCCTCTCGTCTCCCCATCACCCCCTTGTGTCCATTCATAGCCTGAATAATCCTACTTTGGGAAACAATGATTTCAACACTCCACCAGAGTTTAGTTCAGAGTTCAGTTTAGTTTAGTTTTCACGACTCGAGGTTTATAATGACGAGTGATCTTCGAAACGCGCAGCGCGAATGTTTGGAAGAATTCATTGAAATGTATAAGAATAAGAAATGCTTGTGGCAGGTGAAAACTAAAGATTACCATAACAAAAGAAAGATGATAGTTACGAGAGATTGGCGTGGAAAATGAGAGAAATAGATCCTCTAGCGAACAGACACGGTGTTATTAAAAAAATAAACAGTTTGCAAAGCAATTTCTGAAAGGAATTGGGGGAAAAAAAAAAAAAAACAACCTTTGAATAAGTATCTTGATCCATTCTGAGAAAATTATGCCAATCTTTTGGTGCAAATCTAAATTCCTGTAATAATTTAACGTGCTAATATTGTTGCCTTTTTTTTAACCAATCTTTGCACCGCGTTACCCATATTTTTCTTTTTTTCGAGTTAATAACTTTCAGTGCCATAACCAATCCAACTACACCCAAAGCATCATCTGTGGAAATCATACTAGAAAATTCCGAACTTTATGAAAAAATCCGAACTGATCAAAAGACCGCGAAGACAGAGATCGAAGAATGAAAATATCCCCACAGATTGCCTACAACCGGTTCCAGAAGCTTCGCCTGCACAGGTATAACTGAATGGTGTGGATGCATTGAACCGTTCAGTTATGCCTGTACAGGTATAACTGTGCAGGCATAACTGAACGTGTGTAGGCCCCTTTAGTCTAATATTGCTTCCCCACTATCCAATTTCCTTCAAATACTTTTTAAGTAATCTTTTTGTCTTGGACAATAGACCCTAACTGGTACTTTCCGGCCAAAAGAAAAAGGATTATCCTAGCACGGTTCCAAACTATTCAGCAGATTCAATGCAGACCTACTATAAATAGGCCCACACAATTCATTTTGTACTGGTTTATTTACCTTTCAATTAGACCAGATAAGAGGTTCCAATTTCTGCAAGCTTTAGTCAAAATATACACATCTTGTATAATATATGCTAATCGAATAAAATACCCCCACCCAAGTTGATTGTAAACAATATATCGGCAAGGAATTTGAAAATGTTACCCACACAACTCAATTTTTCACTTAGTGGAAGATGAAGACATCAGTTTGATCCCTCAACATCACTGATTTAGCATCTCAATCTTAAGGCAATAATTAGAAATTGGAATGAACAAAAAATATCTATACTTGAATTTAGCATGGATTAGAACATTGAATTCCAGTCAGTTCTTAAATAATATTTAAATGACCGAATTGATTAACTGCGGGGGTAAAAAGTTAATTACAAAAGTTTTGTAAACAGCTACATTAAATATAAATGGATAAAATAATTTGAAACATTGATAACGTCAGGATTAACTCACATCGCTATCCTTCACACTACAAGCCTCAGTTTCGTTGCCGCGGTTTCCACGACGCCAATCGACCGAAGCCAAATGTCAGATTCGTTATCAACAACATTGAGCTAGAAAGGGCTCTCTTATTGGCCGTATCAACCAGACGTATTTAAATAAATCATCGCAAGATGAAATCCATAATTTATAAATTAAAATATACAGAGTAGGAATGATACTACAACTTAAGATGTGTATCAAATCATCTCTCTTACCAAACAAAACATTACCACAATAAAATTCATGTCTGTAACAGATCAGATGACCATACAGCCCGTATTTCTACGTACTTTTGGTCATCCCAACATCGAACTTACATTATTCGAGTAATGTAATATAATTTAACATAAAATCGACGCATCTCAACTTTTTTGTAAAAATGTCCCTTTTTTCACGTATTTTCGACGAAGCCTGCTTGAATTTTTTTTCCTGAAATTATTTTTCAGCTCATATTATGATAATTGCAACTATAAATAAGAATATTCATTCAACATATTTGTCATTTTAAACGTTTTATTTCGTTGACTTCATTTCACCAAAAGGGTAGTGGGGGGGGGGGGAGACTTTGGGGTCTGCCCCCCCCCCCCTCCTCGAAATGTGAGAAGATGACCGAAAAAAGGGAAAAAGATGGCCAAATCTATTGTTCCACGCCTTTTTTTTTACATGTTAACTGGTGGGGATTTTGCTCCACTAGCCTTTCTATTTGTCCCACTAGTGAAGATGAAAAATTACCACTGGTGGGACAAAGCCCTTTTCTTGTTTTCCTGAAGCAGCTTCAACTTCAAACCCTACCAATATGAAGGGAGTCAAAGAAAAAATCACACAAAAAGATTCGCCATTTGCAAAACTGATTTTTTATGACTGATCTTTTTTTTCCAAGAAGGAAAAGGAAAGTTCAACTTTTTTTTTTCAAGCCGAGCACAACTCAGGTCTATCGCCATGGTCAATTTACAATCTAGTAAGTTGTGCCGGAAGTGTAAGTATGTATACCTAACAGTCTGCGTGCGTATCTAATGTTGTGTATGATTTTTCAGTGCTGCCATCTATATCTCAGAAGTGAAGTGAGTGAGGTGTAATGACTGAATATTTGTACTGTTTGTAGGACTGTTGTTCTCTGTGGCGAGACTTTTTAACGGGGAGATCGGCTCACATTTGCGCCTTGAAGTTGGGAACCACAGAAAACCAACTGCAGCCGACCACCACTGTGGTGACGGTGGGGCTCGAACCCGGGGAAAGATAAGTTTTCCAGGGACCAACTTCTCTGGAATTGGTCTTTTGTTCTCATAAAGTCGGACAAAGAACAGATGGAGGATGGCCAAGGCGAAGGATATGATAATTGATTGATTTTTTTTTCTTTTTTTTGATGCTCATTAAAGTGAAAACGATTCAGTAATATAACTCTGGGAATAGAAAGGATCTAAAGTTACCGGGTTGTCATCAGATGCCGGGGTTACAACATTCTGTTTTAGAGCGATGTAGATAAACATCAGTGTAGTAGCACAAAACCATTCAAATTCGGACATTGGGTAGTCTTCAGATCTGAAGAGAGGGGAATGAAGAAAAAAGAAAATACAGTGGAGAGAGAGAAACCCGTTTACTTGACTTTCGAGAGACCAAATCATGACATAGTTTTTATTTAGCCGTGATTCTCCCATAATTTTTATTTAACTTTCGGATTATGCTTTAAAGTAATGCGAGTAGGAAGAAAACAAAGAAAGGTCATGAGACTATGATTTTTTGATAAATTTTATCCAATGATGACTTTGTCTTTACCCTAATCTCTCTTCAGGATTCTTACGATTATTTTACAAATGGCAAAAAAAGAATTTTAAAAACAATTTTGTTTTCTCAGCGAACAATTCTGTTTATATTTATTATATTTATTATTTTTATTATATTTTTTTTGCAACCGTCTCCAAAAGTAACTAGGCATATTTAATTTCTTCACAAGTTTCACTCTTTCATAGATCCAGATTTTTTCGCCGAAATTTTCATTTTATGTTCAAGAGAGAAGGGGAGCGGGGAGGCTTTTCTTTTTTCAGAAATTAAGAAAAGCTGATTCCCCGCAGCCAGCTAGCAAGCAAGATACCACAACCAAAGAAAATTCTACTGAAAATGAAAGAACGAACTCATATATTGTACTTGTTTCTCACCAGCAGACGAGTTGCAAATGCTTCAGCAATAACTCTGGGAAACAAAGTACTAACACAATGGAAAAAACATGTAGTTTAGAGGAGAAATATGGTAGTATGAGAAGAAGTATGGTCTGTACGTCTAGAATAGTTACCTTTCGGCAAATGTAAATGAGGCTTCTAGAATAGACGTCATAATCATCATCAGCATCACTCTGAGGGACAAACACTAGATGATCCCCTTATAGAGATCAATGTTGAAATTGCCGATTTTAGCGTAGAAATGCAGAAATTTAGTGAGGTCTTCCACCACATCAATAATTTTAAAAACTGAATTGAATTTTTGATTTTCGAAGTATTGAGTTCGCTTAGAGATACGAAGCCCAGAAAATTAAATATAAAATAATGAGCCAGACTAGGCTGACCATATTTCTTCGAGAGAAATACGGGAAATTGGGATTCCAAATACGGGAAACTACGGGAAATTGCCAATTATCGCCAAAATTGTCGCCAAAACTGAACAAAGTTGCCAAATATTGCAAAAATTATCGGAAAACCAATACGGCGGGAAATGAAGCAAATTGCAGTGGATTAAAATGAATTCCACAAAAAAAAAGTTCACCCAAATATGGGAGATTAATACTCTTATTTATAGTTGTAATTATCGTAAAATAATTTATAAGTTGAAAAATAATGTCAATCTTTGACTTCAATAAAGAATAAAAATTCAAGTAGGCTTTGTGTAAAATACGGGAAAAACCGGAACGGTCAAAAAAACAGAGAATACTTGGACTGTCCCGGGAAATACGGGACGTATGGTCACCCTAAGTCAGACCCACTTTTGAGGTGGATATCCATGCAATAACATTAATTTCAGCTTTTTATTTATATCTTCTCAAGCACGAAAATGAGAATTAACGTCTCCGTATTGTCTTATATTATCCAATTGCATCAATCTACATAGTTTAGGATGTTTTGAAATTAATTATGGGAGCATATAAATTACATTGAAGAAATTCCGCAATTTTAATCAAGCATTTTTTGAAGGAAAAACCGGCAGATCGATAACTTGAAGTTAAAAAAAAAATTCGAAATATCTAGCTCCCATTAAAAAGAAGAAAGAAAACGATTCATTACTATGTTTCTTTAATTTAGATTTGTTTCTTTCATGAGTTGCACAAGTCACCATATTGGTTACCTTGTATGCATGACCCCCATAAAGGCGGGGGGCTAACAGGGCTCTAGCCCTGGGGCCCGGAACAGTTCTCATCATTTTTTGCTTTTTCACACTATAAATTAACTACAGCAGGAGCCCGTGAAAAGTCTGACCGGGAGCCCGCAAAAGATTCCAGCTTGGGGGGCCCCTCTCCAGGATGTGGGGGCTATGCTTGTATGTCCCTCAAAAAGAGGGAAATATCACGTGATCCAAAAAGCCTCATTATTTTGTTTATGGGTCGCCGCGTTTCTCTCCGTAGTTCTCAAAAACTTACAATAAACAAACCATTTTAGAGCCCACTTTAAAGGGGACATCAGCTTGCTGAATGTTTATGTATCCGTTTACAATCATACTAAAAATTATGGTTTTTCTGGTGATAATATTGGTAAAAATATTAATTTCAGTGACGTCTTTTGCTACCTACAGAAAAAAACGCCGTGTAATTGATGTTGTGCATCTAATGAATTAAATATGTTAACATTAATATGTATAGTTTTATGAGTGTTTCCAAAATTTTAAATTAGAGATAATCGTTAAAAAAACAGTTTATTTTCTTCAGACACCAATGTAACAAGTTCGATAAACTCTCGAGTGTATTTAATAGGTTTGGATATTTTGTCCCTTTTGTCTCTCTTTCAACTAATTTTTCACACTTTCAGGCGAAAGTGTTTTGTTATCGTCAATCTAGAGCATGCCGTCGTCTTCAGATTAGAAAACATATATTGATGAATAAATATGGTCATTAAGTATGATAAAATATTCAGTAGATGACATTTTATTGCTACGCCAGAACTTCAGAAAAAGGACGCTGATCAAAAGGACTCTTCTTTCCTAATATTTCACAGTAGGTGCAGTGAAATGTGTTACTTTTTTCCTAGGCACTGTATTATACGAAATTAATTCTTTACCAGAGCAACACGCTACAAGGAGCAATACTGTACACACAAATTTTGCTATTTTCCTTAATGGAGAAGTGGATTTTGAAATCATAATTTGAACAAGACCGATTTAACAGTTTGTTTTTTTTTTCGTTTTGAGCACCTCTATAACAAATTTAGAAATCGAAATCTCCCACAGGAAACTTTAACTGGACATCTACAAGTCTAAAACACTTCCGACTTTTTCTTGCTGCTCCTAAGATACCAACATTTACGATATATAAAACATACACAGTAATATATGGATCCAATTATAATTGATGAAATGTTTTTAATACATATCAACATATTTTATCTTATTAAAATCAAAATTCCCCATGTGAACAATTGTTCATTCAATCGTTTTAATTTCTATTCTCACAAACTTGCACACTCGACTTTAAACTTTCTCCATTTTTTTTTTTTTTTGAAGGCATTTGCGCTCAAAGAATTCTTTGAGTTCCTATTAATATTTATGCACCCGTGGGTCGAAAAACGATGATCAAGGATTGTGTCCAGGTTTTTATGGATTCAAGATATTATTGCTCGATAAGCTCTGGTATTGCTTATATATATCGACCCGTCCCTTAGGACATGCGACTAATTCTGGTGATCGGACGCCGAGAAGGCAATCCACCCCAGCACGAGAGGCTGAGCACAACTCGTGCTCCTCAACTCAAACCAGTATATTGTAAAATTAATTAGTTAACTCAAATTAAATTAGTTAAACTTATTAATTCCTGGGTCCCGGGTCCCACTCATCCCCGTAACTGAATTATTCGTAATTAAAATACATATTTACTACAATTTACAAGCTTTACAGTTTTTACATAGCTTATTCTTTTCAAATTTTTTTACAATGTTACACTTTTAAATGTGGGTAATTTTGCTCTAAAATCCTGCTGGGCTAGATCTCCATTTGCTATCAATATTGATAGTTCGTGTTCTGCTTCACCCTAGCAATCTTCTTCTGGAAAGTCCTACAGTCTGTACTAGTGCACAAATGATCCATTTTCCGAGCCAAGTTTTTCCTTTTACACCAGTCAATGCAGTTCGCGCACTGGATTACTTCTGAACATTCCACCTTTTTATGTCCTTCCACACCGCATTTTTCACACTTAGATTGTCCTGAAAAGTTCTTCGCTAAATGGCTGAATCTCCAACAATTAAAACATTGTAGAGGCCGCAGATACTCACTCACTCTATATCTGCGCCACCCACAGTAAATTGCTTTTTTCTTCACAATGTCCTCAAATTATTTAGGGTTAATTTGCGCAATCCAGTTTGTTTCCATTGGGGTCTGGAATTTTCCAATTTCTCGTGTTAATTCTGTTCTTCTATTCGCTTCCTCCACTAAAGTCGCCAATAGAGAGGTCTTCCTCTTCAGTTTCTTTATCCACCGAGTGGACAATTATCTTTGGGTTTTGTCCGTTTAGCTTTTCTACCACATATTTATCCTGCAAATTTGTCTCCCTAAATTATTTGTCAATTTTTGCCAATTCAATCTGGTCTTGTGTTTCTAACATAATCATGCCTTTTTTAGTTAACCAATGATCTTTTATTTTTATTTGCTTAGTTCCTGGATTAAAGTCTTTCTTTAACTCCTGTAAAGGATTAGGAACTTCCCTTACTGACCTTATTCTGAGAAGGTTTCGTCCCCTTTTATCTTTAATGCTACTTTTTCGAGTCTTACTCTCCTTTTCTCTTGTCTTTCTTCCTCTTCTCTCATTATTTCTGAGAATGATTTTGGACTGCTCTGTTTCTGACTAGCTCTGAGTTTTCCTAGCTATTTTAATAATTTCTCCTACTGTCCTCATCATTATGCGGATACTCTCTTCCGTATAATTTTTTAAGTTTTCCACTATATTAGAGCCTTCCTCTCCTAGGTCTAGGAAACCGACCTCCACTAGAACCCTCTGAATCATGCCATGCAATTGCGTTAAACACACTAAATCAAGCTCCTCTTCTATTGCTCCCTCCTGTACCATTTGCTCAACCTCTTCTCGTATGAATTTTTCAAAACTTTGCTCCATTCTCTCTGATATATTTCCCTCCTAACAAATATCTCCTCGAGATATAAATTTTGGATCTCCTCTAGCTGATCTATTCGACTAGCCTTCTCATTTAGTATTCTAATACGTCCCTCTTTTTCCGCTAAGATTTTACTTGTTTTTCGCATTTCATGTTCCAACAGCCTTTTGGTCTGGGTTTCTGTGAGTCCTGTTAGCAATTGTTCCTTCAACTTTTCCTTTTCTGCTGTTACTTTACTCAATTCGGTTTCCAATTTTTTGTTAAAACTATCCTCTAACTCTCTTTGACTCTTTCTCTTCTGATAAAGTCAGTATTCATGCGAATGACTTGCAATTTCAAGTCATCGCGTTATTCAATTATCTTGACTATTTCCCTTTCCTTTTGATCTAATCTATTCCTAAGATCATAAATTACACCTTCGTGTCCAATAATCTCCTCATCCCTAGTCTTCTTTATCTCCTCCAATTCTTGGGATAATTCCTCTTGTCTCCTGAGTGTGGCCGCATCTGCAGTTCCACCTGTATCTTGAAGTTCTCGAAATCGCGTAGTCAGGTGGCCCTGACATTCTTCAACTCCACTATCTCTTTTTTTTGTTCCTGAAACGCCTTGGCCACTTGTTTATATTCCTCTACTATTTCTTTTATTTTCGCATTCAAGTCCTGGTTGGTAATCTTGGAAATATGTCCCATATTCGCAATCTCTTCTAACTTCTTGATTCTCCTCATAGGCTTCATCTGTAGTTTTAGCTGAGCCAAGCCTGAGATGCTCTCTCTCTCTCTCTCCGCCATCTTCAGTTTCGTAGGGTGAGACTGAAGTTCCTACTAGCGCCTCCAACCCCGTTGGCTGACCGCAAGGCCACCCGGCCCAAACCACGAGGAAGTGGGGTAGGATTCCCTACTATGTTCTAGTTTTGAGGTTACCGTGGACCTCAACAAACAATTGAAAAATAAAATTTCCACTGGTAGCTTCCTACTACTTTATCGTTTACTGACAATTAATAACTAGAACATTTGGCGCTTGGGCCTCAATGACATCCCAGATGTATACAAATCTTTGTCGTTCCTACATAACGTCTTCGTCAGATTATCAGTATGGATTTAAGATCTACTATTTTGAGAGACACGGGTCTATATTGTACATGTAATATAGATCTTTGTCAGGTTCACGATATAGAGCCATGTCAGGTTCAGGAGGACATAGATCTATGTCTCCTAAGATAGACCTATCTTGAGAGACACAGGTCTGTATCGTGAATCTGATATAGATCTTTTTGTCAGATTCCGATATAGATCTATGCATTTTAAACTATATTAAAATAATTTATTGTTCCAAATTGCTTTCCTTCACGCAAAGCAAAGATTATTCACATGGAATCAAATACATATTCGACTGAAAAATTAAAGATTTAATTTATACAAAAATTGCCACGTTTTCAAGACAAATAAATTCAATTGGTCCTATTTGTCTTGAAAACGTGGCAATTTTTGTATAAATTAAAACCAGGCAAAGTTTCTCATTTTTGTGATAATAAAGATTTAATCAATGAATAGCGTAAATAATAAGATGAGATCATTCTATATTTAGTTACGACATCTGATATTCCTCTGACATATCGATATAAGTCGACACTCTTTATAATGACCCCACGCTATAGCGATCGCTCCATTACAACGACCGGTTCCCAAACGTTGTTATATAACTGCTGTCATATATGTTTTCCTTTCGATATAACGACTATCATATATGTTTTCCTTTCGATATAACGACTATCATATATGTTTTCCTTTCGATATAACGACTATCATATATGTTTTCCTTTCGATATAACGACTATCATATATGTTTTCCTTTCGATATAACGACTATCATATATGTTTTCCTTTCGATATAACGACTCTCTCAATACAACGTCCGTTTTCAATGGGACGAAGGGAGTCGTTATATTGAGTTTCGACTGTATAACGATATAGTTCAGATAGCTGGGGTATGGTTCGACAATATAGCTGGGGAGTTTGTTCCATTCACTCATGGTATGAGGAAAGAAACTGTATTTAAAGCAGTCAGTAAAGGCAAAAATTGGTTTTATTCTAAGGGAATGGTCGAGTCTTCTGGAGATATAGGATGGCTTGGCTAGACTACCAGAAGTATCAAAGTTGAGATGACCATGGAGTCTTATAAAACAGGGTTAGTCAAGAAATAAGACGAAGAGTAGAGAGGGGAGGCAGTGGCAATAGAGTCGGGGGCGCTGTGGGTGCTCGAGTACCCTCAGTGCTTTGTGAGACGTAGTAGAGCACCCACAGAATTGGTTACGAAATAGAAATATCCTATATAGATTTCTGATATTTTTTAGGAAATATCGAACACGAAAAAAAGAATTGAAAGTTGCCTGTTTCTTCCCTATGCGTCTTGAATCTTGCTGGAACTATCAAATGTGGTTATTTGTACGGCCTCAGGCACACGATGGGTACTTTTGTAGAGTTCACATCCTCTTTTTCTTTCTTTTTTTTCCACACAGGCATCCTTCCTTTGCCTCAGGGTAAAAGTGTGTTTTATAATAAATGACATCCTGCATGGAATGGGGCGATCCAGCAGGGCCTCTAGGCTGGGACCTTTGGCGGGATCCCAGACAAGATTTTTCACGGGCCCCTGTATGGTTAATTTTTAACGGAAAAACTAATGACAATCGTTCAGGGCCCCAGGGCTACAGCCCAAGTCAGTACCACCCTTGTGGGGACACCACAAACATGAGATCTGGAAATTTTCGAGAGTATGCATGTAAATTTGGTAGGTAAGGTCTCTGGAAAATCACTTGGCCCGACGCCCATGGTACTCTTAAGACGGCCCGGCTTTAAGCAAATAGTAATTCAGAGCCAGAACTGGAGGGGGGGGGGGAGAGACAACTGTCTCTGGTGGCACTTTCAGGTGGGAACAAAGAACATCGTCATAGCACCCCCATCCTGCATCAGGGCCCCTAGGCTGAGGTCGTTAGCGAGGCCTTCCAAACCAGACTTTTCACGGGCTCCTCTATGGTTAATTTATAACGGACGGGAAAAATCAAAAAAGTGATAAGAATCATTCCGGGTATATCTAGACAAGGAGACTCATAAAAGCGAGATCAAATGAACACGCTCGCTGTGTTAAGAATCACGAATGTGAAAAATCGACCATCGCCGTTCACTGTTAGCAAGAGGGCCATAGATTTAAATTTCAAGAAGCTAGAGTTTTTTACAAAGTCAAGTTCATAGTTGATTTAGATTTCTACGAAGGCACATATATTCGGGCCTTCAAAAATATACTAGTAAAGGATAATAAATCCACACCACCGATCGCAACACCTTCAAAGCTGCATTAAGACCTTTCAAGAGGCTGTGAACACCATGGCTTAAATTCATTTCGAGCAGGAATTCTAAGAAAATTCGAATAGACCAATCGGGTAGCACTATTCCGCAAGCATCCAGTCAGAATGCTGCATTAGTATCTCACCCTCAGACTCACAGCTTATTCTGACTACGACGTTTGAAGTGAAGAGGCGTGCTTTTTCCGCTGAGCAACCAAGCGTTAAGATTTGGTATTCAACCTAAGTGAGAAACTCGGTCAGTGTGGCTAGTGGTTAAATATTTTTACTCTGAAGACGACACCATTGGTGTTGAAATGCATTAGGATTTTTGTATTTTCGTGTATTTGCTTTATTCGTCGGTGTCTTCTTAATAATCGGGTTTAATCAATCAATTAAAGGGATTTTAATTAATTAATCAAATAGTTATCACGCAATTAAAAAATAATTGGTTGTTTTTAATTATTAGCCTTATGAACGAGTAAACTATTCCAGACTGGGCCGTAGACTTATAGAAATTTAATTCACCGGACCGTGTTTTAAAAAGGTTGACCGCTGCGTAGAGTAGGTATTTTGGTGTTAAGGAAGCGTTAGAGTAATTTTTCTTATAATTATTAAAAAATTTAACCCCAAAATAAAAAAAAAATATGATGGCTCATCAGCAAAAAATTTAATGCAGATAAAGTTATCTGTCATAATTAAGAATGGTAAAATAATACTGCACCAAAAACGGGACAGTATCTTTACAGTGGGACGTATGGTCCAGTTATTTTTATGGGTGAACACTGATGCGTGATTTTGATATTTATTTTTATTTTTACAAATACGTTTTCAATTTTTGATATGATTAAAAGGCAACCACAAAAGTTTCGCAAACACCTGTGTGAGCACCCACGGGTCGAAAATACTTCCGATGCTCCTGTGGGGGGGGGGGGAAGATTAGGTTCGTTATGATTAGAATTCTGATTTAGAATTATGATTCAAATGATTAGAATTTCAGCGCAGACGCACATCACGCGCGCCTGTGGCGCCACTTCAAAGCGCTATTTAAGGCTTGGAGATTTCGACGACTTGAAGTACGGCAATTGTGTTTTTCTTGTGGTTTTTTCAAAAAAACGATCAATTATGCCTCGTAGAAAACAGCGATCATCTTTTGATCAAGTATCCGAGTTCGACAGAGGAAGGATAGTGGCCTACCGAGATTGTGGATTATCTTTCAGGGAAATCGGTAGTCGTGTTGGACGAAACCAAACAATTGTAATGCGGATATGTGATCGTTGGATTCAGGAGGGTACGACGGACCGACGTGTTCGATCGCATCCACCTCAGTGCACCACTTCACGTGATGACAGGCGTATTGTGCGTATGGCAGTGACGGATCGCTCAGCCACATCACGAACCATAGCACAGCACATTCAGTCTGTACCGCATCATCCAGTGTCTGCGCGTACCTTTCGACGCCGTTTACAGCAGAGTTGTCTGTCCGCAAGACGTCCATTGCTTCGTCTACCATTGACGCAGAACCACAGACGTCTCCGCCGCCAATGGTGCGATGAAAGAAGGATGTGGACGGCACAATGGAATGAAATTGTCTTTACTGACGAGTCACGCTTCTGTCTGCAACACGACGATGGTCGGATTCGAGTCTGGAGACACCGTGGAGAGAGGATGCTGAACAGCTGCGTTATGCACCGCCACACTGGTCCTGCACCGGGTATTATGGTATGGGACGGTATTGGATATCACTCTCGCACTCCTCTAGTACGCATTGCCGGTACTTTAAAAAGCCAGCGCTACATCTCCGAGGTGTTGGAGCCAGTTGTCCTTCCTTACCTTCAGGGCTTGCCCACAGCCATATTTCAACAGGATAATGCGCGACCACACGTGGCACGCATTGTCCAAAGGTTCTTCGTCAATTGCCAGATTGAATTGCTTCCCTGGCCAGCTCGCTCTCCGGATCTTTCGCCGATAGAAAACATGTGGTCCATGGTTGCTCAACGATTGACCCAGATTACATCCCCAGCTGCCACACCAGATCAACTTTGGCAACGCGTGGAAGCAGCTTGGTCTGCTGTACCCCAAGAACACATCCAAAGTCTCTTTGAATCAATGCCCAGGCGTGTGACAGCGGTGATCTCCAACAATGGCGGGTACTCTGGCTACTGATTTTGGCTGGAACCACACTTCACAGAAGTCTATAAATTTAATCATTTGATGCTTGGTCAACATGTTATCTACAAAATAAATATTGTTGCGATATCTCTTGTCTTTCTTGGTGTTGCAATTTGGGTGGCCAGCAGTGTAATTAAATTACGTATCACTGTATGGATACATCTGATACGGATTCGTATACAAAAATGTATAAACAATAGCTATAATTTTCCGTAATGGAGCGGTGTCACATTTAACTTTTACAGTCAATTTTTAGCTCCAATTAGCCACCAATTCTAGGTCTCACAACCTATCCGACAATTTTTTTTAGTACTATAGCTTCGATGATTCTAATGAACTTTTATGAACATTTTTACACCCCAGAATATGGATTAGTGTTCAATCGGTAATTTTATGAAATTTGTAAAGAAACCAGAAGCATGATCCCCACAAGGGTGGAGCTGATACGACTCCAACCTTGGGGTCTCTTATGACTCTCATCATTTCCTTTTTCCAATGCCATAAATTCACTTTGAAAGGGGCCCCTGAGCTCAGGACAGTGCTGTCTTAACGCACGAGCCCAACCAGGCACGGCCCGGAGGCCTGGTGTGTAGGGGGGGGGCCGAAAATAAAATCAGGTTAAAATTTTCGAAAGTAAACACGTAGAGGGCCCTAGAAAGATCACTTTACCTGAGGGCTCACGATGCTCTTAAGGCGACCGTGTTTAGGGGCCCTGCTTCAAGATAGGGGGGATGTATCCAGAAGTTAATTTGATTTTTCATAATTGAGTTTTATTCAATTTTTCTATCTCAGTAGGCTGATACGAAGCTTCTGTGTGTCGGTTGCAGTGTTTATACGAAAACTTTTTTTTCTTTCTGGTCATCTTTCTAGAGACTGCACTTACACATTAAAGTGGTTTCTTCACCAGAAATCACGTCAATTGAATTGAATATTTACGAGATTATATTCTAGATAAATAACAATACATTTTACTGAAGTTTAAATCAAGATCATAATATGTAGCAGATGATTCTTTTTTTTTTTTATTCCACTCAAATCATTATTTTCGATAATAAAGTGAAATATATATATTTTTCACTTGTATGCAGAAATTCAAATCCATAAACAGAAAGAAAAAAAATCAATATGCTATATGATATGCAATGGCCTTTGTGGCAGTGCTGCTCCTCAAAGTGTGCGTCGCAATAAGATGGAAGTATCGATATGTGTGCCTATTAATGCTTCGAAGTGATTCTTTTATGAATGCACATTACCTACTAAAATATTCCGGGGAGCCACCGATGAACCATGAGTGGGGGCAAGGAAATTTCGAGTGACAAAAAAAAATATCATAAAGCTGTGAGTCTACTTTATGATAGTGATCTTTATGGTAAGTGTTGGTTACTGTTGAAAATAATCGCTGAATGACACCAATTGTAGAAATTAGGTTTTTTATTCAACGAAAAAGTGCAAGTTTCTGACCATTAACTCTTTAGATAGAACATCTGGTTAAATGGTATAAGTATTAGTATTTAAGCTATATTTAAATCATTACTATTAATAAATCAACGGTATTGTAAACGCTATTGTCCGTTGATCACCGAACTGAAAGCACTCATCTTCTCCGTCACTGCTTCCTTCTTAGGAAAGAAATTTTTAAGTTCAAAGAAAAATTGTATTCAACAATAGTTACAATATGATTATTTGAAATGAATTAATTTCTGAGAATTCGAAAGTTTTCGGCATTTTTTTTTAATTCTTAAAATGCTAAAAGCATTTCCTCCTATCTCAAGTCTGTTTTGGCTTGATGAATCCTTGCCTGGGAACACGCCAGATATTCCACTCTATATGACAGTGGTTCTCAATTTTTTTTCACCCGCTGCACCCTTGCCCAAAATTCATGGTTCATCTGCGGCTCCCCAGAATCATTCAGTACAGTGATGGGTACACTGTTTCATATGAGGGTTACCAAACAAAAAGAAAAAATTTTGACGGTCTTGACATATTCGGACATTGATTCATAATTGGAATTTTTATGCTTAGAAATGAAGTAGGGGAATGTGTTGTAGACATTGAAGAGTCCCGCGGTCTTGTTGCAAATGAGAGGCAATGGTTTATCTTTTACACAACTGTAAAAAAACAAATAAGTATATTTTAATAACTTTACTGCATATTTATTTTGCATATGCGTTCTATTATTTTGTATATGCAACGTTTTTAAATAAATTTCTGTTCAAATTCTCACAGTCATATTTTCCATATTCAAGAAAGGGAACACCTCCCCCCCCCTCCCCCCCCGAATGGATTTTTTTAAAACACCTGAAACTGAAAATTTCTATACTATTATTTTGAAACTTGTGGCGGGCCGTACAGAACCTCTAAGTGGACCGTCGTTTGCCCATCAATAATTTTGTTGATACTGTACTTTGACTTTTTAAAGAACCACCTCAAAGTGCATAAATAGGCACACAAATCAATATCTCGAGCTCGCCACTATGCCTCTATGAGTCGCGATGAACCTTCGGAGAATGCTACATGAGTACGTATCCGTTGTTTGTCTGTATGTGTGTGTGGAATTGGGGGCGGGGAGGTCGTGCCCACGACAGGTAGTCTTCTCGCTTATCTGGCCCGGCAACGGATTGTTTGCCCAGGCATACATTCGTTAGCTATCGAAAAAAAATTGTGACTCTGTGAAAACGTTCTGGAAGAAACACACACAAAAGCATCTTGGTGTATGAGAGCCAACTGAATTAATATTCAATTAATTTGGTGGAAACGAAATGAAACGAATCTGATGCGTCCACACATATTACCGAAATTAACAAAGAAAACTATTATACGTTTCCACCTGTGGAGCAAAATATCTTTAGTACAGAACAATGCTGGGATTATCGTTTACCCACACATTTTTGGTTCAAAGTTTAGATACGCGAAGAATTCACGCTAAGGCGTGTATCGATCGTCTTGAAAAAAAAACAGTGCCGGATTATCTTTGCCATTGTCAAAAGTTAACTGTTATCAGGACTCAAGAATCAAGAGCTCAATCAACACCATCAAAGAAGAGGGATAGTTCTTTTGGGAGTGTTGGTTCAATACGGATCAAAGTATTTAGGGGAAGGGGGAACGCGAATATAGAAATGAGTACGTATTCGTGAATAGTATTGAAGAAAAAAAAAAGAGGGAAGATATTTTTCTTATCTTATACAAAAGTACGTTTCGTAAATGAGGACAATACATGTCTATTAGTGAGAATATAAGCATCGGCTCGTTTTTCTCAGTTCGGTTTTATACTGTGTTTGCTAAAAGAAAACAAAAATGTGTGTGTGGGTGGGAGATACAAAAATTTTTTTCCCGACAAAAAATAAATAGGAAAATAATTTTTCGGACGAACAAAAACTAAATGACAGAAATAATTTGTGTACCGGCAACAAATAAATAAATGAGAGAAATAATTAATTTGTAGTTCTGCTGACGGGTAAAATAGGAATAAAAACCAATATCTACTAACTATATACCATGTATCGTATTTAAAATTAAATTGAAAATCAAATCGAAAATTGCGTAGTGACTATATGAATTGGGCAAAATGTTCCACAGACTAACTGTCAAATATTGTTCAAGATCAATTGTGAATATCGATCTCAATGATTTCTTGTTCATGCCATCAGCACATCAAGCATTGGCCAGGGATCTTTGAAATCTAAGCCCGAATCATTTATGCAATTCAGACGGACTTTGGCCAAAACTCTCGGCCCATTCGCGAAGTGGCCGGCCCCGTCTCAGATCGGTCTCAGATCGGTCGCAGTTCGGGCTTTGCCAGTAACATGTATATAGGTGCACAGCTTATAGATTATTTTTCTAAAAAATCAACTGCATATATTAAACTTTTAATTCCCCCCCCCCCCCATCTCTCTCTCTCGGTCATTTTACATGTATGCATTATTTTGAACGGTAATTTTTTTTTTAAATACCAAAAAAAGTTATTTTTTACTCTGATGTACATCACATATTTCAACTTGTTTCGACGCCTCTTATTATTTGGTGCCCTGTGCAATTGCACAGGTCTCACTGCCCTAAGACCGCCATTGGCCTTATACTGTTCTGGTGGGCTTTGTATATTATTCACGATATTATATCGTCACCTTTACGTTATTGGCACAAAGGATCCGTGAAACACAAAAGGTTTAGAACACTGGCTTATTTTATTTGTTTTAATTACACCGGGACATGGTCTCAAAAAGGTTGAAAACTAGCACACCAAACCTGAGTAAAGTTATTATTAACTCAGTTTTGTAGCACATTAAAATATATTGTAAAATGCGTCTATAATAATAATAATATTGAAAGAATGTTTTTACTCTTCGCTGCTGACAACAAACACACATACCAACTGATAAGGAAATTCCATTTACTTTCAATACATGTTGTATAGACTCATGGATAAGTCAATGAATAGAAGAATTCAGTATGTACTTGTAGGGGGTGTTTTTTACTACTTTTTACGGTTTATCTACTACAGAGCAAAGCGCTTGCAGAGATCGGTCCTCTTCAAGCGCTTTGCTACAGAGGTACACACCTATCTGACATTTTCTTTTTTTCTCTCTCAATACACGGCTAGTCACGTACAAATACGGCTGTACAAAACCTTCCCCAATTTAAAAGGATTCTAGTTATCCGGATTATTCTTGGAATCCGCAATTTTCTTTCAGCACTGTACATAAAACGTCGTTTCATATACTATGTTGTGTAATATTAATTAACTGCATCTCAATATATTCCTCATTCTCATATCATTTTGCTAAAATTAATGTTATTGTAAATAGAAAAAGTAATTTTTTTGTATCATTTTTAAGTTCAAAGGCAAATTTTCGGTCCTTCGAGGCATATTCATTTTTTATAGAGCATTTTCTATCAGTTTTTAGGTCATGAAAACCCTAGCCCTATTTATAAGCATACTTGCCAACTACTATGAAATTTACTTAGTTTCTACGGATTTACACCACAAAATATGAAACTACTGTGGAAATCGTGAAAAATTACGGAAATATGGTTTTTTAGAAACTTCTTTTGTTCAAGGATTTCTTTGAACTCCATTACCCTATCGTGTACAAACTTACGTCACACAAAAAGACTACACTACCAAAGAATAAATATCAAATTAATAACAAATCAAAAAAGTGCGGTTTACACTAAGATAACTTATCGTGCTGGTGGGTAACTAGGCTGGGGCAACCGGGGCCGTCTCTGAACTTCCTCCGTGAGAGAGAACACATTACTACTATTATATTTTGTATAACAAAAGCCAACATTTCCCCTCCTTTATATTTATTACCTCATCAAAATATTATAAATTATAATGCAATTGTAATTTCTACAATGATACAGTAACAGTGGCGGATCATGATTTTGGGAGGCCCCAGGCACAACCTAATCTGGAGGCCCCCCTATCAGGGGCGGATTAAAGGTAGGGGCTGTCACCCCCCCCCCCCCCCCGAGAGCAGAAAAGTTAAATGGAAAAAAAAATGTTTTCTACGTTTTTGACTGAATAACAAACCAAGAAAATAAATTTGCTTAAAAAAGGGGGAAAATTAAGAATTTTTTCCAAAAAAAATCAGAACCGTCCTGAAAAATTAAACACATTGTCACAACCACCGCCCCCACCCACAAATTTGCGTTTATCCACCACTGCACCCTTTTGGCCCTAATAAGAACGAGATGGTTCACTAAAATGAACAATATTATGAAAATCATAACTTTTTTTTTATTTTTGCATCACCAAAACCATAAACACAAAAATAAGATAAGGAAATATAATGATATTCTCTGGTACTAGATGAAAAATAATCACACTTCCATTAAAAAAAAAAAAAATCACAGTAAAATTCTGCATCATATTTTTAGTAATCTAAGATGTCCGTCCTGGTGCCTTCAGACACACGGCAAAAATGGAGATCCGTCATAGTTTTAGTAATTTAATATTACTGATTAATAAAGATTTGATAATATCTCAAATATAATATATTTGATTTGATATAAAGATACTGATAATATTTAATAGAAAAACATTTCTTCAATAGAGGGAAGAAATTATATCAGAGTAAATATAAGAATTATATTTTTAATGGAAGAAATTAGGTCAGAATGAATAAAATTTAATGAAAGAAATTATTTCATAATGAATTAAAATTATTGTCAATGAACGAAAATTATTTAAAAAATTTATTTTAGAAATTATTTTTTATTTGTTTATTCTATTTTATTTTTACTATTACTATATGAATTATTATTATTTTTTCTTTCAGCCACCTCGTTGGGCCCTCTGCCTGTTGTGGCCTTTGCCTTTGTATTATTTGTATTCAGAGTGAATTAAAATCTTCTATATTATGCCCCCCCCCGTTTCGTTTAATAACGAAAAATGCCACAGTATAACATTGTGGCCCGCGTACTTCATAAAATGTTTCAATATGGCCTGCTATGCCTCAAAGGTTGAAGACCACTGCAGTAGACTCTCGCTAATCCGGTACGTATTAGACCACGGTGTGCCAGATTTTACCGAAATTGCTGGATTAACTTTGAAGAAACCCATTGAAATAATATATGAAATTTCGTGCAAAGACATAGTCAGGACTTGATCAGCAATTAAGAAATATTAGAACGTGTTAAGGGGTTAGGGCATCGGGAGAAAAGTGACACCACACCACCTAAATATCCTGGACTAATGGACGTGCTGGATTAGAGCACGACCGAATTCTCGAGAGACTACTGTAGTTGAATTGAAATGCTCAAATAAAAATTTATCAGATAATTTATATATTTTTAGTTTTGCTTACCGTTATTTTTGGAGATTCTGCAATCTAAATCCTAAAGGAAATCTTGAGGATCGGCATGAAAATTTTTTTCATTACAATAACACACATTACAATTACATTCAATGAACACTTTTCGGTCTGACACAAACATGTTGTCTACCCAAGCCTCCTTGACCAATCCAAAAATGTAGTTTTTTTTTTTAGAAAGAAGGAAAAGAAACCCCCTTGATTTTTTTCAGCCGGGGAGGGAGTGTTAAAAGAAAAACAGAAAAATCACGTGATTCAGAATGCATGTCATTCAGCATTCATTTCAAACCCCACTTTTTTTTTGTCGTATGGTTCCAGTCATAGATTGCAAATGTATATCTTGTTTGAACCAGCTTATAATATTTCATTCAAATAAGTGGGAGACAAAATCACAATAAGAGCTCTACTACATTCATTTTAATTAGTAGGAGTGTCTCTTCCTGTCGACGTCGCCGCTTGCCGATAGCCATCTTGCCATCCATTATACTGTATACAAAAGCTTACACCAAAGCTGTCATATTATCGGCGCCCATAAAAGCATTTAATACTGTGGAATGAGACATCTGTTTATGCCTTCACTCCAATTTTCATTTCGGACAGACATTAGGACCTGCTGTTCTCACCCCTCCTCCTGCTTGTGCCCTTAGGGAAATACTGTTTGAAAATGACCAAATGAGATTTGTTGATGCGCATGTAAATTCATATGTAGGATGAAGCACACAACTATTTGGAGGCCCCCCCGCTCTGCCGAGGCCCCAGGCGCGTGCCTCATGCGCCTGTGCGGTAATCCGCCACTGTACAGTAATATCTAGGCTGACCATATTTCCTAGAGAGAAATACGGGACATCGGGATTCCAAATACGGGAAAATACGGGGACATCGCCAATTATCGCCAAAAACGATGCCAAAACCAAGCAAAGTTGCCAAATATTGTTGAAATTACGGAAAACTCACAATGATGGGAAATGATGCATTACTGCAAATTGCAGTGGATTAAAATGTATTCCACGAAAAAAAAACGTTCACCAAAGCAAATGTGCGAGATTAATATCCCATATATAGTTGTAACTATCATAAAATAATTTATGAGTTGAAAAATAATCTCAATCTTCGACTTCAATAAAGAATAAAAATTCAAGTAGGTGTCGTGTGAAATACGGGAAAAACCGGGACACTTTTGCCAAAAAGTCGGGACGGCCAAAAGAAGAGAAAATACCGGGACTGTCCCGGGAAATACGGGACGTATGGTCACCCTAGTAATATCCCAACTTATGCTACCACGAGTTGCGTGATTATTTCATTCAAAAGTGGCTTAGTATCGTCTTTTAAGCCTGAAGACCTCTTCTTCATTTCATATAACATTTCCATCTGCGTTTTTTCGTCTGGTTTATTTTTTATTTTATTTATATATTTTTGTTAATCTCTTCTATCTCTCTCAGAAGGAAAAGATGGGAAGGTGATTGAGTTTTTGTTTGAGTTTGTTTGAGTTTGAGTTGTGTTTCAGTTTTTTGAGACTTTCTATGAACTATATTTTATGTATTTGGTATAATTTGTCTCAAACAGGGGATGGCTCTCAGGCATAAAATCTTGTATAATTAAAGAAGAAGAAGAAGAGTTGGGATTAGGCCGTCCTAATGCTTGAAATGTTTATTTTTCCTATTGTGGAAGATTTCTGTTGAAGTAATTGCAATCATTGCAATGCCAAATGAATCGTGGTGGTATCAACCCGTGCATTCGTTATGAATGATTTGGTTTTTGTTTCTTTTTAATGCATTAATCCATCTTCAAGCTTTTACCGATGTAGTTTTAACAATTGTGTAAGCGCGGGAATTTCGTTAAGGACCTACGTATTTTAAAAATTCCTTTGTGATATGTAGTGTAAGTATATAATTTTCGTGTGAGTGCAATGCAAGACTAAAAATAAATAAGAAATTAAAACTAATGGTCAATGGTGCAATACATTTTTAAATTACGAGTACAGTCGATGTAACTAGTGACTAATAGTTATAATGATTTAATGATAATTTGATAACTGGTAGATGAGTGTTTGGGGAATTCCGTGTTTGGCAGCAATTGCTGTTATCATGTCATTTATATGCTGTTGTAAATCATTAAAGTTTTATCAGTAGTTCAGGATTGTGTTGGTAAATAGTATAGTATGGTGAAAACTGAGTTTAATTACCCTTAAGGTTAAATAATCGCTATGCGCTAGGGTTGCAACTCGAGGTCTTGGTGCAACCCTAGCTCATTGTGAGGCATAACGTAAGGAAACAGAAAAGTTGGAACAGGTGCTGTATAATCCAGAGATGGCGATTTTTGGTGACTTTTTTCGGCGCCAAACATGTCAGACGACCCGACCAAAAGTTGCCAAGGCCGTTAGACACGCCGAAATAAAAAATCGCCAGCATAGAAAACAATAATAAAAACCCATTCAAATATGAAAAATATCATGAAACGTAAGGAATATATCTATGTAGATAGATTATAAATATGATTTTGGTTAATATGATACGAGGCTGTAGGACGCCCAAGCAAACATAAGAATGCTAAAAAACCAACAAGCACATAATTATAATAAAATATCACTATCTAAGACTAAACATCAAAACAACATAAGGTATCCACTCTTTTAAATAAACAACGGTCCTGCATGTTGTATAAATCTCACGATTTCTACAGACGCAAGGTGTAGCAGAGTAGATAATGGAGATTGCAAAATAATACGGAGTGCTTCATACTTAATTATTATTCTAATTAATAGAGAGAGAGTAAAGAGAAACAAAAACAAATGTTACATGACTCTTAGCACATACACAATACACAACTCAGTCTCCGCGAGTACAGATCTCAACTAACGACGAATGAAGCGATTTGGCGGTACTACATGTTTTGGTCGCCAAGTCACCGCCAAATCGGTTCATTCGTCGTTAGTCGAGATCTGTACTCGCAGAGATTGAGTTGTGTATTGTGTATTTGCTAAACGACATGTAACATTTGTTTTTGTTTCTCTTTTTTGTTTCGCATTTTTAAAATGTGAGGTTTCCAGCGCGATGTTGCTGTTTCGTATTATGTCCAGACTACCGAAGGAGTACCTGGCCTTCAAGACGATATGGGATGGTGTACCGCTGGATGAACAGTCAATCGAGCTCTTAACAGAACGGTTGTGTGGATTTGAACAACAAAGCAAGTTACAAAGGGGTTCAGACGGCTCAGCGTTACGCGCAGAGAAAATTGATTCCTTTCCCGGCGAAAAGAAACTCGGATCAAAAAGGAAAGACGAGAAATGGAAACAAGGACAGAAAAATCACGGGAAAATCGGATCTACCGCAAAAATAACGTGTTTCCTGTGCGGAAAAATCAGTCACAAGAAAATTGACTGCCCTCAACGAAAAATCAACGAAAGTTCATCGCCATCGCCGAATTCGGGCTCTGCGATGTCGTGTATGTTACTACAAGCGGCCGATAGCTGGATTGCAGACTCAGGAGCATCACACCACATGACACCGAATAGCGATGTGTTCGTGAATTTCGAAAAATTCGAACTTCCGGAAGTTGTCATTGCTGCTGATGGGGAGAAGCTTCTCGCCTATGGATGCGGTCAGATAAATGTAAAAACGAAAGTCAACGGTAAATGGAATCACAACTTTCTCACTGGTGTCTGGTACATTCCCAATTTGAAATATCAGCTCTTCTCTGTAATGCATGCTCTCGAGAAAAATCTGTGTGTGATTTTTGTAAATAGGTATTGCTATGTAAAAAGAAACCACGTGACTTGCAGTCGGAGAAAAGTCGAATAATGGTTTGTTCATCAGAACATGGTTATTGAGAAACCAAAAGTGTGTGTACCAGTACTCGTTCAAGTTCTAGTGACACTCTCCAGTTAATGCATGAGAGGTTGGTGCATCAAAATAAAAAAACACCGTAAAAAATTTCTCAATAAGAAAGGGATTTCCGTGTCTACTGGTGACACTGAATTTTGTGTTCGGTGTGCGTATGGGAAGTCCCATAGAAAATCATTCAAGTCTCGAATGATTAGAGCAACACAACCAGGTGAACAAATCAATGCTGATGTTGTAGGACCCATGGAAGAAGTCTCTGTTGGAGGTTCTCGTTTCATGCTGTTTATGAAAGATGATTACACCAAGTTTCGTCGTGTCTTCTTCTTGAAAACTAAAAGTGAAGTGGCCTCTTGCATCGAGACTTTTCTCAACAAAATTAAAACATCTGGCCATGTTGTGAAGCAATTTCTGTGTGATTCCGGAACTGAATTCGTGAATAATGCAGTGAAGAAAATTCTTAATGATCGTGGTATTGAGATGCGTGTCATGGTAGAAACACAACACCTGAACAAAATGGGGCGGCTGATTGTGAAAATCGTATAGTTGTGGAAACAGCCAGGGCCATGGTTCATCATAAGCAACTTCCTAAGAAGTTGTGGGCAGAGAGAGGCATGCAATACTGCTGTATTCGTTCTCAACCACGCAGGTCAGACTCCAGTAGATGGTAAAACACCATATGAGCTGTGGTATGGTAAGCCAGACAATTTTAATTTCAAACGTCTACAAGTGTTTGGTACTAGGTGTTATGCTCATCAATCAAAATAAGGCGTCGAAAAAATGGGACAGAAAGTCTGTGGAAGGACTGTTTGTTGGTTACCAGGCTCACAATGGATATCGTGTGTACATACCATGTAAAAATTCTGTCGAATTAACCTGTAAGAATCATCATTCAAATCAGAAACTGTGGATTTCATCGAAAATTGTGATGAGTGCAGTGATGAATATGACAACATCCACGTGTCCCTGAGGACTGATAATGAATGCCAAGAGAAACCAGAAATTTTAGAAAGGCAATATCCTCTTTGAGAACGTAGACCACCTCCTTTTCTTACAGAAAATTATGTGCTGTTGGTCAGTACCTTGACTGGTGTTAGCACTCATAGCAGTTATAGTGAAGCTGTAAGTTCGCCTGAATCGAAAATGTGGCATCATGCCATGGAGGAAGAAATGAGGTCGCACGAAGAGAATCAAACATGGGAACTGACAGAACTTCCTATCGGTAGAAGAGTTCTTGACAACAAGTGGGTGTACCGAATCAAACCAAAAGCAGACGGATCGCTTGACAAGGTGAAAGCTAGGCTTGTCGCAAGAATAAATAAGCGTATTCTATGTATAAAAAAATTAAAACTCTGACTTTTTCTGGGTATCTAGATTCCTATAAATAAGAAAAATAAATAAAAAGTATACAACCTTGCCAGTCAACAAAAATGTAATCTGGTTCCTGGAATCCTAACGCTCAGAACAAAAAAGACTAAATGGCTTTTCAAACGTTTGAAAAGATGTGCTAAAAACAACAACAGCGGAAGGTAATCAGGAATAATCCAAGACAACGACGCTACTGAACAAAGGGAAAAACACCACTATCTGTTTGAATCGCCCGCGTATTAAGGGCCATCTATAATGGATGGGTAATGGAAGCTTCTATAAAGCGAGAGAGAAGAAACAGCAACCCACCACCATTACGCCAGCATTGGTGACTTATAGCACCATGGCGATCTGGATTATACGGAACAGCTTCGGTATAAGGGACATGCCAAGTTTGCGACTTTTTTCCGGCGATAAGTTGCCATCATCTGCACACTCGGGTTCCTTGTTGTTCGGCTGGGTTATGGTTGTAGCAGAATGTTCTATTCTGTTCATGATAAAAAAATACTGATAGATGGCGCTGGTTGTTTTTTTTCTCTTGTTCCTAGCGCGGCTTTTAAAACTTCCAACTGCCATTTTGTCATAACTGATTCTCTCTCCCTCTCTTTTCTTCCAAATGACGTCACCCCATAGCCACGGCATTTTGAAAACCGTTGGTAGATGAGATCATTTTTTGGGATTGAGAGCTTGATCTCCACAATGTAGTGCGTGGATGGGATTAATTATTGGATATATCGCGCCGAAAAAAAGAATCGCCAGCATAAAAAACAACGGAAACAAACATCAGATTTTTCTATCGTCTCTCAGGTTGTACCTTTAATATTTTCCTTTATTTAAACAGTGCCCTTATTTCATTTATACCCTGATCGATTTATTATTTAAACAATGGCCCAGGCTTTATTTAAACCCTGATCGATTTATTATTTAAACAACAGTCCTGGTTTTATTTAAACCCTGATAGATTTATTTTTATCCAGTTTTATTTTTTAAACAACAGAGGAAGGGCTGATGTTTATTTAAAAGCGTCTGGATGCTTTATGTTGGCGATTTTTTTTCCGGCTCCTGCACGTAATGTGTGACGGTCTTGGCGACTTCTGATTGGGTCATTGGACATGTTTGGCACTGAAAAAAAAGTCTCAGAAAATCGCCAAGCTGCCCCTTATACTGAAGCTGTTTCTTTTTTATCCTCCTCCCACCACGGCGTAGCAATAATCCACAAATCAAAAAAAAAATCCTTAAGGCACACACATGCTTTAATGCACACATGTAATAATTCATGAGGAACAGATGCAGTATGGTCCACCACGACTTTGGTGACTTTAATCCACTCAATAAGTCACCAAGATTGCATAATAGGGCTCTGGGTTGTTGTGTCTTCCAGAATTTTCGATTTTAGATGCTGCTTGCTTCCCAAAACGGGTTTTCTCTTTTGTTCGCAGTATTTTTCAAAAATTTGATATAGCTGTTGTCCCATTTTCAGCGTAGAGATGTGAGGTGAGAATATTCTCCGGAGAATGAGAATATTCTGAATGTAAAAATTGGAGAATAATCGAGAATATTCATTTTTCTTTTAAATGATTTAAATTTTTTTACTAATTTGGTTTATATTGTGAAATATAAATTAGTTTTCATTGCCTGAAACATTTACTATAAAACAATTTTTGGTATAATCACCCCCCCCCCCGAATGACAACTTTTAGTTCGAGAATATTCTCAGAATATTTTCCAGGTCATAATGAGAGGTTTTAAAAGTTTGGTTATGAATATTTTAGAAACCTTTAGATTAAAACCTTAAAAAATTATTTTAAAATTAGATAAATTTTCAGAAATAAGATAAATTTTCAGAAATAAGTTCACAACAAAAGAAATTAAATCAAAGTTGATTGATAAAGGAAGCTATTCTTATATAATAACCTTCATTCTAAGATACAGAACTGTTGTTTTCTTAAATGTACATACACTTAAATTCTGTATCACTCACATTTCTTTAAAAGTTGTGCAATTCAGCCATGTTGGTTTAATTTTCTTGCTTTCAAACTTTAATATTGTGGTCTACAGACTTCAATATTCCAATTTTCTTGACGGGAAGAGAGACGAGGCAGAGAATATTCTCAAATACTCTCAAAGGACTACTATTATAAGTTACTAGAGAATATTCTTATCGAAAATAATAGTTATTCTCAAGTTATTTATCGAGATTATTTATTATAATATGTTATTCCATATATTCTTGATAATACTCTCTGGAAAGATTTCGGTAATTGAAGAATATTCTCGAATATTCTCTGAAAGGACTATTATTAATAACTTCAGAATAATTCTTATTATTTTCTGTAAGAATATTCCCCAGTAATTTATGACAGTAGTCCTTTCAGAGAATATTGTCAAAGATATTTATATGTAACTATATTATAAATAACAGGATAATATTCTCATCAAAAACTTATAAGAGTATTCTCAAGTTATTTATAATAGTAGTCCTACCAGAGAATATTCTCCTTGATGAGAATATTCTCCGAAAGATTATTCTCGCGAATTTTACATCTCTATTTCAGCGCATCTCTTGGTTTGTTCTATCCTTCTCTCAGTGCGTTACTCAGATTATTACATTCGTCTTTTAACTGATCAGGTTGTACCGTTCTCTTATAATTATTTTTTATCCGTTGTGTTTTTCATTTACCCATTGTCATGCCTTCTATATTTATTGTGGTGAAGAAATATCAAGACATAATTTCGAAGGATCTCGATCTTGCATTTTCTAATGGTAGGGCAACCTTGGGGAAGAGGAAGTGGGCAACATTGTTTTTTTATTTGTCTTACCTGTGCCGAAATAAGCCCCTTTTCTTAGAATTCTTGAGAGAATCACGGCTCATTAAGTCAGAAATGCTTTGCAGTAAATGCAACTGTGCCATGAGGGATGTCTAAAGAAAAACTTTCTGATGATTTCATTTGGGAATGCACAGTGAGGAGTTGTAGAACCCAGAAGTCAGTTAGGTATGGGTTGTGGCGTGGTTCACTTGCAGCAAGTTGAATCTCCTGCTGACCTATTCCATTGTGTGAGGTGAAAGCTCCAGTAGGATAGCAGAGGAGTATTTTTTTTCATCTCGCACCTTGGCCGACTGGCAGCAATTCATCCATGAAATGATTCTGAATCGTGTTGAGCTCAAGTTGGAAAAAATAGGCAGCACAGGGAAGATAATAGAGATAGATGAATCGAAGTTTGGGAAGAGGAAATACAATGAAGGTCACAGGGTGGACGGGCAGTGGGTTTTTGGTGGCATAAAGATAGGGACTCAGGGAAGATGTTTCTAGTAGCTGTTCACGATAGGTCCACGGATACTCTCATAGGGGGTCATCGAGACATGGATAGAGAAGGGTACAATAAAAAATTAATAAGAAATACTGTGGCTTACCGCAATGCAAATGTGTTGGAATATTTGTGAGCCAATAAATGATAGCGAGGTCCAGCTTCGCTGGGCGCTCGCTTCGCAAACCATTATTATTGTCATCTTTATACACCTGAACCACATTTGATTAAATCAGAAAGAAAATTCAATTTTTTTATAACCCCTTGTTATCAATATTATTTCAATAAGCAGGTTTAAAGCCTTAGAAGGTAATATAATCCAGTTCGAGAAAGCAAGCACAAAGAAAATAAACGTTTCCAAGTTGTCACATTTGGTGACTTTTTGAAGGGCATCTGAAGTCCATGCCACCCACTATATTGTATGAAATGATGGAGATACCATAAATTCTTTCTACACCTTCAAAATATTATTAGAGTAGGGCCTGATTATCCAAGTTAATGTGGACCTGACCTACGTTGGATAATGTAGACCTTATTAGATTTTAAAGTTGAGTAACTGAAGATGTAAATGGGGGAAAATTACTTTTGCACAAAGATGATTTCAAATTACAATAAAACCTTGCCAAACGATACTCGATATAACAATAAATCCCTCCACAATGATGTATATTGAATATAATGAGGAAATTTTCTACAATATTTTTTCTAATCTTGTTTAGAATTACCTATTTTTTGGTGTTGAACAGCTCTCAATACAATGATATCCTTTACTACGTTCTATTAAAAATATATAATAATATTTTTCAAAGATATTTTGAAACTGCTAGAAGGTTAGAAGATATTTGAACTGCTGATATAGGTTCCCACTTGTTCTAGTTTTCCTAATTTTCGGTAAAATACCCTACTTTCTAGTTTTTGTCCTACCAAATTCTATCAACAAAATTTGTGTAATTGATTTTAATTGAAGGAATCATTGATATATTGCCAAATAATACAAATGTAGTAGATTGCAATTAATGAATTTGCCAAAGCAAAAATTGTTTTGTTTTTAAGGTTTTTTGGGGGTGTATGTGGACCATTTGGTTTATTAATGTTTTGTTTGCTTAGTTTGAGGGTTCAAAAACTCATCTTGTGCCAATGTTTTGAGTAGTCATTAAACACTTCTGTCTGGATGGAAAAAATAATTTTTTATTTACTACTTCATGGTCTTGGACAGTAACTAACATTCATCATTCAAAATTACGGTGCAAATAGGTGAAACAAGAGTTTGCATAACAAAGCAGTTGGATACATAGGCCTATTTTGAGTTTGATGATTCTGATGCTACCCAATAGCATTGTCTTCCGCATTTTTAAGGCATGCAGAGGCATAAACAATATTTACAATGCTCAGCAAAGAGCTAAAAATGAAAGTGCTTCATATGTCAAAAATGATTACACTGGCATTGAATAGTAAAATTTAAACAAAGCCTTTAAAAAAAGGATGGATTACGCAGTAAAACCATCCAGTTCACCTTGAATTATTAATATTGGACCTTATAATTTACACATTCTGCACTGTGCTTTTGAAAGTGGTCTCCAAAGAGCATCATTCTTAAAAATACTTACATGTCTTCATAATTTGCTATGCATTGTCGAAGAGAGTTAAGAGACTGGACTGTGGAAAACTCCAGAAAAGAATGTAATTTATATTGTGAGGAGGACAAAAGAATTATCTGTGGTTGCTAGTACCCTTTTTTGGCCAAAAATTTTTTTAATAATCAACAGGGTACGGGTCATTCCCAAAATAAAGTGTACAAATTGTTTCCGAGACTTTGTAATTTTTTTTTACAAAATTTCAGAGCAATGAGCAAGGTGGTAATTTTTTTTTCTAGTTCTTCATTTAATTCTCTGTCATGCAGTGTTTCTTAATTTGTTTCAGATGGTATCTAATTTCTTTTTTAAATCATTGTAGCAAAACGTCAAAATCTGGCTGTGTCCCAGCTTCAAAAAGTGTTAACAGAGACTTGGTGCAAACCTGGAATTTTTTTCAGAAAAATTGGAATCTCACATTTTATATATGTGCCATAGATGAATAAAACTGACAATAAAATTTTGAGAAAAAAATTGTTTTTCTTATGAAAAACTTTTTTTGTTCTTGTCCCGAAATTAAAATGTCCACTCTGTTACGGTCATTTGGGAAATATATTTTTATACCCGATTAAATCTGATAACACTTTTGAGCTCATTGAAAGGTTTACTTTTAATGCTTGATCAACAATTTTGGATTTGACTTTTGCAAAATGACTTAATATTCATTTTATGTCTTTAGTACCAGATTTTTCTCTGTCAGATGTCCACTCTGTTACGTCATTATCATAAATAATTACGATTTTTTTTACCATCTATATCAGCATCTAGAGATAGCACATGGAGATATGCTTCAAAATATAATAAAAGTTTTCACATATCATTTAAATTTATAATGAAAAAATAATAATTTAGGCTAATTTGTCCACTCTGTTACGTCTTCCAAAAACTCAACCAATGCAACAGAATGGAAACTATGATTTAAAGTAAAGTTTTCTTAGTTAAGATGTTTTGAAGTTTTAAGTTAAATTTAATTAAGTTATCTATTCAATTTAAGCCCTTTACCACATTCTCCCCCATCCTGTTATTTTTCAGTTAAATACGGAAGTTAAATAGTGCAGATTGTCAAAATCACTGCCAGGCACAGATCCAGGGAGATGTGGCATAAGGGGCATTTTAGTATGAATAAAGGTCGTCATATGGCAATACATTCTGTATTTTAAGTGACAGAATAATTATTTCCCTATATTATTTTTGTTTCCTAGCTCTATCCCCCCTCACCAAGTCTCACTGGATATACTCTGGATCACTAATGTGAGAGACATAAACGCGAGATTTATACCAACACATCAAATTACCATTCAGTTTCAACAAAAAATTTTGAATTAAAAGAAAAATCGTCCTGATGATATAATATACAGCTGAGAGCAAGACCATTGTCCACACTGACCAGATTTTAAACATTTTACCAGACCAAAATTCAAACTATGAGGTGGGGGCGTGTGGTTTTTAGAATTTGCTAATGGGGTGAACGTTTTTCAAAGCTTATAGAGGAGTCTCTGGGTTAATTATCACATTTCACCCCATTATGTTTTTAGTACCAGATTTTTCTGTCTGATGTCCACTCTGTTACATTATTTTCATAAATAATTTGAAATATAAATTGATTGCACTATATAAACTCAGATTAATCCAAACAACATCTCCAGAAACCATAGTTGATGATATCACATGTAGCAAAAAGTCTAAATCCTGTATGTATAGCAAATGTTTGAGTTATCATGACAAGATGGTATCTATGAATGAAATTTCTAAATCGCTGGATGATAATAGCACTGTACAGTGTGAAGAATGGCAGCGCAAACAAGAAAAAGTGGAAAAGAATTGCCAAATGATAGAAGTTACAAAAATAACAAAAGAGCAGAGATTGTGGAACCTAACAGACTCGATCAATGTTTTTAAAAAAAAATGAAATTGTTCAAGAAACACATTTTTAACATCCACCACCAATATAGAGCTTACCAAATGTGCATTAGAAACATACAAAAGCATGAAGCTGTTCTTCATGTGGATTCCAGTGAAAATTATAATTGCAAATTGTCTGAAGGAGTGCAAAGTCATCATTTCGGTGGGTCAAGAAATCAAGTATGTCTTCATACCTGTGTGCTGTATGTTGCGGAATGTGAGAAGCCAATTTCGTTCTGCTCAGTGTCACCGAATTTGGAGCATGAACCTTCATCTATTTGGGCTCATTTAGAACCGATTTTGAAAATGATGAAAAAGAAGAATGTGAAATAAACGTGGTTCACTTTTTTTCTGATGGACCTTGTACTCAGTACAAACAAAATAAAAATGTTTACTTATTGGACAAATATGTCACAAAATATTTCAAGTGGTGTACTTAGAATTTTTTTGAAGCAAACCATGGCAAAGGAGCAGTTGATGGTGTTGGTGCTGTATTGAAAAGGACAGCTGATAGATTGGTTGCATGTCGGAATGACATATCAGATGCCACTCAGTTTTTCACAATTCTCAAAGATGCCACCAATGTAAAATTATTTGAAATCAAAAATGAAAAAATAAAAGGTATAAAAAAAATTATCCCCAATGATATACCTGTGCTGAAAGGCACTGTGGCAGTCCACCAAATAGTAGCAACTGGCAATGGATTGCTGCAATACAGAGATGTCTCTTGCTTTTGTGAAAGAAATGCCAATCTCTGTCAATACTACAAAAAGAAAACTTACTCTTGCCAAAGAAGTATAAATCTGGAAGTTCCACAACTGATTTCAAAGTTTGAATCTCTGGAAAGTGACATTCAAGAAAATAGTGAAAACTATGCTATTGACTCCAAAGGAAACAGCAATGAAGAAATTTCAACTGGTCTAATTGAAGTAGGTGTTCATATGCTCGGGAAATTTGAATCTGGTGGTGTATATAAATCCATACCGATACGTTGTTGTAGCCCAAAAATGACATTGAAGATGATGGGGAGGTCAAAGTTATGTGCCTCAAAACTGAATGTTGCTAGGAAGCTGTTCAGAGCTGATGACAAAGATATCTCTTACATCCACTTTGACCAGATTTTAAAAATTTTTCCAGAGCCAAAATTCAAACCACGAGGGGGGGGGGCGTGTTTTTTTGAATTTCCTCATAGAGTGTATGTTTTTCAGGTGTCATAGATGTCTTTCCAGCGACCTGGAAAGTCAGGGAGAATGTTAAATATTTGTCAAAAGTCAGGGAAAATTCTAAATACTTGGGAAAAGTCAGGGAAAATCTGAAGGACAAAAAAATCAGAGGATAAATCTACATTCAAGTGGTTTACCTTCACTTTTTTCAATGGAAGATTATTTTTCAGATTCTCAAAGGGAGGGAAAAAATCCTTATCAGCATTTTCCACCAGATCCCCTACTGAGAGAAATGTGTTATCAAGTTGAAGGGTGGGATTTTACATACTGGAAAACAATGTTGGCCAAGGAACAATCTGCCCTCTGAGTAAATAGATGAAAGGATCTAAAGTGGAGAGACCCTCCTTTCCATTGTTGAAAGCAAAGCCAATACCAGCTCTAACTTCTTTTCTATCTCTTCTGAAAAAACATTTTATCCTCTTGCTTTTTTTTTCCTGCCTGTGGGTAGAGAACCTTTAACCTTTTTATGTTGAAGAATGACTTGAATTCAATTATCTCTGTGTGAGATTTCCAAGGAAACTGGTATTGTGTGCAAGATCATATACACAATTTGATTTGGTGGCAAAATATTAACATTCTGTCCAATGTGCTTTTCAATGGTATATTATCACAAAATGTTATACATTCGGCCCTCCCCGTATTCGTGGTTCCTGTATTTGTGGTTTTTTTCCCCTTCATTGGAATTTTTTTTCAGCAATGCTCAACAATCGTCATTCACATGTTTTGTTTACAAGATTTGAGTTGTGCGTGTTTAGGATGGCTCATTTGTCTAGTGCACTACTGATAATAACTCTGAAAGGAGAAAAAAAGGGAAAACTTTACAAGAAAAATTGAATATATTGGCTATGCTTGGCGAAAGTAAGTCAATTGCTGCCGTGGCTCGCCATTACGGAATCAACGAATCTACTGTGAGATATATCAAGAAAAGGGAATCTGAAATTTGGTCAGCCGTGAGTGTAGCTTCACCTGTGGCAGTGAAAACTTTGCATCGCCTATGCAATCCACGTGTTTCTCATACCGAAAATTCAGGTTTTTTTTCTAAAAAGTTTAATAGCAGACCTTCTTTGTAGCAGTCTTCTGCTACAAAGAAGGTAGTCCAATTGATCATAATATTATAATGGGAAATAGTGAAAGGATTAATTTACTCTTCTATAAAGGGTAGTGAAACGTCTCTTTCATCAGGATTTTATGCAAGTAAAAGTTGATTTCATTGGTTTAAGAAACGATTTGGATTACACAATGTAAAAATCACTGGTGATCAAGCCACTGCTGACCAGGAGACAGGAGGCAGCTAGGAAATTTCCAAAGACTTTGTAGAAAATTATTGAAGAGAATTGATATTCACCTCAGCAGATGTTTAACGCTGATGAAACTGCACTATTTCTGAAGAAGAAGCCGCAGAAAACATTTATCACCCATGAAGAAAAGCAAGCCCCTGGTTTTAAGGAGACTTACGGTAGTTAAGGTAGACTTACTATGTTGTTTGTGCAAAACGTATGGGTACATGGTAAAGCCCACCATCATTTTTAAATCTATGAATCCCTGAGCATTGAAGGGAAAGGATGAGTCAAATCTCCTTCACAGTATTTTTGATGAAGATTAGAAAAGCCTGGACTATGAAAACATTTTTCCTGGATTGGTTTAAACAATGTTTCATTCCATTCCAAAAGTCCGGAAGTACCTTGAGAGTGAAGACATGCCATTCAAAGTTCTTTTGATACTGAATAAAACTCTTGGACACCCAGATGTCAATTAGTTCAAAGTTGATGGTGTGGAAGTCTGTTATGTGTCTTTTAATACAACATCTATCATTTAGTTCCCTTGATCAGGGGTAATGCGAGCATTCAAGGCTCACTATATATGTCACTCAATGAAGATGATTGTGCATGCAAATGCAGAAAATATCTTGAAGGTATGGAAGAATTACGCTATCACTAATGCCATTACTGTCATCACTAGAACCATGGCAGCTCTTAAGAGAGAAACAATCAACTCGGTTGGATTGATCTTTGGCCACATGTGCACTCTAGGACACAACCATTTTTACAGAGCCAACTGAAGAGATTATAAAAGACATTGTCATGAGAACGAAACAGGTGGGTGGAGAAGGGTTCAATGATATGGATATAGAAGAGAAGTCGAACAGCTAATTAATAGCAATTCAGAGGCATTGACCAAGGAAGAATCAATGCAGTTGATTGCTCATGAAACAAGCGGTACCAAGCGAATCAAAATAAAGAAGTAAAATACAAGTTCACCATGAGTAACATAGGGGAGGGCTTCGCAAGTTGAATAGATTATTTTCATGATATAGATCCCTCTATGGTACATTCTTCACATGTAGAAAATTTGGTAGAGGAAGTCTTCAGGGCTCCCACTCGTCCTACTTTTTCTACTTTTTGGTAAAATGTCCTACTTTTGTCCTACTTTCTCGGTTTTGTCCTACTTTTCCTACTTTTTTACCAAATCCTATTGACAAAATTTGTGTAATTGATTTTAATTGAGCAGGAAATCATTGATATATTGCCAAATATTACAAATGTTGAAAAATTCAATTAATGATTCTGCCAAAGCAGAAATTTTATCATTTTTAATGTTATTTGGGGGGGGGGTGTATGTGGACCATTTGGTTGATTAATTTTTAATTTGCTTAGTTTGAGGGTTCAACAAGTATAGTAGTCATTAAAAACTTCTATCTAGATGGGAAAAATAATTTTGCATTTATTACTTCATGGTCTTGGACAGTAACTAACATTCATCATTCAAAATTACGGTGCAAATAGGTGAAACAACAGTTTGCATTTCAAAGCAGTTGGATACATAGGTCTATTCTAGATTTGGTGATTCTGATACTACCCAATAGCATTCAGTTGTCTCCTGTATTTTTAAGGCATGAAGAGGCATAAACAATATTTACAATGCTCAGCAAAGAGCTAGAAATGGAAGTGCTTCATTTGTAAAAAATGATTACACTGGCATTGAACAGTAAAATGTGAACAAATCCCTTTAAAAAATGATGGACAATGCAGTAAAACAGGTTCACTTTGCCTTATTTACATCGGATCTTGTAATCTACACATTTTGCACTGTGCGTTTGAAAGTGGTCTCGAAAGAGCGTCATTCTTAAAAAAACGTACGTCTTCAAAATTTGCTGTGCTTTGTCGAAGAGAGTTGACAAGCTCTGTACCTTGGAAGACTCCAAAAAAAGAATGTAATGTAATTATATGAGGAGAGACATCTGTGGTTGCTAGTACACTGTTTTGGCCAAAAATTGATTTTGTAACCAAGTCATTTATCATTTTGCTTTGGCTTGAGTCAATCTTATAGGAAACTAAAATAGTGCTATGAAAAAAAAGTTAATTGAAAATTATTATTTTTTTTTTTGCAAAAAATTTTTTTTAGGAATTTTCATCCATTATCGTATGATTATGTAGTCTAAGGGGGTTACCCTCCCCCACCCTACTTTTTAGTCCTGTGTTTTCTTACTTTTTCTTATTTTTTGGGTGGGATCCCTGAGTCTTGTCAACACACTCCAACATACTTGATGATATGAAGAAGAAACAACAAACAGTTCTAACAACAAATGTTCTTTCAGAAAATATCACCAACAATCAATCGCTGCACCCTCTTTTACATTCCCTTATACTTTTGCGGCATCCTGCTCTTCTCATGATGTTCAAGAAACGAGATAAACAAATAAAACTATGTTTTCGGTTATTCGCAGATTTCCCGTATTTTCCCCACCCCGGAATGCAACCCCCATGAATACAGAAGGGGGGGGGAATGATAATTTAGAGTGATATTGGATGGTTTAGGATTTTATTATGCGCGTTACAGTGTTTGGTCAGGGAAATTTTTGAATTTAGTCAGGGAAATGATCAAGCAGATTTTGCTGGGAACCCTGTATAAGTTATCGACCCATTGTCTGCCAGAAATAAAAAAAAATTAATTTTAAGTAGTTGAAAAAATATAAAAAATAAACTTTTCTATGTGCTATTTCGAAAAAATCATGAAAAACAATCAAAACGACAGAAAAAAAAGTCAAAAATTTCTTAACTACTTTTTTTCAGCCTATGTGTAAGAAATAAGCTGATTTCGTTATTTTAAGGGGTAAAAACAGCAGAAATGATAATATTCATTTTTTTACAGTGATATTTGTTTTCGTAACAGAGGGGACAAAATCGATCATTTTCAGTCATACAACCCAAAAAATAAAATATTATTACAAAATAATAGTGAAAAATATTTATTGAGATCAATTTTATTTGATCATCTCAAAAATGTAGAATGTACACTTTTTTTTGGGAATGACCCGTATGCCGATTTAAATCAGCTTGATTTGAATCATGATTTAAATCACAAAATTCCAATCTTGTTTTTTTCTTTACATAACTTCAATGATATTGAAGTAAAAGTAACCTGATATGGTATGCATGTTGCTAATATGTGGTAAAGTTAAGGCCCCTTTACATGTATGCTTTTGAGTTCGCGACTGCTGTAAGCAAATTCAAATTCTTGTCGAAGAGAGTTGACAAGCTCTGTACCTTGGAAGACTCCAAAAAAAGAATGTAATGTAATTATATGAGGAGAGACATCTGTGGTTGCTAGTACACTGTTTTGGCCAAAAATTGATTTTGTAACCAAGTCATTTATCATTTTGCTTTGGCTTGAGTCAATCTTATAGGAAACTAAAATAGTGCTATGAAAAAAAAGTTAATTGAAAATTATTATTTTTTTTTTTGCAAAAAATTTTTTTTAGGAATTTTCATCCATTATCGTATGATTATGTAGTCTAAGGGGGTTACCCTCCCCCACCCTACTTTTTAGTCCTGTGTTTTCTTACTTTTTCTTATTTTTTGGGTGGGATCCCTGAGTCTTGTCAACACACTCCAACATACTTGATGATATGAAGAAGAAACAACAAACAGTTCTAACAACAAATGTTCTTTCAGAAAATATCACCAACAATCAATCGCTGCACCCTCTTTTACATTCCCTTATACTTTTGCGGCATCCTGCTCTTCTCATGATGTTCAAGAAACGAGATAAACAAATAAAACTATGTTTTCGGTTATTCGCAGATTTCCCGTATTTTCCCCACCCCGGAATGCAACCCCCATGAATACAGAAGGGGGGGGGAATGATAATTTAGAGTGATATTGGATGGTTTAGGATTTTATTATGCGCGTTACAGTGTTTGGTCAGGGAAATTTTTGAATTTAGTCAGGGAAATGATCAAGCAGATTTTGCTGGGAACCCTGTATAAGTTATCGACCCATTGTCTGCCAGAAATAAAAAAAAATTAATTTTAAGTAGTTGAAAAAATATAAAAAATAAACTTTTCTATGTGCTATTTCGAAAAAATCATGAAAAACAATCAAAACGACAGAAAAAAAAGTCAAAAATTTCTTAACTACTTTTTTTCAGCCTATGTGTAAGAAATAAGCTGATTTCGTTATTTTAAGGGGTAAAAACAGCAGAAATGATAATATTCATTTTTTTACAGTGATATTTGTTTTCGTAACAGAGGGGACAAAATCGATCATTTTCAGTCATACAACCCAAAAAATAAAATATTATTACAAAATAATAGTGAAAAATATTTATTGAGATCAATTTTATTTGATCATCTCAAAAATGTAGAATGTACACTTTTTTTTGGGAATGACCCGTATGCCGATTTAAATCAGCTTGATTTGAATCATGATTTAAATCACAAAATTCCAATCTTGTTTTTTTCTTTACATAACTTCAATGATATTGAAGTAAAAGTAACCTGATATGGTATGCATGTTGCTAATATGTGGTAAAGTTAAGGCCCCTTTACATGTATGCTTTTGAGTTCGCGACTGCTGTAAGCAAATTCAGAACCGCCTTCAAGAGTGTTCCTGTAAAGGCGAAAAAAGTGTACATATAGGAGTGCATGCTGGAACTGGTCATTCCAGCTTTCAATTGCGGGCTCAAGCGTCTAGATGCAAACCAACCCTACACGCAGAACGAGGTGAATCCCTTGTCTCCTGCATCGACTTCCTTCTTATTAAAAAAGAGATTTGTAATATAAATACTTTTTTCAGCTACAATATTTTTTCAGTCTATTTGATGATTTTTCTTCCTTTTTCCTACGAATTGTTATTTTAAAGAAATGATAAATTAGTTTCAATCACCGTAATTACATTTATTAGGTTATTGTAATAATTTTCAAACTTTGATTTGGTTTCTTTTTATCCACTGACATTATTATCGGATTTATAGATATGTTAGATTACTATTATTATTTTGATAACTTCACAAGCTTTCATTTACGCTCAGGGTGTGGAAAAATTTAAAATAGTTTAAGCAGGGACTCTTGATCTATAAGTTCTGTTTTTTCTTTTTAAATAAAATAATTGCTTTTTTAATAGGAAATTAATATTTTAAGAAAGATTAGTTTCAAAATTTTAAATTAACGATAGAAATATGTACATAAACCATAAATCAATTTCGAAACTAATTTGATAATGCAAAGGAATACATTGAAATTCAGTAACAAAAACCTTATGATAATAAAATCTGACTTATACTGCTTTTTTCATTTACTTTTCAGAATATCACAAAAGAGAAAATAAAAAATAAAATGTTAAAACAAATAGGCCTACATACGTGCATGATAAGTAATGTGTCATCCTGTAATTGTTTTAACATTAACAATTGAAGCGGGTCAGCATTAGGCCGTGATTCTAACCACCCAAGACATTTTGTGAAACACTGTTCTGCCTCAGTGTGCATTATTGCATCTGCCGTTGGTTCATCTTCATCAGTTTCAAAGTCATCCAAATCAACTTAATTGTTCACTTTTGTAATTATTTTTCTTCATTCAAAAAATATCCTGGATCAATTTTCAACCATTGAGACACATCCTCTTCATCACAAGATTGGAATACAGGGAGTTCCTGAAGTATATCTAAGCATTCTTTCGAATCCTGAAGATTTTGATCGCCTTCAGTGGTTTTGATTGCATCAAAACCATTAAAATATGGACATAACTTCCTAAAACTTTGCAGGATAATGACCTGAGGAAGAGAATTCCAAGCTTCTGCTACCATGTAACAAGTCTTTTAAATTCAGTGTTTTCATAAAAGACAAGATATCCTGCAAGGAATTCTTTTCTTCAATCAGCAATTTTTTTTGCAGCTACTGCTTTCTGTACTGGCGTTTTAGGCTTTCCAGTACACCCTGATCAAGAGGTTTAATAAGGGAAGTTGTGTTTGGAGGGAAAAAAAAACAAGCAAACTATCCCATCATTCTGGAGTATCAAACCGTCTGGATGTGCCAGTGCATTATCCATTAATAGAACTGCTTTGTCTAAACCTTTTTCTTTTAATATTGTTTTGACTTTTGGGACAAATATGCATTGAAACCATTCAAGAAACAACTTAGAATCCATCCAAGCATTTTTCTGTGACAAATATTTCACTGATAATGAACTAAAGTCAACATTTTTGGAACATCTTGTATTGAGGCATTTCCCTACCACAGTTAGGGGCAAGTGATGAATCCCAGACACATTTATACATGCAAGGATTGTAATACAATCTTTTATTTTCTTCCTTTTTAGAAGCTGTAGATTCAGTTCTACCAACAAAAGTTTTTGATAGGAAAACTTCCCAGTATAGTCTGGTCGCATTGCAGTTGTAAACTTGATTGGCTGTTAAACCTTAGCCTTAGACAATTTTTCGAATTCCTTAACAAATTTAGCTGTATCTTCTGAATTCACAAACAGTTTTTCTCCTTCAATGCTGAGCTGACGAATTTCATGTCTTGCAGGGTTTCCAGCAACCTGGAAAGTCGGAATCAGAAAATGGTCAGGGAAAATTATTAATATTTGGGAAAAGTCATAAAAAAAATCTGAAGGAAAAAAATTTGAAAGGGGTTAAATTAACATTCCAGTGGTTGATCTTCACTTTCTTCCATAGAAGATTATTTCTTTCAGATCCTCTGGGAGAGAAAAAGAAAACCTTATCAAAGAATCTTTATCTGCATTTTCCTCCAGATCCCCTACTGAAAGTTTAGTATACATGAGCAAAATATCTTATCTGTTGAAAATGGGATTTTACATACTTGAAATCATAATGTTGGTCAAGGTCACTGAAGCTGCTTTCTAAGTAAATGGATGAAGGGGGAGACACTCTCCTTTCCATTGGTGAAAACAAAGCCAATACCAGCTCTTATTTCTTTTCCATCTTTTCTGGGAAAATGTTTTATCCTTGCTTGTTTTTCCCTACCTCTGTGTAGGGGGCCATTCAAATATCATGTCAACATGGAAGGGGGGGGGGGGGTGCCCTTCTACCTGTGGGTTGTATGGAAGACAGCTGGATGGGATGAATTAACAATTTGTTAGTGGTATATATTTTTTGTTTATAGATTCTCCTCCTTGCTACACACAGTTCACAGACTCCAAAAATGAGTAAAATTGAAAGAGAATTGTTTTCTCTAAAATTTTGTAGTATGAGATGGATTCAAAATATGCAATGTTTGGAAAGAGCTATGGACAATTTTGACAATGTGAAGATTATACAGGGTGTTGCCTTGAACTAGCGACAAACTCTGAGGGGGGATATTAGGCATCAAGAGGAACAAAAGTATTCATAGAACATGGTATCGCAAACCATGTTTAGCTGGTGAAAATTGCAAAAATACTTATGAAGGATGTGACGTCGAGTGGGACAAAATCAAGGTTGGGTTTTTGACGTCAAGGTTTTTGACATGACAAGTGTCAAAAACTGGTTTAAACCGTCAAAAACCTAAATGAATGCTTTGGGATGTTTTGAATAGAATAGGTATATAACTTAATGATGAGGCACTTTGATATTACAATGTTTCATTTTCAAACACTAATTTATTAAAATTGAAACAAAATATTAATTATAATTTGCGATTTTGAATTTGAAGTACAAAATGTCTAGAATAAATATATAATTGATAGTATGGTTCATTTTTACCACGTAGCATCCGATAACATGTAACTAATTTTGCGCATTTTTCTACACCTAAACGATTTCTAAGTTTTGAATGGACAAATCCAAAGTTAGAAAATACTCTTTCAATGGAGGCTGAGCTGGTGGGACTGGACAGCAAAAGCATTGCTAGTTTTATGAGTTCAGATGCAGGCTCAGCTGAAAAAGCATTACATTTAGAAAGTCCTTTCCACCAAATCACAGGGTTTGTCATTCTTCCTGCTGCACTGGAATAAGAAGGTGGAAAAGGAGTTTCTTCCGCTTCATATGAAATTAGCAATGGCAGACAACCGTTAATTTTCTCTGTTGCCCATGTGCGAGCCAAATCACTTTGCACATCAGTCAGTCCTTCAACTTTATATTTTGGGTGCAAATTATATGCCAAATAATGAAATGGTCTCAGAATCTGGTTCATCCTGTTTTGTATCTTTTCAATGTGAGGCTGAAGAGCACTTTCTTTGAGAAGGCTTAGCCAAACACGGTATGAGTCAGCTATTGTAGCTGTATCTGTTTGAAGAATATCCAATGCAACACTTATTGGCTTGAGTTGCAAGATAAGAGAATTGAAGTTCTAAGAAAATATCAACTGTTGAGCATCATTGACTATAGAAAACTGGAAATGAGGTAGGTTGAAAAGGTGTTTGGTCGACCAAGTTGTCCGGAGAATTGATGTTTCGATAAACGAGGTTCTCTCTCTACTGTGTTGTACTATACTTACAATTTATATATATACACATACACAGTATTTCAGGGACCAAAATTAGTGATTAGCATCATTCTAGTATATTGTTCGCGAAAAACATTAGTGTTAACTAAATCAGAACTTGACAAATCCCTGGTAGCAAGTTGCCATGGTGACAAAATAAAATTTGGATTTGATATTTTTTTATCAGCTTTTTATTTCCAATATATTTATTTATCTTCCAATTTAGTAAGCCAGTGATTACTAAATTAGAGTCTAGGGACAGCACAAAATTTTGAAAATCCATGTTTATAATTTTTTTCTATGTTGATTGACACTTAGAGTCCCAGAAAAGTTGGAGGAAAAAGAGATTTTTGACCACTTTCCAAAACATTATGGCTCCTAAAAAATTAAGCACCTAAACTTTTTTTTGATTTAACAAACTCTGAAAAATATCACGGTTGTGTAATGGTTGATTTTTGTGCGTTGAGAATGTAGATTTTCTAGTCCAATTTTTGATCCGCAAATGGTTTTTCTGAAGTTAGCATTTTATTTTGTGCATGAAGTTTTTATTGTGTTTGATATAATTTCTATTTTTTTACTTTCAGGTTTTAAATAATGTATCAGGCCATTCAAATTTACATGATTCCCATCACTTGTCTTTTCAAACTAATGCATTGTTGCCCCAGTGTATGCATCTGCAATACATTAAAAACATCAGAAAAACATAGTCGAATTACTACAAAAGTAGTTTGCACACCTCATAGTGGTTTCAAAGTTTGGAATGATATGCTGATGCAAGATGTGCCAAACAATACAGTTCTTTTGTGAGTATGAGTGAATTTATTTTACGTTTTTAAATGGAAGAAAATCCAAAAATGGGAGTACACACAACCAGATGTTATGACTACATACAGAGATGCTGCTGTACTCTAATTAGCCTGGGTCCCGCGACCCAGGTTATTTGGGAAATCTGGGTCCTTTTTGAGTGAAAGTGGGTCCCTCTCGAAAAAAAATTATCTTGAAAAAAAATATGCTCCCTATAATTCACTGGTATCTCTAATTTTTTTCCAGCATGCCCCAGGTCTTTGATCACCTGCTTCTATCTCTTCGTTGAGATAGAGCAGTAGACCATGTTCTGGGTAAGAGGAGGTATCTCTGTGAATCAAATAAATAATTCATTTCTAAAGACATGTTCTACCCAAAGATTCATTTACGTTCATTGTATACTAGTAGGAAAAGCTTGCAAAGAAGGCCATTAACACAGAGAATTTAACATGAAATTTAGCATATGTAATAAATCTAAAACAAATATACAGTCGATCCTGTTTATAAGGTTCCCCTTTTAGAATGTTTTTCCACTTATTACAACTTATTTCCGTGGTCCCAACTCTAAGTAATACTCATTAAGATTTCCCGTTTAAAGTGTTTTCCATCTTACAACTTTTTTTATGATGGTTTTTTGGGAAACGTTATAAGCAGGATCCACTGTAATTAAAAAGTTAGAGGCATACATTTATATATGTGCTAATAAATCAATGTATAAATTCTCTTGTGATTGATTTTCCATTTCGTTAAAAAAAATCTTAGCTCTTCCAATGTTTTCTGATTAAATTTAAAGCTAATGAGATTCTCTCTCCTCTCTCTCAGTACACACTCTCTCAAATGCTTGTCTTCTGATTCCCTATTCATATAAATCCTTGCAAAGTGATTTCCATGTAGAATGATTTAATTCTTTCCCTCCCTGATGGTTCACCACTCGGATCTGTCGCCATTTAACTGCCACATATTTTCACCCCTGAATATGGGAGATATGTCAGATTTGTGTTGGTGAAACTTAACAGTGTGCCCAGCATATGGCATGTTTTGTGTTCAGTAGGTGGTGCCATCTATCTAGGGCTTTGTTAGGGCTAAATTGTTTGATCTGTCTGCCCAAAATTGTAATATTAGTTTCATAAAATAGTAGGAAGCACTAAAAAAAATAATTAAAAACTGAGATGAATAGCTTCGCAGTTGGATAAAATAGAATTTAAAAGAAAATGAAGATCTTTTTATTTTTCACTGTAGGCCTATATGTACACACTATATTCTATAATATGAAAAATTGATGATTCAATAATTTTTGACTGAATTCGTGAATTATGGAACAGAAACACTAATTTTACTCGTGGGTTTGGGCACAAAAATCACAATAGCTGACAGCATTGCAATGGCTATTGCTTGTTTGAGTTGCCCTAACTGGTTTCAGGCGACACAGGTAAGGGTTTAAATTAGTTTTGGTGAAGAAAAAAATTATGAATACACAAGAGGAAAACTATAGATTTTTTTATAAATTATATTTCATAACCTAATTATCATTATTTAATTGGCTATTTCCTATAGAGTTATATATAGATTCTAATTTTTTATTTTGTATAGAGTCATCCAATCTCCAATGTTGACAGTCATACCTTCTTTCACTTTTTCCAATTTGAATGGACTCAAGAAACTGTGAGTATGCCCAAGTTAAAATTAGTTTATTTGGTTTCTTTTATCAATGAATAAAAACATTTTTAACAATTTATTAAAAATATTCCTTCTAATAAATTATTCACTACAACTAAAACACCTCCTTAAAGAGGAATATAAAATTAATGTTTTGTCTCAAAGTTTGAAACTTTATTATTCAGTTGATATAAAATTCTATCATAACTGAAAATGTTTCATGGGAACTCATTTCTGTCTCTCTCTCTTGAAATTTTTATTTATGCAGCAAACTCCAGATTTAAAAGACCTTGATTTAAGACTGGATATCAATAGACAAATTTTTGCAGTTTTTTATTTGCACCTGCAAATGAAGTCTTGAAAGCTAACTATATACAGGGTGATTCAGAAAAAATGGGAAGAACTTTAAGAGGTGATAGTACACACCAGTACAAACAATTATCATCAAAGAATGCATTGTCTAACATGAAACACAAACACTCTAGTGCGTTTTGAAACAGTCGCTCCGCAAATGTTAAAATAGCATTCCCGTTGAAATTTATCGGGAGAAAAAGAACACCATCCATGCACATGTAACCTAGGAAAAAAGAAGAAACTGAAAATCTTCTTTACACTGAATAAACGATTCAGCGTCAGCCCTGTGAATTTATTCCAGCGTGCAACCGGTCTAACAGTTATAACATTAGGGATAATGGTGCACTTTGGTAATATGTATTGGGCAACCACTCACTGTACATTTGTGCTGCCTCTGTAGTACTTCTAGTTGAAGCTCCATAAATGAAATGCATGTCTGCTTTTTCAGTATTACTAAAGTGCACCATTATCCTGTACCTAACAACTGTTAGAATTGTTGGAATAACGCTGGAATAGCTTCACACGGCTGACGTCTATGCCTTTTATTTACTGTGATGCAGATTTGCATACGGTTTCTTCTTCTTCCCCAGGTTACACTTGCATGCATGGTGTTCTTTTTCTCCCTTGATAAATTTCAATAGTAATGCCATTTTAACATTTATGGAGCGGCCATTTCAAAAAGTGCTAGCATGTTTGCGTTTGGCGTTATACCATGCATTCTTTGATGACAATTGTTTGTATTGGTGTGTACCATCACCTCTTAAAGTTCCCCCCCCCCCATCTTTTCTGAATCACCCTGTGTACAGGGTGCATAGGTGACAGGGCATATTTCATTTTACTGGCAAACCGTTGATCCTAGACCTAGAGGCATACTTCCAATTAGAAAAAGTATCCAAATAACATGTATTACTCAGATATGTCATTCATGTTGCAAAGGGTTGTGTAGTTATCAAAATAAAAATGTTAACTTTTCATATGGACACACTGTGTCCACACTTGAACTGAGGTTTGGGTTTTTTTTTGTAATAAGAAACAAACTCCCTCCTTCAGAAGAAAAAAGTGGGGGGGGGGAACCTTCCACCCACCCACCCACTGGGTACACCCATGGCTATGTTTGCTATGTTTTTGAAATATAAGTGGCTGTAACATAGCAGCCTCATCTATTCAATAATTCAATGAGGTTTTAAAGAAGTTTCTCGAAGTTGAAAAGTTATGATGGTTTATTAGAAAACAAAAATGATTTTCAGAAGAAGGCACAAGAGGGATTTTGTTTCAGATTTAACAGGATATTAAACCTTTTTCAGCCAATCATCGCTGTGCTTCTTGCTAGGGATGGACCCAGATCTTTGCAGTGTGAGCCCAGCACATCACAGCAGCTAGACAGTTTTCTAAAAGAAGAAGCCATCCTCAGTTCTTGCATATTTTTGTTATATGATACAATATTGAGATTTTGAAATGATATATATCGTATCCATAATCATGTTTGAGCATTACAAATATTGCGAGTTTGAGTTATCCAAACTGAGTTCAGTCGACACAGATGAGGGGATCACGTCAAGATTTGCTATTTGAAAATAAACATTTCAGTAAGAGTTGAGGGTATAATGGGAGTATAATTTAACACCCAGAGTATAATGGGATTCTACTGTACATGTGAAATATAAATACACCTATTCAAAGCTATGTAAATATTTATTAAGTGAAATTTTTTATTGAAAATTGGTTCATACTGAGGCGGAAAATTCTTCACTATATTGCATTAAATTGACACTCCTTTTTTTATTAATGATTGGATTAATTGTTCGAAATTGAATTTAGTGCATGTAAAGCATCTACATTTTAAACAAAAAATTCACTAATTACAATGAGTACTACTCACACAAGAGCACTTTTCACACACAAGATGTAATTTATTGCCTTGTGTTGTAAATATGGAATATTCAATGATGTGGCTACATGTTTGCTGTCTTCTCTCCTTTTAAAATAAAGAATGGTCTTTTCACATCTGCTATATAAGCATTCAAAAAATGATGTCTTTTCACATTGCCTATCAACAATATGTTGAAAGTGACTGACTTTATATCAAGGGTTCAACTGCATAATATACAGATATATTATTTTAATATCATATAATTCTTTCTCATATTTTTGATTTTATGGACCTTAGACCCTATTAGTTGGTTAAATAAGTTTTATAACTGTTTATTTAATTTAAATTTTAATACTTTCTCCATACTCTATTTTATTCCTGAATTTTCACAAATAAGCATTAAATTCAGAAGATAGAAAAAAACCAGTAAAGTGATTTTTATGATGTAATAAAGGGCTATTGATGACATTTTATTATGTAATGAATTATTTTATTAATTTTCATTAATCACTATTTTTTTCTTTATGTTTATCAGAGATCTTTCAAGGAACAATATCAACCAAATAGATAAAGATGCTTTTTTGAACCTTGAAGTTCTGGAAAAATTGTAAGTACAAACCAGCACACATAATACTTTAACTTTTTACAATACATTTTTCATAACAAAAATAGATTCCTCAGTTTAGATCCTAGGGACAAATCTCCAAAATTTATTTAGTTCAGTGGCTTTGTATTTAGAATATTGTGAAAATACACAATTACAGTTAATTTTTTTTTTATATCATCTATTCTCAGTCTGCCACCATTCTTCTTTTGTCTTATTTGTGGTATTTCTTTCCAAACTAGTATTTTCCTTGTACGGGTATTTCTTGCTTTATGCGATTATGCTATAACACAATTTTTAAAAGTTGATTTTACAGGGTTCGCACATCCTTACAAACTCCTTAAAAACTCCTAACTTTTCATTTCCCTCTGGAAGGGCCCTTATAACTCCTTACTTTTTGCAGCCACGCCTGAAAAGGTCATTTTTTTTTTTCTCTGAAGGGATGGATGATCTTTCTTAGAATATTCATTCCCCATGGTGATGAATAGCATTGCCTAGAAAAATAAGAGGAAGCTTCCTCCGAATATAAAGAGGAAGAAAAAAGAAAATAAACCGCTCTCTCCCTTTGTAATAGGAAATGTGAAAGCAGGGGATGGGATTGGAACATCCAATGGTTGTGCATACCTGCCAACCGTTACGATTTTGTCGTATTTAGTAAATTAATACGATTATACGCTTTTGCTTCTAAAAATGTGATTTTTTACCGACTCGCTAGTTTTGACGTGTTTTCCTGCCTATGTCGCAAACTGGTCAGCGGTGGAAATCGATGGTCCGTAGAACGACATCACTCTGCTGAACCAGTAGCCGAAAATTCCCCCATGCCCAGTGGTGAGAAAGATTTTTTAAAGTTTTTACTTATGCGGCGAAACGATGTCTCAAACCTCCTATATTACGCAGTATACTGAGTGCAGACTTCGCCCTTCCTATTTTTCCTACTATTTTTCTACTTTCGCCGCAATCGTCTTTTTTTTTACTGCAATTCTCTCCTACTATTCCTATTTTATCCCTCCTTCCCATTTGCTTACAGCCAATATCTCACTACGAAAATTCCGAGAAACCGCAAAATGTCACTGCTTTCCGCAGTTTTTTTATGTGTTTTATTCACATTACAACTCGCTACTGAAAAGGAAGAAAGGAAAAAAAATTCAGTTCCACTGGAGTAAGGGACGACAACAAGCATATCTTTTCGCCGCCGCGCCTCAAAGTGCTAAAAACTGAAGTCCAGTGGGGAAAGCGAATCTGTTTCGCAGATTGGTTGCCGTAAATAAAAAGTAAAAAAAAAAGAGGAACAGGCTCTATCCACACACAAGAGATTCTATGAGAGACAATGGGTTTCTCTCTCCTAGGATCCCGTAACGAGCGTTCATCCCTGAAGCCAGGTTTTCCTAGGAGTAGGCTTTTTGCGCCGCGTGAACCTGGATCATTTCGTGTCGGCAGAAATGAGTTACATAATGACGTTACGCATTTGCGTTTTCCAAGCATGGTGCATCGGCTCAGGACGGCTATATAGTATATGACCCGGGCGTCATATATTCTATCGGCTGCATGCTCCGGTTTAAAGGGAAGAGACACAACACGAAAATGAAGGGAAGATCACTGAAACGCGCGGTACACGACGCTTAACTCCTCCAGAAGCAGTCTGCCAATCACGCCCGACGTAAAGCGCTGTCGTGAGCCGTATTGCGCTCTGTAGGAAAACAGTCGTACTGCTTTTCATATTGATGAATTGATGGCATGTCGCGCTGGGTGATTCACGTTGCACACGGCATAGAAAACCTGCTAGTAAAACCCGGCTTTTAAAAGTGACAGCCCGAGCCACGTCTGGTTTTACAGGAGGGGGGGGGGAGGACAAGCCGATCAGCCGCTATAGCTGAACCCACTTTTTTTTTAACCTTCAGAAAATAACTTTTGGGTATCTTTATGTTAGGGGGTCATTCAAGTATTACGTCAGCATGGATGGGGGATTTTCGATTTGCTGACTTTATGACGTGGAGGGGGGGGGTGGGGTGGATGATTCTTACGTCATCAACCACCCTTTATAAAAAATATGAAATATTCTTAATGGTGTCTTACTCGGTGCGCGAAAAACGAGTAAAACTTTTCACTAGTTTGTGGGCACCTGAACTAACAATCTCCCTATTGAGTCCCCTACAGAGCCACTCTAGTGATCTTCAAATACTTAGCGGATCCAAATGCTCTGGAGCTGTGCCGCGCATCATATAAGTGATCCGTGATTATGCCACAGATCACTTAAGTAATCTGGGAATGTGCCGCGGATAACTTGAGTGATGTAGAACCGCACTGGTGGCAGGACCAATGCTCTAAAACTTTGTCACATGTCACTCAAGGGATCTCTTAATGTGCCACAGGTCGCTTAAATGGTGTGGAATTGTGCCACGAGTCACTTAAGCGATCTGTAAATGTGTCACTTGGTTCATTGTTACAAAAATAGATTTAGGGGCAGGCCACATCATAATGCCAGGGCCACATTTGGTCCGCACAGGCCGAATGTTTACCGCAGGTCAAGGCTTACCAAGGGCTTAGAGAGGTAGGGTCGCAATGAATTTCTTGAGCAATTTTGGGTTCTTAGCCTTCAAATAGCATTGAAATTAACAAAAATTGATTATAATAACATATAAAGATATTTTGTTTCAAAATTGTAAAAAATATTTTTACAATTCTTTTAAAAAATATTTTGTGGATTAAGAAAATAAATTTTTGATCATCTGGGGGGAAGCCCCCAATTCAGATTCCACCAATAAGCGTTAGGATGGAAGGGGGCAGAGTGCTGACAGGGGGAGGGTGAGAGTTTTGCTGACTTTTTCTGACAAGAGGGGTGAGTCAAAAATTGCTGAAAATTTGCTGACCTAATACTTGAACAGCCCCTTATTTTAAAGCATACATGTGCTCAACACATGGCCTAAATGTGGCCTGCCTCAAGTGGCTCCTGGCAAATTCTTACTTCAATTGAGCAGCCCGCGGCACATTCCCAGATTGTTTGAGTGAGTGATTTCCGGGGGGGGGGGGGCTTTCTTTCTTTCAAACCAAGCACAACTCAGGTCTATTACCATCTATGGGCAATTTACTATCTAGGAAGTTGTGCTGGAAGTGTGTGTGTGTGCCTAGGGTTGCTGCAAATATAAATAATTTTGTAAGAAAAATCTTTGTCGGCTGTTGTTTTTATTTTGAATAATTGGAGGGGGAATGAATATCACTTTTAGAATTTTTATAATTTATGTGATGCTGTTATGAGTTATATTTTTGACTAATACTTGAAGGTTTTAGAACACTTTGGTGACAACAGAAAGCATTCATGTGGATTGATTATTTTATGAATTCTTATGATGCTGGGTAACAAATCAAAACTTGCAATTTTTGAACCACTTCTACATCTATATTTTTGAGAAGAGGGAAAGTTTGTTTGAAAATTAAAAATAAATTTGCATATGTGCCTCGCCCCTTTTTTTGCTGTAAAACTTGTAAGTTATGAAGTTTGCCATGACTCCTTAAAAACAGCTTGAAACTCCTTAAAAAGTCCTTAAAAACTCCTTACTTTTCATTTTGAAAATTTTGTATGAACCCGGTTTTAGGAATGCCAACCTGCGAAATTCAGCTTGGAGTTTAACTTTAACCCTGTGAATGGGCGTGCAAATTAAAAATATAGAATAGTTAAATCTTTTGATGCGAAATATGTTGGATTTGATGATGTAGCCGAGACAAATATGAGAGAAATTCTCCGATACAACTCACCAGATCTCACTGATGAACAAGGTTTGGTAACACATTGAAGGACCGGACACACCCCACTTCACATCTCTCAGAGAGATATCGAAGTGTTCTCGAAGGATGGATGTGTTTGGAAATTTTATTAAATAACAATGTACTTCGAAATATAATTTTACATTTAGGGCAATCAGTACCAATAACAATGATTAATTTAGAAATCTTGTATACAACACCCTTTGATCATCTCTCAGCGCTGGAAGCATCCTTGAGGTTTGGTGAGTGTCTTATGTTACTTAGGATGACAACATCCCACTTATGGTTACATAGTCAGTTCAGATTCTTACACTGCAGCTTACTCTGGTAACACATTGACAATGCCATGAGAAATTTAATGGAAAAAGTGGTTCCAGTGAAACTAGAATTTTTATGTTTTCGAGAAATATGTGGAATTCTCTGCCTTTGTTACTAAAGCATTCATAAGGATACAAAAAATGCTGCTTGTCAGCTGAATCTCAACTATTTCATTAAAAATAGTTATCAGTTTATCATACTGGGTTCTTAAGGAAAGAAAACATCCGCACTCTCTAGAACCAATCAGAAATAGTGAGATAGAAAAGGTATGAATTTAATTCATTTATATTGGCTAAATTCACAAGATTTATTCATAAGTTTAAATACCACTTAACAATAATTAATTTTTGAAAAAGTTCCTTTGCACTGTTGGGTTTAATTTTTTTAATCCTTCTAAAGAAAACCAACCCCCATCCATAATTTTTCATGTTAAATTCAACTCACTTTATGGGATTTCTTCTTACACAACTATTTTGTGGAAGCAATTAATCGCATAAAGCAGGGGACTTCTGTACAGTCGACACTCGTTTTTATGAACTTGAACACTAGTACATATTTATATTATTTATTTATACAATATTGATTGGCCGAGGCCTATACAAGAAGATGCGGAATTATATATGGCAAAAGTGTCGATTGATGGCATGAGAAAATTCAGAAATTGTAGTGCAATCTACAATATTTGATGGTAGGTTGTTCCAGTCGATAATAGTTCTTGGGAAAAAGCTAAATTTGTGACAATCTGAAGAGGCAAAGATGGGCTGTAATTTTTTTTAATGATTGAGTCTAATAGAGAAATGTGAAGGTTGGATTAGAATATTGGATGTGTCAATATTAAAAACCCCATGGAGGAGTTTGTAAAGAAAAGTTATAAGTCGAAGAGAGGAGAGCGGTTGGATATTGAGTTGTCGCTTGAGTTCCGTTATGGAGACAGATGAAGACCAACAGTTAAAAATTAAACGAGTGGACTTATTTTGGATAGATTCTAATTTGTCCATGTTGGTTTGGGTGTGAGGGTCCCAGACTTCACAGGCATAGGAGAGGGCAGGGAGAATATATGTTTGGTAGCACAAGTGACGAACATGACGAGTGGAGTATTTTAGGTTACGGCGAAGGAAAAACAGTTTTTGGAGACATTTATTAAAGATATAATCAACGTGAAGGTTCCAGCGGAGATCGGAAGAGATTATAATGGAGTCATTTAAAGATATACCATCAGAATGTACCCGAAGGATATAAAATGTGGTAAAAATGAAACATTTTGGCTAATAATGAACCAATATGATATTTTTCAAGAAAAAAAATGATATTTAGGCAACTTTTATTTGATTTTTTGAAAAAAACCACTTGGTTAAAACCAAACAACCCTGCTAGTTAGAGATAATATTTGTTTAATTTGAATTTGTTTGAAGAGATAATTGGTACATATACATTTTAGAACGTGTCATCAGTATATGTAAATTAGCAATTATGTGACATCACTCATTATCCTCCAATCAGAGTAAGCCCAGGGGATTCTGGGGAAATTTCCCTTTTTATAGAAATCCATAGATTAGTAGTTGATTGTGTATTGGAGAGGTAGGAGGTTCAGTAAAATATAGTCTGGCTATTTTTATTAGCATTTATTATCGTAATCTATTATCTGCCTTATCTTATGCAGTTTATCCAAGAAATAAACATGTTATCCACTGATATTACTCTGCTGTAAGTCATTGGAATGGAAATGAACTCAAGAACCTTCTATAGCAGAAAGCCTCCGCGCAAAGCTCGTGACATCACTGAAGTCGTCCATATTACCTGTAGTCATTGGATATATGGCAAAAAAAGGGAACGATTTTGCATACGTCAGACTGCTATATCCAATGGCTACAGGTGAAATGGATGACTTCGATGACGTCAAAGCTTCGCGTGGAGGCTTTCTGCTATAGAAGGTGTTAGTCTAGACCTAGCTTCATTTGCATAGTGCATGGTCAAGCTTGTGTCGGAAAGAATTTTTTGTCACAGGTGCCATAGGAGCTCTGATACGAAGAAAAAGGGGATGCCGGGGGTTATAGGGTTGCTAGACATCCATATATATGGCCCACAAGGGCGAATGCAGGTTGGGATTGCATTGAAAAATATTCATGAATTAATTATTAAGGGACTCAGTAACCTTGTAAAGTTGTTTCGGGAGTCCTGAGCCTTCTAGGTTCCAGTGCCAATGAGGTGTTCTATTTAATGAACCTGCTATTAAAATTAAAAATAATTACATTTTTGAGTGATTAATTTTTATTGTACTATATGATTATGTTGTCCTAAGGGGTATCTCCCATGGCAAAGCTGAACATGCATCACTACTGACAAGCTTTAAGCCAATGTTGGCATGTCCGCAAATAAATTGGCAAAAACAAACAATTCATCTACACACACTCTAATGCAAGACTAAACATGCTTTAATATTTGGTCCCACCACTGTGGCTTGGAACCCTAGTGATGTCACGACGATTCTGAGAAATCTGCTACTCTAGGAGGTAATGTGTGAATGAGCGCGAACTACCGCGCTCCGTGGGAGAGACTCATGGAAGTGAACCATATTTTCATTATCAACAAAAATCTTTAAAAAATTAAAATTTTAAAATGTGTAAAATAGTGAATTGTGTGAAAGTTGAGGACCGCCTGTATTCTCTTCACTTGAAAAAATAAATTGATTAGTGTGGTTAATGAAAAACAATTATTTTTCCAATTTTGCCCTTTTTTTACTAAGAAAAATTGCAACTTTTTTTTTGCCAGTACACTGTTTCTTAACCTTTTTCATCCATGGCCTCCTTTAGACCATATTTTTTTTATTAAGAAGTCACCAACGAATAAGGCAAATACACGAAAATAAAAAGTCCTAATGCATTTCAACACCAGTGGGTGCTGTTGCATTAGGACTTTTTATTTTCGTGTATTTGCCTTATTCGTTGGTGTCATCTTAATATTCTTGGGCAAAGTTGATCAACTCTTCTACATATTTTTTTTCATGCCTTTTCTAGGGTACCACCTCCTAATCAGTGTAAGACCTTTTCTTTTTATTGATGTAATAATTTACTGTATTTGAATGAATCTGTGGTGAACAAAAATTTTATAAATAATCATAGAGGTCAGAATGCACTTTTTTCTCGGAGGGAAGGGGTGTCCCATGGTGGTCTGACTTCCAGGCAAAGTGCTGTTCTGGTGCAGAGTACTTGCCTGGAAGTATCAGCGAAAATCATAGTACCCGAGTTCATGTGCCCTCCCCCCAAGTGACATGAGGCCCTGGATCAAACCATGCTTCGAGATTTTTATATTTCTATCTGTAGGGTGTTGTCTAAAGAGCAACATGGGCTCTTAGGCACAGTGACTTTTCTGAGGCACCCAGCCTGACTATAAATACCGGATTACCAATTTACATGATTACTGTCAAAAATTGTGTCCAGATCTCATTATTGTGAGGCTTCTGGTTGGGCCCATGAGTTAAGACAGCACTTAACTAGGGGCAGTTCTGCTAAATTCTGAAAGTAATTACACTTTTTTTCTTCTGCCATAATTCACTTGAAAGCTTTACTTTATCACACCCAATTTTTTTAAACACCTCTTTATGGCCCCACTCAACCCCAAATATTATGGCTCCTCTACCACTTGAATTTCACCCATACCCCCCCCCCCCCAGAATGTCCCAGGGCAACATGGCCTCTGGTTGAGAACTGCTGCTCTAGTATTTCTATTTCTCTCCTTGCACTTCTTTGGAACTTGCGAAGCATCACCCTTTAAGCGAAGGCATACTTTTACAACAGGCTTATCTCACCCTATGTGACTGCTTAGGAGTAAGCTAATCGTGGAAACAAAAGGTTAGATGCTTCTAAAGTTCTGAAAAAGTGCAGTGAGCACTGGAGGGTGTGGCAAAAAAAGGAAGCATATATATACAATCTGCATTTATAATATTTTATGAATGCTGGCAAAAACTCATAGTTACACTGGGCACTTTAAAGGAAACATGACATGAACTGGTATTATCTGCAATTCTTAACTTTTAAATTTCAGCTGTTACTGGTGGTCACAAGTTTCTTGACATTGTTTTTACTTTTATTTTCAGGAACTTGTCTTATAATAAAATAAAAAATTTTAATGCTGAGATATTCAAACCCCTTACGTCTTTGATGAGACTGTAAGTATAATTGTAGATTTTCATTTATATAGCTTTAAAAAAAAATTTTAATTGTTTTAAAGCTTTACAAGAGAAAACAAGACACACATGTGTGTGAAATTACCTGGGGCTCTATTATATCTCAGAGTTACCAGATTCTGAAACTAAAGAATGCAGATGCACATGCGGGGCCTTGTGGCAAAGTTACTTGCCCTCTGCTTATAATAGATAATGCTACTATATTGGCAGACTTCAGTATTTTTTTGATGCAGAACTGCTATAGGTTTACTGCTTCTGACCACTGAAACAGCTATATCCTAATTGCACTATTCATTGTTTTCTTAGCATCTGATGTAGACACTATTATGATTAATAGTATCTACATGAAAAATAAAATTGACTAGCTTGTAAATGAATAAGAATACATTAGTACCACTCTTATTTGAAATGAAGCGGATGTAACTCATTTTAGATATGAGTAAGCATCTCTGTTAGAGGTATCGAAAAGCTAAAATAAGTAGCTTTGGTAGAGTGGCCAGATATCTCAATTTTTTGCTAAAAAATGCACTGCCCTGAAAAGTTCTCTTGGGAAATCTGTTTGTCCCGGTTTTAAATTTGCATATTTAAAGATTAATGAAATCAAGTTATTTTTAAATATTTAGCTGACAGAACTTGTATTATGAAATTTAAAATTTTACCCATACACAAATGAAATATGAGTTACTGCAGTGTTAATCATTAGCTTGCCTATCTATTATTTATGCATTATGAAAATTTTGAGACTATGGGAGCCTTCTTCATGGGGTTTTGAGCAGTTATTTCAATGGCTCCAAAGCAGAATATGCAGAAAACTGTGACATACGTTGCAGAACCATCTTGGTGCAAACTTTAAGAAAAGAACTCTACTGTGTATAAAACACTGTTATGAAATTTTCACAGCAAAAGATTTTCAGTCAGCTACAGGCTCATTGCAGAACAATGCAAACTATTCTGCTTTAAGGGGGTCAATGGACAGCAGTATGTGTTCAGTTTACATCAAAAGTTCAAGCGTCTGTAGAGTTCAGTTCATATTCTTAGTTATATATTATTATTCTTAGTTATATATTATTATTCTTAGTTATATATTATTATTCTTAGTTATATATTATTATTCTTAGTTATTTATTATTATTCTTAGTTATATATTATTATTCTTAGTTTGTAAAGATTTTCTCACATAAGAATTGCATTATTACTTAACTTTTCTTTGTTAATGTTTTACCTCTTGAACCTTCAGAGTTTCTATTTTCAGAAACCTTCAAGGAAACCTCCTTAGTAGTCTAGATGAAGCTCACATGAACATGATTCCATCATTGAAGTTTTTGTAAGTTTAATGAAAATTTAACTGTGAATCACTTGAATAAATTACATTGATTGTAAGTTTTTACGGCATAAATTATTGATTTTTTTTTCTTTAACCACTTACCGTCTTAACCCCTACATGCTTCTGGTAATGTTTCTGTATGTGATGTGGCATACTCATATGTGGTACAGCCATCTCATTTTCAAAACTTACATCATCATCTCATTACTTTATCACATTTATTCTTACTAATCTTTTGATTCTCAGATTATGTTACCAAACCGCAGGATGAGCCTTTTTACGTTTTTTTTAATCAGTAAGTGATTATTCATGAATATTGTGTAATTTTTCAAAGAAAAAAAAGTAACTCTCTTGTTAGAGGTTTTTTTTTTTTTTTTAATTTTTTTGAATGGAAAAGTAGTAACCTGGGAAAATAGCCAAAATTAATTCATGTTTTTCAATGTGAAAACTCCACAGGGCTAGTGGAGTAGTACATACATGGAAACAAAAAAAACGTTTCATGCATTTTGCTTTTTTTTGGTCAAATCAATAGATGCTCCATGAGTCATCAGTTTATTTTTAAAACTTTTGTTTTCTGCTAAAAATATGGTGACCATGTTTCATGAGAAAGAATTATTTTAATCAGCATCTCACTGTTTTAGTGAAATTTATCATTTTATCATGTTTCCTGTTTTTGCATTAAAATGTATCAAAAAGTCAGTACAGTATATTGCTTTTAGATAGTATAAAATATGATTCCAGACAATATTTGAATGTCTCATCTTTATTTTATGACTAACGATGTTTAGATCTACTCAAAAACTAAAGATTGATTAGATTTAACAGATAAAGGTTGGCTCACAATTACCAATCATGAGATAAATATGATAATGCAATTAGGATGTGGTAGGTCTGTTTTCCAGAGCAAAACTTCAAATACATGGGATGATGTAGTGATAGTTTCTCCATATTTCAATGTGTCAATGACTGGGTTCAAACCCAGGGCAAGGATACCAATAGTGAATGTGAGCAGATCTCCCCATTAAAAAGTCTCACCACAGTGATCAATAGACCTACAATGGTGCAAATATTTGATCATTACACTTCACTCACAATTAGGAATATAGATGACAGCTCTAAAATGCACTCACAACACGGTATCAGAGTTGTGCTTGGTTTGAAAGAAAGAAAATAGCTACTCTTTATTTCGGTTATAACTCTATCGTTGGTCTTTGCCAGTGTAATAGCACCATCTATCACAAACAGGCACAGCGACATTGCTGAAGTGGTGCATGCATATGCTTTTTCATTTAAGAATCTGGCAACCCTACCAGATACAGACATTTTATAAGACAAGAGGCATTTCTTCCAAACAATGATTTGCAATCAATTGATATGGAAAGATATGAACAGGGTTGTGTTTTTGACACCAAAAACTGGTTTAAACTCAAAAATTTGCTATCTATTGTTAAAATATTTTTTTACTTTTGATTTTTGTGATTCTAGAGAGTTGTAGGTCTCGTCAAAAAAAAATCTCAATACTCACTCACTCACACACTCTCTCTCTCTTTTTTAGAGAGTTATCTGATAATCTTTTTATCTTATAATATTTTTTTTTCCTCAAAATATGCAAGTATTAAACTCTGGACGTATTTTGTCAAATTTAAAAATATAAATTATTTTTGTACAAAGATATGCCAAACTCCTATAATTTTTCATTTAAAATCTTTCTTAATACACTGGTGAAATAAATTAAGAGAATTTGCATATTTTATCGAATTTCATGAAAAGAACTGAACTGAATGTAAAACCACTGCTTCTAGACAAAAATGCAAATCTTGTACGTCAAATACATAAGCGTACACATGTGTGTAGGCGGAGCCAGTAGAGAAACAGGCTTTATAAGCGTGCGTAAGTTAAGACGCATTTCGTTCGCTAGCACACCTCGGCAAATTTCTTGGTGTTATTTTGCAGCAATCGGTTAATTTCAAATTGTAACAGTAAAAATGAGTAACCACCAACGTTTAGATGATGGAATGAGGTGGCGAATTGTGGGGAGGCTAGAAGCAGGCCAATCTCAAGTCCAGATTTATAGAGAGTTCAATTTAACGCCCAGCGTTGTGTGTAACTTATAGAAACAGTTCCAGGATACCGGATCCATCGAGAGAAAGCCTGGGCAAGGTCGTCCAAGAGCCACGACGGCCAGAGAAGATCGCCATTTGTCGATTATAGCGAGGCGTAACAGGAGTGCTACAGCTTCTCAGCTCTCTCGTGACTTGTATGCAGCCACAACAACCCGTGTATCAAGGGTGACTGTTTCCAAAAGACTTCATGAGATAGGGTTGTTTGCAAGAAGACCTGCTGTTTGCGTCCTGCTCACTTCTACGGACAGGAGAATCCGTTTATCATGATGCAGAGAGCATAGAGATTAGAGTATGGATCAATGGGCTGCCGTTCTCTTCACTGACGAGTCCCGGTTCAGCCTAAACACAGATTCTCGCCGTACGTTCATATGGAGAAAACCAGGGACCCGATACCTACCCTCCAATGTCAGCGAAATAGACCATTATGGCGGAAGAGGTTTAATGGTCTGGGCAGGCATCATGTTGGATGGCCGCACACCTCTCCATGTCTTTGAAAGAGGCACCGTGACTGGTGTGAGGTATAGGGATGAGGTCTTGGAGCCCTATGTTTGCCTTTTCAGGGCTGCAGTTGGCCCTGAGTTCATTTTAATGGACGATAACGCGAGGCCACATAGAGCTCTTCTGCTCGACTATTTTCTAGAGAGTGAGGATATTCGCCGGATGGATTGGCCAGCCAGATCTCCAGACCTTAACCCTATAGAGTATGTCTGGGACGCTCTGGGAGGGCAATTGCAACTCGCAACCCCCCTCCGGGAACCATCCAGGGAATGAAAACAGCGTTGCTGAACGAGTGGGACCAATTGCCACAGGAAATGATAAACTGCCTTATTTCAAGTATGAAATCACGCTGCGAGACCTGTATATCTGTAAGAGGGGACCCCCTATTAACCCATTTTTTTGTTTATTCTGCAACCGCTGTTTCATACCTTCTGACTCCAATGAGTGTTACGCACGATCATGCGTGTGTATTACAATTATTGAATGGTTATTTGTTTTGTATTGTATCAATGTATGTACATATCAAATTTCATTAAAATCGGTACAGTAGTTCTAGAGATAATCGACCAAGTCTGCAAATTCTCTTAGTTTCTTACACCAGTGCATATTTCTATGTAATATATTTCATAACTATCTAATATAACTATCAAATTCTCTTAGTTTCTTACACCAGTGCATATTTCTATGTAATATATTTCATAATTATCTAATATAACTATCAAATTCTCTTAGTTTCTTACACCAGTGCATATTTCTATGTAATATATTTCATAACTATCTAATATAGTTATATATTAACTAGTTATTTCATAACTAACTAATATATTTCTATCTAATCTTTCTTAAGATATTTCTATAATCCCAGACATGTATTTTCTCTGAAATATTTTTGTAACAAGTTTTTATTCACTTCTACAGGGATATCAGTAATAACCCTCTGGTATGTGACTGTCACATCAGATGGTTAAATGAATGGATACACTCCAGCAAAATACGTCTTCCAGCAAAGACTCTATGTCAGTTCCCAAAAGATCTCCAAGGTGTTCCTTTGTCCCGTGTATCAGAAAAAAGTTTTCACTGTCGTAAGTTTTTTAAATGGTTTTATTAAATAGTAAAATAAAATACAAAAAAATATAGAAAGTCAAAGATGAAATTTTAGTTTTGTAAGTTAAATAAAGTGTGGTATATAAGAAATCAGTTATAACAGTTGAGTTATAATTTTTCTTTCTAGTTGAAGAGAACTAATTATTCATATTTCGTGCAACAGTTTTCATGTACAGTGAAACTAAAAAAACTGGTACAGTGAAATCTCCATAAAAAATGCTTCTTGTTAGTAGCCACCTGCCATTAATGGGCATTTTCAAGATCTGTGAAATAGGGCATCAATGCATTTTGCTCCATGAATAAAGAACACTCCCTGTTAGTGAACGAAACTTTCAATCCTATGGTATTTGTTATTGAGACCTTTCACTGTATACTAGACCTTGATACTTGCCCTAAAGCAGAATATGGGTCATTCCTAAAAAGTGTACATTCCACATTTTTTAAATGAAAAATTCAAAATTGAATTTTCAAAATAAAATTGATCTCAAATTATAGCCAATGGCGAAGTTTAATGTTTCACAAATATTTTTTACTTTTATTTTGTAATAATATTTTATTTTTAGTGTTTTATTACTGAAAGTCATAGATTTTGTCCACTCTGTTAACAAATATTGCTCTAAAAAAATTATTATTTTTGCTTTTTTTATCTCTTAAAATAATTAAATCAGCTTATTTCTTACACATGCTAAAAAAATGGTTTAAAATGTTTTTGACCAGTTTTTTCTGTCGTTTTGATGGTTTCCATGATTTTTTAAAAACAGCACATGGAAAAGTTTATTTTTTACATATATTTAATTACTTAAAATGAAAACTTTTTATTTATGACAGACAATGGTTTGGTAATTTATAATTTAACATCTTAGTTTGAAGTGTTCTTAAATTTTTCTGCCTGTGAACTGCAAAAATGCTTCCTGTAAGAGAGTGGGCACCATTGTAACAAAATGCACAGAAATGTTTAACTGGGAGAAAGATATCTCAAATATTTTTTTTTCTAAATAGACCATTCAAATAAACTTTTATTTTCCTAAAAATACAAAATGTGATAGGTGACCAGAAACTTCTCTTATAACCTTAGAAAAATGTCCATCCCATGCCAAATTCTGAAAACATGCACCCCATCCCTCATAGTATGAATTTAGGTCTGGTAACATTATTAAAATCTGAAGTGAATACTGGACTTGCTCAGCTGTATATTATATCATCAGGATGATTTTTCTTTTATTTCAGAGTTTTTTGTTGAAATTGAATAGTAATTTGATGTTGGTATAAATCTCACGTTTATGCCTCTCACATTAGTGATCCAGAGTGGACTTGGGGGGGGGGGGGTTTGGGCCTGGAAACCAAAATACAGGAAGATAATAGTTCTGTCCCATAAAATACAGAATGTATTGCCACATAACGACCTTCACTCATACTAAAATGCCCCTTATGACTCATCTCTCTGAATCTGTGCCTGGCAGTGATTTTAATGATCTGTACTACTTTACGTTTGTATTTTACTGAAAAAATAACATGATGGAGAATGTGGTAAAGGGTTTAAATGGAATATATATAGATAACTTATTAAATTCAATTTAAACTTTCAAAAACGTTTAACTAAGAAAAATTTACTTTAAATCATAGTTTCCATTCTGTTGGCATTGCTTGAGTTTTTGGAAGATGTAACAGAGTGGAGACAAATTAGCCTAAATTATTATTTTTTTCATTATAAATTTAAATGATTAATAAAATTTTTTTTATATTTTGAAGCATATCTCCATGTACTATCACTTGATGTTGATATAGATGAAAAAAAAAATCATAATTATTTATGATAATGACTTAACAGAGTGGATATCCAATAGAGAAAAATCTGCTACTAAAGACATAACGTGAATATTAAGTTGTTTTGCAAAAGTCAAATCCAAAATTGTTGATTAAGCATTAATAGTAAACCTTTCAATGAGCTCAAATGTGTTATCAGATTTAATCTGGAATAAAAATATATTTCTCAAATGACAGAAACAAATTGGACATTTTAAAATGGGAAATATTTTGGGACACGAACAAAAAAAAAGTTTTCAATAATAAAAAAAAAAATTCAAAATTTTATTGTCAGTTTTATTTACCTATGGCACAAATATAAAATGTGATTCGAAGTTTTTTAAAAAAATTCTAGATTTGCACCATGTCTCAGTTTAACACTTTTTCAAGCTGGGACAGCCTGATTTTGAAGGTTTGCTACAAACAATGATTTAAAAAAAATTATATACCATCTGAAACAAATTAAAAAATGCCATATGACAGAGAATTAAATGAAGTACTAGAAAAAAATTAAAATTACTACCAGAGGGCTCTGAAATTTTGTAAAAAAAATTACAAAATCTTGGAAACTGTTTGTACACTTTTGTTTGGGGAATGACCCATATGCTGAAATCTGCGGCGTACATCACGGAACAAGCTGGAAGGATTTCAAGAAAAGTGTAGTGAAGAAACATTATTATGGGAAATTTTACTGTAAAAAAAATTCAGCCAGCCGAGGGCTCACTGCAGAACAGTGCAAAATATTCTGCTTTGGGGGATACTTATTAGCTCTGTCATAGGCATTCGGAACCGCAGAAGTAAAATCAATTAGACATTTATTTATTCATCAAGCATGCTGAATCATGCAATTTTGCCCATGAATCCAGTAAGGTTTTTCATAGTTCTGTTGTATTGCAAGAAGCTGCGTTTCTCTCTTCTACAGGGTGTCTGCCATCACGGAAAAGTCAAGAAATCAGAAAAGGTCACGGAAGTCCTGAATAAGTCCCAAAAGTCAAGAGAGTGTGTCACAGATTTTTTATGATTCTTGAAAGACCCCTTGAAACATTGAGGTAGACATTATATGGGGGGAAGCTATTTAGCTGGATGAACAAAAAAGAACTTTTCTTTCTTTGCTTGTTCTGACCTTTCAGCATCTGTAGGAGGGGGAGGGTTGGTGTGTGTGGGGGAGGGTTGGTGTGTGTGGGGGAGGGTTGGCTGTAATGGACCATGGCAGTCAGGGGCAATATTGGTTTTTATATGAGAAAGGACATGACCCCCATATTGCAGAACGGGACTTCTAGGCTGGGATCTTTGGTGGGTCCTCAAGCCATAGTTCATAGTTTTCACGGGGGGGGGGGGGGACATGAGAAAGGGCAATAATGTTTCCACAAAGGAAGAAAGGTGTGTTTTTTTTTTAATTATAATTTATTTTTTATTTTTAAATTGCATTGATCTTTACAGACTAGTCACAGTGAATAATAAAATTGTACAGTATACGAATGTGATAGAACAAGGGAGTTCAAGAGAAGATAAACTTCGGACTAGAATAGGGTGGGTGATGAAACTGATGAACCACTCAACATCAATTGTGTTGCACTGCAACATGTAGACCAAATTTAAAGGAATATGACAGTGTTTCTCAAAGTATGTACTGTGGCTACTAGGGGTGTCGCTGCGAGCAGGAGGTATTTATTTGTGTGCTTATTTATGCTTTGAAGTGGTTCTTTTATACGGGCAAATATCTGCCAAACTATTTGGGGAGCCGCAGCTGAAAAGTGAATTAAGCAAGGGAGCCATAGCTGACAAAAGTTTGGGAACTACTGGAATATGGTGACAAATTTGTGATCTAGGCTGACACCAGAGCATGACGATAGATCAAATAACAAGCATCTAATATTGGACTTCGAAAAATGTGAATAGGAAAAGGAATATGTGAAATCTGTCTTCCGTAAAGGCTCTTGGTTGGTCTAGTGGTCCCTCATCCTGCAGCAGGGCCCCCTAAGATGAATTTTTTAGTGGGCACAAGCCAGATTTTTCATGAACCCCTGTATATAAAGAATTTATAGTGTGAAGAAACAAGGAAATTAATAATTATGTTAGGCCCCTGTCAGCCCCTTACTATGCTTCCCTGTGCGGGTGAATGGAGCACTTACTCTTGAAATTGGAACATTGGCTGGCACTATGTTTGTATACTCACATAATGATTTCAGCTCTTGTAAGTAACATTTCCTCTATTTTTTTTTTCATTTTACCTGCATCAATATGTTTTGTCTGTTTTTGGTGATGCAATGAGTGAAGAAATGGGCTCATTTGTGCACATTTTACTGTATTGAGATGACGTTTTCTTCTGATGCACATTTCTCTCTGACAGTGTGTGTCCATTTCTACGGCGAACTGCCGATTTTGACAGTCAAATTAGGCAAGGGAGCCATAGCTGACGAAAGTTTGAGAACTACTGGAATATGATGACAAATTTGTGATCTAGGCTGACACCTGAGCATGACGATAGACCAAATAACAAGCGTCTAATATTGGACTTCGAAATATTCATTGAACCGATGGAAGACACTGCTTGATCACTTACACCTTTCTCCGTTCAAAGTTGTTCTGCTCTTTTTGCTCTGTTTTAAGCCCACTATTTTTATGCCTTGCAGTGCTTCGTGATGCAACACGACCGTTGTGCACATGTCTTAATATGTATCAATGGTGTGTCATCATTCATTAAAAAATTGTATTATTTGCATTGGCAGAAGACCAGAGGTAAACATTTCCCCCCCCCCCCCCCGAGAAGCAACTTGTATCTCCACTTATGCTTTGGCGGGGAGGTTATGCGGTTTGAGGGTCCAGTACCTATGGGGTGTGCTATATTTAAATGAACTTTAAATTTAAAAGTTGGTTTTTTTATCGTGATCATAGGGGTCCCCCGCACTCCGGGTAAAGCTCAACATTCATCACTACTGAGAGGCTTGCTTCGTGCTAATGTTAACATGTCTGCATATAATCAGAGCTCATAATATTGAAGCAATGTTTGTCTGTTGTTCTATTGATGCCTAAATGTTAAATGTATCTATAAATACGACTCATATACAGAACATCCCCATATTTTTTCATATTTAAGATTTTTTTTTTTTCAAGTAAGAAAAAAACTTATGAGAACCGTAACTGTTTATTGAAAATTACAGATACAATTCTCAATAACTAAGTAATAATAAATGCAGAAACTTAGTTATAGAAATAACAAATACAAAAAATAAAGTTTATGAGTGGTCAAGTACTAAAGATGTTACCCAAACTGACCACCAGAATAAAATTAGATACAGTTGATGTCTAAATAATTTTTTAAAGTAATGCATTTATCAAAATTCAGTGGCAAATATAGAGCATATAGATATTGAAGTAAAAGAAATTTTCATTAAATATAAATTGTGTGAACATATGTGAATAAAAAACAAATATATATAAAATGTAAAACAGTATTTTAAGTTGGGGAAAAAATTAATATACTGAAGGAGGGGAAAAAAATAGATTACAAAAAATAAAAATATCATAATGGAAATATGATCAGACAACAACCAAAGCTGCTAATGGGAACATGTGTTACATAAAATAGGAAAATAACGCATATATAAAAACATAATTGCCAGTCATGCCAAGAAAAAATATTTGAGTTCTAAAAATCTGCAATAAAATTCATATCTAAAAATAAACTTCAATACTTGAAATGGTTAGTAAAAATTGGATTAATTCGCTTTTGAACATACTATATGAAGTGTTAGTTGAAAAATCATGAGATAATGTATTATAAATTTTAGGTGCTAAATATAGAAATGTTTGCGGAGTATTTCCTGTTTATGTAAAGGAAGTTCATCAATTTTATTGGGTCTTCTCAGACATTTATTTTTTGCAGAGGATAAATATTTATTTTTGTGCAGGAAGAGGACCAATTTGTAGAAAACAAGTTGCCATATACCAAGGGTATGTTTTGCAGTGGAATCATCATTTGAAATTAAATGGTGCAAAATTTTAAGAAACTTTTGTTGAATGTTTATGATTGGAAGTAGATTGGTTTTATAGCTGCATCCCTAAATATTTATTCCATATTGCAGTGATGATTGAACCCAAGCATAGTATATGGAACACAGAAAAGAATTATTACCAAGATTTTTTATGTGATGAAGTCAAACTTAGTTATTCTGACTTTTGCGCTAAGAATAAGTTAGAGGAGTTGCTTAACCACTTGCCAGTGTCAGACACAGGTATCAGCTTCTTCCCGAAACTGACTTTTCTGTACCTAGCACGTATCGTAATCTTTGCCCCTGGAGGACACTAATGAAAAATAAACATTTAACTAAATCTGCACAAGCGCTATGGCTTGATGCAACAGTAATAATGATATCTAGATATATAATCTTGTAATGTAATTACATAGATGCATCTAGATAGATAATCTAGTTCAGCCACATAATCTATCTAATAACTGGATTATTTATATTCCATGCAAAAAATTCTAATAAGAGCTTTTCCAAATAGTTTTTAATTTCTAAAAAAATGTAATGAGTGAATCAGAATTCTAAGATTTTTTAATTAAAAAATTAAGTATGATTTTCTGTGATTGTCTGTTATTCCTAGTCATAGCTTTGGAATAGAATGAAAAAATAAAAACCTGCCATTTTCTGTGCAGAAAAAAATTATAAACCCATCAGGCAAGTGGTTAAGCATCATATACGAGCCAGCACTACCAAATTAAAGGACATTTTTGACCTACAATTTAGTATTTTGATTGCTTGATATATTGTATTGCTTGACACTTGTATTTTGATAATGACATATTCTAATGTTATGCACTGGTATTCTTTTAAGTATCAGTGATTATCTAGACAGATTAATAACAGAAATCAACATTACATATACGGTGCAAAATAACTTTTTAAACACTTATCTGTTATAAAAAGAGTACAGCAGATGTTTATACCTATACACGTACAGGATGTATGGTATGTTACTGGCAAACCATTGATCCTAGAGGCATACTTCCAATTAGAAAAGGTATCCAAACAATGGGTAGTATTCAGATATGTCATTCATGTTGCAATGGGTTGTGTAGTTAGTGACATAAAAATGTTAGCTTTTTTATATGTACACCCTGTGCTCAAGAACCCAGTTACAAGGTTGTCCTGATGGGGAAAAAACAAAAACAAGAAAAAACATGTTTCTAAGTGTAATATTCGCTGAGATATTAAAATTTCAAAAATGGTGGAAAGTTGAAAAGAAACAGCATTAAAAATGCAGGTGTAATGGTTTACCTGTGTTTAACACTGTTTTTTCCAAACTTTGCTCCATATTTCGAATTTGAATATCTCAGTGAATATTGCACTTAGAAATGTGAAATTTTCTTGCTGGCATCAAGCGAGATAGGGCAACAACTTTGTAATCTGGTTCTTGAGCACAGAGTGTCTGCATAAAAAGTTAACATTTTTATTTCAATAACTAAACAACCCCTTGCAGCATGAATGATATATCTGAGTACTACACGTTGTTTAGATAATATTTCTAATTGAAATTATTTCTTTAGGATCAATGGTTCACCTGTAAAATAACATATACCCTGTTACCTATGCACCCTGTATGTAAGCAGTTAAAGAAATTTTGGAAGGTCAAGAATCATCTTGAATTGAAGAATATCAAATTATTTCATAGTTTTTTCTTTAGTGATTATGCTATGCTTTATTCAAATTGTATATTTTATAAGGGAAAAAACCACATACAGTGAAACCTGTATGAAACAGAACATCAATAGGTTGTTATTCCTATTGTAATATATTACAATTGCAATTGTTGTTTTATTACAATTTCTTACAATAATTAAAACAAAAAATAATTATAATTTGCAATTTTGAATTTTTCTACATAAAAAAGAGTCTAGAACATATAAAATAAAATTTTATGATTTATTTTATTTAAACTACTGATTACCTGTGTTCAATTTGGCAAGCAAAATAGAGCTGTTTATTCAAAATATGTGTGAGATATAGGTTTGTTATAGTGTGAGTGTTAGGTTTTTGGCGTCAGAAACTATCTCAGTATTAAAACAGTTGAAAACTTATTGCCAATGTTGTCAAATACTTTTTAATCTGATAGGTATGTTAAATAACAAAACATTTATTTTTATGTAGATTAAAATGCTTTATAATTTGAATTATAAATACTGAGTATAGAATATCTATTTAGATATCATAAATTTTGTGATCTGCCCAAAATTTTATTTCGTATAAAAATTCTTGCACAACGTCTGTTAATACAATAATTAAATTTGTTTATTCTCATCTAAAAATAGCTTAGGTTGGTTGCTTAAAATCCAGAGTTTTAAAGAGTATTTTCAATCAAAGCAGAGCTGGCAGGACTTTATACCCAAAGCATTATTTTGTATGTTCAGGTAGAGCTTCAATTGGAAACCAACCATTGCATTATATAAATGCTAGTAAATACACCATATCATGGTCAAACTCGGTTATTCTTACTTTTGCACTAAGAATAAGCTACAGGAGTTTCTTAAGCATCATATACAATCAGAACACTGCCAAACTAAAGGGCATTTCAGTCCTACAACTTAGTATTTTGATTACTAGATATATTCTAATGTTATGCACATTAAGGGCATTGTTTTAAGTATCGGTGATTATCTAGATAATTTAATAACTGAAATTAGCATTACATATATGGTGTAAAAGAGTTTTTTAAACAGTGATCTATTATAAAAAGAGTACAGCAGATGTTTATATCTATACACATATAAAAGCAGTTGGAGAAATTTTGGAGGGTCAACAATCATTTTGAAAGGTCAAGTATCATTTTGAATTGAAGAATATCAAATCATCCCATAGTTTTCCCTTCAGCTTTTATGCTATGCTTTATTCAAATTGTATATTTTACCAGAAAAAATACATATATGTTGTCCAAAATAATTCTGTAGGGAATAGAAAATTATTTTAAAATCATATTAAGTGTCTATTCTTTGTTTAACATAGTCACTTTAAACATTACGCATATTTAAGGTTTTTGACACAGAAGGCTTTTGAGACGTGACAGTTTAAACCAGTGATTCCCAATGTGGGCATTAATGCCCCCTGGGGGGCGGTAGAAGCTACAAGTATAACATAGGATTCTATGGGTTGGATTACGTTGGAGGGCGATGGGAGAAAACAATTTCTCAAGAAGGGGGCAATGGGACAAAAAGGGTTGGTAAACTATGGTTTAAACCATCAAAAACTTGCCAACCCTGTTATAAGATTATTAACTTTTATAGTAGAGGGAGTGGTTACATAACAAGGAAATTGATATACTTTGTTTGGTGCAATGTTAATTATATTGGAATTCTGTTGCCTTCAGCCAGCAAGTTTTTTTCTGTATCTTGGATTTAATGAAGAAAAAAAAAAGGGAAACTTGAAAAAAAAAATGCAGAAAAGTAAATGCAAGAAAAAACAGCCCACTAGTGTTTAAATTTTTTTCTTATTGAATAAATGTACTTCTAAGGATGAATGTAAATCCTGGGCACCTTTTTCTCAGCCACCTCGTTGGGCATTTTGCCTGTTGTGGCCTTATATGTGTATTGTATTTGTAAAATATTGTTTACTCCTCCAACAAAAAATGACTCTGGCTCCTATTTATGGCTATATCCTGGATACACATGAATCCAGTAGCCCCTTTACCCAAACCTCTCTCTCTTCCCAACATAAACCAAGTGGCACAACAATTATTTTTGTAACAGTGCATATAGAGAGACTAATTAAATCATATATGTAAATTTTGAAATTCTCAAACACCAACATCACAAGTTTTAATTTTCTGACTTATTTTTTTTTAGAATACCCTCTACAACTTCCATTCTTTGAATTGAACCCAAATGTTGACCAGCTGGTGTTTGAAGGAGATTCATTTATTCTGAGATGTCAAGTATCATACTTAGTTCCAGACATTAACATAACTTGGTCATTGAATGGTGAAGCGATAAAATTGAATGATAGTGTCTCTTATCAATTATCAGCTGATGCAAGCATTCTTACCAGCATTGTCTGCCTAGAAAAGTTAAACTCTTATCATTCAGGAATGTGGCAGTGTTCCGTCAACTCTTCCAATGGCAGCAGTACTAAAGTAGTTCAGCTCTTAGTTGTAGGAAATAATGGCACTGTATGTCCTCAAACTGTTACAAGTGATAATAAGGTAATGAATTTTTATATTTCTAAGAGAACTATTAAGTGTACCAGTTATTCACATATTCCGTTTAAGTTTTCCTATATAGTAAAGTTCCAAAAACTTTCGGGGGGGGGGGTGATGCCACTAATAAACTTTTCTGTGAAGGGGACCCAATAGACCCCCCCCCTTTGTATCTGCCCATGATGCACAGCATAACAATGTCATAATATGGCATGTGAAATGATTCACTAAATGAATGAATGAGTGGATTTTGACCAGTGTAAATTCCTTTACTTTCCACTATTAATTGCAAAATTTTATTGATCATTAAGCTACTGCTTAGGTGCAAGGTGTCACCCACAGCACTGTTTTTAATTATTGCAAATGATGAACTACACACCTTTATTACTTCTAATTTACATGTTATACATTTCTTATATTTTCTAATTTAAAAAAAAAAAAATTTACTGTAATTTTGCATTTTTCACTTTTGCATTTTTCTTAAATGTGTTTTTCTTTTATTTCCATGCAATTTATTTTATGAATTTTAAAATTATTTTAGTTAATTATAATTATTAATTTATTTCATAAGGGACAACATGTTTGGCCGGAAACACCCTCTGGTATAACTGTTGAAGTTGAATGCAGTGGAAAAAAATCAAGTATTCATCAAGAACATCATGCATATTACACGTGTACAAAAGAAGGTTTTTGGAATAATTTAAACACTGAAAACTGCCCTTATGTCTCAGATGTTACAAATGTCCTGGAGCATTTTTCAAAAGTAAGAGTATGTTTTCAGATTCTCTGTGAAGAGTTAATAGTAACTTCAATGCAGGGCCGTCATTTTTCCAGGGGGGGGGGGTAAAGAACATGTACTCAATTATGTATTTATATATATATATATGTATATACCATTTTCAGTTTATTTTCAAAAGCCAGGGGGGCAACGGTCCCCCCAAATGACAGGCCTGCTTCAATGTAGAAACAAAAATGACTTTCACATTACTATTAGTATCAGAAGTAGATATCACAGCTTGAACAGCTTTTAGCATTGATTTATAGCCTTTTTATTCCTGCCAGGGGCCACTTCTCACTGATACAAGAAGTGATGAACACACACATGCATGCTGCTGGCAGGACCATTGGAGTAATCAAACACATAATTAATTTCAATCAAGCAATCATTTGGTTACTGACAATCAAGTTGCAAGACTATATGTGATGAAAAACTTGTTTTCCTGAGTACATATAAAGCACAGTCCCCTTGAAAACTCTTTTTTTCTTTTTTCTGAGAGTCACCCATTGACCATTACTCCTATTGTCAGTTGTTCACATCACTATCATCATTTTATGACTGATTTTGGTCGTAGTCATTGTTCAATTCATGATAGTTTGAATAACAATTTGTAATGCATTTCATAATAGTTTTTAATTTTTAAATTCATCAAAGCCATTGATTTTTATTATAAGGTTAAGATTTTATATTTTTTATCACTTTTTTTTGTTATATACTTGTTTTATTCTTATAATGTACAGTAGAACACCCTCTAATTTGAACTAACTGGGATTGAAACCTGTTCAGATTGGTGAAAAATTCAGATTATGGGGATGATTTTTTTAAAATCAGTTAGCAAAAATGGATATCCCTACTTGTTAGACAAGTGATACAGATTTTATAATTGTGTTTAATCAGGGCTGTCTTAGCAAGTTCTGAGACCTTGGGCCCAAAAATGCTCATTAATTTTTTTTTCAAATTGTGTAAAAATGCCTTTTAGCAGTTAAACACTGAATCAAGTTGCAAATAGCAAAATAAAATGAAATATTTGAATAAGAAGAAAGTAAGTTAATATGAATGGAAATCTTCAATTACTGCCCCCCCCCCATTTTACTCTTACTCTTGCACCATACTCAGAATCTAGGCCCACCTATTAAAACACTCCTATACAAGCTGATATCTCTGAAACTGTTGACTTCAGAAACATACTTCCAGTTACAAACCTTTTCCAAATGATGTCTGATTACTTAAAATAATGTCTTGGATTTCCCAAGGAGTCATGTATGGGAAAAAAATAAACTTTTTATGTGGACCCTGCCTGCTAAAACTTCCAATTAGTGATATACAGATCCTGCTCTGAAAAGTAATTTACAAAAAACTCTGTACTTTTAAATGTAATATGAAAGTACGATATGAACGTATATGAAGATGAAAAATATGTTTTAACAATTTATCGCTGTGCTTGTAGGTTTGAATTAGCTCTAAAATGTTCATTTTTAGGGACTGTACACAGACAGAATTAAATCAAATTACTGCTTTTTTTATATAATTCAGATTATTTTATTGTGTAATTTTTAAATAGAAATGTTTTACATTGCTCACTATGTCAGATGCTTCTCATCCCTATTGGACAAAGCTATAAAAAAGTAATTTTCAAACATTTTGGAATTAACAAATGAAATAATTACTGTAAAAAACATCTGGTGTAAATCTCTTCAAGATCTATTCATATGCAGGAACATTGTTTATTCCAACTTCAAATCACTGGTCACACAAGAAATGGAAAGGTGGTTTCATCATGAAACAACTTGACTAGGAAAACTTTATTCTTGAAATTATTAAAGTATGAAACTGTTTTATTTTTTAGTCACAATGATGATTACATTTTTAAAACTTTGGGTTTAAAAATGTATGTCCCGTAAATCTGCAGATGGGGATCCTGGTTACATTACTAGACAGGTAAAGGGGCTGGGCCTGCTGGACTTCGTGAGGTTTCTTGGTGCTGCTTCACGTTGATCTTGGATTTTGAATGCATCTGCTCGCCTGTTTCGGTGGCGTATAGCTCTTACCTAACCTGATGTTGCTACTAACCTTCATTGGCTACATGTGCGTGTCCCCTTGTAGGGCTCCATGGTGGGCATGGTTGGTAGGAGCCGAACACATTATCTCCAAAATGGGGAAAACACAAAATGCACCCAAATGTCAACGAATTGCTATCAGTGAAACTATTGTCACTGAACCTGTTCCTACCATTTCATTTTTCTTCCTGCATTCTACTGACACTGACAAACCGCTGTCCAAAGTATCATCATTGTTAATTGATAAAGCTCTCTATGGCACAATAGGTACATTAAAATCAGTGAAAGCTCTTTGTTCAGGAGACCTTCTAATTGAAACTAACATACCGAAACAATCCGAAGTCATTCAAAAGCTCACATCTCTTGGAAATATTCCCATAACAGTAAAAATCCATCCCACGTTGAATTATTGATTATTACACGTCAAATTATAGATACTAACTTGATTAACGTGGGGGAAGAACTACTAACGGAACAGCTGGCGTCTCAAGGCGTAACATCTGACAAGCATATCATGAGCTGCAAAGATGGCAAGCCAGCTCCATCATGTGATATAATCCTGACATTCTCATCACCAACATTGCTGAAAGGTATTAAGATCGGTTATTATAGCTTGAAAATCCGGCCATACATTCCTAACCCTGTAAGATGCTTCAACTGCCAGAAATTCAGTCACTCACGAACAGCGTGCCGAAGTCAACCCACCTGCGCCAAGTGTGGTGAGAAGGACCACATTTCGGACATCTGCACTTTAACATCATTCAAGTGCGTCAATTGCGGTCGCCAACACCCCGCATATGACAGAAAATGTCCGAAATGGAATGAAGAAAAAGAGATCCAGAAGATCAAGGTCCTCAATAACATCTCGTATATTGAAGCACACCATCATATAACCTCTAACCAAGCTTCAATAGGTAGTCGATCATACTCTAATATGTTAACAAATCCATCATCAGCTAATAAGACTAACAATGTCACCAAAGCATCTGTAACAACTCAGACCGAACCCATAGCTGATATATCAACTCAAACTTCATCCAATCAACCGTGCAATAGTTGTGGCTGCTGTTGCTCCGCTGGATTCTGGAGGGAGTCTACCTCCAAAGAAGAAGAAGCAGGAAAAGCAATGGCGAACACATTAAAATTATCCACAGTTACTAAACCCAAAATCAATTCTGCAAATAAATCAAAAAAGAAACCATTCAAGATGGGTATTCCAAAAAAGCCATACAGAGAGCACTGAAATATCCCATAGTTAAAAATATGTCACTAATCTATGACCCGTTGATTGGTGACATGGATCTCTACAATCCCACAGAATCCGGTACAACTCGCCGCAAGATTGACCGGAATAAATTCAAAGACGTTGAATCTTCTGCTTCCATTTGATTTTATGGCCAACATTATTCAATGGAACATTCGTGGTCTTAGATCGAATTATCAAGATCTCAAGGATTTGATCAATCGCTATCATCCTGTTTGCGTGGCACTCCAGGAAACTTTCATGAAGCCCTCGGAGATATGGAACATAAGGCGACATTCCCTGTTCCGTATTGACTATGATGATGGGAGTAGGGCTTGCTGCAAAAATGGTTGCTCTGCTGGTTCCGCATCACGTGTCATTGCGCATTTTAACACTGCGAATGAATCTGCACGCCATCATGGTGGAAATCTCTACATGCCTATGAATTACCATCTGTTCTATTTATTTGCCACCAAATGACACCATATTACAGAGAGAACTAGAAGATCTGATTGATGAATTATCTCCACCATTTTTTCTTTTTGGAGACTTCAATGCTCATAATATGATTTGGGGTTCTAACAGCAACAGCCCTCGTGGGAAAATGGTTGAACATCTTTTAGACAACATGGACCTCACCATCATGAATGATGGCAGTTTCACTCATTTCCATGCCCCAAACAATAATTTCACTGCAATAGATCATGTTAAAAATCTGTTATGTTCACGTACACTCTTGCCAAACTGTTCTTGGTCGGTTGATCCGGACCTCCAAGGAAGCAATCATTTTCCTCTAGTGGTTAAGTTCTTTGATCGACGCCATAGCTTTTAGAGATCAAGGAGGATATGGTCTCGCAACCTGGCGTCGACCACTGTGTCGACCTTGTGACCAGTTGTATGATCTCTGCAGCAAATGAAACAATTCCAAAAATCTCCTCAAAACTTCCTAAACCTTGGCAGAACCATGAATGTAATCTCACTATTAAAGCTCAAAAGAAAGCATGGAGTAGGTTCCGGTGGTATCCTACCCATGACAACAAGTTGGCATTTTTAAAAGCAAAGGCGATAGCGAGAAAAACCAGGTGCCAGGCTCAACACGAGTCCTGGCAAAAGTTTACCATGGGAATCAATTCATCAACTTCATCTAAAGGCCCGTTTACATGAGGCAAGCGCTTTAGTTGGTAACTTAATTTCAACTTACCGATTCTTCTTGAAACTGTCCACACGATAAGTGATAAGTAGGCGCTCATTGGATAATTTTTACGGAGGTGAGCGCAGTTAGCGCATGCGCGCTTCAGTCTACTCAAATCCACGGAGAGAGACAGACGCACAACGTGCGGGAGTATAATAGTAATAATTTTTTATTTATCTGGCATTCAGAGAGGTGCTTTTTTTAAAGCTCATAGCTTTCGTAACGATCGATGAAGATGATCAGGTAGAACTTACGAATACTGTGATTACAGCCACATTATATGACATTTTTTTTAAAGAATATAAATTTATTTTATTCAATAAAAAAGGAGAAACTATATCACTTGTGCGAGAGCAACACACTGAGCAAGAAGTAGGTCACGCAAGGGAAACAGTTCGCTTGTCCCCTTTTTTCGCCTCTGCCACCCACGCAAGGGGGCGAGAGATGACGCCACAGGGGAAAAAAGAACACACAACATATTATAAACTTAAGTAAGTCATCGAAAAGAAATATAAGATTTCTCTATTTCTCCTCTAAGTTGTAAATACCGATTATATTATATTTTAATCGATGTTAAAGAGGAGATAATTATGAATTATGTAAGCCGAAAATACGGGAGAAGATTCTTGGCATTCGTAGGAAATTCTAAGGGTTAAAAATTAAATAATAAAAATTCATTAAACAAAAATTATTTCCAAATTTTCGAAATCATTATTATTTTTTAATTTGATCCATAGAGATGATATCTTTATGTGAAATATTTGATCATGTATTTTTACAACAGATGGCAGCAAATTCGTTCTGGACGAGAGAAATATTCGAAACCCCCCTCTCCAGTTTTTAATATATAAATGCTCCCCACCAGATAAAAAAAATTGAAGATTCAAAAATATATAACTCCTGACATCACGTCGACAGAATATTCCATAGCTTTTTCCAACATCGAATAATTTTAGCTTGTTTGAACAAGGTAATTTCCATTTCTATAGTTCAACAAACATTCATGGCGAAGATATTTTTCAATAAACTTGAAGATTGTGTCCTCTGGCCACCTCACCGTCCAATATTTCGGCGGAATTCTAGCGAAACTTCAGGAGACGACGGAGTATGAACAGGTTCACGCTTGAGATCAAAATAAACCCCTCCGTGAGAGAGCAAAAAGACCCCTCCAGAGCGGCAGGTCACGCCCACTGGCACATGCGCATAGGTCTACTTAACCGGAAAAAATAGAACCGTTCTTATCTCACTTACCAACTAAATCACTTATGCACTTGCGCACTTGCCAACTAAAGCCGTGTAAACGGCCCTTATCGTCTGCATACATTGTATCGTACTTGGCAACTAAAAATTAAGTTACCAACTAAAGCGCTTGCGTCGTGTAAACGGGCCTTAAAACCATTTGGGACCAGATCCAAAAAATCAGTGGTCATTATCAGTCTCATCCCACCACCATATTAAATACCAATAGCACTATCATCAGCGATGTGAGGGATATTGCGGACACTATGGCCACCCTTGTCGCCGCTGTCCCCAGTGATGCGAACTATCCCCCATCGTTTCATCCCATTAAATCATCAGCCAAACGTACACCGCACACCTTCCAGCCTTTTACATCGGAGGGGTACAATTCATTGTTCACCCTTCATGAACTGATGATGGCCTTGCAGCGAAGTCCTGACTGATGCCATTTATTATTCCATGATTCGGCATCTCTCACCAGAATCACTCACATTTACTCATATTATTTAATTGGATCTGGGTAAGTCATTCATTTCCTGACAACTGGCGAGCAGCCATGATTCTTGCATTCCCGAAGCCTGGCAAAAGTCCTCAGCAACCTAATAGTTACAGACCTATTGCTTTGACCAGTTGTCTATGTAAGCTCATGGAATGCATGGTCAACTATCGCCTTATGCACTACCTTGAGGTTAACAATATTTTATCTAAACATTAAAGCGGCTCTAGACAGTTCAGGTCTACAACATGCAATCTGTTACGCCTTGAGACTTCAATTAGACAAGCGTTTGTAAAGAGGGAGCACATGATAGCCATATTTTTTGACACAGAAAAGGCCTACGGCTGTACTTTGGAGGCACGGAATTCTTTCCGACCTCTATAACTGTGGTTTGTGATGCAACTTGCCTATTTTTATTAAGAACTTTCTTGCTCGCCGCATCTTCCATGTACGGATTGGAAGCACATTATCAGCTCCCCAAATTCAGGAACAAGGTGTACCTCAAGGTAGCATTTTAAGTGTTACACTGTTTATTTTAAGACTCAACGGGGTGTTGAACCAACTCCTGTTGTCTGTTACTGGCGCACTCTACGTGGATGATCTGTTAATGTCTTACTGATCAGTGAATATGAGGTCAGCCGAGAGACAATTGCAAACTGCACTCAACAAAATCTGTAAGTGGGCTCATAATAACGGCTTCTCATTCTCTGCTGACAAAACTGTCGCTGTGTACTTTTGTCAGCGTCGAGACCTACACTACACGATGATCCAGAGATGTTCCTAAACAATAGTCAAATACCAATTGTGGAAAACACAAAATTCCTGGGCATTACATTTGACAAGAAGCTCACTTTCATGCCTCATATTGCATAGTTAAGAGCTCGGTGCATGAAGACAATGAACCTCTTGAAGGTCATCTCTTCTACATCATGGGGAGCAGACCGTAAGTCGCTCCTCCACTTATATAAAGCTCTAGTAAAATCAAAGCTTGACTATGGCTCCATTGTATATGGGTCAGCACCTTGGAGCTATCTGAGAGTGCTCTCTGGATTTGCTCTGGTGCTTTCCGGACATCTCCAATTGAGAGCCTGTATGTCGAATGCAATGAGCCATCACTGACATCAAGACACCACCAACTATCCTTAAAATATTACATGAAAATGAAGTCATTACCAGATCATCCACTTCGTGTCATTTTCAGTCCCTCATTTCATAGACTTTTTGCTGCTCGTCCTTCATGTGTTCTGTCCTACGGTCTCCATATGAGGACACTCGTAGAAGAACTACAAATAGACATCAGTCGCGTGGCCCCAGTTGCTGGTCAACTGGCAACATGGGAACAGTTTCTGCCCAATGTCTCTCTATCATTATCATCATTTCCTAGATCCACCACAGCAGATATTCTTTAGCCACAGGTGTAGGTACAACTGGTACTTCCCCATATATACTGATGGCTCCAAGAGCTCTGGGCATGTCGGCTTTGCCTACATTTGCTATGAGGAGACATCTTTCAAACTACCTGACACCTTCTCTATTTATTCTGCAGAACTGTACGCAATCTTTCAGGCTCTACATCATGTAAGACACAAACGCCACAGACGATGCATAGTTTATAGTGACTCTCATAGTGCATTGAAGGCACTGTGTTCCTTCACTTTCCACACTCACCCATTCATTCATGCCATTTTTCATGAACTGCATTACCTCACTCATCATGGTACCACAGTTAAATTGTACTGGGTACCAGGTCATGTTGGAATACTGGGCAACGAGAAAGCAGACACCGCAGCTCAAACAACGAGTAACATTGACAGTAGCCTTTTCATACCTGCCAGTGACCACTCCTCAATCCTCAGAGAAGTCATACATCGCCACTGGCAGGATCATTGGAACAATCAAATTAATAATAAACTATATGCTATCAAGCCCACACTTGACCATTGGCGTTCGAGCTGCAGAACTAACCCAAAGGAGGAAGTTCTGCTTGCCCGGTTGCACATAAGGACACAGTCGCCTCACGCAATCGTATTTGTTATTATGAGAGAGTCAACCAGAGTGCCCTCATTGTCAAAGTCCATTGACCATTGCTCATGCTTTTACTTGTGCACATCATCGCCATCATTTTACGACCACTTTTGGTCAGAATACATTGCAATGGTCAGATAAAATGTCACGAAGTGAAAGATGAGAAAACACAATCTAAGTCTGCACTGGTTGAAAAATTGTCACTTTGTGGTTAAAGATATGAGGTGTTTAGAGTTAGAGGGACCGGAACTAGAGGGGGCGTGGGCAACTGCCCCAGGTGGCAGTTTTAGGTGGGAACAAAGAACACCGTTATAGAATCATCAAATTTGAAAGTCGTGGGGTGGCAAAATAATGTTTGCCCCGGGCAGCAAAAATCCTAATTACGGTCCTGAGAGTGAGTACAAATAAATCCAAGTAAGAAAGTATCTGTGTTTTCTCATTTTTTGAAATAGCCTATATTTTTGGAATAGAATGTAATAAATGTATAATGAGAAACATTTTGAGCAATGAAAAGTAAAAACAATTATGCCTTAATCACTTGAGTGCGCCAAATAGTCTATTTTTTTTTGTTTGTGAGACTTTTTTCTCACAACAAAAAAAGAAAATGAAAAGTTTGAAGTGTCTGTTTTAGATGCAATTAAGTATACCCACAAAAGTTGGAATTTAATATCACAGAAAACAGTGAAAAATGTGTTTAAACATGCAGGGTTTGTGAGTAATGATCAGCAAAGAATGGTTGAAAATGAAGACCCCGATTCTGATACTTTTCCATAGCTGCCAAGTCTCCCGAATTTTTCGGGAATCTCCCGAATTTTAGCTTCATCGCTCGATCCCCCGAAAAGTTCTTAAATCTCCCGAATTTTTACGAAAATCACAAAAATCCCTAATTGTCCCTAAAAATTCCCTGCTTCATTAAAAAAAAATCCCCGCTTATGAAAACAATTCCTAAGGAATTTCTTGTGGGGCATGAAGCTTCTTTTTTTTCCCTTTCGAAATGACGTCACACGTCGTAAATGGGGAAATTCCCTTTTTAAGGAAGTTTTACAAACCCTCTGATGGTAACAAGAAAGTTGTTTGTCTTATCGTGCAGGGAAATGGCTTAGCAGCCAATAGTCCTGGATAATAATCGAAGATTATAGTGACGCGCATATGGTCAAAATTTCTTTTGTTGAAGTTACGTACGTGCGATATAACAAAACATGAATAATGATAAGCAAAAACATATTTAATCAATTTTAAAGATACTTATTCCGATGAATTTCCTTTCATCAAACGTTCTAGAAGAGGGCCGACTTTTCCTTTTCGTACAATTTGTGTTACGGACATAAACATCGGTCATGGAAAGACTGCCATCATCACTCGTGAAATGAAAAAAAAAACATCAATCAAGTGTCACAAAAAGTCAGTGTTCTTCAAAAATTGACGGTGTTTTCCTTCATCTTCCGATGATTTTGGGGTCATTCGCGCAGAATGTTTGTTCCCAGCGTTTCTGATTGAACACAATATTTATTTTTACGTCATTGAAGTTTTGGCCTCCGATTTCACTTGTTTTTTGCGTAGGAATTTTATTCCCGAGGGTTTAACTTCCATGTGTGTAAAATCCCTATTTTAGTTTGACTTCAGTTTTTGAGTAGGGATTTTATTCCCTACGCTTTAACTTTTATGTTTGGAAAATCCCTATTTTATTTGGAAAAATCCCTATTGTATTTATTAGGGAGTGGTTTTAGCATAAAATACGGGTTTGCGCGAAAATCTCCCAAATTTTCATTTTCAAAAGTTGGCAGCTATGCTTTTCCCAATGTATTGGATGACAAATCTTCAAAACTGAAATATTCCTGATATCATTGATTATATGGACATTGATAACAACCTTGCAATATGTTCAGAAATGACCATGAAAGCGTTATGTGCCAAACTGTCAGAGGAAAAACAACATAACAGTTCAAGTGACAAAAGTGACATAGAGGAAATTTGTTTACCACCTAAAAAACAAAAGTTCTTGAAGCTTTAGAGACTGTTCGAGATTATCTTACATCTGTGCAAGGAACAACCGATGAAGAATTCAAAGCACTAAATGTGTTAGAGGAAAAGTCATTTGTTTTAATAGCTGCTCTGTTCAGTCTAAATTAGAAAATTACTGGAAAAAACCATAAATGCATCTGTATTTAACTATACAAGAAAAGTAAAATTCGAAAAGGTAAGTTTTAATTTTTTTGTGATCTGAAAAAAAAATTATTACTGTAGTAAACTGAAAGTTATTCTTTAATACAATGCTATGCAGTGTAACCTCTCAATAAGGGACACCCATGGAAGTGTCCCCTTAATCAAAGGTAAATTAATTCATATTTGAAGGTGACAGATCATGGAATAGAGGACTTAAAATAGAATTGTCCCTTATTTTATTCCTTAAAACAGAGGTTTAACTGTATATTTAAATTTTATAAAGTTTTACAGTAATGCACATTTAAACTGACGACACTCCGCTTAAGTCGCCACAATTTTTCGATAACTTGAGGTGATGACTTATCAAGGTTTTACTGTATAATGGTTCACATTGTCATTTTTCATCATTGTAAATTATTTACAAATGTAAGTCTGATAAATAAACATATTACAAAAACTCTTATTTTGCATAGATTCTGGTTTCAACTTGATTTATTTCCTTTTTAGAAACTACAATTCACCATTCATTGAGGTTATTTTTTATTTTTTTGCAGATAAACATCAATTTCACTCATTCAAGTATTTTGGCTAGTGCATATTTGTTACGTAATTACACTAGCGATTACAAATTATTCAATGACAAAATGGATGTAATTTTTACAAGCCGGACACTTCAAAATTACATACCAGCTGTTCCACATCATCCAGAAGTAAGTATAGCTTTATATATGATACAGTTGAATCTGCTTATAATGAGCAGAGATATAACTGTCAGCACAGTGTGCAATGTTGCTCAATAAGAACCCAATTTGATTGAAAACTTCATTTTATTCCATATCAGGCTTAGCATGAAAATAACATAGTGACGAGACATAATGAACATATATTGAACTGTAATTGAACTATACTGCATAATTATATAACCAAAAAATGAACACTGATCGAGAACAAACATCATCTTTTATAGACAGGGAAATTCCCTTCATGGAAGTCGACCGGTTGCTGACAAGCGTAATCCATCATTTGCATAAGGCATGAAGAATTTTTTTTCCCCCAACAATAACAAACTTTTTCATTTCTCTTGGATTTGGTTAAGTTTGCCCTATCATTTTAAGTGCTTATAATGAAAATAAGTAACTATCTTCGGGAATAATGTATACAGCCACTTTCTGGCTTACCAACCATCAACTCACAGACTCTGAGTTGCAAATTGAAGTATTTGATGCTTTTAGCAAATCTCTGATGACATTTGGCAAGAATGTTTGATCAGTCCCTTCCTACTCTTCTCACCATAGTTGCCCTATCCATGTGTTTTTATAAGGAATATGTACTGTAAAAAATTTATGTGTGTACCATGTGTACCAATTATTATGTATTCCATCTGGGATCATACCCTGGGATTATCTAGGAAGTGCTGTGGGCAAAAATCAAATGGAAGGAAAGCCATGCAAGAAATCAAGTTAATTAGTAAAAGCGTACTTGTGCTCCTGGGGGGGGGGGCACCACAAATAAAACATGATTGGGGGAGGGGGGACTATTGTGAAGGTAATTGAAATTTAACCTTCAATTTCTAATTTGTTATATTTTTTGAATTTTACATGAATAGAGGCCCATAGGCATGACCCATTTCAATATAAATTTGGAGTTTTACATGAATCCCATAGGCCGATATGGGGGAGGCCACCCCCCTAATTTATGATGTGGTCACATACAGCAATAAAAGGTCCCTTACATAGTTTTATTTTCTATGTTTTCAGAAGTTTCTTTTTGTGGAACACAGTATAACACGCATTTGATATAGATTAACTGATCCCCTTTGCTGCATTTGAGTTTACTCATGCCATTCATATCATAGCACCTGCATGGGACAAAGTGAGGGGCCCTTAGACAGAGATCTTTGGTAAACCATAGTACATAAAAAGTATTTGGAAAGAATGCACTCAAAAAATCCACGAACCATTTTGAAGACTTTGCAAAAGATAGTGAAATCAAATATGGGATATTCTGACCAAATTATGTCCCTTCATTTGTTAAGTAAATGTCCTCTTGGCTGTCCCCAGCCCATTTTTCAAATTTTAAAATGATAATTTTCTATCTTAAAAATATATATTCCTTTTTTCACTAATACAATAATATAATATATATATATAATATAAATTTTTAAGGCCAACTTTCATATTTCTTTTTTGCAATTTTAAATATTTTTTGTTAATAGTTTATAGTCAAATGAAAATTTTCCCAGCTTTTTTTCCTCCATTCGGGATATTTGGAAAACATAGGTTCAAGTCTTACAATGCCAGTTGTCACCTATCAAATTTTGTGTTGAAAGGGTTATGAGAGAGAAGAATGTAGCCATCCCTTGAAGCTCCTTTTAAATCAATTAGAATTGTAAATTAATTCAAAAATTAGATTTATTTAGGAAAAAAGAGGTGAATATTTTTATTAAATGTCCTTCCCCTGGCTATTTTTTTGTAAGAAATATATAATTGAAAATTATTTTCACTTTACCACATGTTTCAGTTCAAATACATCTATTATTTCTGAAAAAGCACATGTTTTCAACATGCTTAGTTTTTAATCAGTTTTTACATGTTGCAAAACATGTAAAAATGTCTTTCTCCTGGCATTAGATAATCAGAAGAAAGGTTTGATTATAAGTTAAGGGGGGGGAAAAGTAAACAAAATCCAAATTTCTTGATTGCAACATCGATTTGCAGTAATGTTTTATCTAAAGACTGTTTTGAGAATGCAACTCATTCTCTATACCAAAACAGACAAATTAGAAATCTGTTGTCCCCATAAAATTGATGAAACAAAAAAATAGAAACACAAATAAAAAAAGTAATAAATCTCACTTGACAAAAAAATCGACAAATCGAATCCAGTATCAGCGCTTGTCCAAGTTGAAAATGACCCACTAAAATAGATGCAACATGTTGCAGTTGTCAATCATAAATATCAAGTTAAGTGCTGAAGCAATCAAAATGTCTAGTTAGATTTACCTATCTCTTATTAACATGGTTAAAATTATATGAACTTTTTTCACCATTAATTTTGAACAAACTTTGCTACTGACTATATTTCGTTTATTAGCAGGTAAAGAAGTGTCCCTAAGAATTTTTTTGGTTGACATTTAAAAAAAAAATTTTTTGTCTAATTTCATGAGAATGACTTTATTATATGTATGGAAAAACTTTTGAAATCTGTGAATTCTTGCCAAATTGGCACAATTTCAACTCGTGAACCCTTTGCCTTACACACGATGGTGGGAATGTCACTTGTTTGTAAGTTGGGGAGTGACTGTATTTAACTAGTTCTGAACTTATAAAATGTCAAGTTTCAAAGAAATATAGTGTTCCCAGTCTTTACTTTTTCATATTTCATGATTATGCAAAACAATGAGAATTTTAAGAAAAAGCTTTCTTATGATCAGTTTAAGGAAACAATATTAAAAAAACATATTTTTCAGTGTTTTCAATAACTTGAGATTAAATTTTCATTTCCAATTTAAAAAATATATTTTCATTCCTAATATTGAAAATATTTTCATTTCTAATAAAAATATTTTTATTTCTAATATTAAAAATATTTTCATTTCTAATATTAAAAATATTTTCATTTCTAATATTAAAAATATTTTCATTTCTAATATTAAAAATATTTTCATTTCTAATATTAAAAATATTTTCATTTCTAATATTAAAAATATTTTCATTTCTAATATTAAAAATATTTTCATTTCTAATATTAAAAATATTTCCATTTCTAATATTAAAAATATTTTCATTTCTAATATTAAAAATATTTTCATTTTTATTTTAAAGCTATTTTGATTTCTATGTGTTAAAAAAAATTCTCATGCTATAATAAAAATCTCATATTCTGTATGCAATTAATATTTGAGTTTGGAATTGCACCCTTTTTTAAGGTACGGTAGGGCTTGACGTATTGGGAAAAAAAATTGGGCACCATCAAAATTTCTTTGAAGCCAAGCCTGTTTTTCTTGTTGAGAAAAATGATTCAGAATTGTTGTTTTTGAGTTTTAAAAGTCAGAAAACTCTTGATGCCAATTCAAATTTTATAGTTGCCAATCCCAGCTGGGATTTGTCAAGCAGTATAGTTACAACATAGTACACATTTAATTATTTTTGAATTCATTATAAGTGGTTCCAACTGTTTAATTTTATAAACACAGTGAAACTCATATATTATGATAATCTTGCATATAATGATATTAATATTTGGAGGTTTCCCATAGCATAATGTACATTAATTTTATTTCTTAGATAGTCAAAAGTCCTTTCTTCAGTTCCTTGAAAATCATTGCTACAATTATACTTGATATAACGATAAATCCCTCTACAACAATATTTTTTCAAGTCTTTGGAAATGTCTACTCTAAGGGTACGTCCATAGTGAACCGCTTCTCGCTTTATCGCGACTGAAAAAAGATCGTGAAAACTCATTGGGGCGGCCATAGTGCGCCCGCCTACCTGCTTATACCGGCTCAAACTGCTTTTACCCGCTTTAACCAGAATGAATTATTATTTCTTTTTCTCGCTTGACCGGCTCACCGCTTGCAGTTTTGAACGGATACTTTCCTCTAAGTGTTCGTTTTATAATGGAATAGTAAATCGACGGAGTTTTTGTAACGATCAATTATCGTTATTGCTAATCGATGATTAATTATGACATAATAAAAGCGAAATCGTTAATCATTAAGTAATTAAAGAAAATTACCAATTATAGTGAATCCAATTGGAGTTTTTGTGACGATTAATTATTAATACTAATCGTTAACTAGATGACATAATAAAAGCAATATCGTTGGTTAATTATTAATTAAGGTTAATTAACGATTATACTGAATCCAACGGAGTTTTTGTGATGGATAATTGTTGCTAATACTAATCTTTAATTAGTTATGACATAATAAGCGAAATCATTAATTAATTAAGGATCATTAATTATCATACTAAATCCAACGGAGTTTTTATGACGCCTAATTATTGTTAATACTAATCGTTAATTAGTTGACGTAATGAAAACAATATCGTTAATTAATCAAAATACCGTTGGATTTCGTTTTATCGTTACTAATTATTGATCATGATTTAGTTTTATCGTTAATAAACTAATTAACGATAAAACGAAATCCAACGGATTTTGCTGTTAATTAGTTAATTATGGGCCAGTTCAGTTTTATCGTTATTAGTTGATTAGTTAATTATCGATCATGATTTAGTTTTATCATTAATATAAACTAATTAACGATAAAACTAAATCAAACAGAATTTTGTAACGATTAATTTTCGTTTTTCTAATCGAAAATTTGTTGTGGCACTAAAAGCGAAATCGCTGATTTATCATCAATTAATTAATTTACTATAATTAGCGATTACACTAAACCCATTGCAACTTCAAGGCGAGTCCTATTAATTTCATGTACATTCGTCATTCTTTCATGTTTAATTTTATAATAAATATTTTTTGTTGTCAACAAAAACACACAATAGATCCCCACGTGATAGCTCAATGATGCCAACTGCCCATGCAGGCAGACGCTCCCGCGAGCGGTGCACTATAACCACCACCAGCTAGAATCGCGCGGGATCATCTCGCCTTCTACAACTGCCGCGGTTTAAGCAATAAAGCGGGAAGCGGTGCACTATGGACGTACCCTAATGCAGCCATCTTCAACCTGTTGCTTGTGAGCAACATTGTGCTCTCTGGAGCACTAAGAGGGCTCAATGCTCATGTTTGATTTCCTGCTTGTGAGCACTTGATCGACTATTGAATTTAACACCCTATTATAAAATTGCATTGAAGAATTACATTCATGCAGATTTCAGGCTCGCGTATGTCAACTTTACTGTAAGGGTGTTGTCTGTTTCATGATAAGCATAAGCAGTGCTCACGACTCAGAAAGGGTAGAGACGCCTGCTCTAATGTATGTTGTACTGCACGTATGCTTAACCCATGGTTTGCGGTTCAATTGGGGTCTAGGTCAATTCGTCGTGCTCAACTTGTTGCGTGACAATTCGTCTCATTCAATTTGTTGCAGTGTCAATGCGTTGTGCAACAAACTCATCGCGGTACAAATTTGTCGCAGACTCATTTCGTCGCTGTACAAATTTGTCGCAGACTCATTTCGTCGCTGTACAAATTCATCACAGACTCATTTCGTCATGGTACAAATTTGTCGCAGACTCATTTTGTCACTGCATAAATTAGTCGCAGACTCATTTTGTCACTGCATAAATTAGTCGCAGACTCATTTTGTCACTGCATAAATTTGTCGCAGACTCATTTCGTCGCTTTACAAAGTTGTAGCGAAGTCATTTCGTCGTGACAAATTGGATCTGCTTTAATATTCAAATGTTTGTTGTGATCTTATAAATAGGGTAGTTGCTTTAGTCATAAAAACTAATATTTACATTAATTAATACATAGAACTAATTTTTTTCTCATTTGCTGGAAATATTCCCCCTTCCCATTTCTGTTTTAATTTTTAACAAATGGAGGAAAGTATTCATTGAAGTCATCAGAGCGAAATTGGAACTTGAACCCAGATAATAAATTGTGATTTGATAAATTTAAAAAATTTAATTTTTACCATATAAGCCACATTTCTGTCAGGATTTCCATTTCTCGCAGTGAGGGGTGTTTTGGAGAAACCAAGATAATAAATTGAGATCAAATAAATTTTTAAAATTTAATTTACACCGTATAAGCTGCATTTCCCACTTTTTGTTAGATTTCCATTTCTTGCAGTGAGGGGCATTGGGGAGCACATCAAGATAATAAATTGGGATCAAATAAATTTTGAAAATTTAGTTTCCATCGTATAGGTCCCGCTTTCTGTAGGGATTTCCATTTCTTGGAGCGAGGGGCATCAGGGGGGGGGAGTGCACATCGAGATAATAAATTGCTATCAATATGCCCCCCTCCCCCCAGCAATTTCCGTAATCCACTATTAAATGTATCCATGCAGAGAATATATTTTTGAGGAATTTTTTATAGACAATGTATCTAAGTTTTATGTGTAACAGCAGCGAAAAGTCTTATTTTCAAATTATTTTTTTGCAATGCAATGTACATTTCAAATCACTTTGTATTACCACATCAAAATAATATTCAAACACTCCGACCATAGGTGCCAGAAACTGGGGGCTGATGCCATTTGAGCCCCCCCCCCTCCTCACTCCAATAACTCATGAATATACAATGCAATGCACCATTTCGCCTCCTGAGTACGGGTTTGAGTCCCTTATATACGGAATGAATGGCGATTTTCAGCCTCCCTCCTTCCTCAATGTTTCCTTCATGTTGCCACCTTTGACTGGCCAAGGGTGTCGGAAGTGTTTGGAACTTGTGGATTCTTGTCTTGATCTGGAAGTAGGAAATTTCGATTTCTGAATCATTTCTCTGGGTGCTCATACCCATTCCATGAAGTGCCCTGGGCACCCACAGCATCCCTGTCTCTGACACCACTACAAATGTCAATCGATTTTTGATTGGTTTTTTTTTTCAACTGTAAAGTAACAACTCTCAAGTAAAAAGAATGAAATCAGACTTTTCTAATCAGCCCACTGTATGTAACTTCATGTACATGACACTCATACGGCTCCAGTCAACGATTAGTAAAAATTTCTTCTTACAACACAAGTGAATTAACATTAACAGACAATAAAGGATTATATTCAGAGGTATATTTCCTGGGTAGGGGGGGGGGATATGCGATCTTTATCCTAAGATGACAAGTTCAAGTGAAAGGGCGTAACCAAAATTGAGTAATAGATGATCAAGAACACGAATTAGAAAGGGAGAAGGGAGGCAAGGTTTTTAAATAGCCCACAGGTGGGAAAACTATAAATGCGCCTCTGATTATAGCCTACATTTATCAGGATAATTTTAATTTTGAAAACAATTCATATGGTACATATAAACATTCCACAATATCTAAACCTTTATTTATTTTCAGTGCCTTTGAGTAATATTTTATTTAAACTCCTATCTAACGTGAATATCACAATAAAAAGCCTGATAATGATTAATAGAATAATAAGTGATGCTATTTTAAACTATCATAAATTTTTTTCTTTTTTTTAACGATACATAGAAGATTTCAATTTATTCCAATTTAAATTGAATTCAAACAATTTAATTTAAAAAGTACTACATTATTTTTTGTCATCCATATAATCTGTATCTCTATTTTATGATACAACAAAAAACTCGAATAAAGAAAATTAATAATAAGCTAATCATTCAATTGCATTAAAAGTTTTTCTAATTTTGGAACATGAATTATGGGGGAAAACTTTTAAACACACATGCAAACCAACATATCATTTCCACATTCGGTTTTGCAATATTCCATGTTTTTGTCAACAGAAAAATGTAGACCAAGCACACCAACCTTGTACCAAAAACGTAGATGCTAATGAAAACTATGTGAAAATATTCAAACAAGCCAGCCAAAGATATGCGACTGACCATAGACATAAGATTAATGGTTATATTATATCTATGCGACTGACCATAGCGATTTACTTTACTTACTTACGTTCGATTAACTTTTTTTTCCCTAACCAACATGGATTTCGATCATCGTTATCTGTATCTACCCAGTTAACACTTTTCATACATTACTTAACAGACTCCGTTGATAAAAACCTCCAATCTGACATAATTTTCCTAGATTTTTCCAAAGCATTTGATAGGGTGCCCCATAATAAACTTCTACTAAAACTTTCAAACCTTGGACGAAATTTTCAACTGCTGTAATGGGTGGAGGCCTTCCTTATTAACTGTAGCCAGTTCGTCTCGTACAAGAGCCAAAACTCCCCTTTCCTTCATGTCAAATCTGGCACACCCCAGGGCTCGGTCCTCTCGCCATTATTATTTCTAATTTACATACATGATCTACCCGACTCCATAAACTGCCGCATCAGACTCTTCGCTGATGACTGTGTCATCTATAAAACAGTGTCCAATCTTTCTGACCAAGAATCTCTCCAACACAACCTTAACATTATTTCCAAATGGTGCTCAACCTGGGAATTACCCCTCAATTTCTCAAAAACTGTTTTTATGAAAGTTACCCATAAAAGAATCCCCCATGAATTCCCCTATTCTATAAACGACTCTTTGATCTCTGAGGTTTCCCATTATAAATACCTGGGCATTATAATCTCTTCCGATCTCCGCTGGAACCTTCACGTTGAATATATCTTTAATAAATGTCTCCAAAAACTCTTTTTCCTTCGCCGTAACCTAAAATACTCCACCCGTCATGTTCGTCACTTGTGCTACCAAACATATATTCTCCCTGCCCTCTCCTATGCCTGTGAAGCCTGGGATCCCCACACCCAAACCAACATAGACAAATTAGAATCTATCCAAAATAAGTCCACTGGTTTCATTTTTAACTGTTGGTCTTCTTCTGTCTCCATAACGGAACTCAAGCGACAACTCAATATCCAACCGCTCTCCTCTCTTCGACTTATCTCTCGTTTAACTTTTCTTTATAAAATCCTCCATGGGTTTTTTAATATTGACACCTCCAATATTCTAATCAAACCTTCTCATTTCTCTGTTAGACTCAATCATTCCAAAAAATTACAGCCTATCTTTGCCTCTTCAGATTGTCACAAATTTAGCTTTTTCCTAAGAACTATTATCGACTGGAAGAACCTACCATCCAGTATTGGAGATACCATCAATCGTCACTTTCGCCATGTATAATTCCGCATCCTCTTGTATAGGCCTCAGCCAATCAATATTGAATAAATAAATAAATGTGTAAAACAAAAACCTACATACAAGCTCGTGTGGAATATGTACAGTGAAGAATCGACGGTTCAACGATTGATTCTGCGCTGTAATGTATAAATTTACGTCACGATGAATTGACGCGACGGCAAACTTGTGCAACTATGAATTGGAGCTGCGGCAAACTTGTACTGTCAAGAATATGTACCACAATGAGTTGAGTACAACAAATTGACTGGCTACGGTTCAAATGTGGCCCTCTGAGTCATCTGATGTGACCCACGACCTCAAACGTAATTTTGTAAAAATTAACTAAGCAGCACATTTGCAGATCTCTTAAGCAGTGTTGTCGACTGCAATAGTTGAACTTACTAAACTATGGAGTTACGGGGAAGTATCTCAGATATTACGAAACTTTTTATAATAAATCGAGATCCATAAATCTGTTGGAAATACATTTTTTTTAGTTTCTGCTAATATTTTTTTCTTTTTTTGCCAGAGAAAAATCAGCTGAAAGGTTCTAGCACACAAAAAGAGATAAAAATCCCGCTGCTTTTTTACTTTAAGATTAAAAAAAAAAGGAATGGTATCATGTGATAGCTGTTTTGGGTTGATGGTGGAGAGAGAGAAAAAAATTTTCAATTGACCTTGATTCATGCATACTTGTTATATAGCTGGTTTTACTTCCTTATAGGATGGGCTTGAGATGGGGAGGGGGGGGGGGAAGAGAGGTTTTAATGGTGTAGAGTGTAAGTGGAGCCTCTCTCTCTGATATGCTGAGGGAACGGGTTTGGGGGAGGCTCTTGTGTGGATAAGGGGTAATAAATATGTTGGTCTGACTTTTGCTCTTTTTTATCCTCCACCCACGCAGCAACAAGTTGCTGCTCCAGGAACTAACTGTACAAGATCCCGAAGAAGAAGGGATACAAGTCCCTCTGATGGCTTGGGATGCTCTGTAGGCCATTTCCTGGCTTTATTCCTACATCATCATAACTTATCATTCCCTTCACATTGAAAAGAAGCTCAACAAGTCCCTCAGAGCAACCGGTAGGGCCCTTGCGGGGGGGGGGGTGTTATTGGAGGATTATTGGGGCATCAGCATTAGTTGAGGAGGCAAAAGCGGTAAAAGATACTTCTATAACCTCTCCTGACACCAAAAATAGTTTGTCCCCATTAAAAGTGTGTTAATAAAAAAACTGAACAAGGAAACATGTTATCAAAATACTTCCAGTGAATTTGAATTGCAGACTCATAAAAGTGCTTGTTTTACAGAGCTTCATCAGTTCTGATAAACTTGCATTTTACAGAGATTTCATGAATTGGATTTAGCAGATGAATGAACTTGACCACTAAGAAAACTGTAATTAAAACCAGATTGTGTTAGCTTATTGCCAATTAAGTTAATGAATCAAATGTTATATTTACCAACATAACTTTCCTACTTATACTAGGGAAAGTGTCATACTGAAAAAACAATATAAGTAATGTTGCTTTTCAGTATGACACTCCATTGAATTTAAATAATGGAACAGCAATGTAAAATACTTATTTTATAATTATTTAACAATATTTTCAGCGTTCATGGGAGCTAAATTCAAAATCAAATTGCGAAAAATATTTAAATTCATAAAAAAAAGTTGGGGGTGTCACATCGACTGACACCACCACCCCACCCCTCCTCCAGCCAGTCAATGTGTATTGCTACTGACAGCCTCCTTGCAAACGTTGGCAAGTCTGCTTAAGTGACCCATGGCATGTTTATAGAGCACTTAAATGACTCGTGGCATATTTACAGTGCATGTAAGCAGCCTGTGACATGGCTCCACATCACTTAACCACTTGATTGATCCACGCCACCATTCCAGAGCACTTAAGTGGCCAGTGACACATTTTCAGATCACTTAAGTGGCCAGTAATACAGTTCCACATCACTCAAGTGACCCATGCAACATTTACAAATCACTCCAATGAGCTGTGACATATTTACAGATCACTTAAGTGGCATGTGGCATAGTTCAAGGGTTTCTGAAGTGGCCCCCTCAAGTTCCACATCACTTAAGTTACCTGAGACAGTTCTAGATTACTCAAATGGCCACAGCACATTCCCAGATAAATCAAGCAACCTGCAGAATATTTACAGATCACTTGAGTGACCCATGGCGCAGTTCTAGAGCACTGAAGCAGCTCGTGGCACATTTACAGATTATTTTGTATAGAATAGACCAGATTAACTTAAACAGGATTGCAGCATGGGCAAATGAATGGAGCATGACGTTTAGCGTTGACAAGTGCATGGCCGCTCACTTCGGTTTGAACAACCCATGGTTCTCTTACGAGTTGAATGGTGTCTTTATTCCGGATGCAACTAGGGTCACCGATTTGGGAATTCTCATTGACGAGTGGCTTAGGTTTTCTGAACATCGTTCATCAGTGGTCAAAAAAGCGAATAGAATGCTTGTATGTGTGTGTGTATGTGGTTTGATTTTCAAAAAGGTCTCTTCACGTTCTCCTAAAGTCATTCTTCCGCTTTTTTGAGGCTTAGTTCGTCCTGGACTGGAGTATGCTGTAAGGTTTTGGAGACCATACCTACATAGGGACATAGACTTGGTTGAAGGGGTGCAGAGAAGAGCTACGCGTGTCCTTATTGATACATGGGCACATTTTTTAAATATGTTTACATTGGATGAGCACAGGTGTCAGGGAGATATGATTGAAGTGTTCAAAATTTTCAACGGGATGGATAGGATGGACCACATGAACTTTTAGTATCGATCGACACCAGTATCGATTGGTAAGGGACAATGCCAGGTTATGGTGTTGCAGAGATTTTTTCTCTAATAGGGTTGTTAATAAATAGAATAGCTTACCCCTGGAGGTAGTAAATTGTAACACAACTGACACGTTTAAAAGAAATACGATAAACATGTTAGGGTAAATCAAGAAGCTATCCATACTTAGAATAAGACAACCATAATATTTTTTATGGTTTTTTTTTTTTTATGTTTATAATTTTTGTGATTGTGTTTTTAATTGGGTTGCTGTATTTTTGAAATATATGACATCCATATTTGTTATGGGCATCTTTTTCTCAGCCACTTCGTTAGGCATTTTGTCTGTTGTGGCGTTTTATTTGAGTTTCCCGCATCATGTCATCAAATGAATGAAGTGGCCTGCCTCTCCTAAATGTTGAGCACCCTTGCCACAATGTGTTTCTGTTGCCTCTTAATAATCCCTCTGCAACAATATTTTTTGTGGTTCACAGACTGTCATTATATCAAGATTTTACTGTATACAGATTTCACTGTGTTCAGTTTACTTCTCTTTGATAATGCTTGATTTTTTTTCTGATCAATAAAGATTAAACTTATCAAGAAATTTATAAATGAAATAATTTCTTTTTTGAAGCTTGCAGAAATAATTGTGGATGTGATCAATACTTTGCTTTACCTGAACAGCACTCTGCTTATATCCGCTGAAGCAGAGGACCAGTCTTGTTCTAGGTAACATGTTTTGGTGATTTTTTCTTTGTTCTTGATAGAAAAGTAATCCTTATTAGAACTTTTTCAATTGAGGAAATCAAAATACTTGCCTGACACATTTAATGAAAAAAAACTTTTTTAAGATGAATCAGAAAAATATCTAATTTTTTTTCATTGTTTTTTTAATACAGGTTATTATGGATTCTTGAACAGTTACCAGATTTCTTGATGGACATTCCATTGAACTATGTTAAAGAAAACATTGCAGTAGAAGAATTTTTTGTTAAAGCTGAAGGTTTTAATGGAATTCGATGTTCATCTTTCATGAAAAATAATAACATTTATGGAGGCCTAATAAAATGGACAAACAATAAAGCTTTCAGAGATCAAGATGAAAAAGTCTTAAATTGCAATATTGCAAATATAAGTGCTGATGCAATTGATGATAACTTAGAGGTAGATATTTTTATAAAACTTGCTTTCAGTGTTAAAAAAAAATTCATGAGTGCAAAACAGGGATATAAAAGAAAGAATGATTGATTTTTTAACTCTTTTTCTGATATTGAATATGAGTCAATAATAATACAGTATGTTATGAATCAATAATATAATTGCTTTTATATTGGGTTGCTGTATTTTGGTTATATTTGTGAGATCTATATTTTTATGGACATCATTTTTCAGCCACCTCATTGGGCAATTTGCTTGTTGTGACCTTTGTGTTCATGTTTGTATATATTTTTTGAAAAGTTCATTTAAAATGAAGAAATATTACATAATAATGTGAGAAACAAATTCATCAAGAGATCTTGTGGATCTGTACTGATGAACACAAAGTATCAGTGAATAATTACGATACAATTTGAAGGACTGAACAAACAAATAAACAATAAAGAAAAAAGAAAGAGATAAATAAATACATCAATTTATTTTATAGATGATCATATTGTTGCTGCTTGGCAACTGTGTAGTTAGGACAGTTACTTTCTATTTAATAAGCCTGAGCCATGGCTAGGACATGAAAGCAATTGAGTAGATATTTGAAATCTGCTTTAACCCTCTGCACGGATCTCAGTACGCAGTATCTTGCAGGTGATGAAATTTTTTACTGCCTGATTATTTTTTAAAGTAATCACGGTAAAATTTTTATTGCATAGGCTAGACATTTTATCGTAACTTTTTTTGCAGTTTTAGAATTAAAATTGAGAAAGTATAAATTATTTCCAGCAGATCTGCACAAAGTTTGATCTTTTTTAAATTTAAATGCAGTGAATAGGGCCTTGGCATTTAAATTTCTGAACCGGCTTAAAGGGTTAAATTGTAGCTTTTGAGTATTTTATCTGATTTTAATATAATTATCTTTGCTACTTATCAAACTAAGTAATCAGTGTTTGATGTAAGTTAGGTAATGTGTAATAACCTTCAAGAGAGAAGCGAGACTCACATCACTGCAGACAATATGCACCCACTTCCACAATGTTCATGATGATTGAGTTCAATACTAATCTAGATCAAGACCTATGGTGGTTGCTTCGATGTAGTATTACCAGATCCAGAAACTCTGAAATGAGGAGACACACTAATGCCCTTTTGTCAGTGATTCACTTAAGATTTTTTTAACAAAAATAGAACTATTTTTTTTTATTTTTGACCATCAGATCTCAGACATCCTGATTGCGTTACTGATATACAGTAGACTCTGAATAATCTGGTCATGCTCTAGGCCAGATCCTCCATTGATCTGCTGGTTTTAGGCAGATTTTCTTCAAGCATAGAAGAGGAAAACATGCCACTTCTGTCTGTATACAGAATTTTATATTACACTCATGTCCATAAATTAAGGATAATTCAGAATCACACGGAAATCGAAATCTAAAGTAAAAATTTCACCTGTAGAATTATCACACACATCTTCAGGAATGTTATGCAAATTTCAGGAAACCACCAGATGATGCCGATAGTACGTCACAATGACGAGAGTGTAAGAGGGGGGTATATAAGGAATGGTGGCAAAGAAGTGAAATTGTTCACAAGAGTTCTGTAAGGCGCTCAGTGCCATAAGCGAATAGTTATGACACAGAGGACGCATGTGGATGATTTTTTACGTGGTAGAATTATCGGCCACCTGGAATGTGGGCGTACTCAGATGGAAGTATCCGAGGAACTTGGAATTGCCCAAAGTGTCATCTCTAGGCTTTGGCAACGATTCCAAGATAACGGAAATGTCAGTAAACGTTACAGTACAGGTCGCCCCTGAGTTACAACGCCGAATGAAGACCGGTATTTGGCAGTAACTGCCAAAAGAAGCAGACGGAGCACAGCATCCGACCTGTCTCGTCAGCTATCTGCAGCCATGGGTACCACAGTTTCAAGGCAAACCGTGTACAGACATTTGGGAGATATTGGTCTATATGCTCGCAGACCTATCAGATGTGTTCCGCTCACGGCAACTCACTGTCGGCAGCGATTTGCCTGGAGTAGAGAACATGCAATGTGGACATCGTCACAGTGGGCTTGTGTGATGTTTTCCGACGAGTCCAGGTTTAGCTTGCAGTCTGATTCACATCGAACTTTCATATGGAGAACGCCAGGTACCCGTTACCACCAAGACAACATCATTGAATGACATCGTTACGTTGGTGCAGCATTGCTCGTTTGGGGTGGAATTATACTGGGTTCCAGAACAGATCTGCATGTTCAAACCGGAACCATGAAAGCCCAAATTTATGGGGACATCATTCTGGAACAACATGTACGTTTGTTTAGGGGTGCCATGGGCGCAGAATTTGTGTTTATGGATGACAATGCCCGTCCTCACCGAGCAAACATTGTAAACGAATGCTTTGAATCTGAGGATATAACCCATATGGAATGGCCAGCATTCTCACCTGACTTGAATCCGATAGAGCATGTGTGGGGCATGCTTGGCTGACGAGTTGCAGCCCGTCAACCACCTCCTACATGTGTACCGGAACTTCGGGAGCATTGCTTGCTGAGTGGAGTGATCTTCCCCAAGATCAGATTGATAATTTGATACTCAGCATGCCTAGGCATTGTACGGACTGTATTTCATCGCATGGGAGACATACAATGTATTAACCATCATACCAACCATGTAATAGTAAGTTTTTGTAAAGGAGATATTTTTTACAATTGCTCCAGGGAGCAAAAATCATAGTTTTTATGAATGGTATCATACATACACCATCGTTTTTGTTCTTTATCTTTTGTTTAGTAAATGGGCTTTATGAATAAGTAACGTTTGTTTTATTTCTGAACCTTTATTTGCCGTAGCTGGCATTATCCTCAATTTATGGACATGAGTGTATTTAAATGAGATTTTTTAACTTTCAGTAATATGGCAAACACTGGTCTGATATGTGTGGGATTAGCAAGAGTTTACAGTATTCATCTTTTATGACTGGAAATTATAAATCAGTTTTCATCTTTCCCACCTAATTGATCTTGAGTTTAAGCAAATGTCAAGATAGTCATAAAAAAGATTAAACATTCAAATTGTTAATGAATCAATACATTTCACACCATCAGAAAGCGGTATATGATATAGTTGAGCAAATAATGGTATTCTTCTCTGTGGTTTTCTTCTTCCAGAGCTGTTTTTGAACTGTCTTCTTTGTACTTTACTATAATATGTAAAGCCATGGCAAGAATAGCATCTGCCATGCTTGGAGGCATCTTGGGTTCTTATTCTCTGTAAATATTGATTTTTATTGGTCAAAGCATATGGTGAAAAAAACATACAAAGACACACACTCATGAAAATATATATGTTTGCAGAGCAACTTTCTTCTCTCCTAGAAAGAAATGAAGAAAAAAAAAATCTGTAAAAACCTAAAAGTGGGGACAAAAAGGGAGAAACTTCAGAAATGTATGAGGATGCTTAAAAATAAGGATGTGTAATATGTAAAATAAGGAATATGTAATCTATATACAGGGTGATTCAAAAAAGCGGGAAGTGCGGCTTATATGGTGAAAGTTAAATATTAATTTAATTGAATTATTAATTAATAAAATATTTCAGGTGGAGATACTGTAATGGTAAATGTTGGTGACTCTCGGGGGGGGGGGGGAGAAACTCTCGAGCCCATGGGGCAGATAGAAATTTACCGTTAAAGATAGGCTCACTGTAATTTGGGAAATATCATACGAACCAAAATTTTTCCACATGATATTGAAATTTTATCACAGCAAAAATCAATTATTTAATATCTCAAATTTTTATAACTGAATTTTCAAATATAATTAAATTTTTATATGCAGTTAAATTTTTAAATGTAGTTGATATTGTAATTTTAATTTCGATGACCTTTAGTACACACAAAACAAACAATTTTTATCAAAGAAGGCATGGTCTAACATGAAACGCAAACGAACTAGCGCGTTTCTAAATGGCCACTCTGCAAACGTTAAAATGGCATTCCTGTTGAGATTTATTGGGAGAAAAAGAACAACATGCATGCAAATGTGACGTGGGGAAGAAGAACAAACTGTATGCAAATCTGCGTTACAGTGAATAAAAGGCGTGGACGCCAGCTCTGTGAAGTTATTCCAGCATGCAACCGTTCTAACAGTTTGTAACATATGGGATAATATGGCGCACTTTAGTAATATGGATTGGGCAACTGCCTGTGGGAAAAAATCTCACCGTACATTTGCACTGCCTCTGTTACTTCCATTTGCAGCTCCATAAATTAAATGCCTGTCTGCTTTTTCAGTATTACTAAAGTGTGCCATTATCCTGTACCTAACAACTGTTAGAATTGTTGGAATAACGCTGGAATAACTTCACAGGGCTGGTGTCCCGTGCCTTTTATTCACTGTGACACAGATTTGCATACGGTTTCTTCTTCTTTCCCAGGTTACATTTGCATGCATGTTTTTTTCCCCAATAAATTTCAACAGGAATGTCATTTTAACGTTTGCTTTTCGTGTTAGACCATGCATTGTTTGAATTCGTGTGTACTATCACCTCTTTTTCCCATCTTTTCTGAATCACTGTGTATATAAAATAACATGTCCTGACTGATTCATCATCGCCAATCCGGGACCATGGAAGCTATAAATACCAAATTTGGTCAATAGTTTTGTTTTATTACGTAAAGACTCACTAAGAAGTGGTTTTCCAAAATTTGATCCCTAAGGAGGTCAAAAGAGGGTCCAAAGGTAACATATAGAAATTGCGTCAAGCCGAAACTGCTGTTCATGACATTTAGTCAGAAGTTTTATTTCATGAGGTGAATACAAACTAATTAACCCACCCCTAAGAAAACCATAAGGGGGATTAAAAGGTAACAGAGAAATCATAAGAAGTCGAAACCACTGAATCTATAGCCATGAAATTTTTTCAGAAGTTTTATTTCATGACATAAAGACACTAAGAACAGGTTTTCCAAAATTTGATCCCTAAGGAGGTCAAAAGAGGGTCCAAAGGTAACATATAGAAATTGCGTCAAGCCGAAACTGCTGTTCATGACATTTAGTCAGAAGTTTTATTTTATGAGGTGAATACAAACTAATTAACCCACCCCTAAGAAAACCATAAGGGGAATTAAAAGGTAACAGAGAAATCATAAGAAGCCGAAACCACTGAATCTATAGCCATGAAATTTTTTCAGAAGTTTTATTTCATGACATAAAGACACTAAGAACAGGTTTTTCAAAATTCAACCCCTGAGGGGGTTTAAAGGTAACATAGAGAAATAATGTAGACCCGAAACCGATGAAGCTATTCATGAAATTTGGTGAGAAGTTTTGTTTCATGACATAAAGACTAACTAAGAATGGGTTTTTGAAAATTTGACCACTAAGGGGGTCATGGGTGGGGGGGGGGGGGGAGTTTTAAATGTAACAGAGACATCACGCTGAGCAGCAACCACAGAAGCCTATATTCATGAAATTTGGTCAGAAGTTTTATTTCATGACCTAAAGACTAACTAAGAAGGATTTTTAAAAAAATTTAATCAGTAAGGGGGTCGTGGGGGGGGGGGTCAAAGGCAACTTAGAAATCACGGCAAGCTGAAGCTGTAAATATGAGATATGGTCCGTATTTTTGTATTGCAATGTAGAGAATCACTGAGAAGGGATTTTTCAAAACTCAAACCATCAAGGGGAGGGGAGTTCAAAGGTTATATGGGGCAATCATTGCTGAGCTGAAATCACTGAAGCCATAAATATGAAATTTAGTCAATGGAACTTCAGTTAACGAGTGGTTTGGTTAATGAGCAATTCACATAACGAGCAAAAATTGTAAACAAATTTTTTTCGGTTAACGAGTGATGATTCACATTAAAAGCAAAAATTTTTGGCTTTGTTTATGTATTTTCACGTTATCATAACTAAGCTGATGGTTTTCGCTTTCATCCACACAAGTGGTGTGAAATTGTAGGTAATGTCCAGTCTTCGATCAGCGTGTCTAACTCGACAAATGAACACCCCTATGAACGTGACAGTTTGGGATATGAAGCTAGATTGTAACCATGCGTATGTGCGCTTGAAGTTTTTTAAATTTTGCTTGGAGAAAAACTTTGGCCTGATTGCTTTATTGACCATGACTTTGGGGGGCTAGCTCATGAACAAGAGCCACCATTTCTTAGAAGATTGTGTCCTTGGGGAAGAGCATGAGACTGGAGGTGCATGAGCCCGACATTCAAGAACAATTGGACAAACATGATCATATCTATAGATGAACGGATGGATCTCCATTGTGCGCAACAGCTTATGCATGTAGAGCTTAATTAGATCTCGCTTATTATGATTTTAATGCAATACATTATGATCTCGTCTGAGGAAGACGAAGAGAGAAATGAAAAGTCCCTCACTTCAAATGAGATTAAGAGATGTTTCGAACGTGGGAATCTGTGTAAAACTTTGTAGAAGAGAAGCACCCAAAATAAAGCTATAGCAGTGCGAACAATAAAGGATAGTGTGATCTCCCATTTCCAAAAAACGCATAGGCAAAAGCAAGTGCCATAGATCAGGTTCCATTTTAAGTCACACAAATAAGTTTACAGATGGCAAGTGCAGTGCGTAAGTCATCCTAAACGGTAGTCCTCCTCTTCTTCTGTCTGGTCGTTTACAATAATTTAATTTGTAAACACTCACACATTATTGTATTGTATATTTATTGATGGTGTTATTTTTTAAACATGTTATTGTGTTTTATTTATTATATTATTATTATGTTGCATAATTGAATGAATGAATGACATTTTTATTAGTCATTTTCATGTGAATGAATAATTGTGGAACAAACTATCCAATTTTACATTATATCCTATGAGGAAGTTTGATTCGCATAACGAGCATGATGGTGGAACGAATTAAGCTCGTTAACTGAAGTTCCACTGTATTATATTTTAAAATGTCTATGCCCTCTAAGATGGGATCTCAGAAAATTCATCCTGAAATTATTCGGTCACTACTTTCATTTCATCATGTAGCGGCTCAATAAGGAGTCGTTTAAAGTTCAAATCCTAAGCGGGGGTCATAAATAGGTTCAAATGTTACATAGAGAAATCTCACGCCGAGCCAAAACCACTGAAGCTGTAAATATTTAATTTGGTCAGTAGTTGTATTTTGTAAAGTAGAGACTCACACATGGGTGATAAGAGAGGAGTAATCAGGGTAATTAATTCCCTCCTCTCCCCCCCCCCCCCCAATTTGCCAGACATGTGGTTAAATTGATTTGTTTTTGTAATTTTGGGAGAGAAATAAATGAGAACATGAAGCCACACACAGTCAGTTTTGGTGAAGTATCAAATAGGGAGAAAAGTCACAGCACAAATTAACGGCACAAACGTGTCACATCTCAGAAAGTAGTAAACCTTACCTGGAACTATAAACTTCCATTGGAAGAAAAATTATCCCCCTGGACAGAGTCTCTGAAACCACCCTGCATCTAAGGGAGTCATAAGTGAGGCAGGGTTCAATAGATTATATGGGACAATCATCACCACATCCAAACCGCTAAAGCTATAAATATGAAATTTGATCATTATTATATTTTATAATATAGAGACAAACTAAGACTGGATTTCTGAAATTTTAACCCACGTATTATGAGGGGTTCAAATGTTCTATGGGAGAAATCATCAGCAAAGAATTTTTATTTTACAGAATAAACGCGAGGAAAACCGAGAGTAACAGCTAGTGTTACATATTTCTGAAAATATCTAGAGATAATCAAACTTGATTGCGTAAAGGTATTTTATCATTATTATTAAGTGACAGTGTCTATTTAAAACTTTATGGAGACATAGGGAATATATTACTGTCACAATGATCATACCAGTAATATTTCTTCAATGGAACAATTTCTTTAACCCTTTAACTGTGCAAAAAGATTTAATTTTTCCCCCAGTCTCATTATTTAAAGGAAAAATTGGTTTAAAACTAATATTTATTAAGCAATTATTATCTCTCTGCGGTTTGCAGCAAAATTTTTATTAAGAGGTCACATCATTTATTTTTATTAAAAATTTAATTTTTTAAACTATCACATCTTACTCTCACGGATGATTGAGCAGTTAAAGGGTTAAACACGATACTCTACTTTTGTTCACCCTGATATCCTGTCTTTTGAATCTTGCTGACAAAGAACAACTGTTTAGAGCTAGAAACCAACTGGTATTTGAATAGCTGAAGCTCCTACCAAAACTAAAATTATCCATCTCTGTCTAGCTGTTATCACAAAACTTATCTACAAGAACAATTTTTCTTTTCAATATCTGTAAGTTGGTTTTTCCCCCATTTCTAGGTTGAAGCATCACTTCAACTGCCTGCTACCATTTTCCAACGAACAGATGAAGCACTCATTCACAATAATGCTCATAAAATACAATTTATTATTTATCGAAATAGCTTGTTATTCTCATATTCTGGAATTCACAGCTCTTATATGGGTATAACATCTTCAATTATTTCAGGAAAAATAGGTAAGTAAGTGGTAAATCATTCTTCAAATTTTTTGTTTATATAGGTGAAAGCTATCTCTATACCTATATCTTGATGTTTTAATGGATTTTCTTTGAAAAGCTTGTAATTTAAAATAATTTTACAGTTAAATTATTCTATTATTCACTACCGGAAATTAGGAAAAAAATACTCAAAATAAGTTTACTGAAAAAAAACCACTCTATTAAAATGTAGTAGTAGGGAATGTACATTGGAAACAGTGAACAGAGTTTAAAAGTCAGCGGATGAATCACGATATACATCACTACAGCAAGAGCCAGGTAAGGCCGACAGCATACCTCCTGTGGCATGACATAATAAAACTATATTAACCCCTTCGCTTACAAGAGATTGGCAAGAAATTTGAATGCTTTCTATTTGACAAATAGGCGATAAATATGGTAACCTTGTCCTAACTTAGCCGCATGTTAGAAAAGTAAAGGTAGAAGAGAAAAGGAATGAAAAAAAAAAATTAAAGTAAAACAGTATAATAGGCGAGTTGATAAGAATGTAGGTGCAAAAAGTAGATTTATCTTTTCACCCTCACCATACCTTTTTTTCTTTCTCACTCTTTTACTCCTATAAAAACATACGTGAAAAAAAAAATCACTATCAAGGTATACATAAACCAAGAAGAAAAAAAAATTATAGGGTCGCAACAAAGCTTCGCAATGATGAGGAGAGAGGAAAGAAAACAGAGGGTTTGAATTTATTCCACTGGTGTTTGGGTGCAATATCACATCCTTGATCATAAAGTGGTTAAGTTATAACAGGGATGAATTTAGCTATAAGTTTTGAGTGGAGACTTTTTGATTAATGATACTGGTTGTACAGTCGGCACTCATTTTCACAAACTCAAGCTGACTGTGAATGGGAAAGCATTCAAAGAAATGGCATACTGTTTGGGACCTGAGAACTCATGGAATCTCATAAAAACATGTTGGTTTGAAACTTGTAGGTTCCTAAAATCGAGCAGCAACTGTATTCAGTATTTTTGATGATGGGTGCAATTTATACCTTCAACACATGATAGGTGTGAGTGTTTTGTCCCTTTAGGCCCAGGGGTGCCCAATAGGGTGGAACGAAAAAGGGTGTTTTTCACTTTGTTTTTGGAAATTGATGTTGCCTTAGTATTCAAAAGATGCCTTTCAAGGTTTTAAGAACTTATACCAAAATCTAGGAAAATATTTTAATATCTTGAGGTTTCTCACAGACCTTAAAGGTCCAGCAAAAATTTTTTCTAAGTTCACATTATAAAAATCTTTTTAAACATAAATGAAGTTGATGATTTTTAAAAAAGCATTCTCTAAAAAAGAAAAACACTTAACTTAAAAGTTATTCAGTACATCAAACTGAATATATATATAGAGTTCCATATAGAAAGTAATAACTGACAAGCAGATATGCAGCTGTCATGGCAGTTGAAAGGAGAATTTTTCAAGCACTCCGAATATAGTGATAGATAGAGGGAGATGAAAATAAACCCTTTTTTGGGGGGATGGGGACAAAAGTATAACCATGTTCCAAATTAAAAGACAAAAAAACAGTTTGACGATATAGGTGTCAGAAGAATGCCTCTATTGCTTCCTCTCTTATCACACTGTTATTACATTTCACTTTTTTCAAAATAGTCTGTTTTTTTTCAAACGATGGAAGAGTACTCCTTGATTTTATTCTGGCTTGAATGAAGCCTTCACGACTCTCAGTTGTTGATACAGCAACAGATACTTCAGTTATGAGTCGTACGCACCGTTGCCCTGCTTGTGTGTGGCACGGAAAATTTGGTATAGATGGAAAAGCAGGTTCAGATAATTTTTGTGGGTCCATCTCCTGATTTTTTATAATAGGTAGTTCAGTCACTCGCACTTGATCCCATGCAATTAGTTCGAATAGTGCTTAGCAGAAAAGTTTATATTCGGAACATGGAATGTGCTGCGATTCTCATCTGAGAGTAATGAGAGCAATAAATTCTCTGGGTGGGCCTAGAAAGCATTCCTTTGAATAACTGAGTCAATGATGCATAATATTTTGTCAGGTAAAAACAGGGAAAACTCCACTAAATTGAACAAATGTCTTGCTCCATCAGCACACAATGACTATCTTAATGTTGAACCACATTAGTGCATAAACTTTCGTTATGTACTCAGTCAAAATGCTAAGATTTTCATTGGGATTTTCTGTTGCAGAATATAACCTTAAAATAGCATTAGCTGTCATTAGCCACCTAACATGCGAAAGTTTACCTGGATCACTGTGTGATAACGAAGCAGGTAAATCACCCATTTCTATTGCTCGTACCATTTCCACAAGATATCTCTGATCTGCACTTAAATCACTGTTGTCACTGTCCATTATCGGAAGGCAAGGCTATTAGAGATTGGTTTAAATTTCACAATAGGTAATCTTTCAAAATTTTCCAAACTTTTTCCGATATCACCTTGAAACCCGTGTGGACTGATGAAACATCCATCTAGATGCTTCACAAGATGCCTTAGAGGTAACTCCCTGAAGTGAAAAAGACAAACAAGCCATTGCAAGGGATGGCCTATTTCTTTCTCTATTAATCTGATAACACCATTTTTATAACCAGTATTGGTAACAGTTCCGTCGCATCCGATCGCCATCAATTCTTTCGTATCAAAATTTTCCTTCAAAACGTCTAGGATTGATGACTTCTTGACATTGGCTAAGGTTTTGTCCATCAAAATATATTCCTTGCACATTTTGTTCTAGAAATTTTATCTTGCAAAAGAACTCTCTGTGATGCTCTTTCACGCTCTATTTTCATCCAGTCTATCGTCATATTTGTCTTCTCTTTTGTCAATAACCCAACATCTTTCAGCACAGCATTCGCAATAATTGCAGCTGATCAATCAGACACACCAGTTCTATCACAAGCAAGAGCAACATTTGGTAATTTAGTTCTTATCTGTGAAGATGATGGTAGAACTTCAAAAGCAAATGAAGTACTTGCTTTGGCACTGATTGATGGACCAACTTCAGTACTGGTAGATGGAAATGCTAACTTCAACTGTAAACTGTGTTTTGGCTGATATAGATCACTTTCCTCAAAATCGTTGGATATAGATGAGTTTTCAGTGGTTGATGAACTAGTTTCCGCCGTTTCTTCTTGAGATGACTTCAAACGGGATACTATTTTCATTTTTCTTTGTTCATTGTTTTTCAATTTCTTCGTTGTTAGGACATCTACTCGACCAATGGCCATCTTGCATGTACTTCTTTGATCTTGCAAGAAATCTCGCTATAAATTTGGGACCTTTATCAACTTGTCACACTTAGTCTTGCTGCAATGTCGAACAATTGCAGTGCTTCGCACTGAAAAGATTTCAAGTTCAACTTGAAAGTTTGAGAATCTTTCCTTGCTTTCATATTTTTCTGAAGATTCTTGTATTTACAGTAAAAGTCTTTGAAAATTTTGCATATCTGTTGGTGAGAAACCGGAGGAATCGAAGCAGTTTTCCAAATATTTTCTATCTTTGGCATGATAATTTCAAGAATGTCTGCAATAGCTGGATCTTTTCCTGATTGTTGTGCCTTCATATTTGCGTTGAGTTAGCAAATAGAAAGCATAACATCACCATAAGTGGACAGGACCCGAGAATCCAACTCTTTAGGATTTCCTAAAATGTCACAATGATAAAAGCTTCTGGTCGTCATTTTGACTGCTGTACACTCTCTCAGTTGAGGGGTAAGATTGCAAATGAATACCAAAAACAAGGGGAAAACGTCGAGGTCACTGAACGAATCATGTGTTCAGGGGAATAGGAAAACCTCCTCTACGGTGTCATGTTACAGAATTCCACACATGCTTAAAACTTTAGGGGCAATGAGGAACCTCAAGAAGTTTGAATTTTGGGGAAAAAAATTATGAATGGCATTTCTTCACATAAAGGCATATTTTAAATTCCATTACAATGACAACTTCAATTTTTTTTTTTTTTTTCGTTTGACCCTAGTGCCCAACCTTTTCAATCTGTGGACTTGAGATGTGGCATGAATACTGCTCAGGGGCCAGAAACGTGTACCTACCATTTTATGTGTATTAATACTATTCTTCAGGAACACCTTTTGCGGGCCGGAAGTTGTGCACTCTTGCTTTATGAGAATATTGAGTTGTCTATGTCATCCTTTTTTTATGAAACACTCCCACTCTTTGAGACTTAGTAATGAGAAAGGTTTTTTTAATTTATTGAAACTACTTTGGGAGTGTTAGAAAAGAGGAGCCAATTTATTGTTTAAAATTCAGTGAAAGCTAATTTTTGCACTTGATTTAGTGTAGGAACTTTCCTAAAACTGGATCTTTGATAATAATGAAAATGATTAATGCACTCATTTATACACATTTTATTTTCAGCCCATCTTGATGGAAGAAATTTAAGTGAACCTGTTGTAGTGTCATTGCGTACTGCAGCATATACAAATGATGTTAGACCGGTATGGTGGGATAGTCAAGCAATAGGTATGATTTATTTTGCTCATACGAATACAGTCAGTCCTGCTTATAACAAAATGGGATATTATAAAGTTTTATTTATTAAAATTTTTCTGTCCTTTGAACCTGCAATAACAAACTATTGCTTATAGCCATTGCAGGGGTGGGAACAGGGGTGCCAATTGAGCCACTCCAATAGTGTTATTTTTGTATTTTACTGTGCCAAATAGTCAATTTTGCCGTAGTGTGCACCGAATTTCAGAAATGGACGGCACAAAATTTTTTCCCGCGTGATGCAAAATTGTTCTTTCTGAGAGAGCGTGTTTTATTCCTCTGTACTTCCCCTTCTCCCATTTTCCATAGTCACACTATCTCATGATCTTGAAAAGTAGAGATCTCTGTTGGAAGATAGTTCGACTACTGCAAAGTACAGTACCGTATTGGGAAAAAAACTTGCGGGCTAATCGTGTACTTTTCCCACTTTGCAAGCACTACAAAGATATTTTTTCTATTCGAACGCGAAAATTTTCAATCCAAAAATATTTAATTTTTATATTTATACTTCATAACTTTACCCCAAAACAATTTTTTTTCAAGTATTACAAACCTGTCGAACCGATAATTTACCCAGTCTTTCCTTTGAAAAGTTACCAGAACTCCAGAAAACTTTGTGAAATTAGGAGGTTACAAATTTATTTTATTTTTTTCGAATCGGTGTTGTTTTCAGATTTTCCCAGCAAGTTCTTACACTCAACTTTGTTGCCGAAAATCGGATTAGGATAACCATGGCCCCTCATCGAGCTTTCTATTGCAAACCCTGATAATATCTGTGATCGTGCAGCTGAAGATGGTTTACAATGGTCTTTCAACTTTAAAGCATGGGCTGAGATATGGGGGTATCATGGGGGCATTGTGAACCCCCCCCCCCCACATCAAAGATGAAGCCGACTGATCTAATGTATATGGGTATATATGAACTGACATCATCATCATCATGCCCCTTTCCCAGACTTTCAAGTTTATCTCAGCCTATGCTTTAAAGCACAAATGCATGTCAGTTTCCATTAAAAAATAAATAAATAAATAAATATATATAAGTTGCTATACTGCAAGTAGCAGAAATTACTATGGTTGATCGTCATTGCATCGAATCCTGATGTTTCGTGAAAAAAAATTTCATTCCGCGAGTAAAAGAGCTAGTCCCCCAAATTACGAATGCTAATGCTAATTTGGCAACTTCATCAAATAACGAGTGTTAAATCTCCAATGTTGCCAAATAACAAGTGTTTAATTGCCAATGTTGCCAAATTATGAGTGCTAAATCGCCAAACATTGTGTTTATTCTTCGGAAATTTTCTCCCATTTTGCAGCAATTTCTGTCTGAGTATAATAAGAAGCTAATAGAAATTGTGTCCATAAAATTGAAAAAAAATCAATAATTTATATTCATTCATTCATCAGTTTCTCACTTCCGATTTGGAACATAAGTGGTAGCACCTCCTGATCACTAGAGATGGGACAAATATTCGGCCCGGCCGAATATTTAGAATAGATATTTGGCCAAATATCTGTGCAAATCTAAGCACAACAAAATAATTTAAAAAATTATGTTAATTGGAATTTTAGCATAAGTTAAAAATTTATGGATTAAATTTTGCATTTTTAATTGGGGGTTGCTGTATTTTATAAATATATGACATTCATATTTGTTATGGGCATCTTTTTCTCAGCTACCTCGTTGGGCATTTTGCCTGTTGTGGCCTTTTATTTGTATTTTATTATGCGATGTACATCCCATTCACAGAAACGGGTTATGTCAGAGTGAATTTCTGGGATAAGTAAAACATGAACTGAAAATCCCACTGCACTTACACAAGTTCACTAACTGAAGGATGTACCTAGACAAGAAGTGTATTGAGCTAATGAAAGAGGCAAAAGGGGTAAAGAACATATAAAGAGGCAAAATAAGTTGTAAATTTTATGATGCATTACTGGTTCACAGTTAATAGTGGTTGGCATTTTCTTGATTACATGTAAAATTGTGACAAGTGTTGAAAAATTAATTGATTCTGCAAGTAATATGAAAATGTGATACATCAGCATTAAATTTGATTGTCAGTATCATGGCAATAAAAATCTTTCAATTACCATTTTTTGATATATACTTAAATAAATTGCATAATTAAAATTCATTATCAATCATCCAAAATTACCAATAATTTGAATTAAAAACACCAATTTTATTTATAGTTATGATGAATTTCAAGAAGACTGATATTCGGCCAAAACATTAGCTGAATATTCAGCGTTCTGCCAAATCATTTGTCTCATCCCTACTGAGCACATAAACACTGCCTAATTTACTGAAGAACATTTAAGGACTCATTTGCTCCTTGTCAACAGGGATGGCTCAAGGACAGAAACTTATTTACAGTTGGGCTTAGCAAGCTATAGCCCAAGGTGGCAAGTTCAGAAGGGCTGCAAATTTGGGGAATAAGTGGGCAAGAATATTAGTAGAATGAGAGAAGGGCAGCAAAATTTTTTTAGTTTACAGACAGCAAAAACCCTAAATTCTCCTCTGCCTAGGGTGCAAGTGACTACATCAGTGAGTGACCAATAAAGTGTACAAACATGCGAGTGACCAAAAGAGTGATCTTGAGAGTTAACAAACAGATAGGGCAGTTACCAAAAACATAATCTTGAGAGTGAACAGACAGACATGGGAGTGACCAAAAAAGTGATTTTAAGAGTGAGGGGAACATGTCAGTGAGTGACCAAAGAATATAAGCATAGGAGTGAGATAAAATAGGTGACTTAGAGTGTGAAGTTAATTAACGACCAAAAGAGTGTGCAAGCATATGAGTAACAAAAATAGTGACCTAGAGTATGCGTAAGCATGTGAGCGACCGAAAACAGTGTGCAAGCTTGTGAATAATCAAAATAAAGAATTAGGGTATGACCAGATCAGTGAGCAACCTAGAGAGTGTGGATGCATGGGAGTGACCAACACAGTGACTTGGAGACAAAAGCATATTTGCAGGGGGGTGGGGCTGTATGGGCTATAGCCTAAGGTGGAAAATTTGAAGAATGAGTGGTCAAAAAAATTAGAATAGAATAGGAGAAAGGTGAGACCAAATTTATGTAGCCCACAGGCAGCAAAACTGTACACCTCTGCCCAAGGGCCATCCCTTGCACAGGGCAGACACTGCTCTATGAGTGACGCTGCATCTGAGGTGAATAAAGAAAATGATTGTCAAAAAGTGTGGAAAAAAATTGTCTTTAAAGTTCTAACTATTTATAATGTAATTATTCTGTAATATAATTCTAACAGAATAAAATGTAGAATTTATCAATATATTGATAGTAGGGGAAAATCTTCAGCATTTCTAGAACTTTTTAAGGTGCAGCTTGACACCTGTGCACTTACTTCCCAGTAGTTGTTAGTTAAATACGACTTTCTGTGGTAGTAATAGGACGAGGAATAGCGACTTAGAATCTATTCCTTAAAAAAAAGAATGTCAGGGCAATCAGCAGACCCATAACACAAATATACATCCAGTTACGTATCCACGTATCGGGATTTGGAAGATAGGTGGCACCAATTACTACTGTACACAAAATTATAAAAATATCAAAAATTAAGATTTTTCTATTGAATACATTACTAATTTAAGAAAGAAAAAAATTGAAAACTTACTATAGAAAATTTTCAGCCTGTTCAAACTGCTGCTGTTCTAGACAACAAATAATGCCCTCAGAAAGCAAAAAGTGTGAGTCAACTTAAACAGACTGGTGTGAAAAGTTCAACAAGAAAAAAAAGGCTTTTTTAAAGTTATCCATGCTAAATATTGTTGCTTTAAAAAGGGTGTGATAGCCCAGGTTGGTAAAATACTTGCTTAAAGCTCCAAAGCATGTTTAGAGGTGTCACAAGGTCTATACCTGGTTTGTTCTTGTCAGAAATGTTCCTGACATGGGCACAACAGAAATGATGACGTGACCATAGAAAAAGGTTGCTACTGGAGTCCCACACCAAGGGGTTAGGGCACCAACCTCTCAGTGAGTATAAAAAAAGACTGCTGTTCAGAATCTGCAATAAATTGTAGGTCCCAGTCTAATTAGCCCTCGTGTGTAGAAAATGACCGTGGTGCAACAAAAATTATCAATGATCAGTGTTGCTTTAATTCATTTTTTTTCTTGTAACATTAATTTTGTTGCTCAAATTTATACATACTTGCCAGTGTTTGAAATCATTGGTGGTCTGCTGGTCTGACACCAGTGATTAAACAATTGGACCACAGAGAAAAAAATTTCAGTGGTCCGCGAGACCAGTAGCTGAAAACTTCCTTTCTATTAAGGGGCAGCAGATTTTTTATGGCTTTTAACACCCTCTCGGTGGTATATCACTCTTCTAAATGCTAATATATTTGGGAAAATTAATTATTATTTAGAACTGATTTTGTTTAGTGGACCAGTTATGTTATCTGTGGACCAACAGGTTCTCGTAATCAGTGGTCCATTGGACTAATGACTTATTTTTCAATTCTAATGCTGCTTGCTCTCAAATTCAATTTTTTTACTGCTCCTAATTCTATATTTAGCGGCTCCAAAATAAACTTCACCCGTTCCCACCACTGCTATTGTAAAAACTATTGTATTATAAATATTGTAATGTATTATAATATTGGCTTATAATGTTGTATGAGTGAATATAGAATATATAGTAGATACAGTCAATCCCATCTATAACGTTCCTACTTAGAACATTTTATTACTTAATTGTTTAAAGGCCAATGTTCCATAAATGGAACATAGTTTTTATTTGCAAAAATAGATTCAAATATTTCCAGTTTTTTATATCTAGAGAAGAGTTCAAAGTATTTTTTGAAATAAATTTGGAAACTTCAGGTTAATGTAAACTTTTCTGACAGAATTTTGATATTTTTTGGACATTTTTTCCCCATTTCGATTAAAATTTGCCAAAATTTCAATTTTGAAGTAAATTGAAAATTATTTTGTGTGTTTCTACTACTTAATATATCAAAGTAAATCAATTAGTTTCTTTGTACTGTTACACAAGCTACGTGTGTTCAAATATGCATGTTCCATTTATGGAAACATTTATGGAACATTGGCCTTTCAAGAGTGTGGGATTCCAGAGATATCTAATGTGCAGTGTGCTGCTTAAATTTTCCCATTCAAAACCCAGGGTGTTGTCATCATTCGACATGTGTATGGGGCGAATTTTGGGTAATGTGCTTTCTGGGGTGAATAGTTTATATTTACATTGGTTGAGTACTTTTTTATTCTTGCATTCTTTGAAATACATGTTTTTGTGAACCGCAGACTAATCAAACCATGATTGGTAATCGTAGATAATCTTGTTATGTTCAGCTGTATGTAACCATGTCCAAAAAATATCTCACATTAGAAGAAGCTGTAGGATATTTAGAAACTTTTAAATATACATAACTAGTAGGATATTTATAACTCACAGATATATCCCAATTACTTGCTGATGAAAATGGAACATATCACAGATGAAGGTGTTATTTGTGAAAATAACTTAGTGATAACAGTTCCAACTGATGTATATGGAATGCTAGATATATTTTGCAACAACGAGGATGAGGTATTAGAAACTCCCGAAACGTGTTCTTCAAAAGATGTAGGGCAGAAAAAGTGCAACACTCATGTGACATTTCACAAAAAGGCAAGACAGTTTTGAGCAATCCAAAAAAAAAACCATTGTATGGGACAAAAAAAAAATTCTTCCTAGAATCCGATCAAAGCCTCAGCTCTGGATTCCATTGGAAAAGATTTGCCATATGACCATTATAGCACATTGGAAAATTCATTCATTCTGAGTTGCGAGAAGCGGATCTTATTTCACATTTGGAATTCTGAAGAGAAGTGGCAATGAATGAAGGAGGGGTTAATTATTCAGCCAGGTCCATGTTGTCAACTGAAAAAAGATGCCAGGTCATCTGATGGCCATTATATTTTGTCTGTGATGCAAGGACGGGGTGCTCTTTGCCGAAAAACACTAAATGCTATCAATGTGACCAACGGGTCCATCAAAGATGTTTTCCTTCTTTTATTACAGATATTAGAAAAAAAATTGAATTTTCTGCACACATTTTTATGCTAAAAAAATCGGTATGTGTTGCGAATTTGAATTTGTAGTAGAAAATATGAGTAGAAAATTTTGTTTGACAACTGTACTCGAGAAATAAAAAATTGTGATAATATAGGTGATACCAGTTTTTGCTTTCACCTTTCCCAAAGTGCCAATGTTCCATTTATGGAAAATTGTGTAAAACGAAGAAAAATTTTTTTTCTTCAAATTTCAAAGTGTTGATCTATGTATAGGCATGCAAAAGGACCTCGAATTCCAAATTTCAAAACAATAAGTGATTTTGTTCATAGTTCAGCCTTTAAACGGTTAATATGACAACTCTATCTGTTCTTATTGAGACTACCAATTTAAAGCATTTCCCACTTACAACATTCTTTCATGGTAGTTTTTTAAAAAGTGAGCAGGATCCACTGTTTTACTTATATGATTTTACATGAATTTGACAAAATTAGCTAACAAATAATTTGTACCAATTCCTTGGTCACTGACATCGCATACACCTTCTTTGTTCACCCCTATCTTTGGATATGCATGTGAAAAAAAATACAGTGAAACCTGTATAAGACGGAATGTCAAGAGAAAAAAATTTTCCGTTTTAGACAGGTCTTCATTTTATAATGGTGCACACAAAAGTATGTATGCAGTGATTTATTTTTTCATTTTGCGAAACTTAAATTTCGAGAATATCATCCTGAAGTCAGAATCGATAGGCTCATTGGTTGTTTTTTATAAAGTTTTGTAAAATATTTTTTGTCAAACTTTCATAGTGTAATTCTAGCCTAACTACTATAAACCAAGTATTTAACAGAGACATGCATATTATTATTTTGAATTTTTTTGTTTGTTGTTTCAAATTACTATGTCTTTGAAATTTCATATTTAAATTGCTAATTGTCAAAATTCAATATAAAACATTCTCCTGAATAGCAATAGAATGAACTTTTGTGAAAAGTGAAAATTTTTTCGTATTTAAATAAAAAAAAATAATGAGATTGCTTACTTTTTTTTTAAAAATTGTTACACTCTATAACACTTAAATTTTGTTTTTCTTTAGCCTCAATGACCTGCAGTTTTGTTCAAATTCAACACGTGTTTCTTGCAGCTGGCGGCCATCTCTACACTGAATGAAATGATAAAAAACATGGTATCCCTAAAACTGTGAATAATAATTCAGTCTCCCTCCCCCATTCCACTCCTGAATTAGTTTAAAATGGAAATTAATCAACATTTTTCTAGGAAACAGGAATACTTTCTAACAAAAGTCTTCGTTTTCATCATAAACGAAATGCTGAACAGGCTTTTACTAAATCTGCTTCCATCCAAACTCAATCCCTTACCTCCAGAACTAGTTGAGATAAAATAGTAAGCATTCATCATTTTTCCAAAAAGTGAAAGAGTTCCTTAACAAAAGGGAAATCAGTACAACTTAATTTTTTCACATTCAAAGGACAAAAACTTGCACTTAGCCAAAAAAATCTTTCCGTTTCTGCAGGTTTTTTAATCTGAAAATAGACTAAATATGCCTTCTGTTTCTGCTTTAGACAGTTTTCATCTTAAAGAGGTTTCCCATTATTGAAAAAAACATTAACCATCCACTAGACTATTTCTCTGTTCCGTTCAAGACAGGTTTCCGTCTCATACAGTGTCTGTCTTAGACAGGTTTCACTGTATTTTGGTTGGCCAATATGGAAGTTTTACTGTAATGATACAATATGTTAATTTGGTACCCATTGCAGAGATTTTGGAATGAATATCAGTTTTTTAAATAGAAGACTTTTTATTTTTGCATATTTTGCAGGTGGAAAAGGTGCTTGGTCAGAAGATGGCTGTTCTATTTCAAAAGTGAAAAAAAACATAGTAACTTTTTCATGCAACAAATTGGCAAGCTTTGGCCTTCTTCAGGTAGGTTTAAATTTTGCTATCAGTGAATATATAAAGTCATAGTAATAGTGGTGATTTAAATGCGTCATTGGCATTTAACACTTTTTCTAGTTAGTCCATATTCATTTACAACAGATATGGAAACTGGCTGAGTAAGGAGATAGCAATGTTTCAGGAAAAGAAAATTCATCTCTGCCCTCACAAGGACTTGAACCCCGGTCTCTCATTTGCTCCATGAGTGTTCTATTAACTAAGCTATGAAGACAGATAGAATTCCTCCCCTTGGAGCATATGTATATGCTGAATGGCTTAGTGCAATGGACGGTGGCAACATTCTGCTAATAGCTCGCAGATAACATCAGGGCCACCAGGTGGTGGTATATGACGAAAGACGTCACTCTCCTTTGTTAATACGACAGATACGGAAACTGGCTGAGTGAGAAGATATTGATGTTTCAGGAAAGGAAAATTCATCTCTGTCCTCACGGGCACTTGAACCCTGTCTCAAATGAGAATCCTAGTTTCAAACGAGATTATGGGAATTTTATAATATTTCATCATGTATATATATTGTTTGCAATTGCATTTTTAATTGGGTTGCAGTATTTTTGAAATATATAACATCCATATTTGTTATGGGCATCTTTTTCTCAGCCACCTCGTTAGGCATTTTGCTTGTTGTGGCATTGTATTTGTATTTATGGATTACGAGCATGTTTGCAGAACAAACTGTACTGGTAAACCAAAGTTCCATTGTATTTGTTAATGAATCACCCTATTCAGAAGGGAGATCTTAAATGCCTGCTCATTTTAGAGCCCCTTCCAGTTAAAATTCCTGACTGGCGATAAAATTTCAAAGACCACAATACAAACGATCATTGTTTTCTGCTTCTTTTTTTGCTCCTTGTTCTTTTTCTGCTATTAGAGACTTGTTGATTACTCGAAACAAGTTTGATTAACCAAATGATCATAATTTCAAGAATAAAACTTTGTTCTGATGACTAAGTAATATCAACTTTTGGCAATACTATTAACAATAGTATCCTCAACATTATGTTATAAAATAAGAGCAATAATTTAGTGTACTACTCTCTTTTACCTCCTGTGAAGTGAGAAATTTTTGTACCCTGGTTAATCTGCTCTGTATATCAAGGTTATCTTGTATGTGCATATTCTTTCACTGACTTGAATTTGACGAAGTTAAGGGAAAAAAAAAAAGATTTCAAACACAATATCTTTTTCCCAGTTTTTAAAATGTGAACAAAGGAACAAGTGTCACACTTGGCCACTTTCTGATAATTACTATTACTAAACCACACATACACCTCGTCCATATTCCTCTGTGGAACATCTAATGAATTGCTACATGTTGGAATGTGTGTGTATGTGTTGTGAACCTAATGTGAAGTTTGTTTCTGTGAAATGCTTGTTATATTGTAACAAACTAACTTGCCACATCCAGGACCTATACGATCATTATGATTCAATCCAGCACAACAAGTTGAGATCATGAATTAAATTAAATTACCTTAAATTAAAAGTTTAACAATTAAATTTTACAATTTAGAATTTAACAATGAAATTTATCACCAAACATGTCCTCGGATATGATCAATCAATCTCCAAATCCAGTCTATGGAAAGTACAGTCTCGACCATATTTCGGACGTCCTCAAACCAAGTCAATTGTTCCTTTCATCCGATTATCCTTACGTTGAGAAGCGACATTCGTGGACATAGAAACAAAATCAATGTGAGAACTAATCCATAGCTCAGAGGCACAGGCTTCCCAGGTGGAGCCAAGATTCGACTACATGATCATCAGAGAACAGAAGTGATCACGAAATGTAAGCACCGCGACGACCTCATAGTGGCGTTGTATAGCGGCAGCTATGGAAAAGGCGGCCAATCAGCACAGATCAAGCCAGATTTACATATCTTGCAAATCCCCTTTCTTCACTTTAGAAGGATGATGTAGCAACACAATGCTGATTCAGATGAACCAATCAGGTGGGCAAAGATGGCATGGCATCACGATCAATGACATTGGACAGATACTGGATAATTGTGATATTATGGTGAGAAAAATCATAAATTATTAAAATTATATCAATTGATAAGTACTTATTTACAATGGAGTGGTCCCTTTCCACCCGCCGCGGATCCTACAGTTACAATATGTAGTTCTGCCATCTACCATCAACTTTTGTGACTATGAGTGAAGTGTAATGATTGAATAATTGTATCATTATAGACCTATTGCTCTGTGTGGAGAGACTTTTTAACAGAGATTGGCTCGCATTTGCGCCTCAAAATTGGGAACCACAGAAAATGAACTTCAGCCAACCACCACTGTGGCAACAGTGGAGTTCGAACTCTGGTCCTTGCGATGTGTGTCTGTCGCTATGACCACTCAACTACCACAGCGACTAATTACTATAACTAAAATATGCACTTCATTAAAATTTCTCTGGAGAACTTTTGGTGCATGCCAGAAGATTTTTGTGTGTGTATTATGCATTAATATATTTATGATGTATTTTCACTCCCACGCATTTGGAAAGGAAAGTGCACTTTCTGTGACTGAAGAATAGGTAACATTCTGGCAAGATAAGGTAGAACCAACACCCGTCTCCTGCTTATGGTGTTTAGAAGAATTCAGCTTAGATATACTCACGAAAATATACACTCGACCCCGGTTTGTACAACACAACTTGAACTGTAATTTGATTATAATCAAATCCCAGTTTATTATATGTAAAAGTCTGATTATTATGTAATTATTCCTGATTATCTTTCAATGTAGTAGGTATTTATTTTGACTTAAAAATCTCAATCAAAGCCTTTTTCAGTTGACTCATAAACTGTTGCAATAAATTTTGTTTTCATTATGCATTTCTAGTAATTCATTCTCATGCGATTCATTTTTTCAGAATGTGAATGCATTGATGACTCAGTATGCTATTGACATGGCACAATTTCACTTTTGCCATCCTGCAATCTATGTGGGATCACTTCCTTGTGTGATGTTTCTGGTTATTTTGTTGTCTTTATATTGTTTTTCTTATAAGTAAGTGATAATTGTCTTAACTTTATTCTTAAGGGAAAAAAATGTATACTGCTAAGGAACTATGTGCTTAATCAGTTATCTGGGTATGACAGCTATAGACATCAAATATCATAGCTGTAATGTGCTGTTCCCCCTAAGCTACCTGGGTGCATAGCCACATGTGGTGGAATTAATTCAGTAATTATATTGTTTTGCAGCAAATTACATTATTGTAATCCAGTTCCATCTGGAATTTTATTCTAAAAAAACTGATATTTTCTGATGTATCAGTCATTTTTGAGGTGTAATTATATGCAAAAGTTTGTGGAAAAAACATTTTATTATCTATGAAAATGTTTTATACCACAGTTGTCAGTTGTAGTTAATGTTTTAAAGTATAGCAAAAAATTCTAAATACTTTTATTTTGTGTTTCTTCCAGGGACATTAAAATGCCAAGTGATACTAAACATTCAATTATGAACTCATTCACTGCTCTTATATTCTTATGTATTACCTTTACCTTTGGAATTTTTCAAAACGATATTGTTATAATCTGCCAAGCTGTTGGCTTCATTTTACACTACTTTACTTTATGTGCACTGCTGTGGATGTTGGTTTCATCAAAGTAAGTAATCCATCTGGTTTTACAAACTCATTTTTTTTTCAATCACTGTGCAATTGCTTACTATTGGTTAAATGATATGTAAATTCAGTAGTTCATCAAAATATACAAGTGCTTCTTTATACTTAATTGTAGAATGGCAGGATGACTATGCAAGATGACCTCTTTTGATGATAATTTTTTTTAAATTTGCATTATGTATCAAATGTTGTTTACAACTACAGTAGAACCCAACTAATTGGAACAGAGCAGTGTTTGTATTAGCAAAAAAATTGGATTGCCAGTGTTCATCTTTTAAACATGAAGTTTTTTTTAGCATTAATGAAAGTAAATAATCCCATCCCACATGTATTAGACAAGAGTTAGACTTGCTGATTCCATTTAATCATAACCAAGAGTTGGTAGAGCCTGGTGCTGAGCTCCCATACTTAGAAATACAGTAAATTTACAGAATGAATGAGCAGAAATGCTTATAAGTAGGGCTGTTTTAGTACAATGGGCACAGCTGAGAAGCCCATTCAAATGACTGTAAATGAACAGTGAGACATGATTCATTGATTTATAACCATGAACCTCCAGAGCTGCTATGTGAGACAAATTTCTCTCTTTACTGCTAGGTTGTGTCAGAAAACATCCTCAGTTTATTGAAAAAATTATTTATAGTCTGTAAAAACAATCCATTAGAGAACATGGGACAATACAAGCAGAATTAACAAAATGGAAAACGTAAAGAAAAAAAAATTGATGAAACAATCAAATTTATATAAATTGAACGTATAGTGGAAGATAAAGCACACAGTAAGTTAAAAACAGTACGTTTATTTATTTATCTATTTACTCATATATTCAAGCATAAAGAAATACATATTCAATTGAAGGAATTTTGTCCAAGGAGCCAGGAAATGCTCATACTGGATATTTAATACATACACAAATCAATGAATATGAACTATGAATGATACACAAACAATAAAATAACTATAGGAAAGAAAACAAAAGAAAAAAAAGGGGGAATGAACAAAATATATCATTAAACTGAAAACCATGGTGGTGGTGCTTTGAGTAGTTAACATGGGAGAGGGGAAATTGAAAGGTATATAAAGTGCTGAAGACATGTAAGCTCTAGGTGGAGAAAAAAATTTATGTATGTACATAAAAATAAATGTTGGGTAAAATTACAATATATATATATAACATAACTAGTTGTTACCCGCGGCTTCGCTCATGTGAATTTGGTAATCTGAAAATTGCTTGGTGATGATTCCTTCCAATAACATTTGAATCCCTTATGAATCCCTTAGGTATTGCATTTCTAGTAATCCAGTCATGGCGAGTCTCTAAATAATAAAATATAATACTGACCGAATTTCATATTTATAGCTTCCAGCGGTTTGGGCTCAGTCATGATTGCCCCATATAACTTTTCAAACCCCCCCCCCCCCAATGTCTCCCTTACATTCTGAATTTTGAAAAATCCATCGTTAGTGACTTTTCACATTACAAAATAAAACTACTGATCAAATTTCATATTTATAGTTTCTGCAATTTCAGCTCAACAATGATTGTCCCATATAACCTTTGAGACCCCTCATGACCAATTTAGCCCCCCCCCCCTGCTTAGTGAATCTATGTCATGAAATAAAACTACTGACAAAATTTCATAAATATAGCTCCAGCGGTTTCAGCTCGGCATGATTTTTCTATATAACCTTTGAACCCCCTTAGGGGTCGAATTTCGAAAAGTCCTTTCTTAGTGGGTCTTTACTTCATAAAATGAAATTACTGACCAAATTTCATATTCATAACTTCAGTGGTTTTGGCTCAGCAATGATGAATCAGGACATGTCGTAATATATACCAGGTGTACAAGTATGAAATACGGATTTCAGAAAACAGATGGTGCACCAATGCAGTTTGTGCTATGAAGATTTGACACTGCGCCATTTTGTTGTGTCATCAACAAGTGTCAGATGCGCACGAGTGATAAATTGGAAAAGTGTGTGCATAGTGTTGCATTGTTGTGTTCAATATGTCGAAAGTTATACTGAACAAAGAGCATTCGCGGACAGCATTAATTTTTTTGTTTTCATTTGAAGAAAACTGCTGCTGAATCATACCGATTAATTCGAGAAGCTTATGGTGAACATGCTTCATCGCAAGATACGTGTGAATGATGGTTTCGGTGTTTCAAAAGTGGCGACTTTGATGTTGCAGACAAGGAACATGGAAAACCACCAAAAAAAAAAGATGTGGAATTGGAAGCATTGTTGGACGAAGATGATACTACACAGACACAAAAACAATTCGTAGAGCAATTGGGCGTTAGTCAACAAGCTTTTTTCAATCGCAATGCCCCATGACAACGTGAAAGGCTCCTTGACAATGTTCAATGGTCAATGCTCCATCACATACGGCAAAAGCGGTTCGCGACACATTGGAAACACTCAGCTGGAAGTTCTACCCTATGCGACTTACTCACCAGACTTGGCTCCTTCCGATTACCACTTGTTTGCATTGATGGGTCACGCATTTTCTGAGCAATGCTTTGGTTCGTACGAAGATGTGAAAAAATAGCTTGATGAATGGTTCGCAGCAAAAGGGGAAGATTTTTACCGGCGTGGTATTCACAAATTTACGGAAAGATGGGGGAAATGTATAACAAGCAATGGAGCATACTTTGAATAAAGCACTTTTTATCATTCTTCTGAATTTAAAGATTTTTTTTTTGAAAAAAAATCCGCATTTCATACTTGTACACCTGGTAGATAGATTAATTTTTAAAAAAAATAGTTCAAAAGTGTTTTTCTATGTGTCTCAGATAAGAGATGGGACTTAATTAATTATTTGTAGGTAGGAAGAGGAATATTTATATCAAAATTTAAAGAATGAATTATAGAACTTTGGAATAATATATGTAAAGTGTTTTCTATCTATCATGTTGTGAATTAGTGGTAAGTGCTATTTATATTCTTGAAGATGAACGAGTGGCATTAAGGTTGAAGGTAACATTTTTGTCGAAGAGGTAATATTTGTAGGCGGTTGTAAAAGACAAATGTAGGCGAGTGATAATCATTGGTAATTAATTGTAAAATTCTATTTTGAGTAGAAATGATTGGTTGAAGATTAGTAAGGTAGTCACTGTGTCCCAAGCAAGAAGAGTGGACATTAAATGGAAATGGAGAAAAGCATAGTAAAGTGTTAATAAAAAAGGTGTTAGTTGAACATTGTATAAAGTAATAGAATTTGTAAAGTACAAATCGAAGTTTATTTAATAAATATTTGACATGTGATTTCCATTTGATATCTTGGTCAATATGCAAACCTATAGTTTGTTTCAGGTTAACTTTGCAGTGGAGAGAAAGGTAGAGAGTGTATTCCTTCGCCGCAAAATATAGTTCCCATACATCGGAGGTTTCTGATGATCATTTATATAGAATATTTCAAATTTTTTTATGATTTTGAAAAAGATACTGAAAAAATACCGTTTTGAACCAATGTATATTCGTTTAAAATTTTTAAATTAGAAAAATATTGGTTACCATTATCAAAAATCCATGGCGAGCTCAAGAGCATTTTGGCGCGATTTCCAAGAAATTTTCCCCGCCAATATCACTATCGTGCTTTTTTTTTTTTGATTGCTCAGAGAGAGAGAGAGTTATATATATATATATTGTATCGTCATTTTGTTGAATTTTTTCCGATACAATTTTTCATTCAGTTTTGCATGTAGTTATAGGCCTACACACCCAGACGAATATTCAATCAGGTTTTTTTATTCTCCCGAAAATAGCCTCCAACGAATTCAGATATCACTCATAGATTACAGGAAGTGTCCCTCTTTCACGACAGCGCCGATACCGTTGTGAGAGGATATCTTTATGGGGGTAGGTTACGGTTCCAGACCCCCCCCCTTTTTTTATATCTATTTCTTGCCGTGTTCGTAGGATAGGGGTGGTTTCTGAATTCCAATAGCCGATAGCGGAGGGTGTTGACATAAGTAATGTCTCTTTTTCACCCACACCAACTTCCTCCCCCACAGCAGAGTCTGTTCCTCCAGATGACCCTTCAGTGTCTCTCCAGATAAATATAAATAAGCGAGAGAGAGAGACCCACAATGGTTTAGGCTTGCAGTGTATTTTTTTCTTCTGTGACAGTTGTATCTTGCTTTTCACCAGAGATAGACACGCTAAAACGTTCTCCGTTCTTTTTGGCAATAATGCATAAAGCACGTTATTGAAAAAGAAGAGGAATTTTGGATTGCAGGTGGCCTGATGGAACACATGTTGGAGCAACAACAATTAATAAGTAATAGAGAATCAGATAGTTCTACAACGTCAAGTGAGGATTCCATAGAATGGGAATCCGTGAAAAATGACTAAAACTGTAGTGATAATAAGTGGCATCGACGTATACCGTGCGTTCGGGTGGGTGAGCGACGGAAATTTCGGCAAGAAAAGTGAGTAAAAGAATTCTAAATTTTTCCTTATCATTTTTATTATTATTATTTGGGGCTATTCCCAAATTCAAACGTGAAAACTGGGTTAATAGGAGTTACTAAGATACTTTTCAATAAAAAAAAATGATTTCAAAAACCACTACTTTGATTTCTGAAAGTATCGACAATGATTTTTTTTTTTCATTAGCTAATTTTTTCTACAAGCATTACGTTACACGTAAAAAATATTTTTTTCTGCGAGATTGGCGAGAATCAGCCATACCTCACCGAGGCCGCGCATCGATACATAGGTTAAGAGGCTTTCGTTGTCATAGCAACGAGTGATGCGGTTCCCTCGTAGCTTCCTCTTCACTGCAAAGTTAACCTGAAACGGACTATAGATATTTTATTGTACTGACTTGCAATATTTATTGATCTTGACAAATGCTAGAGAAATTATTGTTGCAGTTACTGCCATGGAAAACAGTAGTAAAGTCAGGTTGGTTAGTGGGATTTAATGAAAAATTTGTAAACTTAATTAATTTAATTTGGAGGTCATTAGCACAGAACCACTATCTTACTTATAAAATGTCATTATTAACAATATTTTAGAGAGATTGATAATCAGAAGCAGAAAAGAGAAAAAATCATGTCATCCATGAATGCAAAGATTTCACTTTCAGCATTCTATTTTATACACGTCATTAATGAAGATAGTAAAAAGAAGCGACATGCTTCTTTTATTTAAGAAAAATAAAAGAAACATGAGACTGGAAAAGTACGAAAATATTATGTATTTATGTACTTGAAATACTTGCAAAAATATTTATAAAAAACACCTGCATTTACATAGTATAAAATGTGCAAACATGAGTCGCACCAGATTCTTGAGAAAACACAAATACATTTAAAGAAAAAATACAAGATAAGTGAGACAGAAGATGGCAGAATGCTAAATGTATAAAAGGATAGTAGATAGGTAGGGGTAAGAGATGATGAGACTAGAAAGGGAAAGATCAAAGGATTATTTGACATATGTAAGAAATCAATCAGATCGAAATGATGTGGTAAAACACAGTGTGATGACAAAAATAATATTTTAGTGTGGTCAAAATTCTTTCAGAGTAATAGAACAACAACAAGTATGTGTGGATGTCATATATTATTAAAATACAGCAACCCAATTAAAAATGCAATCACAATAATTACAAACAATGTATATATATATCAGCATGCATAAGAATGACTAAGAGAACGTGAGGATACTTTTTGAAAATGAAACTGAGCATTCTATTCACTTTTCTGACCACCGCTGAACAATGTTCACAAAACCTAAGCCACTTGTCAATGAGAATTCCCAAATCAGTGATCCTAGTTGCATCCAGGATAGTGACATCATTCAACTCGTAAGAGAACCGTAGGTTGTTCAAACCAAAATGAGTGACCGTCCATTTGTCAACTCCATGCTTGATTCATTTGTGCAAGCTCCAATCCTGTTTAAGTTGATCTAGAGCAACTTTCTATTGCTTTGATTCCTGACTATCCCTATTAGCTTCCCGTCATCTGCAAATTTGCTAACAATCCCATTGATACCCTGTTTGAGCTTATCGATAAAAAGTGAAAACAATATGGGGCCAAGGACACTTCTTTGAAGAACTCCACTAGTGACGCCTGTAAAATCAAAGAATTCCCTGTTCACCATAACCTGTTGTGACCTATCTCTCAACCATGATTCTATCCAATTCAGCAGTTGCCCCCAATCTCAATCTCATGTAAACGCTTCAAGAGTTTTCCATGTTGGATTTCATACAGGTTCCACTGTAGTAGGGTAGTTCTGTTATTGATTGGATAAGTTTGTTTTTTTTTAATTTTTTTCATAATCATTGGTTTTAATGCCAAAAAGTAATAATGCATTTCAGGTCATTTTTTAAATTATATTTTGCTTATTTATTTTGAACTCATTACAGCAACCTATACAAAAAAGTCAAGAAGTACAAAAACTTATATACTCCATCCAATGACTCGATTCCTGAGTACCCTCTGCCTCCAAAGCCTATGCTGAGATTTTATCTGGTCGGGTGGGGAATTCCATCCATTATTGTAGGAATTTCAGCAGCTGTGAACATAGAAAATTATGGTGGTAAAAAATTGTAAGTTTCACTTCACACTTTGTGTTATTTATACCATTCTAAATTAATTTTACCCATACAAAATTAATTTTTTCATTCAAAAAATAAAAACCATACTTTTAATGAATAATTATTATTCTTCAAAGTGTAAGGGATTTGATGAAGTTGAAATCTAAAACACTCAAAAAATACCATCCATTCATGTAGACATAATGCCGTAATTTTTGGAGGTGTTTCTTTTTCTTTGAGCAAATTTGACTTAGCATATTTCTAATATGGAATGATTATCACAGTTGATTACAGTATGCAAGTCCTTTTCAAAAAAATTAGAACACCCTAGAAATTTACAAGAGCAGTTCATACAATGCTCAAGCTGAAAAGCCCAAATTAAGGGTCTGGTTGTAATCTGTATTTTCATCTTCTAAGAGGTTCTTTTTGAGCACATCAGTAGCAAAAAATTTGCATAAAGAATGTTTGCATATTTGAATGTTTCTTAGTGTCTAATTATTTTTTCATTTTTGTTTCAAAAAATTAGAACACCCCGTAAGTTGTTTGAAAAAAAATTAGAACATCTGACTTAAAACGGATTAGTAAATGAATATTTTCATGCAAATTTACATAAACTTGATAAAGTTTTATGTCTTTCCTCGTTATGTATGTAAACCCAGAATCATTCAATCTTTGCAATAGTAGAAAAAAGGGATATTTCTACAAACGCAAAATTACATGTGTATTTCGTTGTACTGATCTAAGTTGTCTTGCTTAGTATATATGTAGAGAAGAGAAGACAAATTTGTGTATTTTTCCCTAATTTATACTTATTATTTTCCTTGTAGGTGTTTTTTGTCACTTAAACCATGTCTTGGAGCTCTATATTGTCCAGCAGTATTGATTTTGTTTGGAATATGTTGTTTATACCTTCTGATTTTTCGTGAATTACGGCAAAATGTAAGACATAGTAGCTACCCACCCAGTGCATTGGGTACCCCTGGTGCAATAAGTGAACCAGGTAATGATGACATAGAAAGTTCAGACAGCAGTAAAAATATATTATCTGATGAAATATTGCTTCAAGGTCATGCCACATTGCTTTGCATTTTTTTAATAGCTTGGGTCAGTGGTGCTGCCTCAGTTACACGCATTTTTGAAAACCACGTGCCCTATGATGAACTTTTGTTTTCAGTGGGATATTGTATTTCAAGTTTATCTCTTGGAATATATAGTTTTACTTTTTTTTGGTGGTGTTGTCCTGCGGTCTGCTTTGGTTCAAATGCAGTATTTTGCCGGAAACAATCAAAAATTTCAAAAACTAAAATTGAACTTTTCCCGATGGTTTCTGTTGGAGAGCCTATGCTCTCATCAAATGCTGATCAAGAGGCTTTAGAAGAGGGAATGTTTGAAAAAGATACAGTAAGTGCGTTTGATTCATCCTCATTGCCTGCAACATCAGCTTTCACTAACTCTAGTAACAACTCATTGAATGTTACAAAACTTTATTATGATCCCTGGCAAAATGTTGTTGCTAGAAGATTTTTTGAAAAATGTCGTCGTCGAAAAATGCACCGTTTTCGTAAAGAGGGATTACCTAAGACAGTTGTTAGTACAAATTTGAAATTATCAAACACATCAGAATCTAGTCCTGCTATATCAGACTGTAGAAGTGAGCCCTCTAATACCATGCACTGTAATAGAGCATCTTTTAATAAATCATCTAAAAACTTAAGTAGTAAAAAAGCTCCATGCATGCATTTTCATAAACTTCCATCTTTGACATCCTCTGATTACAAGTGCTTAACTGTGAGCATGAAGTTACCATCTTCAGAAGATAATAATTTCCCATCATTAGGACTTGATTCTAATATTTATCCCTGTGTAAGAACAAACATTCTGCCCAACAATAAAAAGCGGTGTAAATATGAGAAAGAGCAAAAAAGTAAAAATTGCTATCGTCATTCCAGTAAGCTAAAAAAAAGTGTCCCATATTCATCTTTTTCAGCTGAAGATTTGAAGTGTGGCTATCATTGTTGCTGTCAATGTAAACATTTGTGTCAAATGCCGCATAAAGATAGAATACATACTTGCGCATAGAAAAAAAGATGCACAGTGTCATCAACAGAAGTTTATAGAGAGTTCTTCTGATCTTTTTCATTTTGAATTGTGTTCAATCTCTTCATTTACATAATATATGCCAGAGGAATATTTTCCTCATAAATAAAAATACATGCTTTCAGTATGTTGTATGTATTTTTACGAACTTTATTCTGTACTTAAAAACAAAACAATAAAATTTATCATTTTCTATAATGTATGATGAATGTTTTTGAGCACTCAAATCATGACTAAATGTTACCAAGTTTAATGTTTTTATGATTCTAAAATCTGTTTCTTCAATTGTGAGAAGGAATTTGATCTGGAAGATATCAAACAGTGGTTAGACTCCTAAAGATGATTGCTGAACCATATCCAGGACAGCTTACTCCAGCTCCATAGCTGTTTCCAATGTTGTGTAACATTTGCAAAAGCCCATCATTTGGGGGAAGGGGTAATCGGCAGCCGACCCCCCAATCCAATCATTCCTTTTTTGCATGAATTACTGTTATCTACACAGTGAGACATTTATGGACCTGGAGGATAATGGGAGTTAAAACGATGAATAAATCACAATTGCTCTTGTTAACAATGGATGAGACATTATATCTTTTATGGTATATCTAAGTAATGCTTACAACCTGAATCTTGCTGTTACAACTGATTTGCTTGTGATTATCAAAGAGCTAATGTTAAGGATACAAAAAAATATGTGTGTGTTTATACTGAGATGCAAAATTAGGAAGCTTTCATTATAACAGCAAAATTCTCGAAAAAGCTAGTTTTTCTTTCTTTCTCCAAAAATTAAACTAAGGATGGATTACTACCACTGATCATCGCACATGCACTTTATAAACATTTTAGAATAATTATAACAAACACTGGACACAAAAAATCATAGGTTTTCACCCACTTTCCATATTCTTAGGCTCAGGGGAGTCGGAAATGTTTGGAATTTGTGGGTGCTCATGCATCTTGATCTTTAAGTGGGAAATTTTGATTTTTAAATAAATTTAGACTGTTCAGACCCATGCCATAAATTACCGTGGGTGCTCAAGCACCCCAATGCCACTGCCTGTAACATAATTGGTTTTCCTAAAATATAGTTTCCCGAAGTTTTTGTTCCATCACCCCCCTCCAACTCAAGCCAATCCATAAGATTCCATATTGTCTCTATAGCTTCTACTGCCCTCCCTGGACTATCTCATTGTCCCTGGGGAAAGTGGTATTCTCCATTTCGGGAAACACTGTTCTGGATTAATGCTATTCTGTTTAAATCTGAAAATCGGCATAATGTTGAAAACTATTGTCCTATTTCGATTCTTCTCTTACATGAACAAAGTTCATGTTTTCTTGAATATTTTAAGCTCTAATCAGCATGCCAATTTGGCTTTTGAAAAAGTCGTTCTACTGCTTTTATTTACATGCGTAAAACTTTCCTTCTATCCAACTTAGAAACCGTTACTGTCTTAGAGTATTTTTTGACTTATCCAGAGCATTTGATACAATTTCTCATGTCATCCTACATAATTAACTTTCCCACATTGGCATCCATGGTATCCCATTGTGACTTCTTGAAAATTATTTCAAAAATAGATATCAGTATGTAGAGATATATAAAATCAGAATCACTTTGATCTTGTAATGGTGTTTCCCAAGAAAACTGCTTGGGGTCATTATTGTTTATAGTTTATAATTTTCATAAATGATATACAAAATGTTATAGCCTCAAATTCGAATTTTGAACTAATTTTGTTTGCCAACGATACAAACCTACCCATAACATCCTCGAGCATGGATCTTTCTACAGCTAGTAACTATATCCATAAAATTGCCGCTTGGTTCAAGAGTAACTTGCTAACTTTAAACAACAACAAAACAAAGTTACTATTCAATTTTAAAGTTTTTGGGTGTTTTGGCCGACGTGATGTATACTTTTTGTCTTTTGACATTTTGTTTGCATGAGTGGCAAACATTTTCAAGAATTACATGATGGCAGGCAAACGGCGACTACTTACGCCTTCTCCCCGAGTCACGCTGCTTTGTCGGGATTGGTCCATTAAGCCAGATTTTCCCCATTGGCCGAAGTTGTTCAAAGGGCTCTGGATAATGCTTGGGTTTCAATCTCATCATTTTTAAGATGGGAACTAAGCACTGTTGATATTTTCCTCCTCTCTTTTCTGTTGAAGCAGTTCTAGTACTTTTGAATCTCGAATGCTTATCAAAAAATGCATGGAAAATATCTTGTGTTGTTCGATAGCACCTGGGTGTTCACGAAAAGAATTTTGTGATCCTTGGTCAGGTCATGCTCCGCTACATTTGACTTGTCAACCTGACCCAGTCTACAATTTTGTTTGTGCTAGACTAATATGATCGATTTCGATCTTTTTGTAGTGCCTATATACACTTCTCCACGACTGCACTGGATACTTTAAACCCCAGCTGTTTTTAGTCCGTCCCATTGATCTTTGGCCGACCTGAGACATTCATCATTTTTGGTTGTCTTGATGCCAAATTTTCTAAGGTGTTGTCCGATTCTGTCAGAATTTATATAAATGATCTTCCTGATCCCATAAGCTGCCGTGTCAGACTCTTCGCAGATGATTGTCATTTATGAAACAGTGTCCAATATATCCGACAGAGAATCTTTCCAACACAACCTTAACATTATTTCAGAATGGTGCTCAACCTGGGAATTGCCCCTCAACTCCTCAAAATCAGTTTTTATGAAAGTTACCCGTAAAAGAATTCCCCATGATTTTCCTTACTCGATAAACAATTCTTTGATCTCAGAGGTTTCCCATTATAAATACCTGGGCTTTATAATCTTTTCCGATCTCCGCTGGAATCTTCACATTGATTATATTTTTAATAAATATCTCCAAAACTCTTTTTCCTTCATCATAACCTGAAAAACTCCACCCATCATGTCCGTCACCTGTGCTACCATACATATATCCTCCCTAGTTCATCTGAACAGTATACATCATAACATCAAATTGACAATGGAGAAAGAAGGGACCCTTCAGTTTCTAGATGTTTTGGTAACAATGAAATGTAATAGACTAGGTCATACTGTATACCTTAAAGAGACACACACAGAGTCTAATCACCATCCTGCCCAGAAGCAAGGTATGATCAAAGTTCTGGTAGAAAGGGCAAGAAGAATCTGTGAGCCAGAACATTTTGATGAAAAATTACACCTGATTAGGACCTTCCAGGCCAATGGATACTCTGCAGGGAATGTAATGAGGGCCATACATATAAAAACACCTCATGGAGAGTAGAAGAACTAGTGACTGGAAAAGCATTCCTGTCTTACATTTCTCGAGTTACGGACAGAATCGGACAACACCTGAGAAAATTTGGCATTGAAACCATCTTCAAGACAACCAAAAAGCTAAGGGAATGTCTCAGGTCGGCCAAGGATCAATGGGATGGACTAAAAACAGCTGGGGTTTAACGTATCCTGTGCAGTCATGGAGAAGTGTATATAGGCACTACAAAAAGATTGAAATCGACCAGATTATAGTCTAGCACAAACAAAATTGTAGACAGGGTCTGGTTGACTCTGGCTGCACTCTAGTTTGAAGGGCCTGAACAGAGAACAACTTTCGTTCTAGTTTGAAGGGCCTGGATAGTCATTTTGTTCTGATTCTCAAAAGTAAGCTTCTAAAAAAATTCTTGGCGAGTTTTTTGGCAAAAGATGTTGTAGTTGGCACCTTTGTGTTCTTTCGTATGTGCATGTTGCACCAAAACCACACACAGGAGGGCTGTGAAAATTCGTAACGTTTTGTATTGAAATTGTTCTAGTGGAACTAGATTATATTGTCCAGCTTGAAGTCAGGTCAGAGCGGCGTATAATACCGGTTGCATTATCAGTTTATAAAGGATTAACTTATTGTGAATGGGGAGCCTTGTATTTTTGTGTTATATCTTACTGAGTATGATTAAGGCTGTTGTCGCCTTGCGTATGACCTCAGCTGCTTGTTTGGCAAAACTTAGATGCTTGTCAATTATGACACCAACGTACTTAGTATGATTGACAGGGAAGATGGGTGTTCCTTGAACTATGTGTGCATTAATGGGAGGGTCTCTTTTATTCATGACACATGAAAACTGTTTTTGCGGCACTTAATTGAACACTGCTTCATAGACAACACTGTTCAACTTGTCCCACAAGTTCCTGTAAATTAGATAAAATCTTCCATGGGGATTTTTCAACTACACAGAGGGCATTGTCATCAGTATAAAGTACTGTGAGGGCCACTAGAAAATAGTTCACATGGAGTGTTGGGCCCAGGATACTTCCTTGAGTGATTGATGAATGGATAGATTGTGAATTAGAGGTTGAGTTATTGATCTGTATTCAGAATGTCTGCAAAGAAAGAGACTGTCACAAATTTAATTATACAAGGCCACAACAGGCGAAAGGTCCACTGAGGGGGCTGAGGAAAAAGATGTCCATAACAAATATGGATGTCATATTTCTAAAATACAGTAACCCAATTAAAAAAATAAAAACAATACATATACATGAAATAAAATATTATTCAATGCCCATTAAATATATTTATGGTTCTTATTCCAAGTATATGGATAACTTCTCGATTTACCCCAACATGTTTATCATATTTCTTTTTAAACATGTCAATTGTGTTAGAATTTACTACCCCCAGGGAGTAAGCTATTCCATTTATTAACAACTCATTAGAGAAGAATTCCCTGCAACACCATAACCTAGAATTGTCCTTTACCAATCGATACTAGTGTCCCCTAGTGAAAGCAGTTGATTGACGGTGTACTAAAAGTTCATGGTTCATCCTGTCCGTACCGTTGAAAATTTTGAACATATCTCCCCGACTCCTGAGTTCATCCAATGTAAACATATTCAAAAAATGAAGTCTCTTCATAACTCAAGCCACATAGGAGGACACGTGTAGCTCTTCTCTGCACCCCTTCAACCAAGTCTATGTCCCTCTGCAGGTATGGTCTCCAACACCTTGCGGCATACTCCAGTCCGGGACAAACTAAGCCTCTGAAAAGCAGAATGACTTTAGGGGAACGCAAAGACACTTTTTGGAAAATGAAACTGAGCATTCTATTCGCTTTTTTGACCACCGCTGAACAATGTTCATAAAACCTAAGCCACTCGTCAATGAGAATTCCCAAATCAGTGATCCTAATTCCATCCAGGATAGTGACACCATTCAACTTGTAAGAGAACCATGGGTTGTTCAAACCAAAATGAGTGACCGTCCAATTGTCAACGCTAAACGAGCCTTCGTCACATGATCATAGAAGCAAAGGAGGTTAGTTACACATGACTTCCCCTTCCTGAACCCATGCTGATTATCCGACAATACATTATTCTCATCTATCCACTTAACAAACAGCCTTTTGATGATTTCCAAACTTTGAGAGGGAGCTTGTCAAACTCACAGGACAATAATTGGACACAGCTTCTCTATATATCATATCGGAACAACATTAGCTAGCTTTCAATCCCTGCCACTGTGGTGGTCGAGTGGTCATAGTGACGGATTCGCATCACGAGGATCCGGGTTCGAACCCCACCGGCGCCACAGTGGTGGTCGGCTGAAGTTGGTTTTCTGTGGTTTCCAACTTCAAGCCGCGAATGCGAGCCGATCTCCCCATTAAAAAGTCTCGCCACAGAGAGCAACAGGCCTACAACGTAACACATATTCAATGAATACACTTCACTTACAATTCGAAGTATAGATGGCAGCACTGAAATATCAAGCACAACACTAGCTGCACACTCAGACTGTTAGGTGCACTCACTTTGTTCCAGACTCTGCCACAAAGCCGGGCTGGAAGAGATCTCGGCAACGGGATAAGTCAGGTGGCAGAGCCCCTGGCGTTCATTCATTCAGCTTCCAATCCCTTGGGATGGTACCCTCAGCAATACTACTCCTGTAAATCTGTGTGACTGGCCCAAGCAGTTCATTAGCATTCCCTGAGAACCCTAGGATAGATATCATCTGGTCCTGATGCTTTGCTTGCACATACATTTTTTAGAAGATTTCGAACCTGCACATCTTCCACTTGAATATTGTTGAGTGCAACGACCCAGTTTCTGATCTTGAGAATTTGGTGCATGAGGTACAAAAAGAGACAAATAATTCGAGAAATATTTTGCTTAAGTTTTAACAACGTAAATTTATTAACATTTTAACAGATGCTACTTAGATTGCAATTAAACAAAATGGAAACAATAAAAGATTTCTCATACCGATGGCAGCAGTCCGTAATTTAGTCCAGTAGTGCGCAAATCGTGGGTTGCGTCAATGGACTAGTGGGGTCGCGAGATATTTTCCAAAATAGAAACTTCCAAATAAGAAATTGACTTTTATTTAAAAAATTTGTCAAAACTAAAGAAAGCCTTTATTCAGCAGAGCTAATTACCATGTATCATACAATGTAGTTTTATAAAATTCTACTTATGTGTACAATAACCAATATATCGGCTCCATCATGCCAGAATCACGAATGTGCAATGTTCCTTGCAAAAAAAGATCGTGGGATATGGCGTTTGAATGCTTACTGCGTCGATGTTACTCTATGGAAGTTATTTTCCTAAAATGTTTTGAAATGTGTTTCAATAGGGGATATACATTTGCGTTTCAGGCACAACTTAGATATCAAAACAAGGTATCCAAACAGCTGATAAAAAAAAATTGTATATCCATGCTTCTGGCATATGTGGTCAACAATATCAAGTTAGTACTTTTTACAGGGTGACTTGGAGAGAATCACCCGATTTCAAAATTGTATATTTCTTAAAAATTAAAACACAGAGTATAGATGCTAATAAACACAGAGAATGCTAAATAATATGTGAATATACGGGTGGAAATGTGTTTATGAACAATTATTGTTAATGTCGATTTCAAGTGTAGAATCATTTTGAAATCGGACGATTCTTTCTTAATCATCCTGTATACGAAAATCAAGGACCACACTTCACTAAACTTCCATCTTGCATAAGGGACACCAAGTACATCAAAAAACAAAGTAAATATTTATATGATATTAAAAAAAATTGAATATCTTTTGGAAGTCAATATTGCCTAATTAAAATCGACACAAGGGTTCCAAAAAGGGCTTTCAGGGTAACACATTTACTGGCAAAAAAGCGGAATATCCCTAAAAGCCGGGATAGTCATCCTATGTAGGGGTCACCGATAAATTTTTTGGTCAAAAGGGGGTCGCGCTTCTAAAATTTTACGTACCACTGATTTAGTCCATTTGCACCAAAGCTGCATTAAAGCCCGGTTTTCCCAGGAGCAGGTTTTCTATGGTGCGCGCAGCGTGAAAACGCTGATTGGTCAAAAAACCTGTACTTCAGGTTTTTAACCAATCAGTGTTTTCACGCTGCACACGGCGCAAAAATTCTACTCCCAGGAAAATCCGGCTTAAGAGCGAGCTGCTTAACTTTCAAGCGCACTAATTTGCACTAATGTAACAACCGTACGTACCACTGATTTAGTCCATTTGCACCAAAGCTGCATTAAAGCCCGGTTTTCCCAGGAGCAGGTTTTCTATGGTGCGCGCAGCGTGAAAACGCTGATTGGTCAAAAAACCTGTACTTCAGGTTTTTAACCAATCAGTGTTTTCACGCTGCACACGGCGCAAAAATTCTACTCCCAGGAAAATCCGGCTTAAGAGCGAGCTGCTTAACTTTCAAGCGCACTAATTTGCACTAATGTAACAACCGTTTGAACGACTTTCGGTACACGTGCACCGTGGACAATAACGACCTTGGAAGGCGCGGGCAAGGTTACAGGAAGCAGTGCCGTCTTAAGGCATGCCCCCCCCCAGGTCTCAAGAGAAAAGGGGCCTCACAAAAATGAGATCTGGTTGAGATTTCTGAGAATTTTCCTGAAAGGGCCTCAGAAAAATCACTTGGGCCGGGGGGGCTGATGATGCTTTTCAAGACTTCCCTGCCAGGAAGGCACGGCGAAATCAGGCTGACAATTGATGTACTACGAGCAGGCCCGTAGCCAGAAATTTCGTTCGGGGATGAACAGTGATAATAGATTTAGCCATCTTTTTCCCATTTTTCGGTCATTTCGGGGGGGGGGCAGATCCCAAGTACCCTACAGCTACGGCCGTGGCTATGAGGCAGCGGACTGGATAGCGATCGACATCGGGAAGGATGGAGGGTGACTAGAATTACAGGGTGTTTCTAAAAGAATCACTCGATTTGAAATGCGTATATTACGAAAAATATTGAACATAGACACTTAAGATTAATTTTATATTACATGGCTAATCATACTTTTTACAAATCAGATTAAAGGTGCTCAATATGTCCACTTTGTAATGCACAGTATATGTCTATACGGTAGTCAAATTCGTCCCAAACTTTTGCGAGCATGTTTTCATCCGCTGCGAGTGTATTTCTGTGAACTACGTGCGAAACTGTCGGATGCGTTGCACATTTTTGTCTGACATGCGGGGACGGCCAGGAGGGGCCGTTCAAGTATTACGTAAGCAAATTTTTAGCCATTTTTGACCCCCTCCCCCCTCCCTTGTCAGCAAAACTCTGACACCTCCCCCTGTCAGCAAAATTTCGTCATCAGCTTTGCCCCTCTGAATCTTAACGCGTATTGGTGGGATCAGAGACGTACACGGGGGGGGGGGCATAGGGGCTCGCGCCCCCCCCCCCACGATCAAAAATTTATTTTTTTAATGCAAAAAAATATTTTTTTAAATTGGAATTTCGGAAGAAAACACCTTTTTTTGTTGTTATTATCAATTTCTGTTAATTTCAATGTCATTTGAAGGCTATGAACTCAAAAATCTTTCATAAATTCATTGCGACCCACCCTCTAAGCCATATAATGATAAATCGCATGCAGGCCCTTTGACGAAATATGACCCTGGGGGTTATCTGATGCGGCCTGCCCTCCTCAAACCTAATTTTGTAAAAATGAACTAAGCGGCACATTTACAGATCGCTTAAGTGTCCCGTGGTACAATTCCAGAACATTTAAGTGGCCCATGGCACATTTTCAGATCACTATAATGACCCGGGACACAGTTCCAGAACACTTAAGGCGGAGTAAAATCTCCTCTAACGGCCATGTCTGAACAACGGTAATCTCTGAACAACAGCCACATTTTGTTAGAACCGAACACGTCCCACAGACTTAACATTACAGGTAATCTCCGAACAACGATTTCTGAACAATGGCCATTGGTCTTGGAGTCAAAAAAAAAAAAATAGCACTCACATTGCTATGAGAAAAATAATTTTCAAGGGAATCCTCCCCCAAAACTTTATGGGGGGAAGTTATGTATGTTTTCTTTTCCTGGGTACACACACACAAATGCAATGCTAGATAGGTACATTGAAAGTAGTGAAGATGAGAAGAAGCCACATGAGTGATCTATAGTTGTGCTGTGGACCACATAAGTGATCTTTAAATGCACCGTGGGTCACTTAAATGGTCTGTAAATGTGCTGCAGGTTACTGACGTGATCTGAGAATGTGCCCCTTAGTTCATTCTTGCAAAATTAGGCCACATCAGATAACTCCAAGGATCACATTTGGCTCGCGCGTCATGGGTTGAATATGTGTGGTCTAGTTGATGAGGGTGGGAATAAATAACTATTTAGTACATGTCGTAGTCTATGCCAGTTTTTCTTGCCAATTCGTTTTTGTTGTGTTTTACCTCATCACTGCAAGCCTAAATTTTAGGATGCTAAAATAGCTTTGTAGATCGATTTACAAGACCACAACTAGATGCTTGGTCAGCAGGGTCAAGCACACCCTTTGTCGTTAATCAATTACAGTAAAACCTCCCAATAACGGCCACTAACGGGATCGTGAAAATGTGGTTGCTATTAGGAGGTGGCCGTTATTGGATATTGTCGTTTTATTTCTGAAAAAAGTAACTGTATAAAATTTGCGACGTATAATGTATAACATATAAAATAATAATCCATTCCGTAATTGATTGCGTTAATTATATAATTGATTATATTAGAATGTATGGTTAAATCACTACTGTAATATTTTAATAATTGATTAATCGACACGTCGCAACTATAGAGAAGAATCAGGTGGGTCTGGTGCCTCGGGTGCCCGACCAAAGGAGGAACAAATTTCACCATTTAACCTCTCTTAAACATTACAAGGGGGGCATAAAAAAATTTGAGTTTGTCCTGGCTGACCAAGCATCTAGATGCGGCTCTGTTAATCGATCTACACGTTATTTTAGTATCTTAAAATTTAGGCTTGCAGTGTGCTGAGGTAGAACACAACAGAAACGACTTGGCGAGAAAAACTGATGTGGACCAAGACGATGTACCACAATCTAAATGGTTATTTATTCCCACCCTCGATTAACTAGACCATACATACTCAATCCATGACACGCGGGCCAAACAAATGTGACCCTCGGAGTCATCTGATGTGGTCCACGATCCCAAACCTAATTTTGTAAGAATGAACTAAGCGGCACATTCTCAGATCACTTCAGTGACCCGCGGTGCATTTAAAGATCACTTAAATGACCCGCGGTGCATTTAAAGATCACTTAAGTGACCTGCGGTGCATTTAAAGATCACTTAAGTGGCCCGCGGCACAACTATAGATCACTTCAGTCGCCCGCAGCACAACTATAGATCACTTAAGGGCACTTTATCCCTGTCCACAGGCCAGGGCTCTGTCCCTTCCGGGATATAAGCCCTTTACCCGTGTGGGTCGGGCCATGCTGGGGAAATATACCTATCTAGCATTTGTACCCAAGAAAAACCATACATAATTTTTTTTCGCCAGCGCTCTGGGGGAAAACTCCCATGAAAATCAGCTTGAAAATTATTTTTTTTAAAAAGCGATGTGTTTTTTTCCCGACCGTGTTCAAAGTGGCAGTTAGAGAAGTTTTTTACTGTATTATTATAATACAGTATATCAGTATAATCATACATTTTAATATAATCAATTGTATAGTTATCATAATCAATTACAGAATAGATTATCATTTTAAATGTTACATAGATTGCAAATTTTAGTTGTGGTTTTTTAGGGGTCGTTCAAGTATTACGTCATCATCGATGGGGGAAGGGGGGGTTTCGATTTGCTGACTTTTGATGACAAGGGGGAGGGAGGGGGGGGGTTTGGATGATGCTTACGTCATCAAGCAACCTTTATGAAAATATGAAATATTCTTAATGGCATCTTACCCGGTGAGCCAAAAACGAGAAAAACCTTTCGATAGTTTGTGGGCACTTGAAGTAACATTCCCCCAACCCCCCTACTGATAAGTGCTCTACAGAGCCACTTTAGTGATCTCTAAATTTTTCGCGGATCCAATAGATCTGGAAATGTGGCCGGGTCACTTAAGTGCTCTGGAACTGTGCCACGCATCACTTAAGTGATCCGTAATTATATGCCGCGGATCACTTAAATAATCTGAGAATGTGCCGCGGGTAACTTGAGTGGTGTAGAACCGCACTGGGGGTCCACTTAAGTGCTCTAAAACTACGTCACATGCCACTCAAGGATCTCTAAATGTGTCACGGATCGCTTAAGTGTTCTGGAACTGTGTCCCGGGTCATTAAAGTGATCTGAAAATGTGCCACGAGCCACTTAAATGTTCTGGAATTGTACCACGGGACACTTAAGCGATCTGTAAATGTGTCGCTTAGTTCATTTTTACAAAATTAGGTTTGAGGAGGGCAAGCCGCATCAGATAACCCCCAGGGTCATATTTCGTCCAAGGGCCTTCATGCGATTTATCATTATATGACTTAGAGGGTGGGTCGCAATGAATTTATGAAAGATAAATTTTGAGTTCATAGCCTTCAAATGACATTGAAATTAACAGAAATTGATAATAATAACAAAAAAAGGTATTTTCTTCCGAAATTTCAATTTAAAAAAATATTTTTTTGCATTAAAAAAATAAATTTTTGATCGTGGGGGAGGGGGGGGGGGTGAGCCCCTATGCCCCCCCCCCCCGTGTACGTCTCTGATCCCACCAATACGCGTTAAGATTCAGAGGGGCAAAGCTGATGACGAAATTTTGCTGACAGGGGGAGGTGTCAGAGTTTTGCTGACTTTTGCTGACAAGGGAGGGGGGAAGGGGGTCAAAAATGGCTAAAAATTTGCTTACGTAATACTTGAACGACCCCTCAAGAAATAAAACAACCATTCCCAATAATGGCTACTTCCCAACAGCGGCCACATTTTCACGGTCCCGTCAGTGGCTGTTGTTGGGAGGTTTTACTGTATTAAGATAGTTAAATTTTAGAAGTTTGTTGAAAATTTTGATTATGTATTGAAGAACATTGTTTGAGAGATTTTTTCAGAGTATTTATCATTTGTTGTAGTATCTGGGCCGGCGGGCGGGTGCCTTTTTCTTCTTGAGGTATTTAATAATTTTTTGCACTTCATCGTTACTTGTTGGGTACAGGGCCGTGGGATAAACGGGCCTAATATTTCTGTGAAATAGATTTCGACCTCTCTTTCGGTGGCAGAAATATGCTGTTGTGAGGTGTTGGTACATGTCCGTAAAAATCTCAGCTTTGTCAATCATTATATGTTGAGCCATTAGGGCCACTGATATAAGGAATTCTTGAGTGAGCTGGCTTACAAATTTTGTTAAGGGTCCCGTCTGAGCAGTTGGCGTCTTAAAGGAAGTTCTCATTCATGCAGGCGCGGATCTATGGGGGGGGGGGGTGTTCCTCCCAAGCGGAAATTTGAATATGATAATATTGCATTTAATAAATGCGTTGAAAATTACTTGTATCAATATTTTTGATTAAATAACAAATTCAAGAAAACGACTAAAAATAGGCAAATAGGAAAAAATTGCGACTTCCCGGGAAATACGGGACAATGCAGGACGTATGGTCATATTTATTTACAACAATGAAAAAAAAAAAAAAATCAGCCCTCCCAACAGCGAGCTTTAGATTCGCCCTTGCATTCGTGTATGCTTTAATTTCTCGAGATAATGCTCTTTTTAATTCTCGATATTTGTTATGAAAATATGGGGGTTCAGTGTTCTCTGCCATTTACTGTTAAAGAGAGAGGTGCGAACGATTCTATGTCAGGAAGAAGACTGTTTATTATACAAGAGAGGACACAATATACAAGCACATACACACCTACGCAGATAACTAGAAACGACCGGTTCATGGACATGCAGCGTCATCTATACACATACATATAGAACATGAACTAGTGCGATTACATTTCTAACACCCGCCTGTAATCGCACATTTTCAGACAGCATAAATGCATAAGTTCAGACAATACCAATTTGGGCAATGCTTTCGTGAGCATATCAGCAATTTGCAATTTAGTACAAACATATTCAATTTGAATATTATTTTCTTTGATAACATCACGTAAAAACTTGAGCTTAATGTCCAAGTGCTTAAGCCTACCATGACTATTCTCATTTGTTACACATTTAATGCAAGATTGATTATCTTCATATACAACAACATTTTCAACATTGATTATTTCAGAAGATACGTTCTTAAACCACAAAAGATCTTGAACTGCTTTTACCATAGTAATAACTTCTGCTTCGGTAGAAGACAAAGCAATACAATTTTGTTTCTTGCACAACCATGATATAGGACAGTCATTTATCATAATAATATTACCTGAGACTGATTTTCTATCATTGGGATTTGCTCCCCAATCTGCATCGACATACACTGACAATTTCGAAACAGGGGAATGATTTCTTTTATATTTCATTTTCATGTCAACCGTTCCCTTTAAATATCTGAGGACCCTTTTCAAGGCACTAAAAGCAACATCAGTTGGATGATCTTGGAGCTGACTCAAACAATTGACAGCAAACAGAATATCGGGTCGAGTAACGTGAGCCAGGTACAACAGAGAACCTATGAGCTCCCTGTACGGTCCTTCGAACAAATTCCCACTAATAAAATTAGCAGATGTTGATTTCGGTTCCATTGGAACAGCACTAGGTTTGCAATCATTCATATTAAATTTCTGTAACAATCTTAAAATATAGGATTTCTGATCAAGATATAAACAATCAGAAGAGAACTCCACATGAATACCTAAGAATTCTGTTGCTAATTCACATTGTGACATTTCGAACTTTTTAGATAACATAGCAATAATTATTTTAAGCTCCTTATCATCTGAGCCGGCAATTAACAAATCATCTACATACAAAGCAATGATAATTTTCTTAGCATCATTAAAATTTCGGATAAAAATACACGGTTCAGAAATACATTGAATAAAGCCTGTTTTGACCACGAAGTTGACAAATTTCTGATACCATTGGCGTGGGCTCTGTCTCAATTCGTAGAGACTTTTCATCAGCTTGCACTTCCGGCCACTCTCGTCGTCATATCCCTGAGGTTGATCCATGTTGATCACTTCATTTAAGTCGCCGTTCAAGAACGCGGTTTTCACATCTAATACAAACACTTGTAGATTCTCTTGAAGTATCACCACGAGTACAAGTCGCAAAGCCGAGATATCAATGACTGGTGAATATGTTTCGTTGTAATCCAGTCCTTCTTTCTGCATGAAGCCGCGAGCTACAAGCCGAGCTTTGTGCTTACCATCGCGTTTCTTTCTGCAGACCCATTTGCATGAGACAGCCTGCTTTCCTCTAGGAATTTCCTCAAGAGTCCACACGTCGTTCTTGATCATGCATTTCATCTCTTCGTCCATGGCCTGCTTCCAGGGTCGCTGTTCCTCTTTCGAAAGCGATTGAATATCGTTGTATTCAAGAGTTTCTTGACAGGCAACCATTGCCATATAGGTATCAGGATACCGGATCGGCTGTTTCGTTTCTCTTTCGGATCTTTTTGGTTCTGGTGTGAGATGGCCGTTTTCGTCACTTTCCTTCTTCGTTGGATCGTCATCACTGTCCTGAGAAGAGAAATTATCTTCCACGGTTGCATCATCGATCGGGTCGTCTATGTTGTCATTGATGACGGCCTTCTTTTCTTCATTGAATTTTACATTTCTTGAGACTATGATACGTTTCGTCTCTGGATCCATGAGTCGGTATCCCATTGAAGAGTATCCGACGAAGATAATTTTCTTCGATCTCTTATCAGTTTCTTTCTCAGAGCTGCAGGAGTTAACACGTACGCACTGCATCCAAAAACTCGAATATTGCTTAGATCGGGATCAGATCCAAACTTCAGTTTATACGGTGTACAGTTCTTTACGGTATTGCTTGGAATTCGATTATTTAAGTACGCAGCAGCTCGAATTGCTTCGCCCCACGTTTGTTTTGGCAAGTTGGCTTCAAATATGAGGGCTCGCCCTTTGTCTAGCAAAGTTCGATTCGCACGTTCAGCAACTCCGTTCAACATTGGAGTATAAGGAGGAGCTGGATCAATCGTGATACCATTTTCTGTTGCGTAACGAACAAGTTCGCCTTTCACATATTCGCTAGCATTATCACATCTTATTTTCTTCACAGAAGTATTCAGCTTGAGAAATTTTATCAGTTCTGTAGGAACCTCACTTTTCTTTTTCAGCAATCGAACCTCCATGAATCGTGAGTGATCAACAATAAAAGTGATGAAATACTCCTCACCCGCGTGGGTCGCTGGAGTGATCGGGCCACAAACATCAGTGTGCACCATCACCATAGGCTCGTTTTCTCTTTTCCTCGGTCCTTTCCCAATCGGTTTAGCGCTCTGTTTGGAAAATGTACAGACTTCGCAAAATGAATCTTCAACTGGAAACCCAAGTTCCTTTACAGCTGAGTTCGATGGATGACCCAACCTTCGATGCCACAGTTTCGGATTACATTCAGCAACATACGATGAAGCTATGCGAGGAGCGAAACCACTTACATACTGTCCTTTGCTGTTGAGTTGAGCTATGAAGAAATTTTGATTTCCCTTCCGGACACGAACACCGCTTTCTGAGAAGATAACTGCAAATCCAGCTGCTTGAATTTGTTTCACAGACATCAGCTCACCGTTGAGCTCCGGAACATACAGCACGTTGGTCAGGGTCAGCTTTCTCCCGTCAAGTTCACCAACGATGGTTCCAATTTCCTGAATATTTAACCGTTCAGTTTTTGAAGCACAGTCAACAGTTCCATTATATGATGTCATCGTTTCAAACCATTCCCGCTTGCTACACATGTGTGACGTAGCACCGGAATTCACGATGAAGAATCCTTTGTTGACACCACCGACAGCGAAAGTCACAGCAGCCGATTCAAACTACTTCGCAACGGAATCTTTTCGAAATAAACAGTCCCGCTTGAAGTGGCCGACACGACCGCACTCATAGCACTTCGGTTTATATTTCTGGAATTTCGATGAGTTTCCTTTCTTCTTGGAAACACCAAAAGCAGCATCACAATTCGACGTAGCATTTTTCTCGATCGATTGTCCTTTCGATGAGCTTTTCTCTAGCATCAGTGCTTCAGCATCAACGAGTCTTTTCGTTACAAATTCCAGACTTAGATTGTCACTAGGCTGATTCTCTATCGCTGACTTGATTACATCATATTCCGCTGGTAATGACATGAGAAGATAAACAACAACGTCCGCTTCATCCACTTTCGCCCCCGCGAATTTCATCTCGTTCACGATACCGAGAAGTTCATCGATGTGTTGACGCATCGAACATTCGCGTTTCTTTTTCATGGTAGCGAGCCTTTTGCGACATAAAATCTGACTCACCGTCCCATCCTTTGTATACGTGGATTTCAGCTTGTTCCATATCTGCAGGGCAGATCGTTGTTCACACATGGACATCAACACCTTGTCGTTGATAAGAGTCATCAGCAATGCGTATGCTTGCTTGGCTTCCTTGACCTCCCTTGGTTTCGCCTCATCCGCTTCACGTAGTAAGTAAGCATCAAGCTCTTTCGCAGCAAAAAGAGCCTCCACCCGTCTACTCCACAACGGATAATTCCCTCCGTTGAAAGGTTCCACTACATATTGAAGTTTCCCTTCCGCCACGATAAAACCTACGAGACGATCGCTTACGAAACCAACGTAAACCGCGAAAACATAAACCTAAACCACGCTCTGCTGTTAAAGAGAGAGGTTCGAACGATTCTATGTCAGGAAGAAGAATGTTTATTATACAAGAGAGGACACAGTATACAAGCACATACACACCTACGCAGATAACTAGAAACGACCGGTTCATGGACATGCAGCGTCATCTATACACATACATATATAACATAAACTAGTGCGATTACATTTCTAACATTTACGACGAAATTTATTTTTTTGCTTGATCACATGTTTTTAATCCATTGAAGGATAATGAGAGAATTGTTAGTTGGAACTGTACGTGACGAATCTGAAGCAGTCTCATTAATTAAATCTGTGAGATTTAATTAATGTGAGATTTAATTAATGTGAGATTTAATTAATGTGAGATTTAATTAATGTGAGATTTAATTAATGTGAGATTTAATTAATGTGAGATTTAATTCTGTGAGATTTAATTCCTTCTTCAATTTCGGTAATATCACTAATTGTTGACGGTACATCTCGCTTTTTACTGTTCCAGAAAAATTAATGTTTGAGAGCATCAAAATGCAACATTTGCCCCTTGTGATAGATTACATTTTTGTTTCTGGTATTACGGTCCTAGGCCATCTTTTTCTCTTATTTACTCAACACCTCCACCAACTCTATCAACGTAGGGCTTAAAAGCATGATTGCCATGTGAATTTTTACTTTTACAACCTGCCACCCTGGTGCATCTTCGCTTAAGCCGCCCTGCAAAGAAAAAGATCTTAAGGAAACTAGAATTTTCGTATTTGCGAGGGATACAGTCTTCCAACAACGTATACAATTTTGTCAAACTATGCAAATTGCCGCTCATCCACAGAACAATGTAAAAAAAACCCTTCAATCGCTTTTTCCAGCTATATTTTTTACGAGAAAAAGTTGATTCCTTTGATTCATGTGTTCCTTATATTAATTATTTCTTAAATTGTGTCGATTTTCCCTGACTGGCTGTATTTGACGAAACATTCGTGTATTCTTTAACAGAATGGAAAAGTTCGCGAAAGAACGTATTATCGCACTGGAAAAACAGCAATGACGAATTTGTCTTCAACATCAGGAGCTGCGACGCAAAAGCTGTCGGTAAATTCAGGGTGTCAACGATCATGGAAAAGTGACGAAATCCCGGAAAAGTAACGAAATAAGTGAAAAAAGATATTCTATTTTTACAAAAAATTCAATCAGAGTGCATCATTCTATTAAATTTCTAATAGTTTAATCATTATTCAATAGTCTTATTTCTAGAGAGTTAAAGTTAAAAATAATTTAAGTCTATAGTTTTAAATCTATTAAATTTCTTAGAATTTCTAATAAATATCCTAAGAATGACCCAGCAAAAGAAGTTATCTCGAAGTATGTTGAATCAAACTGAGGTAATGATCAAGAGCGAACTCAAAAAGAAACACTTATCATTTTAAATATGAAATGGGTAAATTCTGGTAAAAGAAGCAAGATCAAACGTTCAAAAATGCTTGAAACTGAAGAGAATAAAAGCACAACTTTTTAGACTTGCATCAGCGGCAAAAACAAGAAAAATAATTACTTTTCTAATGAGTGTTTCAAGTCTTTCCTGCAGTGTTTTTTTAATTAGTGATTACCACGTTTACAAGGTATATAGATCTAAAAATACTCATTTTCAAATTATTTTTGAAATCTGAAATATTATGTTAAAATGCCTGATAAAAGCCTCTCATTTGTTGATATTGCAAAGAATGTAAAAATATAAATATCAAGAAGTCTCTCAAAATTTTTTTCTGACTTAAAAATTAAAAAAAAATTATTTATTCTAGAGGAAATCTATATGTATTTTGTACCTTGGGGGGGGGGAAGGACACCCCCATGTGTCCCACATCCTGGAGCAGGGCCCCTAGGCTGAGACCTTTGACGGGCCCTTAGACTAGACATTTCACGAGCCCCTTTAAGTAAATTTATAGCGAGAAAAAAAAATTATAAGAATAATCCCGGGCACCAGGGCTGGAACACTGTCAGCCCCACCCTTGTGGGGGCCATGGACACCCTCTTTTTCTGAGCTGAGATAACACTGTTTTTTAAAGTAAAAAGTAATCCTGTGTACGCTACTACGTATATGCATATAAAAACTGGGCAATATTCCATAACAGGGTCGCGCCACATGTGGCGATTATTTTGTGGCGCCAACTGATTACTTTGGCACTATGGCTCTTTCAAAATTTTTCATTCGTGACAATAATGTTTTTCAAGCTAACGTGTTACCCTTATCTATTTTTGCACCATTTTCATTTCTTATTGTCACCAGCGTCCCAAGTCTCATTATATCGTGTTCGTCATCACTGAAATTTTATTGAGCCGAAGCCCAATTCGTCATCATGCATCCTTTGCTTCGGAATATTTCACAATTTTTTTTTATAGATGAGCATTCTTCAGTCAGACGAAAAACACCTCAGTTTTTGACAGAATTCAGCACGATAACTACAAAAAAATTATAGTTTCTCACTCGAAATGTGCCAATAGCATGGTTTCAAACAGCAATAGCACCAAGAAACTCTGGTGGCGTCGGATTTGCCAGAATAGGAACTCGAAGCTCAAATGTGATGGGTCGGGTGTGAATCCTATAACCAATGCTTTCGTTACTGGTTCCAGATTTCCTCCTTACGATGTTCTAGCTTGCAAAAAAAAAAAAAAAAAGAATGCCAAATTTCAATTTTTTGTGTGTGTCGGTCATTTTCACGATGCTGTGGATGTTTGGCGAGCAAAAAAATCCAAGCCGCCAAGAAGGAAAAACTTTGGCGGAATTGGAAATCCTCAAATTTGGCGCAACCCCGTTTATGGAATCTTATAGTCAAAAACTGTGTATTTTTTATTTACTGCCAAAATTTTAAAGTGCTAGAAAATTGATAAATGCAGCTACAAGAACAACATTTTTGCTGCTACAAAAATCAAATTTTCATTTCCACCCCTTGCGATGGAAACGGAAAAATTAAAATTTTTAATAAAATACTTTTAAAATAAATCTATATTAATTTTGTTTCAAATTTTTTTACTTTTATTTTAAAATTAAAATATTGAAAAGATGCTTTTGTGCCATCAATTCGTTTCATTACCAATAGATGGGAGTGACGGATCGAAGCAATACAAATATACATGTCATGGAGCTATGAATGAGGGGAATTACAACAGGGTTACCAACCGTCCTCCTATTTGATGTCATTTCGAGCGTCTTCCTACGTTTTGAAAAATTCACCCTTATGTCCTACTTTTCAGGTCTCCGGAATTATTTTTTTTTTTCTAGGGAAATTTTATCGCTTCTCCAGTTGAAACATATATCTCTTCATTGATGTGAGTGTTTTTGTGTTTTTTTCCTATACGCATTCACCAATGGCTGTCGAAATTCCCAGAATTTTTTGTTTCTGCTTTTTTTAGTGGTTCCAAAGCGTATTAAAGACGCATTATTGATACGCTTTGAGTGGTTCTGTTTTAAAGTTAGGAAACATTATTACTGCGGCCGGTTTATTGATCAGAATAGTGGTGCCATCTATTGCGAAAATTTCGATAAGTGTTGTCACTAAGGGTGCGTGCGCAGCAGACCCATCATTTGGGGTGGGGGGGTTGCCCCCCTGGCTTTTGAAAATACACTACAAATGGTATATATATATATATATATATGCGTACCTTTAGTACGTGCTATTTGCCCCCCCCCGGCAGAAGTTTGCCCCCCCCCCCCTGGAAACAGTTGAAATGACGGCCCTGGTGAGCAGGCATCCTCCTTAAATCGAGGGCAGGGACGCCCTTATCAGACGCGGGTGCGAAAATAATTTCGGGACTTTTTTTTAAAGCTTGCTCTTCACAAATTCTATATTTGTAGGGAAAGGGAATGCGCTTTCATTCAAAGATTCGTGGATTATCACAGAATATACGGAAATGCTGAAAAATATCTACTCACCAATGAAAATTCAGAAAAAATGAAAGAGAAAATCCCAGAATTTTGAAAATCCAGTATTAATGTGGGAGAAAAAAAATCTCGGAATTGATGAAAATCCAGTTCTAACGAAAGAAAAATTCCTGAATTGTGATAAAAATCCAGTACTAATGAAAAAAATCCAGATTTCATGGAAATTCAGAATTAATGAGAGGAAAAAAATCCCGGAATTGATGAAAATTCAGAATTAATAAAAGAAATAATTTCAGAATTGATGGGAATTAAAGAATTGATGGAAATTTCAGAATCAAATCAGTCGAAGCTCAGCAGGGGTGGACTAGAGCTCGCTGTTGGGAAGGGCGATTTTGCAAATTGTTGTGAATAGGGTGACCATACGTTGCGTTCCGCATTTTGTCCCGTATTTTTTGGAACATTCCCTACTTTCGTCGGTTCCGATTTTTCCCGTTTTTTAGTCGAAGTTTTCTTGAATATTTTATTTAATCAAAAACGTTGATACAGATAATTTGCAACGGATTGATTGAATGCAATATTATTATGTATAGGGTGGGCAAAAAGTCCGTAAAAACTTTAAAAATTCATAAACACCGGAAAAACAACCGAAATAAAAAACGGTTTGCAGGGTTAGCATCGCTAGGTCACGGGAATTTTTTTAAGACATAAAAAAAATAACAAAAAACAGCCGATAGTTGGCGATGCCGTACACAAGTCGAAGAAAAGATACGCAAATAACGAACAGAATACCTCTAAATCGTTTATTCCAGCAGAATGTGTTCTCCATGACCTCCACCACAGGGGATAACACATTGCAGGCAAGTCAAAAATCCAGCAACTGCACAGTGCAGCAGGTCCACATACACGGTTTGCAACGGTGAACTGGTTGTGGATTACGAACGCAAGTTCTTATAACCATCTCATTTGCATATTTCTACCGAAGTCAATCGTACCAGCTCCACCTATCGGCTGTTTGTTGTTTTCTTTTCCTGTCTTAAAAAATTCCCATGGTCTAGCGATGCTAGCCTTGCAAACCGTTTTTTATTTCGGTTATTTTTACGGTTTTTATTCATTTTTAAAGTTTCTACGGACTTTTTGCCCACCCTGTAGAAGTTCCAAAAATTTCATGAATTACCGCATCGGGTGCAATAATGCATATTCCTCCCCATAGATCCGCGCCTGAAGCTCAAACACCTTATTTGCTACGAAAAAATAATTTATTTGATGCATATGTGTGTATATTTTTTTCACTTCTATTAGCTTAAGTGCGGGGCCCGGTGCGACCGCATCTGTTGCACATCTTTAAGGGTGGTTCTGATCCAGGGCCCGACTTATGCATGATTTAACCAATCCATTTTTTTTTCACAATTAGGCTTTTTACGAACATGAAGTTTACGAACGAAATTTAGAAGATGATGAGCATGAAGATTGTGCAATCCTTCCACCCAGCATCGCCGGATCTCAATCCGTGTGACTTTTTCCTATCTGGTCACCTTAAATCACTCGTTTATGCGACGCCCGTGGACACACCGGAGGATCTCATAGCGCGGATTGTAGTCCCTGCGGCAGACATCAAAAAGCATACCTGGTATCTTCGAGCGCGTCCGGGAATCGTTTTTTCGTCGTTGTAGACTATGCAATGACGTCAGCGGCCGCCACTTCCACAACAACTCTTGTAATAATAAAACAAATAAATCTTTTTGTAGTTATTATTGTACTTTTTGTCGTTCCAGCGTGACATTGAAACCTGCATGCGTTTTTTGAGATTTTCACCCTCTCAACGTGGTTTGTGACACCATGTTCCATTGCAATTTTTGTTCCTCTTGATGTCTACTAACAACCCTCTAAGTTTGTCTCAGTCCATTAACAGAACACCCTGTATATCAAATTTTATGAGTTAAACTTTAGTTTTTTATGAAAATCTGTAAACCGTAATTTGTGATATAGGTCCCAATGAGAGCAATAACTCATTAAACTTCATCATCATTACTCTGCCGATTGTCGAGCAGTAGTGCGATAAGCCATGTAGAAAGTAAATAAATTGGGTTGTGTGTGGTGAAAACTTAGGTTCACCTGATGCCCGGGTTGGGCTATTCAAGAGAAATTAATATGCAAATCGATGAAAAATAGGAGCTCATACCAGAGTCTCTCAAATAAACAAGAGAAAAATGATTTCAAATCCAGATAAGGGATTATGTACAGCATTATAAAATGCAATCCGACACGTACTGTAGGTTAAATGCGAGTATTTATAAGTATTTACAATATTTACATCTGAAAAAAAAACCTGACCTCTCATCATTCTCTAGAAAACCAAAAAGCGAGCCCAAAAAAACGGTGTATTTTTTTAATTTTATTTTTTCAGAAAAGGGAACCTCATTATATAGGGCCAATAAGTGGATAAACCACCAAGTATACATGGTGTATAGACAGATCCGCACGGCACATTTCCACACACATGGGGTTCTTCTTTACCATAAATGATCTGAAGTTATAAGGGGGCTGTATCTCTGCATGAAATTGGGCCGCTGAAATCGTTTTTCATGCATATTTGTGATTGGAATTATTGTTTTTGTTAATTTTTCCATTCTATGAAATATGAGGGATTGGATGCAATGATATCTCAACTTTATTATTTGGTCAGATTTTCAATACTTCATCAGCACCCTGGGTGGATTCAGAAATTATGTTTAGATTACTCGGTAATGAGCTCGCAATACGATAATGCCATTAAATGCCGTTAATTTTGAAGGGGTTTGGGAGGGGAGCACAGGAATTTCTTCTAGAGAAATTTCAAGTTACTGATACATAAAAAGCATTTTAAATTAATAGAAATTGGTTAAGACAGCAGACATACTGTGAAGGTATTTTCCTTCGATATTTTAATTTTTTATGAGAAAATATTTAAAATATTTTAAATTTTTTATTGTCTTGGATGGGACACGGACCCCCTGCGTGCCCACTTGCATGCGCCTCTGTTCGGAGCACCTCGATCATTAATTCAGAAATTAAAAACTCCCACACTAAACTCAAGCTGAACATCCATAGGTCTGAAACACTTCCGATTAAAATCTGCCTTTATTATCAAAGAGTTTTCCCTCAATTAGATCCAAGGTGTTAAATTTTCCCCAGAAAATAGTATTTTCAGTATCAATTTCAAGCTAGCTGGTAACAATGCCGTTCCGGTAGCATTGATAAGTGAAGGAAATGACATCAGTAATACAGTATATTGTGTCTGATGCATTATTTCACTTAGAAAAGGGGAAAAAAAATCATCTCTAAAACAGTAGTTCTTAACCCTTTTTCTGTTCCGCAACCCTAGCGCAATACGATTTACCTCCAAACAACCCCTTGATTAATGCGTTTACTATTTTTTACAAAATTTAGTTTTTGTAATTAATTACATTAGCTATCCCTCAATTAGTTTTTACAAATTCTTTTACATGCAATTATTACCAAATCCTTTTTTGACTATGCTTTATATTGTTTGTTTCGGTTTCTTTTTTTTCGAACTTTAATTCAAAAACTAAACAAAAAAAGTATCATTTTTTAACATTTTTCTAACTTTGGAAGAAAAAAATATGAATTGTGTGTTTTTCACTTATCGATTCCTGCCAAAACACAATACATACAAGTTTTTGACACTTGATTAAATTTCTTGAAGTTTTCTTCTGAGTCATGCTCACGACAGTATCAAATCTATATAAGCATAACACGCTGTTTTAACACGAGGTATGAATTTAAACACACCGAAAATTGTTTTGAGTATCAATGGTATTTTTCTTCCATCGAAATGATTAAATACGATTGCTAACCGAAAAAAAAACTTTTGCAGCGAATTTTGTGACACATTTCAAAATGAAAATGTCACAGTATGCTTCCCCACATTTTTTAAAGAATTGAAAAAAAATTCAATTTTTTTCATCATTTCAATTTTTCTGAATAATCAGTCAGCATGTAGTGTTTCTTTTCCTTCTCGCACCCCTAAAAATGCTTCGCTGCACCACCGGTTAAGAGGACCCCACTGCTCTATATAACAAACTTTGAAATTCTTCAAGTTACTAAGAACTGCAATTTAACTTTTGTAGGAATTATTGACTATTGTTCGAAGCCAGCGCAATGCTACCATGCGAGTGTAGGCTACTCGATAAATTTTAAACTTTGTATATATTATTATGTTTTCACCCAAAACTATTCATGGTTTTCTTTTGAAAATTATCAGTTTTAGCTTTTGGGAAAAAAATCTTCTAATGATAAAAATTTCTCCGATAACGTCAACAGCATCTTGTTTATCATCTAGTGTGTTCTCTCTTAACTTTCCTCCGAAATCCTGGTAAAAGTTCGGTTGATTTATTCCAGAGAAATCATGGGCGGAGTGACAAAACTGATCATGTGAAGAAAAATGAGATCAAATATTTTGTAAAGAATGACGACTCCCATTATCAGCATAAATAATCGGATTTTAAATCTGCAAAATATTGGTTCATCGATTATATGAGTTCTTAAATTCTAATATGCTAATATGTGCATTCATCATGAACATCTAATGTCTAGTTGGGTGATAGGTTATTTTAACAAGAATTTTTTTTTTTCACATGTGTGACCCTTCTCTTTCTCTCCTGCGAACGACTGAGGCATCATGTGGGCTGGATCAAACACAATACAATATTTGACACACAACATGCAGCAACGTATTATATTTAATACTAGCTGTTATACCCGCGTGGATTCCTTCCAATAACATTTGAATCCCTTGTGACTCCCTTGGGTGTTGCATTTCCAGAAATCTCGTCGTGGTGGAGTTTTTGAATTATAAAATATAATACTGACCGAATTTCATATTTATAGCTTCGGAGATTTCGGCTCAGCAATGATTGTCCCATATAACCGTTGAGCCTCCCATGATCAACTTAGGGGCCGAATTTTGAAAAAACCCTTTTTAGTGAGTCTTTATGAAATCAAACTACAGACCAAATTTCACAAATATTAATTACTCCAGTGGTTTCGGCTCGGCATGATTTCTCTGTATAAACTTTGAACCCTTTTATGACCCCCTTCAGGGGTCGAATTTTGAGAAACTCCTTCTTAGTGAGCTCTTTATAACCTTCGAAACCCTCTTATGATCTCCTTAGGGGTGGAATTTTGAAAAACTCCTTCTTAGTGAGTCTTTACGTCATGAAATAAAACTACTGACCAAATTTCATAAATATTGCTCCAGTGATTTTCGCGTGATTTCTCTATGTAACTTTTGAACCCCCTTATGACCCCTTTAGGGGTCGAATTCCGAAAAATAATTTCTTAGTGGGTCTTTACTTCATAAAATGAAACTACTGACCAAATTTCATATTCATTACTTTAGTGGATACAATTAAAGGGAAAAATTCGGTGATTATACATAATCATTTTGGTATGATAGATTTTGTTCTTATACCAAGAATTTATCACATTTATCGGTGATTATGTTGGTCGGTCTTAGGTCATATTAGTACATGTAATAAATCGTCAATGAATTATGCGAATTTACCATAGATTATGCATTCGATCGGTAATGTTAGTTTGATTTATAAATGTTTATGTGTGTTGAAAAAAATGTTTTAACACTCATTCTAATTTAATTCAATTTTTATGGCAAAATGCCTGTCTCGTGGACGTATCACAAACTAATAAACTGATTAAATGAAGAGAACAGATGAGATAATTTTTTTTCATGTTTATTTTATCAAAATTATCATTCATAATTTATCAAAATTATGAATGTTACTTTAATCAGGAAGTAGGGATAATCACTGGTGAAAGGGGCAAACACATTAAAATTCATAAAATTCACCGAGGCGATTGGTGATTATGTATGATCACTGATTTGCTACTTTTTCCGTAAGACTTAGCCGATTAAAAAATAGCTTGCGAGGGAGTGAAATATATTCCAAAAGTATTTCCCGACAACTCAGTGATAAAATAGTTGAACTTCAACAATGTGATGTAGAAACAGCCTCCAGAGGAAATTCAAGTAAAGGCTTGGTTGCGTGCATGGCCCCCAAATCCTGCAGCTGGGCTTCTATGCTGGGATCGTTGGTGGAGCCCCTCTATCGTTAATTTATAGTGTGAAAAATCTCAGTGATAAGAATCATTACGGGTCCTGTCAGCCCTGCCCTTGTGGGGGCCATGGTTGTGCGTGTTAATGTCCCCAAATTCCACTTGTGTGGAAATGACGTTGTGCGGATCTGTCGCCAAACCGTATACACACACTATTCGAAATTATATGAATGTCATAATTCGCAGTACAATCAAGTAGCACGTGAGATCAAATCAACTCCAAGAAAAAAAAAGCAGCGGCTCTTTATTTTTAAAAATTTTTCAGCACTTGATTATTCAAATAAAAATATTTCACACACAATTAAAATTATCATTTTACGATAATTTTAAATCATCAGTTTGATATAACAAACGATACACAAACGATGTAAACAAATTACCCAATTCCTTGGGCAATTTACGATGAGAGGGACCTGATGATGATAATAAAGTAGTTGATACGCTGATTATGATGTATATCGAATGAGAGTGATGAGGAATTTAATAGATGATGAACAAAAAATATCTTTTTATATCTTGAAATATAAAAATATCTTTGACGAAAACTTTTTTCCCAAAATTTTATTTTAAGCCCGAAAAATCAGGGGGTTTCTTATACACGTTAAAAAATGCGGTATATGAAATATAATTTGAATTGAAAACTTTTTGTGACATTGTGGTTTTTGGTTTGATCAGAATTAAAAGTTTTTTTTTTGTGGAAAATATTTTTGATGGTGTATTGTATCGTATTGTAAGTATGTGTCACACAATAATGAGATTTTTGAAAAAAACATTTGTTCAAATTGAAGTGATATGGAATTATAAAAATGTTGTTCTTATTGCACATGAGCAAATATGTTGCGCATTCGATTTGACGAATAGCAGTGATAAATGTGTGTTATTTATTGCTTCCTAGAAAGACTGTTGTGACTCGCGGCGTCATAAAATGTATGTGTAAACGTTTATGTGTGTGCTAATGCTTTGTTTTATTTTTTTATTTTTTTTCTCCTTTCTTTCTTTGATTATTTATTTTATATTGGTGTTAAATGTCAAATTAAAAAAAAAGAAAGGTAATATGGATAAAATTATATATGTGCACCAAATTTCATAAATTTAAAAAAAAAATGTATGGGGTGGGCTTATATTATAGAGTGGGTCGAATTAATTAAATTAATCGACACTGTCTGATCGCGATGAAATTCATTGATTACGCCTAACAATTAAGAGTTACACTTGAAATCACGGGCATAGAAATTACACAGTTACTCTTATTACAATTATATTACAAATTGAATTCTTAATATTCATATTGATGTTTTGTGAAATACCGAGAAAAATGCCGGAAAGGGTTTATTTTCATAGAAAATGTATCTCACATATGAAGAACAGATCATGAAACTTTATCCTATCCATCAGAGGACTCGTAAAATGTACGTTCTCATGACCATCCATGCATTCCATTTCGCTCCAAGGAGCGGAAAGTTGTGTCGAATGGCTTGTACGAATCTTGATCGTAGTTCTCTAACGCCGAAGAAAGAAGCCGACCTTTAAGAAAACTCTTTTTCTTATTGAACCCAACTTCTGTAAGAAAAGTCGCACATGTTGTAAAGCGCCGCGGCAATTTGTATGAGCTCGTTAAAGCCTGACATATCATTCAACAAGAATGGTATCGGAATCAGCGACGTTCACAGTTTCTTGCTTGAGTGGGTTGCAACAAGCGCACAGAAGAACCGACAGACTTGTAATATGGTTGTAATGGTGACTCCGATCTACTACTTTTGCACTACAAGAGCACTCTAACTAGGTGTGTCCTCGGGTACTCATCTATATCGTAGGGATAACAATACCACGTGACCGAACTGACAAGCGTGACTTGTGAAGTCGCAGAGAGAGGGGATGGACCGCGAAGAAAAGAATGCAAGTTGACTCCTTTTCGTTTTCTTTTTCGGAAGTTAGAGTATGGGTGGCACCATATCCGTTCTGCTTGTTCAGTCTTTCTCAATCGCCTGCTTGCTTCAGTGTTATCTTCATTTTGCGAGCTGAGCTTCCGAGTTTCGACGCACGTCACAATTGAAAGAAAAATGGCTGCCATATCTAATTTTCAATTTCAGTTCCTGTCAAACTCGAATGCTATAGTCATTATTAGGGCTAGATTTCTATGACTTTGCATAATTTTTTTTAAATGATTTTGCATATTTCGCTATTTTTACACGACAGAGCATTTTTTTCTTCATTTTCAGTCCTTTTACGGCATAGTTTTACTTTTTGTGCATTTGTTTTGCATATATCAGCATTTTAAATGAAAATGGGGGTTTTCCCCCAGCCATCTCTATTTCTCACTGAAAGGCTTATATGATATTGAGATAATAAAGGCGGGGGGGGAGGGGTGGATCTTGGTTTTCTAGCCGCATCTGTACCCATTCATCTTATCGACTTTACCGATTCTTAAATCTCCCTTTCGTTAACATTTTGCGGTCCTATGTCGAGGTGAATTCGATATGGTCCACATCAGGAAACAACGATACTTCATTAATAGGAAGGCCCTGTGCATTCGGATTTTTATCCGAACCCATAAGCTATACATAAACTGAGAAGGAAAAAATATCCATGGGTCTTCCTTACTGCAAGGGCGGCACTATAAAATACGAACTATACCAACGAAGTGCCGGAAAAACCTCTGGGGTTTTTTTTGCGTATCTTCAGCAAAGAGTTAAGCTGGAGATAAAATGTTCTGGAGTAGACTTATTGTAAGTTAGTCATGCAGTCAAGGTTGCCTGGTGGTTCCTCAAGGTCCTATGCAACTGTCTTTCCCCCCTAATAATAGTATGTCTGTAAATTGATTCACCATCCAATCAATTTCAGGCAGGTCACGTAGATAACAGGACCTCAATATTTTCACATCATTTGCTGCTTTTGTACAAGGCCATAACCGTTGGGCCATTGTACCCGAAGGTGCATCCCTAGGTTCTCCCTCCGTGTTACCTACTGATTCTGTGATACACATGTAGTAATTAGCGAACTGAAGAATTTCAGTCAAAGCAACAACTAATTTTTGTAAAATAGTATTAGTTACATAAAAATTTATCATCCTCAAATTATTTTGCTGAAATTAATGTTACCGGAAAAAGAAAAGAATAATTTGAGGGGTTTTTTTTTCACTTTGTCGGGCATAGTCTTAATCTTTTAGGGCTAATTTTAGTTTTTTACGCATAATTTTACTTTTCAGGGCATAATTTTAGTTTTTCAAGACACAAAATAAATGCATTTTTTAGAGCATTTTCTCTATAAGTTTTTAGATCACAAAAATTCTAGCCGTTATCAAAATTTTTTTTCCGCATGAAAAATAGAATTGGTAATACTTTTCAACACAATGCTGTTTTATTTTCAAAAATGTTGATGATAAATAGGGGGCTCAGAAGCCAGCTTAGCCCTCAAAAAGTTTTGTAATTGTATGATTAAATGAATAAAAAAATAGATCTCGTGTTTATAAAGTATTTTTTTATGCTAACGGGATATCGTAGCATCGTATTATTGTAAGTAATGATAGTGAAAAAGTTAATAGAAAAATTTACACAATTTTTTTAAATGCAAAAAAATCAAATTCACTGGTGAAATCAGTTCAAATACAAATACAAATACAAATACAACGCCACAACAGGCAAAATGCCCAACGAGGTGGCTGATAAAAAGATGCCCATAAAAATATGGTTGTCATATGTTTCAAAAATACAGCAACCCAATTAAAAATGCAATTAACACAAATTACAAACAATATATACACATGATAAAATATTATACGATGCCCATAAAGATTACTTATGGTTGTCTTATTCTAAGAATGGATAGCTTCTCGATTTACCCCAACATGTTTATCGTATTTCTTTTTAAACGTGTCAATTGTGTTACAATTTACTACCTCCGGGGGTAAGCTATTCCATTTATTAACAACCCTATTGGAGAAAAATTCCCTGCGACACCATAACCTTGCATTGTCCCTCACCAATCGATACTGGTGTCCCCTTGTAAAAGCAGTCGATTGGCGGTGTACTAAAAGTTCATGGTCCATCCTATCCATCCCATTGAAAATTTTGAACACTTCGATCATATCTCCTCGACACCTGCGTTCATCCAATGTAAACATATTCAAAAAATGAAGTCTTTCTTCATAACTCAAGCCCTGTGTGCCAATAAGGACACGCGTAGCTCTTCTCTGCACCCCTTCAACCAAGTCTATGTCCCTCTGTAGGTATGGTCTCCAAAACCTTACAGCATACTCCAGTCCAGGACGAACTAAGCCTCGAAAAAGAGGAAGAATGACTTTAGGAGAACGCGAAGAGACCTTTTTGAAAATGAGACCAAGCATTCTATTCGATTTTTTGACAACCGCTGAACAATGTTCAGAAAACTTAAGTCGCTCGTCAATGAGAATTCCCAAATCGGTGACTCTAGTTGCATCCGGGATAGTGACACCATTCAACTCGTAAGAGAACCGTGGGTTGTTCGAACCAAAATGAGCGACCATGCACTTATCTACGCTAAACGTCATGCTCCATTCATTTGCCCATGCTGCAATCTTGTTTAAGTTGGTCTGGAGCAACTCCCTATCGCTTTCATTCCCGATTACCCCCATTAGCTTCACATCATCTGCGAATTTGCTAGTAATTCCATCGATACCCTGATCGAGTTTATCGATAAAAAGTGAAAAAAGTATGGGGCCAAGGACACTTCCCTGAGGAACTCCACTTGTGACGTCTGCCCAACCAGAGAATTCCCCGTTCACCATAACTCGTTGCGACCTATCTCTTAACCACGATTCTATCCAATTCAGCAAGTTGCCCCCTATTCCAATCTCGTGTAAACGCTTCAAGAGTTTGCCATGTTGGACCCGATCGAATGCCTTCTGGAAATCAAGGTAAACAACGTCGACATTTTTGCTCTTACCCAAAGCCTTAGTCACGTAATCATAGAAGCAAAGGAGGTTAGTTACACATGACTTCCCCTTCCTGAACCCATGCTGATTATCCGACAATACATGGACAATTCAAAGTCACAGGAGGCACTGTTTTTACAGCTTTTTCAATCTTTGCCTGAAGACTTTGTCCCAATATACGGGGTTGTCCTGCAAGTACTAATGCGGCCTTTATCATACGGGAAACAGATATGGGAAGCACAGATATGAAACATTTGTTCACTGAAAAAATTTGGCGGTAAGCGGTGTTGGTGCTACAACGGGGTTGGACTGCATATGGTTAAACTATGCAAGCAATCGTTTCGAATGAACGAGCTATTGACATTAGATAATAAAAAAAGTTTATAGAACTTTCTCTGAGAATCACCATTCACTATGTTTATCACTCCAGTATTACAGTTATCAGTATCAATTGCTTCATCACTCAAATGTTCATCATTGACTGTGGAATCTTATTTTAGTTAATTGTGGAATCAGTACCGTTTTAACGCATGAGCACACCCGGGCATGGCCTGGAGGCTTCATGATAATACAAACTGGTTAAGATTTTCGAGATTGAGCATCCTAAACTGTTAAACAGGCATTTTGAGTCAACTAAAGAACCTCAGAAAAATCAATCCACCCGGAGGTCCACAAAGCACTTTAAGCAGCACTGTTTGGAACCGCTGGTAATCTGGAGGAACATAATTCATTGCCAGCTAAATTTTCGAACTTTTTTTTGCTTGATAAACCATGAATTAAACCGAGGTAATAACTAGTTAGCCGCTGGGGGTGTCTGATTCTTGCCACCGGTGACAGCACAAGTGCCGCTATCGTGGTCACAATGCTTACTATAATTCTCATTGACACTTCCCGTTTAAGGCGCTTTCCCGCTTACAACGTATTTTCATGATGTTTCTTATAAAAAACATTATAAGCGGGATCCACTGTATACTATCATATCTCGTTGAATGTTATTCGGTTCAATTGGTGGGGTTTTACCAAATGAGAGTCCATTTTTATGAACAAAATACAAAGAAAAATATAGAAAAAGAATGAAGCTGTCTGGTTCTCGCACTAGACTCTTCAATTACAATGCATATTACATATACAGTATTTGTATATGTAATTTATTGCACTGTATTTTAATTCAAAACGTATCATTTTATTATTATTATTATTAATACATATAATATCATACTCTTAAATAATTACATTATTTTTGAAACCTACCTCGGCGCTTCTCTTGTGACTCATTGGTGTATATGTTACTGCCAAAGAGTCCGAAATTGGCCAATTTGTGACGGATCTGTCCACTTCGTGAATTGGTCAATTTCATAAATATAGACCTCGGGATAACCGTCAACTTGGCGTATTTTTTCGTGATAATTATGTCCACGTTAGTTATGGCAACCCATCAGACCGCAGTCTCGATGCGGTAATCATTTTTTTCTGCAAAATTTGGCAAAAAAAACTATATGTTTGTATAATTATTTTTGTAGTTTTTTCTCTCAAATTTCGTTTCCGAATCATTTCTGCAATTCGAGCTTTGACCAAAACTCTTGGCCAATTCACGAAGTGGACGGCTCCGTCGCGAATTGGCCACACTTCGGGCTTAGGCAGTAACATATACGTGACTTTCAATAAAAATTCGGTCAAAAAAGCGAATGTCTTTGAGTGACTCCGATTTCGCGAAGTATTTCATTTTTATAAAAATTTACTAATAAAAGGTAAGAAGGGTACAGATTTTGAGGGCTTCCCAGAAATTCCGCGATGCTAGTTTGAAAGTCAAATTATTTCATAACTTTGCCCTCATCAATAACACTAAATACATTTGGGATCCCAACACTAATGATATTTTTTCCTGATTTTCAGGAAAAATCCTTCAAAATCGGTGCTATTAATACTAGAAACATTACCAATAAAATTCATTCTTTCGAATCCATATTGTTAGTTCATAATCCCAATTTTCTTGCTGTCATTGAAACCTGGTTATATAGAAATATTAGCAATACCGAATTCTTACCGCCTAACTACCTTGTGTTTCATAAAGATTGAAATTCCGGGGGGGGGGGGCGTTGCCCTCATCTTTACCAGCTCCATTCCTCTTGAAATTGTTTTGGACACCAATCTTGAAATTGTTGGTGCTGAGTGGCGTTGGCCGAACTGCACTCCCATTGCAATATTTTCTTTTTATTTACCCCCCCCCCCGCTCCAGATCTTCACTGTTTCGTCGAATTGGAATCAATTTTAGACAGATTTTATAATTCACACTTTCTAATTATAGCTGGTGACTGGAACCCACCCAGAATTGACTGGCACAAAATAGAGTCCCTCTCGGGTAACCACTTTATCTCTCTCTCTCGCGCACACACACACATACTATAATATGGAGTTCTTTTTCTTTTCCTTAAGTTTAATCTCGTTCAAACTATTCTAGAACCGACAATAATCTCGAACCACTCAAGCTCTACATTAGACAAAATTGCTATTTCAAATAAAATCCCGGTTTCCGATTTCTCAGTTTTTGATAGCATTTCCGACCACAAAATGCCTTTTGTTAATTTTTCCCTCCATCACACTCTCCCTTCCTTTACATACGCTGCAAAACTCAACTTAGACAAGGCCGACTTTCCCTTTTGCAAAATATCCTTCGCACCCATTTTCCTGATTTCGTTTCATCATCTTCCTCAAATGATGTTCACATTCTCTGGAGTAAATTCAAAGCTGTTATCGAAAAATGAAAAGCCTCTGTTTCCATCAAAAATACCTGTTCAAAATGTATATTTAACCCCTGGATCAATCGTGATATTATCAATTTAAAAACGAAAATTCGATGAAATGTCTCCAAACTAAAATTCAATTACTCCCTTTCTCTCAGAAATAAGATCTCAGTCTCTACACGTGATCTTAAAGATCTCATCCTTCGCCAAATTACAAATTACGTAACTAACTATTTACCTTAATTACCTTAAAACTAACCCGTTAAAATTTTGGAATTTTCTTCGCCCTAAATCATCTGGCCCTTCTTCCCTTAAAATTGATAACATTGACCTTACTTCTCATCTTGATATCGACACAGAATTAATCGGGCTTTTTCCTCTGACCCCACTCTTTCCCAGTACTCCTTTTCCGATTCATTATTCTAACTCTAGTCCTGTCTTCTTCACTAAAGCAGGCCTTCTGAACCTTTTAAAAAAACTGAAACCCCACTCCATTGGCCCCGATGGGATCTCAAATCATATTATCAAATTTTGCGCTGATGAAATCTCTAATTATCTTTTGATTATCTTCAACGTCTCATTAAACTAATCTAACTTTCCTCCGACTGGAAAATTAATAAGATTATTCCTATTCATAAATTAGGATCTCATTCAAACCCCTCAATTTCATACCAGTCGCTATCACCTCTACCTAATGCAAGATTTTTGAGCACATAGTAGCATCAACACGGCTTTCGATCATCTTTATCAGTAACTACCCAATTAGTTCTTTTCATACAAGATTTATCAAGCAGTATCGACAAAAACGTCCAACCTGATGTAATTTTCTTGGATTTCTCTAAAGCTTTTGACAGGGTGCCCCACAATTAACTCCTACTTAAACTCCAAAACCTTGGCCTACGTGTTCAATTGTTTAAATGGGTGGAAGCCTTCCTCACAAACCGCAGTCAGTTTGTCTTCTTCAAGGGCCAGAACTCCCCATTTCTCCAGGTTAAGTCTGGCACCCCCCAGGATTCGGTCCTCTCGCCATTATTATTTTTGATTTATATTAACTATCTTTCTAATTCTATAAATTGCCATATCAGACTCTTTGCAGGTGATTGCGTCATCTAACAATCAGTGCAAAACGAATCCGACAAAGCATCTCTCCAAAATAACCTCAACATTGTATCGGAATGGTGCTAGTTCTGGCAATCACCCCTTAATTCTTCAAAAACAGTTTTTATGAAAATTACTCGCAAAAGACTTTCCTTCAATTCTTCTTACACTATCAATAACTCTTTAATCACCGAAGTTTCTAATTATAAATATCTGGGTGTAATTATTTCTGCCGACCTCCGTGGGAATCTCCATGTTGATTACGTCTTTCATAAGTGTTTCCAAAAACTTTTTTTTTCTTCGTCGAAACCTCAAAAACTCCAACCGTCACCTCAGACATCTCTGCTTCCAAACTTACATCCTTCCTGTACTCTCATATGCCTGTGAAATCTGGGACCCCCATACTCTCTCAAACATAGACAAATTAGAATCTATTCAAATTAAATCCGCCCGCTTCAACTGTTGGTCATCCTCTGCTTCCGTCACTGAACTCAAAAGTGCCAACTCAATATCCAACCGCCTTTCACCCGTAAACATATCTCTCAATTAACTTTCCTTTTCAAAATCTTTCATGGCCATTTTCATATCGACACACTTCCAATTTTCTCCAGCTTCATACTTTTCAAAAAGAACTAAGCATTCAAAAAAATTGAAACCCATCTTTGTATCCACAAATTGTTTAAAATTTAGCTTCTTTCCTCGAACAATAACCGATTGGAACAACCTCCCGTCAAACATATTGATTGTACAATATTTTCTTATTTCCTTTTTTAACATCAATCGTCTCTATCAAACTTCACCACCGCATTCCCTTGTATAGGCCTCGGCCAAGCAATATTGTATATAAATAAATAAATATACAGATTATGTACATAAATGAATTATATTTGTTGCTTCTTTTTTTCCCTAATGAAAGAGTTCATAGGTTGAGTTGTTTCTTTTAAGGCGTTCGTCGATGACGGAAAAACTTTCGTTTTATAAATGATTTGATCTTAGCATGTCAAGCATGCTCAGTGCATCAGCGACAGAAGGAAGATTGTTAATGTACCAACGAAACACTCTTCTGAGAAAATCTTTAGAAATATTTTCCTAAATAACGACTGGGGAACATTATTCTCATTATTCTCTAGAAAGAATAATTTGAAAAATCTTCAGATATCGAAGATGATTTGAGTCGTACATAGTTGTGGGAATTTTTCGAATAAAAAATGGGTGGATAAAGGAATTATCATTATCTTACTCGCGTTGGGGGAATCAGAAAAGGGAACAGCCCCCTGAATAAATTCGTATCAGGGCAGCCAACCAGAACCCAGGGTGAACAAACACTTCGAAATAAATAACACGAGAGTAGGTGAGACCTAGTGGGTGCTCCTCTTGACACACGGCCTCCTCTCTAGGGGACAAAAGATTGCTTTATCGACAACCTTTGCACAGGAAATAAACGTCACCAATCGATAAAAGCATGTGTGCATATATGATTAATAGTGGGAAGCTCGTATTTATTGAATTTATCCGCCACAAATTTTGACTTGGTCCGAGAAATACATCGACAATACGCTGATTCCAATAAATTCATGAGTTATTTAGATTGTTAGATTATTTTTAACCCTTTATTTGGCAACGTTGCTCTTAAAAAAGCAACACGAGTTTCTTATATTTTTCAAGTAAAGACATTTTATATTTTGAGCTCGTTTCGGCATTGGTGCTTCTAAGAGACTCTTAAACATTAATTAGGTGTTTACTTGCGAGCTGTTCATGAAGTTTCCATAATTAACAGCAGAATGGCTCAAAGGTACACGTCTCCTATTTCTTGACAAGCCAAGCAAGAATGATTTTCAACTTTTGCATTTTAAAGAGAAATACCATGTGTGGAGGAGACATATTGTTGTGCATTCTTCAACAATGATAAAAGCAAGTTGGCCAACAATAAATGACATTTTATACTATTCAAATCTACTTAAATCATATTTATAGAGTGTGTCTCCTGAAGTGCAACGTCCCATATTGACAATAAATATATATTTTTCACATGCAATAGCATCATCATTTGCTTGATATATATATGACCCCTAAAAGTTTTTCTTCTCTGGATATTTCAATGCTGCAAATTAAAAGGTTAAACGAAAAGAAAGAGAGAGAGAGAGAGAGAGAGACTTCTCTCTCCAATGTATATTCCACTTGTCAATTTGTTACGTACCAGATTATTTCTGAAGTGGGAAAAGTCACCCTTTGCCCAGCGATATGGGTAGAGAATTCAAGATATTTTTTGACTTCCATCTCATGAAATATTAAGTAATTAAATTTTTTTTATGCATATTACAAATGCAAAAGATTTATTTACTCCATCCGTATTTATATCTCTATATCCATAAAATTCTGATATGCAGTGATTGCTTGTTAGTTTCACTGCTCTGTGCAATCCTGATATAGTAATTTTTTTCCCTCGCAGCATTGAGAATCGAGAAGTTTTTTTATCTACAAGCTATCTAAATTCCAAAAAAGTATTAGTATTCCTAATAAAATTAACGCCATTAACCCCTTGAATCAATTTATTTTCAGGCATCACTGCTTAGACAGACAATTCCATGGCAAGCTGGACTCGTCATTTCAGCTCAAGGGTAAAGTAAAATTTGCGCCTTTCTTCATTGCACTAAAAAATGTTTACCGCGTCACATAAGGATGAAAATTCGAAGGAGAATCGATGATTGAAATTTTGGGTTTTTGCTACTTTTCGAAGTATTGAAAAGATAAATGAGCGTGAAAAGAGTGGCAAAAAAAAAAAAAAAAATCAAGAATTTGAATCCCCGATATCTCGGCAGATTTTTACTCAAATATGTCACGAGGTAAATTTCTTTCAGCAAAGTGAGGGGAAAATTCTACTGACTGAATTTTTTTTTTTTTTGAATTGGGAGCAATTTCAAGTTTTATGTTTCTTCCAATTGTTTTTGTGGAACAGCCACCATCATAATAAATTCTCCCGCTCTTCTTGCAATTTTTACATATATTATTTCAAACATAGAATCAACAGTAGAATGTTTCTTCCTTTTGAAATATTTTTGTGAAACACCTGGTGTGTCTAGGGTTTTAGTGATGTATTTACAAGCACCGAAATCTAAATTGAAAGTGAGAAAGCGGCGGATGACTGTAATTTTTGTGTCGTAGATTAGCTAATCTCTGTGGAGAGCGGGGGCGTCAGAAGTGTTTCGAAACTGTGGGTGCTCGTCTTTAGTTTTATATCGGAAATTTTAATTTCTGGATCAATTCTGGGGGTGTTCGGATCCATGCCACAAATTACCGTTGGTGCTTGAGCACCCACAGCACCCCCGGCTCCGACGCCACTGGTGGAGAGACCTTTTAAAGAAGCTTGATTCGTGTCTCGTGTTAGAAAACCCAAGGTTGGGATATTGTGGGACTCAACCCAGCTTTCGCGGTGTGGAACCCATACATTATGATACCGAAATTCTGGCCCACTCACGCAAAATGCCACATCTACGATACTGGGTACAGTTTTTGCGTTATCCTGAAATGATATCAGAGTTGATGGATATCATAATTTCAGTTTTTTTCCAAGATAACAAATATCATCAAGTTTCTAAGAGTAAAAAATCAGTGCCTGATTTGACAAACAAAATTCAAATACAAATTGCATTCTCAAATTCTTGTACTTTTCAAATAGCACGACTTTGTCTATAGCAGAGGGTACCGAAGCGCTATGAAGTAGTCGCTTGAGTAAAAGGTGGTGTATCTGTGTATGATTTTTCTAATGAAGTTTCCCTTTGATTCTGCTTTATTATAAAATTCATCACCAGGACGCCTTAGTGACCTTAGTGGCACTAAGGTCACCCCCAGATGTCGCCATCTCGGGGCTAATTTAATTACGAGCTGTTGCTGAGTTGGGAGGCTGTCTATTGCGCAGTCCCGTTCAACCCAAAAGGAACAGTGTTCTTAGGAAAGGAATTGCCTATCCTCTGTAGCTAAATGGTAGAGCACGCGCCCGGAAAGTGCGAGGCTGGTGGTGAGATTCCCCACAGAGGAACGTGAATTTTCGCTCCAATTACACTGGTCAACAAAAAATTTCAAACATTTTCTGCTTTCCAGATGAAAATAGCCATTTTCTAAATAATTTAATGTGCTGAATACGAATATGACAAAGAAAAAGATGATTTGGCTACGGTTTTTTGTAATGTGTAACGCATTATTGAGAAAAAATGTATACAGCATATGTAAATGTTACTCTACTCAACAAAAAAAAAATGTTTTTTTCATGTTCTTAAAGAAATTTTGATGGTTTTGGGGTATATTAGGACTGGAGATTCTAAATCTGCCATAGGTTTTATCAGATTGGCTCCAGTTTTTGAGATAAATTAAGAATCAAATTTCTACATAAGTAGCACACAAATCACGTTGAAACTGTGCATTATAAATAAATACAGTAAATCATTGGCAAAGATATTTCAGTGATTTTAGAGTCATTTTGGCGCACTGATTTCAAATCTGAAATCATTGGTTTTGTCAGATTGGCTTTAGTTTTTGAGATAAAATGAAAATTAAAAATTTCTCTCTTTCTCTCATTAGTAATACAGCAGCATATCAATCATATTATTGAAAGTGCATTTTCTCAAAAAATAAAGTTAATTCGTCAAAACCAATGGTAGATTCGGAATTAGAGCCCGAATATCATCCTGAAATCACTGAATTATCTTTAGCAATCATTTACTATTTTTGTTTATACCGCACAATTCCAATGTTGTTTGAATGCTGCTTATGCTATTACCATTTAAATTTAATTTTCCCTTTATCTCAAAAACTAGAGACAATCTGACAAAAGTAATGTCAGATTCGGAATCAGCAGCCCCAATATACCCTAAAATCACTGAAATATCTTTATAGCAAAATCAGTATTGAACAGTGTTATCTTCGGTTGGTATCTAGTCATCTGTACTTCATATAATTAGTCGAGAGGTTCATCGTTTCGTTCCATATCTACCTGGCTTGCACCGCTGTTCGGCGATCAGATACGGAAATGAAGATATTGTAAAGTTACGCAAATTATCGTAAATGCTGAAGCAACGTGATTGGCTGTGCAGAAAAAATTACGAAAAAAATCGCAGAATAGCGGTATACTGGCGAAATATGCGGCCCGGACTTCACATGCCGTCGAGTTCGTCGCGGCGGCAAACTGCTACCTTATAATTTTTCAATCCATCATATTAATTCACGATCTCTGCATGTTTAGTATCATCGAAAGAGGAATAACGTGGCTTTGTACAATCATGATAATTAAATTATTTTCATTTACATATTTTATTGCGAGGAATGAACGTTTGTTGCTTAACGCGTGGGGATCCGAATATTATTGAAAAGAGAATGTTTTAGCCCGTTGAGCTAAAACGCCCTGTGTAATTATCATTTTAAAGAGCGTGCTTAAGTCCTTTTACGCTAAAATGTCCTGTATAATTGAGTTAGTAGTTCTTTGTTATAGCAACGCGAGGCCGAGTTATAAATCCATAAATCCAATCAAAATTTTCATGTTGTACAGGGGATGGCCTTGTTGCATAAAGCCTTGCATAAATAAAAAAGAAGATAAATCCAATTTTTGGGCCATGGTAGGAGAAGGAAAAAGAAACAATTTTACCAAAAAAGAAAATATATATAAAAAAGGCAATACACACACAGGTGCTATATAATATTATAGATAAAACGTTATTTTATAAACATAAAAAAATTCAAATTAATTCAATATTTAGCTTAAAAGTTTTAATTATTTAACTAAACATCTGGAAAAACCGGTGTGATTCCATTTTAATCTCCTTTGACCTACGAGATGGGATTCATTTAAATCTCCTCTGGGCTTGAGGGGTTAACGGATTGGCACGAAATTTTTTGCATTTGACTTGCAAGTGGGTGAAATATTTTTAAAGTCACCTTTTTGAAAAATCGATTTGTCATATAAAATGACATGTCCTAACTTACTGATCCGCCATCACCGAGCCGAAACCGCTGAAGCTACAAATATGAAATTTGGTCAGTAGTTCCACTTTATGACGTAAGACTGACTAAGAGGGGATTTTTTGAAATTAGACCCATAAGGGGAGGTCATAAGTGGGGTTCAAAGGTTACATGGAGAAATCACGCCGAGCAGAATCCGCTGAGGGGGTGGTGTCATGATTCAGTTAAAAGGTTGTATGAAGTAAGACAACCACTAAGACGGAACTTCTGAAAATTCAACCCCCAAGGGGGTCACGAGGCCTTAAAATATTACGTGGGGGAATCGTCGCCGAATAATTTTCAGATTACCAAATCCACGCGAGCGAAGCCGCGGGTAACAGCTACTATTGTCATACAAGAGATTCAGTCGCCATTGCACGTTAAAAATGCAATATAAAAAAATACTTCTATAATACGGTATAGTGCATGTATTGCAATCCTTAGTACGTAAGTCTAGTATGCTCTGTAAAATATGTAAAATATAATATACAAATTTTTAATTGCAATTTTTTCACTCAAAATGGTGTTCGTGTGATGCAATATTTCTCAATAAAGCTGAAATTGGATGACTTTTTATTGCAATATTGATAAAACGAAAAATGAGCTGATTATATTTAAAAAAAGTAACACTTTTAAAAGTATCATTTGATAACTGAAGGCGGATTTCTCGTGATGAATAGACTTGAGTGCGTCAGTCAAGAAAATCAATCTTTCTTATTCCATAAAAGCAGCTTTTTAATGCATTTTTGGATAGTCGAGAGTATATTGTATCACTTGAACTTCCAAAAAAAAGCATATATAGAAACCACAAGAGCCATATTAAAGCACGCGTTCATTGTGAGATAAAGTGAAAGAGCACACCTGCGAAACCTTTCACTTTCACCCTTTATCTGACTTACTTTTTTTGTTGTCAAACTGCTTGCTTGAAAAGTTAGAAGCATATTGACCAGAAGTTGTGAGAGGGTGCATTCTTGTAGAAGTGCGAGATTTAGATGCTTATGGAACAAAAACTCCGGCTATTGTTGAAGAGGCGCGAGTCAGTAAGCTGTATCGAATTCTTCTATAGAATATCAGGATTTCAATGATGTTTGAGGTCAGCTATCAGCCCTTTAAAAGTCATTCAATTTGAAAAAAAACATCACTTTGCTCAATAAACGTCAAGGGAGTTTAGATATCTCTCATTCATCATGAAATAGACTAATAACAACTACTTGTGTAGCTCTATAAGAACTCTCTTACGTGGCTCTGATTATGAGCAAAGCTAGAGTAACCTCCTTTAAGTAAAAAAAAAGTACGTTTAAACGTACTTTTTCATGATCTGCGGATATAACATTTTTTTTCCTCTTAACTGAATAGATATATTTAATTCATTCAATAATTCAGAATATATTTAATAATTATGAATATATTCAATTCAGTATTGAATAGAGAATTTCAAAACGCAACATATATTTTAAACACGAAGTGTAAATAATCGAATATGCTTACGTAAACCATGGAAAATTTTAGAAAAATTATATTTCATTTTCATTTTTCAAGTATTTTTGAGTGAAAAAGTCCGTGAATTGTGCCCTGAAATAAATAATAATGTATGTTAATTTCTTCGTTTCATTTTTTTCTGGAAAATTAGAGAATTTTAATCAATTGAAGGGTTTGGCAGAATAACGGTCTCTGTGGGTCTTTTTAAACTTTAAATGAGTCACAATAAAAGTCATCACTGAATTAGGAAACACCTTCCTGGAAGTAACAAACACCGTTATTCCGTCAAACTCCCATGTGGGAGGCTGACTGAAGAAAACAATGAACGCAATGGTGACATCGACCGTTGTTCCAATTGTAGAATTGGAATTTATTCAGAGGAAAAACCCAATTTCGAAAAAAATGTAACATAGTACCGTTAGTCAGCCGAACCCACCAATTTTCTTCCGAACAGACGTAGCATCCAATATTGTCTGAGACATATTCTGACAAATAATGCTTGATATGATTGGGGTTTTCTAAAATTTAGATTACAGATAACGATTAAAATATTTGTGAGGTTTTTTTAGCCGCAAATATTAGTTGCGGTATGCACAGTATCTTCCAAGGTCTTTTCAATAAAGAATGGCATTCACGGGTATTTGTAGCATACAAATCCAATATGCTATTTTATCAGTTTATTGCTTACACGTGAATATTTACATTCGTACACGAAAAATTTTCAATTTTCTGATACTTTAAAAGTTTTTAAGTTTGAAAGTTTAAAACTTGAAAAAGTTTTTGTGGAAAACCTGCTGAAACCCCCCTACTTAATACTTTGGCATGCCAGTAGTGTGATTAACCACATCTGTTTTAGACTACAAGTTTTTTATAACGCATTGTTTAAACTGACACTGATTTTTGCGCAGATAAGTTTGACGTAAAATGAAATGTATCGGCTCATAATAAATCATTTTACAAGTTCTTACAGTTAAAATATGAGACTTCACATTGAATGAAAATATTCAGTCGTATAACCTTCGTTCTCATTTTCCTAGTTTAACCTTTAAAAAAATAAAATCTCTAATGTTAAAGTTATTTACATACTGTACATACGCGTTCTTTTCAAAAAATTAGAACACCCCAGAAATTTACGAGAGATAATCATAGCTAAAATTAACAGTACGGTTGTAATTTGCATTTTCATCTTGTAAGAAATGAATTGAAACTGGTATTCTTTAGCATACCAGTAGCAAAAAAATTTGCATGAAGTAGATTGAATGCGTCTTAAAATGAAAAATTACTTTTTCTTCTTTTTTTCAAAAAATTAGAACATCTGACTTAAAACGGATTAGTAAATGAATATTTTCATGCAAATTTACATAAACTTGATGAAATTCATGTTTTATGTCTTTCCTCGTTATGTATGTAAACCCAGAATCATTCAATCTTTGCAATAGTAGAAAAAAGGAACATTTCTACAAACGCAAAATTGCATGCGTATTTCGTAGGACAGTATGAGGCAACGCATGCTGATATCATATGCATTGTACCATGTCCATCTTTGGCCTTGACTATGGATTTTATGCATCAAGACATTCAATTTATGTCTGTAGCACAGATCTGGATCGGACCTCATCTGATACCATCGGCGTTATTTTAGAGCCGATAGCAGCTGACTTGCAATTTATTAGTTTTTCTTTTACCCCGGCTCCACAATCTCTTGGTGAAGTCAGCATCAGGTACACTTATCAGATATCACGAAATCACTAAAGTATCGATGATGTTGGATGGACATTGCCGAATTCTTGATCCAATCTGCATTTTCCATCTTCAAACTGTTTTCAGCCGCTGTAACCAAAAAATAGAGACAAATGAATCACAAGACTTCTATGGATGGAGGTATACATTAGGCTTTGATTCGAGAAGTTGAAGACTTGTATGTAGATGGAAATTTAATTTGCTATTAAAATTTTTCCTATGTGAATTGCTGTAGCATTGATTCAGCTCCTTGGACAGGGTCAAAATCTTAAATTAAATTAATTAATTAATTAATTAATCTCTGCATAAATTTCATGGTCAAGGCCAAAGATGCACAGCACAATGTATTCGTACAATATCAGCATGCGTTTTCTCCTACTGTCCATGCAAATGCACAAGTAATTTTGTGTTTGCTGAAATATCACGTTTTTTCTACCCGGATATTACGCGGATTGAATGATTCTAGGTTTACATACATAACGAGGACAGACATAAACACGAATTCGATCAAGTTGATGCAAATTTGCATGAAATATGCATGTGATAATTCGTTTTTAGTCAGATGTTCTAATTTTTTGAAACAAAGAGGAAAAAGTAATTTGACATTTCAAGACTCATTCAATCTACTTAATGCAAGTTTTTTGTTACCGATATGCTCAAGAAGACCATCTTAGAAGATGAAATGCAATTTACAACCCTACTGTTAATTTGAGCTTTCCAATTTGAGCATTTTGTGATCTGCTCTCGTAAATTTCTAAGGTGTTTTATAATTTTTTGAAAAGAATTTGCATACCAGTATTATTTTCTTAAAACTTGACATTCACACAAATGATATAGAATTTGCCACGCTGAAGGTATAGAGAAAAAAAAATTGTTAGGCTTGGATTACACTATAAACGTTTGATAAAAGTTCTTTTATAAAACTGAAAAAGTACAACCTATAAGCGTATCGGTTACACTCGAGCGAATGTAACCAATAGGATTAGTGGTTGTTCTTTCGTTTTGTAAAACATCTTTTATCAAACTTTTATAGTGTAATCCAAGCCTAACAGTCTTTCTTTATTTATTCTTTTTATTTATCCTGGGAATTGGCCAGTTTTAAGTCAAATTTATGTTGTATGTCTGGTTACTCAGTTTCACCGATATTTATCATTGTGTGTATTTTCGAAAATGATAAAAACGAACTTATTTTTTAATTGGAATAATTTTGATTACCGTTTGATACGTTTATTTTTTATAAAATTTAATTTGTATATCTTTAGCAATACTTGTATCTTTAATTTCATTTCGCATATGAAAATAATTAAAAATGAAAAATAATATTAAAAATTATGTATCAAATTAGTTGAGAGATTATGTACATGTAATGATTCGTGATCACAAATAAATTGAATAATTCATTAAGAATGAACGTCACCAAATGATATGCAGTAGAACATGCATGCTAAACCCATGGCTCGCGGGCCAAATGTGGCCCTCGGAGTCATCTGATGTGGCCTGTGACCTCAAAACCTAATTTTGTAAAAATGAACCAAGTGGCACATTACCAGATCAATTTAGTCACCGGCTCACTTCAGTGACCCCCGGCCCACTTCCAGATCACTTCAATGATCCGCGGCACATTTACGATTACTTAAGTGACTTGGGGTGATGTTCCAGATCACTTGATCATCCCGCGGAACACTTCCAGATCACTTAAGTCACCTGAGGCACATTTACAGATCACTTAAGTGGTCCTCACTCCCCAAAAGCTTGAGCATCCTTGCAGTAGAACTTCTCTTTTCCGGACGGATCCATAATCTGGGCACTTCTGCTGAGAAATTTTTTTCTCAACCGGGATTTTGATGTTTTACCTTTATCCAAATTCTGTTCGGCTTTTTCTTTCACCCATTTTCTTTGTTTTTTTTCCGATTTAATGTTGTTGTCCACTGCTGTTTTGGGCTTCTCGAAAAGTGGAAACAATAATGACACTTACGTGTCGCAATGAAAGTGATTTTTCAAAAAGTCAGCTTGGATCAAAAAAAAATTTCTTTCTTCATTTCATTTCTCCACCTTGTTCAGTTAACCTTCGTGTTTTAGAATTTGTTCAGCACTGTATTATTTTCTGCGATTATCTAAGTGAATTTCCAAACATACCAAAAATGTCAAGTGATGTAACGCTGTAAACGGAAATGTAACGCTTCAAGTATGAGTGAGAAAATTGAAAAGTTTAGAACGCCAAACATTATTAATAGGAATGTGGAATCAAAAAATCTAGCATTTACAATCTTCAGAAACAAAAAAAAATATGCATATATATTTTCAAACCAAAATTATTAGTTATTTCTCGAATCAGAACACAATGCCTACAAAAAAGAAAAATTAAGAAAAAGAGTGAAGGGATTTTTTTGCTCATTAAGTAGTTACGGTATGTAAATTAGAACTTATAGTTTAAAATTAAATTATCTGTTATTACAGGCATATGAATTATTTTATTAATTTTCATTAAAGGAAATTGTGAATCAAAGTGCTGGAAAAGCAATATATTACTGTTTCAAATTTGAAAACTTGGGAAATAAACAAAACTTTATCCATAATCTGGGATCACCTAGGTCCTGAGGGGCCGGATTAGATAAATTATAATATTATTAACCGTGCAGTAACGAAATATTGCATGATTCTAATGTTCATAATTGTGACTTTTAATTACGGAAAAACCTAAAAAAGCAAATAAGTTTAAAATAAAAAAAATGCTTACACGGGAATTTACTCTTATATGATTAAGTTTTTAGTCATTGTTATTCACGCAAACGCACAAACACGATATAGGTATATTTATATATACATATACACAATTATATGTACAATCAAGCCGTAGTCAAATAAAATGTCCGTGATTGCATATAGGCAGAATAAGCTCCTTGCCGAAATCGCAGCTTAAATAATGTTCATTGTAGAGTAACTAAAGTACATTTGGCCATTTGTATTTCTATTTGAGTCATAAAGATGAATCTTCGGCAGAAAATAGTTGAAAGTTTGATATGCTTTTTAAATATCATTTCTGATGATTCATATGATTTCAAAACCACGGTACCGTGTCTCCCAAGAAATAAGGTATTGTATGAAATGTTGCTGGCAATGGTACGGCGTGAACTCGTTGATGTGTTTTTACATGTTTCTTCAAATGGTCTTTCCTTCCAAAGCGCTTTCCACATAACCCACATGGATATGGTCGTACACCAGTGTGAATACGTTTATGCCTTGTTAGTTCTTCATTCCTGGTGAAAGTTTTTCCGCAAGTTGGGTTATCACAAGCAAAAGGTCTTTCTCCTGAAGAAGAAGGAGATGCATATTATATTTATGATACCATTGTTTCACATTTAAACATGAATATAATAACTTAGAAATATATAATTTTAGAACCTATAATTTGTATTCTGATGAGTTTTAAAGCATCATGAAATTTTATAATTAATTTTTCATTGTCAGGCATTTAAAATTATAATCAGGAGAATGAAGAAAACCCATTTGTGTGGTCAAATTAAGTTCGCTCGAAATGCTCAAGAAAAGTTGCTTATAAGCGATAAAAACATCTCAATCCCTCAACCGTTTAAGCAAAAAATACTTCCATTTATTATATTCCTTCTCGTCTTTTCCAACCTTCTCTTCGATTTCTATTAAGAGGTCCATTACAATGCTCTCAGAAAGAACAGATTTTTTTTTTGAAATAGCTTCTAAAGACATTTTTGTGCTTTCTTTCCCTCATTCACACAGCTTGAAGCCCTCCTTCTTACCGGTTCATGAAAAGTGACTTGGATCTTCAGAAAGCGGCCTCTGACCTTCTTCAGAAGGCATTTTTGAATAGCCAATTCATTCAAAGCCTTCTTTTCACTGCAGCAACTTAGGTGTAAATTATGAAATTGGCCGGACAATGTACTTTCAAAAGGGCTGCAAGGTCTTGCAACCCCATTGCACAATAAACTTTGGATGTAGCTAAAGCTATATCGCTTCTAGAGCTCTCAAGTTCAACGATTACAGAATCGAGAGCGTATCCCCCAATGCTCTTGAAAACATTGATTTATCGTTTTTATGGTCATATTTGTATAAACAAGTCACCATTAGTGAGTAAAAAAAATGTAATACAGGTTTTATATATTCGATGTTAAACAAATATTTTAACACAAAATGTCTTTGGAATAAGTTATCGTTTCCGAACACACTAAACATTCTTTTCCTTTCTAATAACCTGAACGTACAGTCAAACTTGGACATAACGACATCTAATAGACAATGGAATTGTGCCGTTATAACCAAGTTGCCGTTGTATTTACGTTGAGATTTTTAAAAAATTGGTGTGAAATTGTATATAATTAGATGCTGCCATAAAATAGTTCTTTAACCAGTCCAGTGTTTCTGACGTAATATTACGTCGGGAGTTGAATGGAAGAAATAGAAACACCATTCTTCACTGCTATTGTTATGCCGCGTGTGTGCGCCTATAACAAAGCAACCCAAAAACATTTCCTGAGAAAGATTAAAAATACGTTCTTTTTTCCACTCAAAATCTTCTTTTTTCTCCGCTGGTCTTTGTCTGAGAGGATGTATTTTAAAATAAATTCGTCGATAAAAGACTCGAACATATCATGGCAATGTATTTTTTTACTTATGATTTTCTGATCTCATAAATCATATGAAGTCCTGTATAAAATCACATATAATTCATTATTTTCTAATTCTAAAATATTATGCGTGATGACAATAGTTGTTGGTCATTTTTGACGTGATGTTATTGTACCTTGACTTATATATCTACTCTCATTTAGTTCAACTCGGTTGATTCGAATTTAAGAGAGAACAAAAAAAAAAAAAAAATCAAATCATGCAAATGTTTGAATTATCCGTTTCATTTAATACTTTGTCCGGCGTTCAGAGCCCCCCCTCCCCAGAGATGGGCGAAAGCTGCAGCAGCACATGATCCGAACTTTGACGGGCTCTGCACTTGCGAAATAGAATTTTTTTTCTAAGAATAAAATTATTTGTCTGCTCTTCATGTCTGACAATGATTATCCAAATTAGTAGAAGACTACGTTATACAATGAGATCTCGCGCTAAAACACCCTCCCCCCCCCCTTGGCACTGAAAACTTTTGTGTCATTACAGAGTGAAATACTATGCATTAAAGTTTAATACTATTATAAAAAGCTAAAAAATACTATTATAAAAAGCTAAAAAATACTATTATAAAAAACCAAAAAATACTATTATAAAAAGCTAAAAAATACTATTATAAAAAGCTAAAATATACTATTTCACGGGCCTAAAAAAAATGTCCGAAAACGGGGAAGGATCGTTATGGGAAGTTTTACTGTATAAGGAATTATAGAGAACACTATTCGTATCGTGAAGGGGTCTCACGTCTGGGAAGGGCGGCCCTGTTGCATCTCATCTATGCTGCTATGCATAGCTCAAGAATTCGAAAGCTCTTATCAAAACTAACTGATAAAAATAAATCTACACACTTTTCAATAAAAAAAATCGCATGGATGTTACATAAATATTCAGCCTTTGAAGGTAAATAAAAACATCAGGTCTTGATTACAAGTCCCTACTGAGAGCATATTATTCTTGTCTTTGATTTATGCGTTCTTACAAAAAACTGATGTTATTCATACAACTTTCAGGATCGGCAAAAAACTATAAAAATTCACCAAATATTCATTCATAAACGTCCCCCAGTTTCCGTGTACTGCATCTATACATTATCTATATATATTGTTGTTATCTTGTTACTTTACACCTTTTCTATTTTTATACATTACATCTTTATGCACAAATAGCATTATGAAAACCAGTTTGGAATCCATACACGAAAAAAAATCAATATAACTAGACATTTCTTTTTTTCCTCCTTATTACCGCGCATTAATGTAATCGTATCTTCCTTTCTTGGCTAATTTCTACTCAGAGAAACTTGAAATGCATTTCGTTTAAAGAATTGAGAAGATTTGTAATATTTTCGAGGAGTTAAACTAAATATGACTAATGCAAAAATGAATAAGCTTGCATCACTCCCCGGGTAAGGTTTTTGAGAATATTTTTTTTAGAAATCTGGATAGATGATAAAAAATGACAAATAAGCGTATTTTGCCACTCGGACGTGTTCCATGAAGTAGAGTCTAGACTGAATTCCTTAATTAAAAAGCAGATGACAGATGCACCGATTTAAAAAAGTTAGATATATTTGCAACTTGCAAAAAAGAAATCAATAGGGATCCACATGGTTTCTGAGAACTCTGCTAATGTTTGTATGGAAAATTTTCCGGAAGAAAATAAAAAGATTAGTAATCGACATTCGTGCAAAAGAATTCGGTTTTTATTGCAAAAGTTATCAACCGAAAAGGTGCGCAAACATTTAATCAATGTGTTGAATCCTATTTTAAGTTTCATGGGTATGATCCATATAAAATATATAAATGTAAGAAGAAAAATCAATATATGATTTTTAATAAGTTGCACATGTAAGTTTTTATATTTTAATAAAAAAACAGTAATATATCCTGTATGCGCTGGAGGTAAAGGGCACTATGTCGTTTTTTTTCAATAATGAAATAACGCTATTAATTTGCTTTATTTTCGTCACACTATACAGAAGTATAGGACACCAAGTCCCGTTTCAATAAATGCGTAACAGAGACATTCACTTTATAAAACAAGCAAGCTGTATAGAAAGATAAAAAAGAAGAAAAAAGAATTTAAACTGCTCTCCAGTGAAATTTCTCTTTTGTGACATGGGCCGCTTACTTCCGGCATACAGATATATTATTATGTACAGTGAAACTTCACTATCTACAACGATACTCGATATAACGATGAATCCCTCTAAAACAATATTTTTTCAAATCTTGTTTGGAATTGCATATAGTCTAATGCTAAACTCCTCTCGATATAATGATATCCTTTACTATGATAAATCAATCTCTTTGAAGAGATTTTGAAACGGCTGCAATGATATTTTTTGTATTTCGCTTAAAAATCATCACCTTCAATATAGTATTAAATTCCTCGCCAGTTTCTGTTCTTTCGAGGGCGGTTAATAACTTCGGTATTTTGCACTATCTACCTTCTGAAAGTGTTAATAAAGCTGCCGTGGAGCTAGCTTCTCCGTAGCACACAAAAGTGTTGTGTGGTAAACTACTTTACACAGAGAGAAACAATTAACTGAATTTTATTCATCAACTAATCAATTAGAAATTTTTGCTGTGAATAAACACTCATAAATGAATTTTATGGTGGTACTAACAACGTGCGCGTCAATTCAGAAGAGATGCAAATAAAAACAGCGTAAATTTGGCGACGCCTGATGATAATGCTACCTTTCGATGTAACGATAACAACTTTTTTGACGAATTTCTTTTCTTGGCCCGCAGAGTACCGTTATACCGAGGTTTCACTACTACATCACCAACACGTTATTTAATATTAACACAGAGTTTTTGTCATGCATCTATAGTGCATCATGTTTTTTTTTATATCGTTTCAATTCTGATAGAATTTTTCAAATTTTTAAATAACGTTATTGTCATGTTGGCCTATCATCAGGAATGTTGTGCTTTGGGACAAACGTTCCCTCAAATTTTTTATGATCTATGCGCGGCAAGGCAATCTGTCATACACACCAATGGTAAATTTAGGGATTTTGCGTGCGTGAAAGCTTTTTCACCTAGCTGCTTAGAAGGAACATTGTTTTGAGGCGATGTTAGGTGTCTTATTGAGAAAGACAGATGGTAGCTATAACGTTATTCCTCAATTTTGAAATGAGCATCACTTTGCAATTTCTTGATTATGCTTAATGTATGCTTTATGAAAAAATTTCATGATCGTTTGTTACGAAACGTTTCCAATTTTTGCTAATCATTCAAGAGTTACGGAGTTAATGTTCATATTGAAATTTATGATTTAAGACATTTTTTCCATAAATACAAGAGACGATAAAAATGTTTGAAATTTTGAATTACACCTTCATCCATAGGTTGAACAACGAATCAAATTCGTAAACTGAAGCATCTCCGTGGAACCGGATGAGTGAATATATATTAGAGGATACATAAAACCACTTAAATGAATGCCTGTTCTTAGTCACAAATAAAATCTTCACACACATTGTGAATAAAACTAAGAGGATAGTGAAATTTTCTATTGATTCTCTTATCCACCTGTTTGCACGATACGTGTAAAACGCTCGTTTTTTGTAGAAATTTATAAGTAAAAAGCTATATATGCATAATTTCTTAATGGAGTACACGACAAGCAAATTTAATGAAACAGTTAAACTTAATTTTGCAAACTACTCCAAAAGGATATTGTTTTCTTGGTCACAATGGTAAGAGTACATATGCAATTTTTTTGCTCTTGTTAGCAGGCCAAGTAAAAACGAATATGACCAAGTTAATACGTGTGTTTTGAAGTTTCTCAATATACCCCCATTATTGATAACATCCTCTCCAATTTATCAGGTAAAATGTAATTTTGTCATTTTAGTGCGCAATTTCTCTGTAAAGTCTTAATTTTTCTGTGGATAAAAGATTCACATGTTAGCTTTTAAGTTTTGAACTATTATGATGAAATTTCTCTACCAAACAATATTTGCTGACGTTAGATTTTAACTGTATCCCAGAGTGTTGTTATCTATGAGCAAGTTAGAGAGAGAGAAAAGCAATATACGGGTGACTAAGATTACGCACATGACTGTGATGCGAGTTTTCCTCTATTAAAATGAAATGAAGTCTTGAAAAGAAGAAAACAAAGACCGGGTCGAGCCTATAAAAGGAAGAAAAAGGGTAATTGCAATGAAAAAGCCCTGAAATCGCATGAGAAAGTTTTTAAAAAACTCCATCTAAAAACCGATTTTTTCAACAAGTTTGGCATGTGACGAGAAGTCCATTTGACCAGACAGTGAGCTATCCTACGATGAAAATCAGTGTGAAATATATAATGAGTGGTGGTTCTAGTTATATATATATACGAAGTTATGAGGTCATTCTTTTGTGGTTACTGTTAGATCTTTGGATGCGTACTCTTGGCCGCCTGCCCTGCGTACTCTTACCCAACAAGGCAGGAAAAAGTATGCATTCTCCCATTTTTTTAGAAAATTCGTAACGCATTTATTTATAAAGTTACCGCTTTTATTTCTTGTACCTCTATTCCTGATTCAATAAACTGTTTCGTAAAATTTTTGAAACTTAATCTTTCATGATTATAAAAAGAATCGTCCATTCTTTAATTATAAAAATACAAGCTTCATTTTTATAATCAAAAATACACTAAGTGTGCACCCTTAAACACCTTTCTTCTACGTATATACAGGTTATCGACAATATATGTTACTGTAAATGTGATATAAATCCGGTTATTACGCATAATGAACCGATTTATCATATTTACCGTAACATATACACTTATCGTTGTTCAAAAGCTAGTTCTTGAATTATTTAGCTTTAGAAAAGAACCTTCCAATTGTAAAAAATAATATTTTTCAAGTTTTGTCACCCATTATCCTAGAAGCTTTTTAGGTAAAAAAATATTTCTGAAAAACTTCCGAAATTTTATTTTTTATATGGTCTCCCTGGGTTATTAAATTATACTTGGATAAAAATCTTCATATACAACAAAAAGGAAAACAATGAAACAAAAAGGAAAAAAAAAAACCTTTCTCTTACGACAAATATTGACCAAGTTATAGCTAATTGGAGTTGAAGAATCTTTCGCTGAGAAATAAAGGTCATATATACAGATTTCAGAGGGAAATAATTTTGACTAATTTAATTTATTCATCAGAAGCACCCTCACAACTTCTAATGTTATGTTGCTGAATGTAATCTCAAGAAAATTATATAGGTTATTAGTAGGGCTGGTCCGATTAATCGGGTTGGTTAATCGATCAATTGCTAATCGCAGTTAAAAATTTTAGTTGAGTAATAATCGACTCGATCATCCGATTAAAATTCGATCAAAATTTTTATTCAAAGTTTTTGAATTGATTTTTTTGAAAAAAAACTGATTATATGTCTTACAAACATTAATGTTCCTTTACATAACATTTTGGATAAGTGGACCATATTTAAAAATATTTTAATCAATATTTTTTTATCACATTTTTCGATAAGCCGATTCAACGGAAACTGATGATTTCAGTTTCAAATCGAGTTTGATGGGTGTTTTAGAAGACAAGACCAAAATTTATTGTCTATGAACAGTAGTTT